>NC_057330.1:1414356-2121534 GCF_018924745.1 Marasmius oreades
GAACGACTCGTTCAGCAGCGCTGCGAGCCGGCGCTGCCCCTGAAAAAGTAGCCCCTCGTATCGCTCCGACTAAAGGACAAATGGCTAGAACATTTGAAAATGTTCCGGGTCACAAACGCGCCGGTACCATCTCCGTTGCTTCCACTGCCGCTCCTACTATCGCGCCCAGGATGACCAAGGCAGCCGCTCTGAGACTGGGCATACAACCTCCGACATCGACTGTCCGAAACACGCTGGCAAGTCCGGAAAACGGACACAAGCGCGGTTTCGAGGGCGTTCCTGGACATAAACGGAGGGAGACAATATCCGTGGCTTCTGTTATTGCTCCAATTGTTGCCCCGAGAACGAACAAAAGTGCCGCGCTGCGACAGCAGAAGGATTCCGCTCCGCCAAGCTCATTTATGTGTACGTGTGACTATTCCTCTTCCTCTGACATATTCTATTGTCTAAAGTCTTGTATAGTCAAAGGCCCCACTACACTTAAGCTACCAGGGTTATCGCGTTCCAGCTCTCAGACATCTCTCAACTCAAATCTCAAACCGCCCAGTCGCCCCGTATCTCAGGCATCTATACAACAGACTTCACGACCACCCGCGACGATTTCACGAACGACGAACACTCCAAGGCCTACGAGCTCGATGAAGATAAATGGCAACAGTACTGCCAATGGTGTTAGCGGTCCATCAGTCGCTCGTAACGACAGTAAAACACCCCCTCTTGCTAGTACACAGGAAAAACCGAAGCTTCGGCCACGCCCAAGTAGCGTGGCCGCGCCTTCAATTACACCACGTTCCAACAAGAGTGCTGCACTCAGGGCAGCAAAGAAAGAGCAGGAAGCTGCTGCCGCTACTCGAAAGAATACACGAACGTCGAGAGGACCACCTCCATCGAGTATGTTCAAGGGCTTGGTCGTCTGATCGAACGCTCTTACACCGATTCATGGCCAATGTATCTTCCCTCTCCTTCTCTGATCGCTCAACTCGCTGCTTGGTGGCGTATCGAAATAGGTTTGGCTATAACCGCGTAACGGGAGCCTTTTCTCTCTTCCCGTCTATTTACCAGTCGCTCAGCCTTGCTTCCCGGCGCATTCCCCCCATCTAAATATTATGCTTGCATCTCTTGTCCGCCATTCCTTGCTTTATTATTTGTTATCCATGGTTCTCGTGCGTGTTCCTTCCTCTCGCTCCAACTTGTTTATCTTTGGGTCTCGTAACGTGTGTAGCGGATACCATCATCCATCCGCTCCCTGATAATTTTTTCCGTATGAATATCTTCTGTTTCTTTCTCCTTAGTCTTTCCTTGTCGTAACTCACTCTGTGTATGTCTAGAACTGTTCCACCACGAGCGGAATTTCAATCATAGTAATCGCGGACGCCTGTGGCGTCTGGATGAAAAGTACAGGTTTCTAATGCGGCGTGCCTCAAACTATGTACCTTCACACGCAAAATTCTTAGCGTCGGTACTGGGTCTCGATTCTCGGGAGTCTGAAACTACACCAATATGCACTATGTTGAGCATTTGCAATCCTTTTTCCTCCTTACTATTGGCCATATCTCGATGCGCACTAGCAATACCACCAGCCTGGCTTCTCAAGTGACAGCGGAATGAGTGATAAGATAAGATGTGGTCCCTGTTTATGTTTTCATTTCAATTTTATGATTTTTATGCAAATTCATCGAGTCGATTCGACAGGCACTCGTTTTTCGACATTCCACTCGATAAAGTTGCAGTTTCGTATACTGACGAGTAGACTACGTGGTGATCTTGAGCACACTAGAGGTATTTGTACCAGGTTTTGGATACGGGGACCTCGAGGATACGACGCCGGGGGTCGCTCGTACAGCAGATTCCGTGGTCTTGCTGAAAACCTCCCGGGGGTGGTGGTTCTGCTGTGTCGGCCGGGAATTGCGGCAACCATGTTCCAGACACCGTTCACCTAAACTTAAATCAACGTTCGAGCGATTAAATCTGTTCGTTGTGGAATGTCTCTAGGATGGTGCTCATCTCTCTCGACCTGCCATATCATTTCTCAGGGTCTTCGAAAGGTACAAGAATGATTCACCTATCGAGACCTCCTCCACATATAAGTATTGTTATTGTGTGGTCGGGTACATGATACATGGTTGCTATTTGAAGTGCAAGCGTTGTGCGTTCGTCTTTAGGTTCGAAATAGATACATGGTTAGGGAATCGAGCTGGTCTAGTTCTATGAATCACCGAAAAGTCTTTTCCTGCGAAATGCAAGTCAGTAATTCGTTTTGTAGAAATGACAAATGTTTCGCACAACGGGGTTGGTGCTTCACTGAGTACGCTGGATCCCCCGAGCATCTCTCTAGCCCATACATCCCTCATAAACCAACTGACATGACCGACGAGGCATCCTGCCAAGTCACCAGCGGCGGCCTTCCACGTCCCACTTAATACCCAGGAGAACGCCACTAGTGCGACAGGGAGATATGGTGCAGTGATCGTCACGAGTCCGAAAAGAGATATAGGCGTATCCGGATGTCGCCGTGACCAGATGTAAATGGGAACGAAGGCGAGTGATGAAGAAAGAAATGGCAGGTTGAACAAGGGACTCAGGCCCTTTAGTGGAGTTGTTAGCACGAAGTGAAAAAATATGCGTAGGATTACTCACCAAAAGCATCATTGAGGACAAGAGAAGCATCCAGAAATAATCCGCTTTCTTGTTGGCAAAGGAAGATTCTTCAAGCATACGGCTGTACCGCATACTGAGAGAGAGAGATGTTACTCTTTACGAGCTTCGATGTTGAAGATTGGGACACGTACAAGAAAAACAGGTGGAAGACAAAATCAAGCGATATGGAGCCAAAGTAAAAGAATGTCGTGAATGCACGCCAGGGCTAGTGGGAGGATCAGCTGGCATTGATTGGGCTGTTTGAGACCATAGCTCACTTGTGCGTTTGCAAAGGCGCTTCTAGGGCTGTAGTAAAGTTGCAATGGTGTTACAAGTTGACATTGCTGGATCCATTTCTCAGTAAAAACCAAGTTACATGAGGGATGGTGATAGTGAACATACCACCGCAAGACTCGTCAGGACCGAGAGGGCGAGCCAGGCTCTAGTAATCGGAGGAATCTGAGTTATCCACGCTTCAATTCCAACAGGCATGGTTTGAGCAGGGATGGGAAGAGGTGAGGTACGTATCTACCGGTCGAAACAAGCCCGGAAATACGTGGCTCACACGCAGGTGAAATGTAAATTGATACTGTATCAAATCTATTTCTACACCAAATCCTAATCAACTTCACCTTCTAAGACCCTCTCTCCATCTTCCGAAAGCTTGACGTTTTTCTAAAGGAGGGACATAATCAGTCTGAATTCCGAATACACCGAGACATCTCACCGGATGTTCAGAAGATTTTCCAACGTATTTAGTGTGGTCTACACACAATAATAATCAGCAATCTTCTACGTCGAGCATCAGTGGGTAGGCGCAACTCACAACCATACGCTACCAGTTCTCCGGCAGGGTTCATGAACTCTACTCTACAATACGCCAATTGTCTACCTAGAGTACATAAGGAACGAGTTTGTGTACACAAGACCTAAACTCACCGATCCCTGTCAAAGTTGCTTTGGCATGGAGTATATCTCCAGGGCGTCCGGCGGGGCGAACGAACGAGGTTCCAATATCGGTCGAAACGCCGGTCATATAATGGCCCTTAGTTGCTACTGTGAGCGAGCCCAGGGTGTCTGTTAAGGACAAAATCAATCCTCCATGGACTTGAGATCGTCGTCAATCTACAGGCTTTCGATAACTCGGTGATAATGAATACCTGTCTGTTGCGGTCCTCGTCAGTCTTCGTACTCTATAATAATTAGGACCACTCACTCCCACTCTGTTGACTGCGATTACGGGGGGTGGTGAGGGGACGGAAACAAGCCACCCGTAGGAGGACACGCACCGTTATAGCTCTCGATCTTCAGCGAAGCATGGACTACTCCAGGAGTGGCTTTCTCAATAACCAGCTAAGAAGGTTCGTAAGGAATTCACGTTACTCCCAGACATATGGAAGATCACATTGGGAAAACATTGCGTGTCATGGCCTGTCTACATGAATCAGCAAAAAAAAAACTGTTGTTCGGAGAACTGTGAATGGGAATTACCTTTGGTGGTCAAAAAACTTTGCCAGACCTAGTCGGGAAATATAGTATCGTGTTCATTCAGATAACCAAACCACATACACGACGAGTAAAGCGCAAGCAAGCAGCCATAGTCGCGAAGACGCGGAAGAGGAGGTGCGAAGGAGCCGGTGTGTTGTGTGCCGAAATAGCCGGCCTTGCTTGTTACTACCAAATGTCATGATCAATTTAAATTGTGCTGTCTCTCTGTCTCTTTCTTTGACTGTGATTCTACATTTCTAATCTTTGGGATCCCACCAGAACGACCGACTCGTCATGCGTGTTGAAGATGGTTTCCAGCCAGTACGGTCTGTCTATTCCCGACGTTCTGTTGTGGCTGACCATCTCTAGATTCCATACTTGGAACAAAATCCGTACACTACAGACCTAGTGATATCTTCGCTCTTGAGACGACTTGTTCCAGAGCAGTGAGGTCAAATTCTTGCTCTTGAGATACATATAATCATTCCTCAGGACGTTGGCTTCTTTCGAACCTGACCTCGTCCGTTTTGGAGATGAGGTTATAACCAGTGCGTAAACCTGTCGTTTGCGGTTCTCGGACTCATCCTTGGATCAGCCATCCGTGAAACAGGTGCACCACATCGCGTCACCGCTCCTGAACTGGTACAGTACGACCAGTGGGGCAAACGCATCGATAGATTGCAAACCAGTCAAGGTTGGATAGACCTCAAGGCTGCTGCACAAAGAGAAGGGATCCCCGCAATCTTCTATGAGCGCAAGTATAATGAATACAGTCGACTGTATGGATTTGCCAAAGCCTTTCTGATGGTAGGATACAGCCACGTAGTATGTTGATCTTCCTGAAACCGCTTCCTGAAACTGAAATACGGCGTGAACAATAGGTCTTCTGCCCACTCAGCATGACTGACGGTGCGGCCCGGATAATAGAGCTTTTGGGAACACCCGGAATGAGGGAGCATCTTTTACCCAGGCTCGTAAGGTCCGTTTATGTGCTCAGGGCTGATTGAGTCATTTACTGACACTCCACAATAAGTCGGGATACATCTTTCGCATTTGTTTCCGGACAATGGATGACAGAGGTCCGCACAAAGTTACTCTTAGTCTCTTCCAAATTAATTTAAACCTTCGAAGCGTTCCGGCGGTTCTGATGTGTCACAAACCGAAACAATCGCTCAACCCATGGGAGATAATCATGTCCTGGGTCCCCGATATCTTCTCCATGGCTTCAAGTGGTTCTCTAGTGCTACAGACAGCGACATTTCTATGGCACTTGCCCGAACAGGCAGCCTTGAAGAAGGATCTCGTGGCCTTTCACTGTTTCTAATACCCCTCAGGCGTCCGCTGCTCCGAGATCCAGCCAAACCTACGCCTTCACCCACCAGCAATGGAATCCGTGTTCATAGGTTAAAGAACAAGATCGGAACTCACACACTTCCTACTGCAGAACTCTCATTGGAGGAAACCGAGGGCTATCTTGTCGGTAAACTCGGTCAAGGCGTTCGTAGTATAACCCCAATCTTGAATATCACTCGAGTTTGGTCGGCCCTCGGGTCTGTAGGAGCCCTTCGTCGGTGCCTTTCGATCAGCACGGCTTTCGCAGAGGTCCGTACAATCGATGGAGGAAAAACTCTGCTCAAAAATGTTCCCCTCCACGTCGCTCAACTGGCGAAAATCAGTACAACATATCGTGCACTCGCCCATCTCACTTTTGAGGTCGTTAGGCTCCTGGGAAAATCGGAATGCAACACAGCTTCTCAAGCAGAGAAAGCTCGTCTCAGATTACTGACTCCACTGGTGAAAGCCTTTTGTGCAGAATTAGCGGTGGCTTCAATGGAAGAAGCCATGACGACTCTTGGGGGTGCTGGATATATGGAGGAAAACGACATGGGTCGTTTGATTAGAGATTCATTAGTCGAGAAGTGCGCTGAGGCCCCTACCGATTGTTCAATTCGACTGACATTGCCACTTAGGATATGGGAAGGAACAACCACGGTACTTTCCTTGGATCTGATCAGGGCTTCCCGAGATCCGTCCACCCTTCAAGCTTATTTCGAGGTTAACATTTACTTATAATCGTAAGATACCAGAACTGACCGTGGAATAACAACAGTGGGCGGAGGCTGTGGTGGCTTCATGCCCACCACAGTTCAAAGACTTACCTCAGCTCCAGCTCTTGGTTTCGGGTTTAAATCATCTCTCTTCAACTTACGAAAATCCCATCCCAACTCTCATGCCGCGGCCTGCGCTGATGCTGATGGGCTATACAACTTCGAGCCTGCTTTTACTCGAGCATACGATATGGTCATCCACAACCATGCAGCCGGAAAGAGAGACCGACATCACGGTGCTTTGTAGGTGGATTGAAGAGGGCGGTTTATCTAGTGCGATTGAGGATGTCAAGCGTGTTGAGAAGAATTCGCGCAATCGAGAAATTGAAGACAGTGCCATTGTCTTTGGAAGAGCGGTTAACCCGAAACTGTAATTACAATTGTACATAAGTTGGTGTATCCATATTACTTGAAGGAAGTTTCTCGATGCTATGAAGCCGAGTATGGAACGATATGACACCTGACACAGAAACGAGGATCTGTTAGAGCGCGCCATACTTCATGTGAAGTGCGTACCCGAGCATTCCTCGGCCTCCCCAACCCTTCTTTGGTACAAGGCTCAAAAAGGCGGTCCTTCCGTCTCGGAGGACCTTTATCGATATACTTTGCTACATTGATACTGTTAGAGAATCCAACAGACAAGCACAATGGATATCACACATTCTCGTTGGCTGCGACCACTTCTGCGAGCGGTTGGAGTGACGCTGAGGTGAACGATGTATGAACAAGGGAGCCAAACTTCAGTAAAAGATCCTCGCGCTCCAGGCCCTATGTACGGGCATAGTCAATCAGTGTTTTTCTGAATCTTAGACTAAAAGACAACGCACCGCTTCTGCTGCAGGACTCCCCGGCGCCACACCATCAACTCTAGCGAAAGGTTTTAGAGGAGAGTCAATAAAACTTGAACTGGCAGCTGCTTCCGTATCGCTTTTGTTTCCTGCTGTTAATGATGGATCGTAAACTTCCTCTAAAGCTTTTCCAATCTCGTTCGTGAGTGCTTCGAGGTCGTTTCGAAGTTCGATTATCCGAACGCGGGCTCCTCTGACTGCAAAGATATCAATGTCTGCTCGCGGAAATCCGTCCTTATCCACAAGAGGAGATCGAAGAGTACAATCGTTGGCTTTCAGGACAGACAGATGGGTGTCGAGCTCCGTTTCGATGTTTTGTTTCTTCACCATGAGAGTACGGACCCTTTCCGCGGGACTATCGGGGGATGGTAGAATGAATCCCATTGTAAGTAAATGTTGCGCGTCGATGTTGAATGTATCGCGAGGAACGCTTAAGAGTTGACATAAGGAACCATCAACCGGACAACCATGGATCAGGTGTTCACCAAACTCCTTTGCTCAATCCTGCTTCATCGAAATTGGCTATATTCGGAGTTCAAGCAGATATACATAAGAGTGATACATCAAGTCATTTTCCCCACAATTATCTCCATCACAAAATTCAAATCAGCCCACGATCTTCCCAGCGACGATTTGGGATGAATCGAGGACACGCAGTACTTCATGGGCTGCCTTGATACCACTTCCGATCATACCACCACTGCAAAGCAATTGGTCAGCGAGGGATGTAACACAGAACATATCTGAACACTCACAATGTGGGACCCATCCTGTTTTTGCCGTCGTGTTCCGACAGTTCCATACCGGTCATGATAAGACCAGGAGCTACCTCACGAGTGTTGTTCACAATAGCGGGCTCAGAACGGTTCATGTCCAAACCTCTCATGTTACCCAACTCTTTGAGGAGTCCTGCGCTGACCAACCGTTTGGCTGAGAACGCACCCATTGGACCATCATGTCCAGTAGCAGAAACTACGACGGGAGCAGTGATTGTATTCGGATCCATGCACGACTGAGTGTCATGATTAAGAGCTACAAGGGTCCAGTTGGTGACGACGCCGGAGACCCTCTGTTGGCCCTTGAAATCCTCATGAATCATCAGATCCTCGACAGCAGTTGCGTTCATCATGACGACGTTTTCGAACGCAAGGACTCGAGAGATCAAAGTCGAAGTGAAGAGGGCAGCATGCCTCACCACGACATAGTGTCCCTCGTCCTCGAACGGTACACCGATCTCCGTCAAAAATCGGTCGGCTGGTTTCCGAATGACCTTGAGTGGTATGGGTGCTGTAATTCATCGGAAAGGACGAGGATTTACTGTACCATTGGAGTCATGAGCTGGCCACCGAGCCATGCGCCACCTCCAGGAGCGACATTTGCCTCCAAAATGGTTATCTTGAGGTCGGGACGTAGGGTTGCAAGTTTGTACGCGCAGGTGAGTCCCGAGCTACCTGCTCCAACGATAACTACGTCGGAGATGACACGGTCGTACATCATTTCGAAGTACCTAATTACCTGAGTTCAGTCTCGATGATTGGGGAGAAATTCCACTCGACTCACCTTTTGATCATCGCACGGGAGACTTGTGCCTCCTCGATGGGCGCAAAGCGGTAGTTTCCTTGATAGTCTTCCACGACATCATACTTGGCACCGTTAGACTGCGACCCGTTCAACTTCAGATTGAGGGGCTCAGATTTGATGGTGTCTAGAGTTTGAACTGGGGCCATGAATGTGGATGGTCAGCGAGCGGGTGAGAAATTTGAAGAAAACGGGCTTTTTAAAGGTACGGAATTCGAAAGTCCATATGGAGCCCCGTCGACTCCTTCCTTGGATGATATGAGCTCATTTATGAGGTATATGGTCACCGATAGATAACTTTACATACCTTGGCCGAATAGATTACACGGCCAGGACCCACACGGGATATAGCGGGAATTACCGATCCTATCCTACTAGCAAGCCCCCCTCTGTGGAGGTGCTATGTAGACCCTAGGAAGACCAGTAGCCTCGTACTAGGGATCTGATGTACTGTATTTGCTATTACTCAACTAAAGTTACTACTCACATCTCCGAGTCAGAAATTTAGAACCATGTACAATGTCAATCAAATTTCATCGATTTTTGGTCGGAATCTCATGTGATCCGTGCCAAGTTTTGGAGGGCACTATGGATAGGTATGATAATAATGATTCTTCCAGCGCGGACCCTCATATAGAGAGAGTCGGGAATGGTATCAAATTTCGGCATTCCCGACGTTCCGAGGTTCCCACGAATCCAGTGACTGATCTGATAGAATCAGATAACACCCAACAGACCCTAACATGGACGATAGTGCGTTTGGTCTTTGGAATGAGGCTGCTGAGGCACGTGCTTATAGTAGAACCCTACCTTTCACGTCGATTTCACCAAAAAATCTGCTCTGCAGAAGTATGTAGTGAATTTGGCAAGTTCAGGCAGTAAATCGACTGAATCGAAATATGTCCTTTCGGCGCATATTTCTGCTAGATCCGGACCAATCGGATAGATGCCGAATTTTTTCACCTAAGCAGAAATTCGTTCCCAATTAGACCCCGAGAAACTCATAACACACTGCTAATTTGTTCGGAAAACGATCTAGAAGATCTCAAGATAGTATGTCGAACCCGGTCTCGTTTGATGCCGCCGAATAGACCACTTATGTATACAGTTGTCCATCAAGGAGTGTCGATTGATGGACCTGTTCGGAGTCGTGATTTCCAGACTCCAATTCACGGTACGCCATACTAACTCAGCCTGTATTCCTCGCTTGGATTCATCAAATCTATGATATCCGGGGGGAGATGTTATGGTAAAATACACTGGTATGGCTAATATGCCTCTCACTGTCCAATAACTCACTTCTAGAGCGACGGCACTTTGACGTTCCATGCAGCAACAAAACTTTTTCTATCGTGTCGACCAGTGTCACCACGAATCCCCTCGCCCTCCGGCGCACCCACTACCATCTACAGCAAGTTCAACGCGTTGCGTCAACTCGCACACAATGGGATTGAAAGCACGTGGATTGCTGACAGAATCCCTCTCGATCCTGACATCTCTTTTGGCCCTTGTGACGGTGCAATTCTGAATCAGGAGGAGCTACACGCTTTACCGAGTAATGACATATCTTTGCCACAAGGATCGTTTCAATTGGTGCACAATATATATGAACTGTGTTTGTTTGCAAAGCTACCGCAGCATCAACATACTATCTTGGGTTGTTGACTCAAGTTCAATTGGTCTTGTGAGTTTGCATAAATCTGCAGACTTCTGATCACGTACTTCAAGTCATTACATACGGTGTGTACATAGAAGTGAATCTCAGTTTGGCAAGACTGAGCCATGTAAACTCCAACGACAGATTTGCCTACCAGCGAGCCTGATGAACTTTCGGCGGGTAGATAATTAATATCAGCTGGACGATTCTCTTCTCAAGAGTATGGAAGGCGTTTGACACAAGACTACCTTCGAGAATAAGTCACGGTGGGTTTGTATGGGGCCGTGTATGACCGGGTGTGGATTCATTTTCTCATGCCAGCGGTGTTTGTGGGAACGCGTTATAGACATTGTATGCCTCGCCCTTCACTTCGTCTCACGGGCGTTTACCTATTTTGCGCTCTTCCCGCTCCTTGCCAATATGATTCACATGTCGTTATTAACAGCTTTAGATGTTAGAAGCTTCGTCCTGGGATAACCGACCTCATGACTCGAGCCACCCGTGGATCTTCAATTATTTACACATGCGGAGGAACTCCGTTTTGTGTTCTTATTGCTCATACCTCCGTGTCCTTGGCCTAGGAAGGTCGAAGTTATCGCTGAGGGCTTCATTCAGTCCCTCACGGCCTAGCTTCGTGATCATCACTGGAAATTCGATCACTAACAATACCAGCAACATATCTAGACCAAGTCGGGATCGATGGCACACTCCTCCAATGAGATGCCACAAGCTACGCCAGATTTTGCTGCTCAATCCAACGTTTTGACAGCAGTGGATTCTCTAAAGTCGCGATTTATGCGTGAGTGGTCTAGGGATCCTTCGGTAGAAGAGGCTGTTTTGTGGAATAATGCCAATAAGGACCTAGTGAGTGACCGTCTGGGTGTTTCGGAGCTGTGGTTGACGTCAGATTCCAATAAAGATATGTTGGAATTGTGCTCAGTTGAAGGTCGAATGCGCTCCGGCCACCTCCGAGTCTTTGCCATGTACGAGGTGCATCATGCTCAAATCTCAGCAAATATGTACAAGAGTTATCGAAGAGCGACGTGCTCGGGTGAAAAGAATCATGAATTTGGACGAAGACACCTTCATTGCGTTGAAAACGACCTGCTTTCAGAGTACTCGTCCTTCGCCACACTTCCAAACCTACTCCTCAGATATCGTTAGCTCTCCCCGTAATGGTGTGGTCATCGTTTCCCCAGAAACAGAAATATCAAGATTATCGAGTCCTAACCTCGCAAATTACAACATTAGACAACGCTCCTACTCGACGCCAAGTATTCAAATAGATACCCAGCCTGGCGTCCCTCCAAACGTGGCTTCCTCACCCTCTTCGTCGACCTCCCTGTCGACCACTCCTCGCCGCATGTCCACTCCGGAGGTCATTGATCTCACTGGTGATTTCGACACGACCGTCTTCCCCTCTCAGGCTAAACCCCAATCTTCCCGTCAGCAGACGGTATCCTCGGCTAGAAATTATCCAGCTGGTCACAGCGGCCTCAGTCAAAGCTGCCCTGCAACAAGTACTTCCCATTTCCGCCAGCCTTCGTATCAACCTGGATCTCCTTTTGGCGTCTTTGCATCAGGTCATGCATCACTACCTAATATTCGACATAGCGTCCCGAATAGTGAGCACTCAGTGCATTCACCAGACCGTAGAAGTAGCTTCGAAACCGAATTGTCCTCCGCCTCTCCCCGATATTTCCTTCCTTCCCCACCTACTTCAGCCCCTGCCGCCCCCATGGTATCGGGTTTCTCTTCTACCTCTCTTCTACCGCCTCCGTCTACCGCTCCTGTTATGAACATTCCATCAAATTCACTACATTCATCCTTCACCTCGCCTGCAGATGTGAGGACTTCCACTCTCAGATACGAAGGAAGTACGTCAACCAAAGAGGCCATCATTAACGCAGTTCAGGGAGAGGTCGCGAAAATTCGAGAAGTCACTTGGATGGTCGCACAGAGGAATCAACAGATGCGCTCAATCAGTGAACATTATGAACGAAGTGGTATCCTCATAAAGCAGGAGGTCCCACAACTGGGTACCGACTTTGGGGGTGGAACCACAAGTGCAAGTGCTGGAGAAACAATAGCCCGTTTACAAGACGAGCTTGACACGTCTCGGCATCTCAATCAGAGACTTATGCAACGTAACGACGAATTGAGGTGTATGCAACGGGAAACAGACGAGCTACGCCATGCCTACAGAGACCTTTTACAGAGGAATGAGTCGTTGCAGCGGCAACAGAAGAAGGATAATCCAGTGCGGATGATGAGGCACTTGCACGTGTCCTCTCCCGACTGTGAAGTCAGAAGTAGAGATGGGGTCGAATCCCCATCCGATACAGTTGGGCAAGGTCAACGTTCGGAACTTGACTTTACGTTGAGTCTGCTAAATATGACTAAAGAAGAGTTGAACAACATGATGGCAATGGGGACAACTTTACAAAGTATGTGCGGAGAGGACTAATACTTTTTGATATGTAAGAAGGCTAATGCTAACTCCGCAGGAACGACTGGACTTAAGGACATTGAAAACGGTTGAAGGTCTTCCATTTTTCTCCCTCTTTCGGTGTACTCACCTCCTCCCTCTCTACATACAGTCACTGTGTCTCACCATATTCGTCGCATCATCGCTGAGCATACCAACCTCCAGTTACTGATTCGTCGTCTCACAAAAACACGAAGTGATTACTCTTCTGAAAGAATTGGGAGAGCTAACATGTTGGAATTGTGCGACGAGCTGGAGAAACAACTAAGCCAGATGGCTCAAAGAATGTTAGAAGGCTTACCGAATGGGTTTGAGGGCATTATGGGAGCCCTGAGGAATGAGAATGAGGGTGGTGTCGAAACCAATGGTCCCGTCTCAGGCAGTGACGGTTCACCAACTAGCCCCGGCGCTCGTGGACCATTGAGCCCCAGTAGCGCCAGCACTCTCAGTAGTCCGGATGCGAGAACAGGACTGAAGAGGAGAAGGATCGGTGAGATTGAAGCAGATTTTGATTGACAACTATAGGTATGATTATATTCAAACGTTCTTGACTTGATCGTTCGATTTGACTGGACTTGGACGATTTCCTCTAGGTTTTTACGTCCGACGAGACTCCGATACTTTGTAATCGGGGATCGACAAGGAAGTAATATGTTCTTCCCTGCTTCTCGAACACTGTCCAGGCTCAGAAGAATATCACGTTTAGTTCAATTTACATTACACTCGACGTTTTATGCGTCAGCTATGACAGTTTTCTATTCGCCACCAGTTGACCACCGATTACCCGTACCGTAGTCATTGATGTCGACGTATACATTGTGGTGCTCACATAATAATACACGTTATCAGCGACGGATGCCCTGCGCTTGTGCATGTTTGCGTCATGTTGAACAAGAGGTAACGGGTATTTGGAAGTAGCTATCACTTTTCACTTTTCACTTAGCCAAGAGGTCGAGCAATGAAGAAGGCGGGATGAGGTTGTACAAACTGAAATGTGTTATTAGAGTGAGACACAAGGATACATAGATCTCAAAGTACCCGAGGGAAGTGGAGAGTAGATAGATAGATACTGTAGATAGATTACACAGCGTGGTCCCGCAAGGGAACTGCCGGAACTACGGATGCTAGTGAGTAATAATACGACTAGGTGTTATGGTCGAAAACAATACAGGTAGGGCAACAAGGGAAGTAAAGGAACGGTAGCATTTACTAACGACAGCAAGAAATAATAAAGAATATGCCGCACATGAAACAGCTTCACTCGACCGTAACGGAGGTGTTGTTCAAGTCAGAACCAGGAGGTTGGACGGGCGGCTCCAAAACCAGTCGTGCCACAGTCCCGTCCCATCGGACTTACGGCTTCCTCGTTAGTATAGATATGTCGAATGATCTGGACTCTTGGAATAGGAGTGGGAGGTTCAATAGGGTGGATACTCTTTCGGACGTTGATGATAATAATCGCTCCAGCTTCAGCTCGAAAACTTTCGTCCCTCATAGAAGGAAGCGACAAGTCACGCCAACTATCTGTGGAAGCGATGTGGTTCTCCACGGTAAGGGGAGGGTTTGAGGCAGGTGGAGGGAGTGATACGGAGCCTGGGAGAAGGGATCTCCATTTCCACCTCCAGAAGGACCATGCTTCCAGTATATCGGACTGTGTACCGAAGACGAGGAACACTATAGTACCGGCTGGACAAGCATGTGTTATCCGGTTGTGGTAGGACATTGAATCAACGGACCGACATACCACTTGCGACATACATGTACGGGACAACGCTTCGAGGATCAAACAGTTTGATAACGTTACATCTGGAAAGGAGGTGACAAGGGTTTAACGGCTGAAGGAACACGGTTTATCATTGAGGTACACACATCATGCCCGCAAAGACGTACAGCCCAAAAACCAACATCCTCAGGACCGGAACATTTGCATGCGCCTGAGTAATTGAAGCGTCCGTACGTCGCTGTGCATCTCGTAACGCTTGCCAATTGCGATAGAACACCAATGCGAGTTGAACTAAGATTCCATCAGATTCATTCGTCATGTAGAAGTAGTAAACAAAACAAAGTACTCTTCAAAAGAATGATCCCCAAACAAATCACGAATACGAAGATGGACATTCCATTCGACCTTGGTTTGTTAGATTTCATGAGCTCGTGGTCAAGTTGGCGTGCGTGCCACTCACAAAGGGTGCCCAACAAGAGCACAATAAAAGAATGTGCGCTTTATCTGAACATGAGAGTGTTTGCTTGTAGCGGCCTAACATACTGTCATTAACAATGTAATCTTGAATGAGGTTAAAAGCCGTGGCGCACAATGACCCCTGCTATGGAAAACGCAATCTGTACGGCGTAAGGTGCCATAATCAACTTTGAATGTATGAGTTATTGAAAGAGGGAAGAGATAGACAATCGTACCAGAGGCATGGGAATCATCTTACGTCGGGGGGTGTTCGCCCCGACTTGAACATGAACATAATAGGTCAGGACAAGAACAGCAACGGACCACCTTTTGTCAATAACAGTGATTAGCAAAACAATAATACAACCATACAGGAATCACACTGACATGGGAAGTACGCCATACAAGAGAGAGAGCTGTGCTGTGCACAATGAAAGGGAAGGAAGAGGATCTTCTGGCCGTGCTCTGCCATCGTAGAACCTAGTGTGAGATAACAATCAGTTAGAAGGGCTCCCGGAAAAATTGAAAAGACGCAGACAAGAGCAAGGAGAATATCCCGGACAGAATCCAAGCTATGCACATATTGATCAGGGGGGCAAGACATCGTATCTTCGCATATTTGGAGAAGACGAATGTCACCACTAGGATGGGGAGAAGAATAGTGTTGGATATGAGATTGAAGTATATCCAAACATCGAGAGATGCTTTGCCAGGCCTCCATGGATCTGCTGTGATGTGCTGCGAAGATCCATATTCTACTTTCTTTGTGTTAGCAATAGATTCCAACAGGTCGACAACCAACGATACCGTGAATGGATTCTGACGGTGCTAGGCCAGGGAAAGCGAGTGAACGTCTTGACATCGGGAAAATAGAGAGAGACACACAGAGAAAGACAGCTAGTACAGAAGGAACGTTGAAATTCCTGTCTGCCCGCAGAGGAAGAAATGAAAGAGACCAAAGGTTCTTGAATCCGAAACCGTGTCTCAAGCTGAGGCGCCAGCGACATTGGATACCGAAGTGGCTTTAAAAGATGGGGTGCTGGCAGGCCATCAGACTATGAAGGCTATGAAGGCTATGGTTCAGTTGACTGCACATCGTTGCTGTTGAGCAAGCTGGTAGGTTGATGTTACGTACACCATTACAACGGTTATTCTCAGGTCAACTTTGTAATGTACTTTTGACTTAGTGCTCTGACTTTGAACACCACTGGCCCCCACGACGTCAACACAGCAGGCATAAACGACAGATATCGATGAATTGTATTCGGGACATTTATGAAGAAGTACTGGTGCTACAGCAATGCCGAGCGTTGTCTGCGAAAGTCCCTTTGCACAGGATCAAGATGTTTGCAGTAGATCTTGCAATGGTTGCCCTTTCTGTTCGGTGAGTTCACTGCTCGAGGAAATGCACAATCAGATCACAGTATTTCCATCATTTAAAGAACAGGTTATTTGATCGATGCATTCACGCTTCAAGGCGACCGGAATCCAAGTTGGACATGGAATCAGCTTCTACAAGGCCTGTGTCAAGTGAGCGGATCCGCTGGTGTTCGTATATGGCTTTAATGCAAATGTCTCCCCGGATCAGAGGAACAGTGAGTTCAAAGGCGTTGTACACATCTACGATCCACAATCCGAGCAATCCTTTTTCGTCAACATATCCCTTTTTCTGTCAAGAGCTCAGCGCTGTCTGCTTCTCTCCAGCACAGATAACCCAGCACCCTCATTCCTCGAGAAAGGATCCGATATCCAACCAATTTCCAAACCAACCTCCTTTGTCTCTTTGCTACCAGACGGTTCTTTCCATCCAAGCGTGCGTGCGTTCAGTCGGTGCCTCTCGGGATCTCCTCGGATGATCATAACAGTTCTCGGATATACCGGTGGAGCTTCCTGCTGTTCTCCGAGAATTAATCACTCAAACACAGCTCATATCTGAAAGCTCTGTTCGAGAGCGTTCGACCGTTACACTTCCACCAATCTTGCCGTATAACGTTACAGTTCCTCTGGCGGGCTTCCTGCTCGAGTACCCGGTGGCACTTTGTCCGGTACTAATACCTGGAACTGACATGAGTTCCTTCCTCACTCAAGTTCCCCTTCGAGTGTATAGATGTCTCCTGAATATAGAAGACACAACAGGGAAGTCCAGCGCCACAAGCCAACAAAACCCCCACCTTCTCGTGCAGTTTTCGATCCCATCGGTGTTGGAGTCCAGTCATCCAGAGACACATTCTTCTTCAGTCATCTCCAGCAGGTTAGAAGAAACGTTCAACGCCCGCCTCGCAACAGTTTTCGCTGGGAGAGGTGTCCCATCTTTGACCATTGTTCACTCTGTCAGAACATTGGATAGGGTCGCGCTCTGACTGTATTAATGTGAAGAGACAGCAATCATCTCATTTAGGATATACAGCAGATTTATGTAGTGGGCTCATTCGACGTTGACATTGATTATTTTGATATCCTCAAGAGGCTTGTCCATCTTGTTCGTCTTGACGTTTTCGATCGCGTGGACAACCTCGAGTCCTGATATCACGCGTCCAAATATGGTGTGCTTCTTGTCCAACCAAGGCGTCGCAGTAGTGGTGATAAAGAACTGTGATCCATTGGTTCCGGGACCGGCATTGGCCATGCTAACCGTGTACGGTCTGTGGAGAATACCCGTTGTCATCATTCTTGTAGCAATAACATTCACGAAAACGACTTACCGATCATGCCTCAAATCATCAGAAAACTCATCTTCGAACTCCCTACCCCATATCGATGTCCCTCCTGTTCCGTCCCCAAGCGGATCACCAGTTTGAATCATGAATTTGGGAATAACCCGGTGAAAGACGATACCCTCAAAATAACTGCTCCTAGCATGTCCCACAAAGTTTTCTACAGCTTTGGGTGCTTGTTGAGGGAACAATCTAAGGTGGATATCACCAAGTGTGGTATGGATGGTCGCGGCATTAGCCAGAGGAGATGGACCACTTTTTCCTGCACTGGGAGCTGCCGCTGCGATACTTTGCTCTTCGCGAGTCGGTCGTTCATTGAATACATCACGGTCACCACCTTTGCTGTCTCTGTTTAAGAAAGATTTGAGAACTAAAAGGAGCTGTGACTTGGATAGATGCCTACTCAGGTTCTGCTCTGGTAAACATGTAGAACCGTTGTCGTTTGAATCCTGTACAGAACAAAGTAGGATCTCGAACTGCTCGTTCAGCGAGTATTGGGTTGGAAGAAGCCACCATAGCCTGGAACAAAATAAACCTGAGTCAAGGATCCAGTCATATGATGTAATGTATTGACCGCTGTAGTTGCACCGTGCTTTGCAGGAGCGCCCTGATAGATGTTGAGGTTAAGGAACCGGACGACTTCGTCTTTTCCGAGAAGGCGCACAACGCGATTGGTCACCGTGTTCACGACTAACAGGGAAGAAATGAGTTGGGTACTGTGCAATTGGCGTCCAACGAAATGCGCGAACCTTTTACACCTAACAGGGATCCATAAATGATGAAGGCCCCGCTCTCGTCCCAGATAGCATTGCACCATCTTCCAGGTATTGTTCCATCCGGACCTGGGAGCTCTAATTCACGTTCAGCGGCTAAACGCCTACCAAATTCCATGTCTTCGACTTTATAAACGGCCGTTCCGGCTTGCTGCATTTCTTGGATAGCACTCAGAGACTCGTCGTATTTGCGAGTAAGTTTACCTGACAAAAAAGAGAATATGCGGATTTGTCGGTCGGGAAGTGACATGGTGACGAAGGAAGAGGAGTCTGGAGATAGGGTTATGCAAGTCGGAGTTGATTTGGACTGCTCGATGGTAAGTACCGGTTCACGAAGAGCCTTAACGCATCGCGCACCTTCTTAAACTCATAGAGATCTGTCTCACTCTTGAATGACCATAAACCTGACACGTTCTTAGGCAAGCCAAATGGCTCCGTTGGCTGCCAATACTCAATAAATCCGGCTTCGTCCGCTGACACGACGGTGTCATACCGGTCGCTGTACTGAACAATGTCAGGGATCGGTCAAATCTTTCACCCCTTGAAAATCTCACTGTCATGATGTGAACTGGGAAACGATGAAGACTTTCCACTAATTCAAGAGGAGTGTCGCCACCTCTCCCATCGTAAAGACGAATCGTTCCAGACGCCGAATCTGACCTGGTGGTGAAGGTCAGTCGTATATTCTTCTGTGGCTGGCCAATGAATAAGACGTACACGGCGAGAATTCCCTGCGCTTGGCCACGACCATGGACCCAGCAACACGTGTGCGGGGTGAAACCAAGTTTAATAATGTTGATCATATCTAACCCACATGAGCTTCGCCTCGTACCGTGTAGGGGAGGGTGCTCACCAAAATTGATGACATCAAAGACTTTCGCAGTTCCGTCTTCCGAGATGGTGGCAAATAGTTGACCATCCGCACTGGCAGAAACTCCAACTATTGGCTGAAGATGAGCACGGTAATGCTTGACGAATTCAATCCCCGTCTCTTGCTTTTTCCAAAGCTTTAGATGTCCATCAACTGAGGTCGTGATCATGAATTCCGTTCTTGCAAGTGTTCAATACGCGGTGACCCAAACGTGAAACGATTATCTTACTTTGTAACAACACAGTAGTTGATGACATCTCGGTGCATGAAGCTCTTGTAGTACTGGTCGGTATTGGGCAAATGTTCGAGGTATAATTTTTCATGAGGAAGAACTAAGTCCAATAATCTTTATATCTTTTCAGGCTTAACGATAGAGAGTCACAGTATGAGACTTACCCCTCCGCTTTTTTTTCATGTTACCATTGTCTTCACCGGCTGGCATTGGCATTGGCCCGAGATCGTCGTCTGAATCGTTGTCGGCATCGTTGTTCTGTGCAGCAGCTCCCTTTTCTTCCCTTGAGCGTTTGCCAAGTACTGTTTCATCTCGTCCTTCAACATCCGACATTGTTTGCAGCCACAAGCTGGAAAGGAATCAGAAAGAGTGGTGAATACGGGCCAAATAGATGTAAATACCACGCTCTGGAAGTCTGATCGGCCCGGGCCCATCTCTGCAAGTGATTCATCACCTTTGCTGGGGATCTTCGGAGAGGTCTGAGAATCCTCACTTTGGCGGTTGCGAATATGTTCGGTTCTTCAGCTTGTGAGTCTCTGCTCGGTCACCAACGCACTCGATTTGATTTCGTCCACTGGCCCGCCTCTGACTCAATGAAAACCGGCAATTCTCCAGACTAGGTCAAGCCTTTCGGAAAGCTCTCCACCGCCCGACCGATCGTTCTTTCACCCAGATTTCGGCATGTTGTTGGAAAAGATTAGCAAGAACTTCTGCTGAGTGAGCTGGTCAGCTTCTGCTGAATAAAGACTTAGTAGAAGGATATATCCATCTTCCGCCAACCGTTTATATACTGTATCATGGTCGTGAAGCTCTGCAAGTCCGTTCCTTCTGCCTGGTCTAGTGTCTCCAGATGGTCATCGAGAATCAGCCTAAGTTCATCGACATGCCCAATGTTGGTGCGCCAGGTATACCCTACTTCACACCTCATCAAGCCCCCCCTGCCGGTACCGCTGTTGATCCCCAACCCAATGGCAAACCTATACCGTCAACTTTCAAGCCTTTAAAGGTTCGTGATTTGGACATGCAGAATAGAATCACCGTGAAGATTCCTTATTTCAGGTCTTCGGGGAGCTTGTGGGCTCAAAGTTCTTTGTCATTAGGTCGCCCCCTTATGTCAATATTCGGCCGAAAATGGCCTCATAACACCTTGGCATACAGCACATAGTATGTCTACCGATTCATCGTATACTTGTTTATCTGCTGACTCCCTATCCAAAGTTGGTGGAATTGGGAAACGAGGCCCGGGTTTAACCTTTGTTGTGGCTGTATGTTTGTTCATCTTCATCTTCATTATAAGTACATCTCATCTAATGATACTGGACCAGACCGCCGTTGAAGCGCGTGGTCAGATCACCCCAGAAGATGCTGGTATTTGGAGTGATGACCATATCGAATCATGGAAGCAACTCACGACATTCGCGCACTCTCAGAATCAGAATATTGGTATCCAGCTGGCTCATGCAGTACGTACTTCTCGGTGGTACTTCTCCTGATTTATAATCTAACAGAGTTCCTAATTTACAGGGCCGCAAAGCCTCTTGTGTAGCTCCCTTCATCGACTTTACTGCAGCAGTTGGTGGTTGGCCAGACGACGTAGTGGGCCCCTCGTCCGACCCTTGGTCTGCTACTTATTGTACACCACGATCGCTCACCATCCCAGAGATCAAGGACGTCGTGATACCTTACCCTCCTCAATCAATCCATCTTTATGGCTCTTGCAAGATAAATGCGCTCACTCGCGCACATTGGACCAAGTTTAAAGGCATTGATTCTGAATGCGTCGCGGCTTCAGATACATATAAGCTAGCTACCGACTCGCAATCGGCATGTTTGTAGCCATTAAATAATACTTAAATACCCATACATACTTACAGTAATCATTATCTAGCAATTATAGTAGTTCACGTCCTGATTGAAGTAAATATTCGATAGTCTCCGACCAGTCCATGCCATCCCCATTCCCAATTGGAGGGGACCTCCGTTTTCTCTTGGTTCTTTTCGTTTGATCTCCAACATCGCCGCTGAATTTGGTACCGGAAACATGTTTGGCGAGGTGTTTGACTTCATTTAAATCTCGCGTTGTTTGGGCTCGGAGGAAAGCAGCGTTCGACGCCCGGTGCCCTAGACAATCGGGCTCGACGTATCCATCAAGGGTTCCCACAAATTTGGCACTAGACTCCAACATCGACCGTCCATCTTTCCATAACGATCCTCCGTTCGTTTTCGTTAGCACACCACCGATATCTAGACTTTCTCCGGGGGCGATGGGAGTGGGCTGGGAAGGGGTTACACAAGGCATGTCGACTTCTTTGCGGAGAACGTTGTCAATATCGACGGCGGAGAAGAACGCTACGCCCTGGGGCAGGTCATCCATTCCGAGTTTATATGCAAACATGCATCGCGTCCAAAGGTTGGCGATTTGCATCGCAAGCGCAGCCCGATACTTATCTTCTTCTTTCACGAGATATCTCAGTTCATCATGAACAGAAATGAGATACCTCGCATCGATTTGGTATCTGCTGATCAAGAAATCCATCGATACGATAAGAAGATGAAGGTAGTCGACTCCGGAGGATTGAACGACCCAGTTAATTCTGGAGGGAAGGTAATCCGAACCAAACTCGGTTGGAAGACAGTCTTTCATGAGAGCGTTGGTAACTCCGCATCCTAATGCAGGCGTTTGGGGTTTATCCGAAGTGGCGATTGCCTCGAGCTTATTGAACAGAAAGCTTTCAGACCCTCCAAACCAAAACTTTCGCCCGAACATATCCATTCTGTGTGTATTTTTCCCTTTGGTTGAGGCGTAAAGGTTTTCCGCGAGTTTGTGAGCTTCCTCGGGTGTCATGTTGGAGTTTCCCTGCAATAACAATAATATCGCGTGCCGCATTCCTGCACCGTATATACGCGAATAGTTGAAAACCTTTGCCTGGTCCCTAGATATGCCAAGGATATTGGCAGTCTTAGAATGTAGGTCGGACCCAGCAGCTTTATTTCCTTCCAGGGTCATCCAACCTATCGCTGTCGCGCCATGCATTCCAAACTGTGCATCACCCATACAACTGGAGATCCACAGTTCCTCCGAATCAACATCGGCACCTACTAATGCGTATCCAGGAGGCGCACGGACCATCGCCTTCAACTCTGAGCCAACGCGGTTTTTCTTCGCGTTACTGGCAGTTAACCACGTCTTCTCAATGGCACGCCTCGTAACGGTTCCCATCGTAATAACTTGAGGAAGGATTATACCCCACTTCCTCTCCCTAATTACCTCTGCGGGGACTGACGGCGAGGTAGGAAATCCCATATCCCATTCGTTCTGCTTCGTGGTATCAGACCAGATAACCTTTTGGTTCAGAATTCGATCTCTGGCACTAATCCAATAGCTGCACTTGACACCGATATCTACAAGCTCCTTGAGTTCATCTCCTGCACTGCTTGTCAGGACACCATCCACGGCAAATCTCAGGAATCCTTTCCCCAATGGACTTCCAACATTTGCCTTATCTCCGTCCTTATGCGGCAATTTGCAAAAGACATAGTCCCCTTTTTGAACTGCTTCCGCCATTTTCTCGTCTTCAGGCTCGTAAAAATTCAAAGGTTTTAACCTCCGATATTTTTCCTGGGACAAATCGGACGAAGAAACGCGGAATATCCAGCCATATTCTTTGGAGTAGAAAAGGGGGAATCCAAGCCAAGACATTTTGAGAAGAAGAGGGGCAAAACGGTTGCGGATGGTAATATCGAGTGACCCTGGAGGCATATCTCTCTTCGGTTTGGCAAGATCCCAAAACCACTTCGGCCAATACACGAGAGGAGGCTTTTGTTGCTTTTTGGGTTTGAGTTTCTCATCCGAGCTGCGCACCACCTCCTTCCAATCGAGCTGGCAAAACCATGGGTCTTCCTCACAGCTCGCATGAGTGTGATCATGGTATAATTCTTCCCCCAACTTCAGTAACGCATCTTTGAGATCTCTATCAGACTCCCCTCGACTGACTCTGATGGCCAGGTTAATGTGAGGAGAAGACATACTTCCATTCTCAAGTAACGGTAGCCCGTGAAGGCGAGAAAGTAAAGACCCAGTTTTCTGTCCCCTTTTAGACGTTGGCAAGCGAATGACTTTATCCTCGTCATCAGGTGGATTGTAGAACCATTTTTCCTTCGGTGTAAATTTCATTGGAAGGGTTTCGAACGACATTTGAAGTAATAGGGGAAGAACCCGCTCAACACTTTTCTTTGAGAGAGGGTTGGCTTTCAACGTTGCGTACCAAGCTGGGAGAGTTTTCTCAAGTTCATGATCCTGAACGTTCCCCTTTGAAATTAGATGTCAATAAAGAGTCGCGCACACATGCCGAGCGGGTGATGTACCTCCTGTGGAACTACTCCGCGACTCTGTCCCGCGATTTTTGGCGTCCAATCTAACTGACTCAGCCACACGTCGTCTTTCCACTTCGGCGCCTGCCTTCCAATTTCTTCAGGCATGACCGGGAAAGTCTCCATTGCCGATCTCGCAAGTTTTTCCAAGCCATCTCGTACCCGTTTCTCTAAAGCCCTCCATACACCTTCTGCTCTCTCCAGATACATTCCCCATTCCTCATTCACGGGTAAAAACCCGCTTCCCATTGTCAAGATCCCAGCAAAGCTCACAGGATGAGGACATGTGTTCCGGAAACCAGGAAGTACCTTTTGGTACACCTTATGAGTAACGTCGACATCACCCGCGCAATAAGTAATGTAATCGCAAATATTTGAGGATATCTCTTCTCTTGTGCACTTCAAGAGGTCCTTGCGAATGTCTTTTGAGATGTTGATACTGCAATGAAGTCGCGCTACGTCGACTAGGGAATTGGCGGAAGTGATATCCTCCCAACGTTTGGAAGGTGTGTCCAGTGGAGCATCGTGGTCGTCGAGAATTGGCTGTGTGGATAGATCTAGATCTTCACTGGCAGAGGCTAAAGACGCAGCTTGTGAGGCTTGCAAAACGGGCAGGGAGACCTCCAAATTCCGTTGTAAATCCAACAATTTTTGGAATTGTGGTTCGGCGATATTCCGGAGGCCGCCCTTCATTTCCTTCTGGAGCACCTCGACCTGTTCGTCCACTTCTTGCTTGAGATGGAAAACAGCTTCTGTAGCCTCGTCTCTTCTGGAGATCTCGTCCTCTTTGTTCTTTCGGTATTTCATCCATGCAGGCCGTTGATGTGAAGAAATGCCCTTTGTTGCAACATGGAGGGACATGGTGTCAAGGAATCGGGTTTTCGTTCCATTGAGATGATACTCCTCTAATATACGAGCACGATCATAAGAAACGTTATGTCCAACAATGATACGCGGAACATGGGCTGGGCCCATTGGAACAAGGTGCGCATATGAATTCGATGAAGGATCCAATATCCATGGTGAGAGCCAGACGTACCACGCATTAGCAGTAGCTGCACAAGCTATTATCGGATAGGAGTGATACTTTGGCATCGTCTCAACGTCGAAGGTCAGTATCTGCTCTGGCTTGTCATCGTGGATTGGATACGGAACATGCTCTGAATAGTCAGATCCGTCGGTACGGTGATAATATTTCGTCCATCCTGCCTGTAGCTCCCAGTTTTCAGGGATAGGTGGAATTTCCGTCTCTGAGAACTGCTCTGCCAGTGCCAGGTAAGGTTCCGATGCAGCCAAACCAATGCGGTGAAAGTGTTGAGATAGATTGTCTCCTTGCAAAGGGGGTAAGGTGAATTCGGTCGGAGGAAGTGTAGAGGACTGCGAAGGATCGAGGCCGTGTAGGGATAAATGCTCGAGTGATATGTTGACGAACTCTTTCGCCGGTGAAGGAAAAGAACAATTCTTAAATATTTGCTGATGGAGGGATTTGGAGAGCAACTGCACTCCGAGAGGATTCCGTTTGGCTGGAGAAATGTAAGGATAAAATACCGGAGAACTTAAGCTAGTACGGTACCATATCTCGTAGATTGACCCTTGACTTTTTCCTTTCCTTTTTCCTTTTCTTCGCTCTCTTCTTTGTACTTGAAGATAGCAGTCTGAGGCTTGGGTTTTGCTTGCAAAACCTGGCTTTTAGCATAAGCAGAAGAGTGAAAGCCTATGACATTGCGCTTTGATAGGCGAGAAAGAGGTCTGTGCATCAGACATGGACAGACCGCAGTTTAGCATAAAGGAGCATAGTGAAAACCTTATGCTAAATTTCATGCCAAATTTGGATATGATTATGATGAGTTTATGCTAAAGATTTATTAGCAAAACGCGATCGCCACGATCTTAACTACAATGCGATAACGTCGCAAGCCAAAGATGCTTGAAACGAAAAACAGCTGTTCAATTACTCTCACCAACAGGTCCAGGTTTACCAGGGCTGCCGGCGGTCCTCCACGCTGCCAAAATAAGTGAAGCAACATCATTAACACCCTCACCTTTCCTAATAGCAGTGAAAAGAGTGGGGCCATCTCCTCGCATGACTTTGGAATCTCTGTCCATAACCTCTAGGGACGCACCAACATGAGGGGCGAGGTCGGTCTAATCTCTCGGAGTCGGCATCTAAACTCACGAAAGTGATAATATCCCATACCTTGTTTATGACCAGCAGATCCGAGTGTGTGATTCCTGGACCTCCTTTGCGAGGAATTTTATCCCCTCCCTTGGAAAGACAACACGATTCAATCACAACTTGGACCGGTGAACGGAAAATAAGGGGTACCGAAACATCGATGACATATATAATATAGTCAGCCAACTCTCTGGAATAGTTGGCAGCGAGGTTGTCACCACCGCTCTCCACGAACAGCATTTGACAGTCATATTTGGCTTGCAGAGTTTCAAGAGCACCCATATTCGCACTAATGTCTTCACGAATAGCAGCGTGTGGGCATCCCCCGGTCTCGATCGCCAAAATACGTGATTCTGGAAGGGCTTTATTTCGAATCAGGAATTCTTGGTCTTCACGAGTAAAGATGTCGTTTGTAACGGTCGCTGGGCACAGCGGTTAGGATAGATCGATCTGTTCGCAGGGGCAGAGAACGGACCAATGTTGTACTCTTTCCTTAACTTTAGGCAAAGCGCGAGGGTCAGTGCCGTCTTTCCAGATCCTACCGGTCTGAGCGTGTGTTTAGCGTCGATACACTGAGATTCAAGACGGCGGCATACCCCCCAATACCAATTGTAAAACCTCTTTCCTTGAAGTTCCTCCCGGAAAAATCTGGAAGATCTCGTTCAGAGTATCGTCCTTGGAATCGTTTCAGTCGCTCTACATAGATGATCACGGCAAGGCGCATCGTACCAGCATTGGTGTAGTGTTCATGAGTGTGTCCATGATCCCCTTGGGAATGCGAATGCGAATGTTCGGTAGGAGGTGAACTGTTTGACGAAGATTTATTGATGAAGGGGACGTTCATGATGATGGAAGAGAAGAAGACGAGATGATTGTATAGAAGTATTCTTATCAGGGTCCCGTAGATTAAATAATAACTGTGACGTCCACATGACAGAGAGGCGGGGAATTATTGCTATTGGTGAGTGGGGAATATGGTAAATGGCATCGTTAATACTACACCACCAAAACCGGCCCATGTCGTACAGATATGTGCTTTATATATATCCCATAAACTCAATATATCGTGAACATATGTTGACCATGCCGTAATAATGCCATAACACAGTCCAGCAAAGGAAATTCTGGCGTCCCTTGTTCCTCCCGTGATGGAAATGGGTCCAAATGGCATATTTTACCTACCAAAGGTCAATGTATGCAGGAGTAGGGCAGGAGGACCACTGGAAACATTTGTGCTGAGTATTTATGGCATTGTCATGTGACTCTACATATCGTGAACATATGTGGAGACAGATGGTGATTATATAAAGTAGCACATATGTCAGCTATCTGTTCAACAATTGGCGGTGTACTCTGAAGCACGAGCGGAAACTTAACGAGTACTTAACACTGGGCGCAAGTTATGATTAAGATTTTTGCTAAATTTGGAGATTATGGCGAGTTTAAAATTATACAAAAAATAAAACACGCTCGCGGCACGCGACGCGTAACGCGCCGCCTCGTGCCTTCCACGTGATCGTTTGCTAGACAAACGCCAACTCGACTCTCGACGAGGTTGAAGAAGGGTTGAAGACTTTCGTGACGCTTATCTGCAACCTGAACTGGTTCGTCTCTGTAGGATAATTGCATGAAGAGGTCTAAAGCCCTTGTCGACTACCGCAGCTCGAGCGAAGAGGAATGTGTTGCTAAGGAACCTGTCAAAATCAAAAAGAGGTGAGTCCAGCGCCATTTCGAAAGAGATTCAAAGCTGAATAGATCGTCTCCCAGGAAATTACCCAGTCTCTCATCTTCATTAGTTCTGCCTGTCCCAAAAGACAATCCTGCTCTACACCAAGGTCGTATCCGCTCTACACCACACGTAGAAGGTCAATGGGCCGTCCACGTCTATGTACCAGTGTTAGTTGAACGAAAATGTCCACTTTATCAGCTTCTTCAAGATGTACTGAAAGCAGCAAAAGAAATTTCACCGGCTTTGCAAGCAGTAGCTGACGTGGATGGGATTGGCGATAAAAATGTCATCGAGCTGCATATTTCTCTGTCACGACCCATATTCGTGCGCGCATATCAAAGGGAGGAAATCAGACGATGCGTAAAACGTCTCGCCCAATCGAACCTTCCGTAAGTCACTGATGGCTCTGTCTTCACCCTGGAGTAATTCTACTCTCTAGTTTCAAAGTTTCTTTCAGTTCGTTCTCAGTGCTGACGAATGATGAGAGAACGAGGACGTTCTTGGCGCTCGACGTCGGGGGTGGTTTTCCTGAGGTTGGGTCATAGTTTCCTTTTATTTGGATAAAGCTGATTTGAATCTTCCCAGTTAAAGTCCCTTGCACAAGGCTTAACACCGACTCTGGAGACTTTACGTCAAAAGGTATATTACGCCGAACCTCAATTCCATGCATCCATCGCCTGGGCATTGCTCAGTACGCCAACATTGGGACAGATCCTAGAATCTTCTATAACCGAAACGCCAACGCCTCAAGATGTGTGTACTTTACGAGCCAACTCTGCCTCAACCTTAGACGAGGGACTTGACCTGGTCATGATGTCGACTGCCATGGATTTTCAGAGAATCCCTGGGCTCCCTGAATCCTTAATCACCACCTTGAACGACGAATACGCAACTCTTCTGTGCTCGAACCGTGTAAGTGCCTTCGATGTGCGAAGGCTCAATGCAACAATCGGGAAAGAGGTGTTTTCATGGCAGTTTGAGGGTGGCTAGCTTCATACTGGTTTGCGAAAAGGAAAAGTTTGGGAAACGTCATTGTAGTGTTACATGAAAGTTTGACTATATTTGTCCTTACAGTGTGACTTATACACATAAACTGAGCCGACCTGCCGACGACCTATTCACTACATCCACCCACTATAATGGATATTAGACGGCGCGTTCCTTTCAAGTTTGCAACCGAAACAGAGAACGAGAACGATAATCTAGTTTTTGACGAGCAAGGTGTGTCGTGAGGTGAGTTTAGTGTCAACATAAAATCACTTAACTCGTGGTACTTAGAACAAGAAGAGCTCATTCAACAGTTGAGAGAAGAGCACAACAAATCAATTTTTTGGTACGAAATTGGCATCTTGGGTATATTGGCCTTGTCTGGATTACTGTGAGTTCAATATTAGTTTCTGTCATACCAGATTGACCGACTTGTGTGGACGAATAGACACCTCATATATCTGATCAACCCCTCCAAGGACCCGCTATCGTTCTCCATAATCGACACCAACAATGCCCGAGCGGACATTCCCCTTCCTCGATTTTTCTCCCTCCTCAATATCTTTCTTCACGCCAGCCTACTTTTCTACCTAAGTCCCGGCTCGCTACCTCAACAGTTCCGACCGAACGATTCATCCTTCCCGCTGCCGTTCTTACCACTGTCTCTCACCCATATGTACACCCTATCCCTGGTCGCCCCAGTGATGTGTGTAGTTCTACAAACGTCGTACACCACATTTTTTTGGTGGTGCGAAACAAGTTTGGTAATATATGTCGTACAAGTGGTACGAGAGGCAATTTCGCTGGGAGATGAAGGAATCGAGAGGTTAGAAAATATGAAATATCGAGCACCGGGTGCATAGGAGCGAGGCCCTCAGCCTGGATAGGAAGCTCTGAGACCAAAGCTATCCACATGGGTCGCACAAATTTATTTTGCTTTATTCATAGTCACCGATTTTTTTGAATAGTTGTCTCTCATACTACTGGGGAACGCTTTCATTTGGCCCGATCGCCTGCTGGATGATTTATCGGCTTGCAAAACCACCATATACCGAGTCCCCACAGCAAGCTGCGTGGAACACAGATTCTGGAAACTGATTTGGGACCAACAAGCCTGTCGATCCAGAACTCGAGGCTTCGAGAATCGAATTCTGATCGTTTCATTCATGTGTACCGACGCTCGATTGACCCGTTATGGGTGATACACATCTACTTACCTCCGGAATCCAGATTCCTATAAGCCGCCTCAATCATTACTACGGAAAAACTCGAATAGTTTGACTAGGGAACTGCGCCCGGTCCTATAGTCTGGACCTGAAACTTCAAGTTCATGTTCAGACGTTCATCACCATATCCGTCAAGATTCTAGAAGGATCTTTATCCTATTACACTACGTAGCAATCTCGAACTATACTAGCCACTGGTCAGATGGATCCAACCTCTTTTATCTGTCAGCCTATGCCCATCTTGAAGCAAGACATCGGTGGGTAGCCAGTTGTATTCCTCGTCCTCAGTTGGCGACCATTGAGATATTCAGTATATACCACACCACTACTCGACAGGAAGGAACAGGTACGTCCAGATGTCGGACGCTGGGAAGCAATTAACAGGAACGTATGAGGTTCTTGTTATCACAGTATCAGAATATTCCATAACCTCATGATCAGGGTCTATGAAAGACACAATTTCGTTCGAGTATGTCGTTAATGACAGTTCGATATCAGGTAAGTAAGTAACAGTAGCGAAAGACAGATTGTAGAGGTACAATTACATGTAAGATCTTTAATACGTTAACACATATGGACGATATGAAATTCAACTCGAAGGAGGAGAAAGACAAAAGGTGAGAGACCAGCTGAGAAACACAAAGCAAACATAATCAATAAATAGGTTAGGAGAAAAAGAACAACAGTCGACACCGTTTCTATCCCAAGTCGAGTTTAGCCCAAAAAAAAAACAACAGAACAAATGTATGGAAACACAGGGAGGGTATATGAGGGGCAGCCAGGAAAGACTGAAACCGATTCTAGATAGGAAAAGAAAGAGGAAAAAGGAAAAAAGAAACTTTCAGCCGAGTCTGCGTCTACGATTTGTTTGCGTTTCCTCAACGTTCCGCGTTTAACCATCACTGACCCTCATCCGCTTTCTACCACTGCCGCCCTCTTCCTCTGCATCTGACATCCTTTTATTCCCTCGACTGGGTGGCTTTTTATCACCTCCGCCACCTGTACTCACACCCGGCCCTGTGTTCAATGAGGCCTGAGCCTGAGCAGAAGAAGCCGCAGCGACGGCGGCAGCACCTCCACCACGTCTCCCACCCCTCTCGTGTACATAATTGCACGGTAGATTCCTCCTCGCACAAGATCCGCAACTAGGATGGGCACCGTCGCATTTTGTTTTGCGGGCTAGATAGGCAAGTTAAAAGGTCGTTAGTTAGAGAAAAATGATAAACGCCGAAACACACCTCTACAAAAATTACAAGCAACGATTTTGGGTCCACTCGTGTTTGTTAACCGTCCCGTAGCTCGTATCATGCCGGCCGTGACACTCCCGATAGTACCCACATTTACAGCAGAACCGCCCACACCTAATGACTCCCCTGACGGTGCGTTATTCCCACTTCCGGCTACTAGTGCTCCCTGGTCGGAAAGACCACTTGTCGTAGAACTTCTACCCCTGGATACCTCACTTGGTCTGGCTGGCCCAGGAACAGGAGGAGGTAGACTCGTTCCCACATCTATCGGACCTGAGCTCTTAGAGGGTGCAGTAGCCGCTCGTTTTCGGGAGGTCGCGTGTGCGTGTAATTGTGAGGTATGTTGTGGCGGTTGATGGGGCGAGGGTAATCGATGGTGCTGATGATGCGGCGAAAGATGTGAACTCGCCGCCGATGAACTGGACTGGTGGGGAGATATATGAGAACTTGGTGTGGAAGATGCAGACAAATGATGTTGCTGTGATTGATGTGGATGAGGAGAAGGTAGATGAGGAGGGGGTAAGTGATGTGGTGGTGAACGTGTATGCTGTGGATGGGCATGAGGTAGAGGCAGATGAGCGCCGGGATGTAAGTGATGCTGGGAAGATGAAGAGGATCTAGTGTGATGTCCGTGTTGCGAGGGAGTAAGATGTGGAGAGTGTCTGGTAGATCTCGCGGTAGGGTCGGGTAGACTTAATGTAGCTATGTGTGGCAGCTCATACCCGCCTCTTTCTCTTTGTTCCCTGTCAGGAGGTCCAGTAATGCTAGATATACTTGGTGCTCTGCTCCTCGTCGTGTGTGTATGAGGCGGTGGAAACTCAGCAGAGATAGATGGAAGAGTGGGGTGTGATTGAGCGAAGTGATTAGAACTCGAACTTGAAGACGGACGATGATACTGCGGCGGTTGAGATAAGTGGGGAGGAGGATACTCATTCAATGACCCGTCCCTACTTCTTCTGACGGCAGGAGACCTCGGGCTCATTCCCGCTGGATCAGCCATCTCAACATCGCCGTCGTCCTCGTCCTCACACTCAGCGTCTTGACTCCCGGTGCGGCTACCTTCACCGTCACCATTATCACCATCATGGTCCGCATCTTCACTGTCTTCGCGGCTTCCACTCACTTTACCCCTCCTAGAGCCTCTGATTGAACCAGAGGATGATCCATTAGCGTTAGTTGGCCGGGTCTCTTCCTTATCTTTCTCCTTGCCTGCCTCTTTCTCGCTTGCACCAACTTTATCTCGCTTACCCTTTGCCCCTCTCCTTCTCCCCTGCGTTTGATAATCACACGGATTACTCCTTTTCAAACACTGCACACATGCCGGTCTGACTCCGTCGCATTTGAGCTTCCTCGACCGGCAAAAGTTACATGCAACCGTGATCTTTTTGGGTCTAGTCTTCTCTTTCTCCCCTTCCGCGACATCCTTTTTACTGACACCTCTACCGGACGGAGTAGGTTCAGGTACGGGCTGAGAAGGAGCAGGCAAATGATGCGGCTGTCGCGAAGAGGTGGTTCGCGACGAGGCAGATGTTGAGACAGCGTGTTCGTGAACGAGTCTATGCATCGGGGTAGAGCCGCTGCTACCTGTATCGATAGCCAACACAGGCCTTGCACTCCCACTGCTCGAACGTGAATGTGAGTAAGAATGTTGGTCTTGCTGTGAGGGATGCGGAGGAATATAGCCATGTTGTAAGTTATGCGCATATGGCGATGATGTAGATGATAGATGAAGATCGCGTGGATGGTGAGAGTGAGAAGGAGCTTCTCTACTATGTGGGTGAGGCGGATACCGATAGACACCGAGGTAGTCCGTCTTGAACTTTTCGAGCAAATAGTCCTTGGTGTACTGGCGTAGCGTGTGCATATGATGGAAGACAGCTATTTCATAGTCAGGATCAGATGGTCATCATACAGTCGAATGGCGAGAATCACCTTGTTTAAGAACAAGAAAATCACTGTGGTCAGGATTGAGCACATCAATGGAACCCCACCTGTAGGCGCGCGTAAAGCGAGATGGGAAGCTCGGGTTTGACGTTCCGGAGGGAGCAGCATCCTGGTTCGGAGAAGAAGGCCGATTACGAGGGGAACCAGGCAAAGGAGGGGAAGAAGTAACAGAGGGGGGGAGAGAATTCAAGATATCATAACAATCCGGTGAGATAAGCGCGAAGGGAAGACTCGGGATTTTGGATGTCGGCTCAGGTGAATCTTTTTGTTCAAATTTTCCGTTGAGTTGCAGCTCAGCTTCTGTGCCCTTATTGGTAGCAGGCTCCTGATCGAATATTCCGAACCCGATGCCTGCGTCGGCCAGATCCCTCCTGACCACCTCCTTCATTACACGCAGTTGTTGGTCCGTCAACCTATCAGCTTTTGCGATAACGGGAAGAACGTTGACGCGTGCAGATAGTCTACAAATAGTGTCGATATGGTGTCGAGGAAGTGAATAGGCGTGAACAGGATCGAGAAAATATATGCAAAGGTGCATGAGGCCGGTACGCGAGGACGTGTCAACCGCCTCCGCTAGCCTAGATTCAACTAGGCGGAGTAAATCGTCGGGGATGGACGCTGAAGATGAGATTGGCGCCGAAGGAGAAGGGGGATTGATAGAAGGAGTATCGATGAGGGTGAAAGTCAGAGGTACTTGGTTATCTGCGTTCTTTTTTTGGTCCACCTGTTGTACCTCTGATTTTGGGCTGGATTTGGGTGATGTTCTGGGTGATGAGGTTGGGGGAACGAGCACATCGAGCGTCGTATAACGTATTGCCGTTGTACGGCTCGCACAACCTTGAATGAAGTTTCTCATGTGCGACTTCTGATTCTGTTGCTCGAGCTCTTGCGTGCCGGCCAGTGTCGAGGTCTCGAGGAGAAGGCGAAGAAAGGATGATTTACCTGTCGGACAGATAAAGAGCGCATATAGTCAGCATATACAGTGCGCAACCTTGTGAACGTGAGATACGCACCCCCATGATCACCAGCAACTAACAGACAGAATTCGTTTAACTCATTGTGCTCCCTGAGTTCCGACTTGGCTGAGGATCCCGCTCTGGACCTGGTTGAGCGAGGTGATATTCTTGCTGGCAATAGGGACGGTGAAACGGGATCGTTTGAGTTGTTCATAAAGGACCGGAAGACCGGGGATTGCGACAGGAGAGAGTGAGGCTGGCGATGGGAAGGAGAGAGGTAGAAAGATTTAGAGGGTTGAGCACGACCTGCTCGTCGTCGTTGTGGTCGACGAGGACGGTAGGAGAGAAGATGAGAGGGACGAAGTGAGTGACGTTCTCGAAATGGAGGAAATCCGCGCGGGCACTGAAAGAAACCGCACGGCCAGTAACCCGGATTGAGGGTAAGTATGAGGGAGGGTTGGGGTGGCCCAGGCCGAGAACGGTCAATCGAACAATCGAAAACGGAATATCGGTTTGTCGCTCGCCTTCCGATTGGCTCGGTCCCCGCTCTCCTGATGAATTACCTGAAAATATTCGAGAAACTGATGTGTCGGCTGTGACTCGTTTTGTCCCCCAGATCCGCTCCCAATGACCTCAGCCCAGAACCTCCTTCTGGCTATTTTATCCCTCTATGCTGCCTACAGTTCGTTCTCGTCCAGGGCGGGAAGAGAAATCATTGTGCGTAACTCGGTGCACGTAAAAAAGGCTACGAAAGGGGGCGGATAGCAACCAGGTACGTAACCAACGAGGAAACGAGGGAGGATCAAAAAAGGGGGGCAAGCGCTGATGTACAAGTCCCACGGTCCTAGGATATCGGATATCCCGATCATTTCCTTGTGAAACGTGATTTATTATTTATCTGTCCTTTGTTTTCGCAAGAAACTGGAACAAAAAAAATTATGGAAACAGGGATAGATCCCGTTCAGCCCATAAAAGGCAATTTGCACTTCCGACGGCACTTCCGTGTTCGATCGAAACTCCGTTGGTCAAAATTCCATTCCTCCGGCTCCGGCAATTCCCTTGCTTCAGGACTCCCATACTTAGACGTCCTGTCACTCCTGTAACCAAGGTCGTTGATGCAACTGACCATCAACCCGCTCATCCCCGATGTCCGAAGCCGACCCGATCAACAGCTATCGTTCGGATGTTGTTTAGAGTTGGGAAGAAACAGTAAACCCCGCGAATCACTTTCAGAATCCACACAACCTGAATCCATTCCCGGCAGAGAATTAAACTCGGAACGATAAGAAGGAAGGGAACTAATCTATCTTTGATACCGCACAGCGAGTTAACTCCCCCCGACTTCCGATAACGAGCGTGAACGCAATGATTCGGGTCGGAGGCGATCTTGAATATCCCTTCTACTATCCCGAGTCCCCATACGGGACGCTCGACTCACCGGCAACTGCTCAAAGCACAAACGGACTGATCTACAAGTTGGGATTTAAGAGGTGATATCTCCAACTTCCATAAGCATATTAGGAAAGGGTCGACGGGGCGCCATGCCAATGGCATGATGTTGATATCGGAATGTGCTATGCATCGTGTGTCCCAACAAATGTCGAGGGTTCCATAGAGAATCCGGAATTGAGTCTGGGCCTAGTCAACATTGTTCCTGTGAACCAGGGTCATCGAAGCAAGGCCCGAGGTGAAAAGCCCAGCTGGAAAACATCAACATGTAACTTATACTCACCACCACCAGGTTCCTATGATAGTATTTGGATATAAATGCCGTCAGTGCGGTCCATGAGCTAGGAGATCGTATCATGAATGTCGACCTGTCGGGAATTTCAATTCGGATTCTTACAAACTCGGGGAAAGCGGTGACATACACTCATGTACTTGGGTTGATTACTTCCATGCGCAGTAATACAGTTGCGGGACCTGATGGTAGTGGAATGGAACAATACCATTCCGGAGTCACTCAGATAATTATCACTATTGTTGGCAACCGATAAATTGTTAGCAGGCTATTCCAAATACACACCATACATACTACCCTGGGCGGGGAGATCCACTCCATTCCTTAAGAAATGAATTTGAACAAGGCTAGGTTCACGGGTACGTACGTGGCGCCTTGGGGAAGAGCTGCCGAAACTCGGAGTCGTAGTAAACGAAACTTCACCGAGGACTGAACTACACAAGCCTGCTGGTGCAACAGGAATAATCCAGACTGTGAAAAGACACGGTGTACATGTCCTGACACGACTTGTGATTCGGTTGATTTCCCCGAGCCAAAAGGAAATTGCCAGCGCAAGGGAAGATATGTGGCAGAGATGGTGAGATTTATGTGTCGTGGCAAGACGTTAATTCAGCAAGTGAGAGCTTTCAATAAGAAGCTGAAAACTGACGACAAGAGTCGCAGACGGATTCAGAGTGCAGTGAGTGCGACAATCCCGAACAGTTCGGCCGATCATGCCGATCCCCACGACCATCCCGGAATCACCTTTTTTTTTCCATGTCATACAGTCATCTCAACTTCCTTCAAACGCGTCCTACATCTTTGGGAGAGACGCGTATCCTGAAATTCTAGATCTACAAATTCAGGGAAAATCAATCTATGCACCGAGTTCGAGTCAAATCTCGTCGTCTTCCACGCACAGGCAACACGACATGCTCTAGCTCAAAGCACCTGCACTCCTCTGCGAGAAGAAACGAGGAAGCCATTATTATGAACCGCTATAGCAGGATTATAACTCAGCCAAAAGATCAAGGTGCTAGTCAGGTCTGTCGCTCTTGTTCTTTTAGTGGAAAAAGAAAAAGACGTCTTGTGGACCATCGTATATTTTTTTTGGTTTCGTCTGGATGCTATATTAACGAGCTTCTTTCAGGCAATGCTTTACGCGACCGACGGCATATCCAAGGATTCCGACTTCAACAAAGCAATGGTTGGCGTTGGGAGTGTTTGGTGCTTTATTCTACCTTTCGAATGTCATCTACCAATATTGACTGTTATCATATTTAGGTATGAAGGCAATCCTTGTAACAGACATCTTCTAGGATTGGGAAGACATATCAAAGAATCTATTGCGTCCACTCCCCCTTCTGGTGCAAAAGATTCCACAGGCATGATTGCATACCAATTCGGCACGGTCGGTGTTAGTGACGGGATCAGTATGGGGACATGGGGAATGAGCTACTCTTTACAGAGCAGAGACTTGATTGCAGACCAAGTACACGCGTTTCTTTCCTGCTCAACGACGAGGCAGGTGCTGACACCTCCTCACAGGTTGAGACAGCTGCGGGAGGTCATCATCTGGACGGTATGGTCGTCGTACCAGGCTGCGATAAGAATATGCCGGGCGTTCTTATGGCGCGTAAGTTCTTATTTGAAATGGTCCCATCCAACCTACTGAGTTTCCTCTCTTCTTTCCTAATAGTCGGTAGACTCAACCGCCCCTCGGTTATGGTTTATGGAGGAACCATCCGACCAGGGTCGTGTTCTGGCCCATCGCCTCTTCCCGCTACTGATTCACCGCAAGAGCTGGACAAAGACCGGAAGACGATCGATATCGTGAGCGCGTTTCAAAGCTATGGAAAGTATCTCCAGGACGGGAAAACGCCAGAAGCTGAGAAGGAGAGATATGAGACCGTCAGGTATGCGTGTCCTGGACCAGGAGCTTGTGGAGGAGTATGTATCATTCAACCCGCCCTTGGATGTTGAGGCAAACTCACCGTTTTGCATTGCGAAGATGTACACCGCGAATACCATGGCGTCCAACGCCGAGGCGTTAGGAATGTCTCTTCCTGGGTCATCCTCCTTCCCTGCCGAGTCTCCGGAAAAAATTCAAGAGTGCAAAGACGTGGGACCGGTGATGAGAACGTTGTTGGAGAAGAATATATTGCCGAGAGATATCATGACCAGAGAGGCCTTTGAGAATGCCATGGTGAGTTCAGCTCCCGAAAATACGATTGAAGACTCCTACATAGCCACTTTACATAGGTTCTAACAATGATTCTCGGCGGATCGACCAATGCCGTCCTACATCTGATAGCCATTGCTCATTCAGTCGGGATTGAGCTCAGTATCGATGATATCCAACGAGTTAGTGATAGAACACCTTTCATCGCTGATATCAAACCCAGTGGCAAGTATGTAATGGAGGATGTGTATAGGATCGGCGGTATACCCAGTGAGTTTCCGTTCTGTGCCCATGATTTCCTGCCCCTTGGCTAACCTTCTCCCGTTCTTCAGAAATCCTCCACTTCCTTCTCAAATCTAACCTCATCGATGGAAACACTCTTACTGTTACGGGACGTACGCTCGGAGAGAATGTAGATCGCTGGGTGCACAAGTATGGAGAGCTGGACTTCGACAAGCAAGATGTGATTAGGCCGTTGGATCAACCGATCAAGGAAACTGGACATATCCGGTTTGTTTTCCCCTCCGAACGACTCTACTGAAACAAGTAACTAGTAACCAACGCCTCTGAAACAGAATCCTTAAAGGCAATCTTGCCCCCGGTGGTGCTGTTGCGAAAATCACTGGAAAGGAAGGCCTCGGGTTCACCGGGAAAGCTAGGGTATTTGATAACGAAGAAGATTTTGTAAAAGCCGTTGAGAATGGGAGCATCAAGAAGGGGGAGAAGACTGTTGTTATTTTGAGGTATTTAGGCCCGAAGGGCGGACCTGGTGAGTGGAAACTTCCCTGTGGACCCTTCGTGTTTCCTTTCACTTGCTATCGGGATTCCTGACAAGTAGAGAAGAGTTGTGAGAGAGCTACTGGCCGTCGTCCTCCCCTCCCGCTGTTTCGAATGTCACCGCGGCATTATTCTTCCCTGCACCTGCTACAACTGGATAATGCGCCACCCTTCCCTGTCGTGTTCTTTCTGCTCCTTTCATGTGCCTGGAGACGGTGACACGGTTGATAGCTGAGAATCAGTCCGTTTGGTGGTTTGTCTCGTTTTCTGAAGACCTTCAACTTCCATTGTTGAGGTCTATTGGAATTTATTTGTCCACCCTTGACACCTCCTAGTTCCTTGGTGTCTCCTGCAATGCCTCGACGTCGGGAATGATGTCCAGTTGGACTTTCGTTTGACTCTATCATGTGTTTTCCATGACTATACAGTTCTCATGTGTGTTCTACACATTTCTCCCAACGCTCGGTCTTCATTTACTCCGACTCATATCTTTCTGTTTCTGATTTCTGGCGACAATTTGTTTTCTCATTCCTGATCATTCCCTCTTTGAGGCATCAAATCTCCGTCCACTGATCAACTTACGGCTTCCCCCATCCTCATGCACCTTTTTCATCTGCTATTTTGGTGCCTGTCCCAACGGCCATTACGTTCCCTGTCAATAATTTTCGTTTCATTTCGCTATTTTTCCACCTAGCTCTTCCTCCCATGCGGCCTCAAATTTTTATTCTATTAACTGACCCGTTTACCCATACTTAGGCATGCCTGAAATGCTCAAACCAACTAGTTTGATCATGGGTGCTGGTCTAGGCTTCGATGTGGCTTGTCTCACGGATGGCAGATTTAGTGGAGGGTGAGTGGTTTCCTACAAAATCTCCGAGTCCTTCTCCCGCGCTCTTTCCCTGTGCTATCGGAGTATGCTCCATGCTACTTTAATTCTCCCCTTCCGTTGCACTCGCCTTCCAGAATGACGCTTGGACCCCTTGCAACGCCTTGTGGTGACATACGTTTTCGGCCCGACGTCTGTTGGTAAGACCTTTTGGCTGGTCAGGGTTAGTCCCGCGTTCGGACGTTTGATTTTCTAAATCTTCCGAGCCGTGGGTCTATTATTTCTTTTTTCTTCTTTTTTCTTTCCGTGCGGATCCTATGCGTTTCTACTCCACAGTGGACCTGAGCTGACTGTTTTCTCTCGCGCCCCCATCTTTTACCCCATCTATCCACCGGGATAACCTGCTGTCAAATCGGTCTTTACCCCTCCCCTCCGCTTGACCCTCAAACATTTCACACTCCCCGTTTGCCGATGTGTCATTTTTCGTCTTCCCCAATATCCGCATCAAAATCATTCTCCGTTTCTGTCGTCAGCTCCCACGGATTCTGCATAGGCCACGTCGTTCCAGAAGCTCAAGTTGGTGGACCCATCGCTTTGGTTAAAGATGGCGATATTATTTCCGTCGATGCTGTGAAGAATACCATTGAATTACATGTATCCGACTCGGAGATGGCCAAAAGGAAAAAAGGTTGGATCGCTCCACCGCTCAAGGTCTCACAGGGCACATTATACAAATACGTGAAGAACGTAGAGAATGCGAGTAGGGGATGTATTACCGATGCCTAAGAATCTGGGTCGACACCCTTTCTTCCATCTTGCCTATGTCTATACATATCTAAAAGTATTATACAATAGACCAATTGCATGCATCACATAGTACCATGGCCGATCCTTTGCGTTGAGCTTGGATCGAGTCTTGGATCTCGGTCCCAGGAACAGCGTAAATCACCCTTTCGTCTTCTTCGTCAGCCTTTTCTTCTCCGCTTTCGGCATCTTATTTTTACGTTTCTCCTTTGCCTCAGCTTTGACGGCTTTTTTCCGTTCCTATCATAACGCGACAAGGGTGTGATCAGGTGTGAAATAGTCATTCAAAAAACGAGGGAAAACTAACCTTTTTCGCTTCTCGATCTTCATGTCTATGTCCTCGAGGTGTGCGGTCCTGAAATCCCTCCCCGGACCTGTGACCAGCGTCCGGATCTTCATCCCCTGAAGGGTCAGGGGATTCCTCCTGGTCTACTTCTTCAGAGTCTTCAATTTCTTCCCCGTCGACATCCGTGCTTTTCTTTGAAGTCGACGCCTTTGTCAAGGATCCCGAGTCATCCTCGTCCCGCTCGATCGAATCGTCAAACCGTACTCCGAGACCGGACTTGGCGTTAGTCACAAAGGGACGCTTCTTTTCACCCGAAGGCGGTGGTGGCGTTTGATCGACCAAACCAATAGTATCAGCATAAATCAGTTTCTTTCTCTCTCCACGATTAAGCAGGTCGACGTCACGTTCGGGATCATATACTTCGTTTAATGAACGAGGAATGTATGATTGCAAAAAGACCGCATCTTCATGTGCAATAGCTTTGCTTTTGTCGTCCACACCGACGTTGGCGTCGTCATTCTTCTGCTCGCTATTGCCCTCTTGACCCATTTCCTGGTCTTGAAGCCATCGTTTAAGATTAGCTTCATCGTCCGAATCTTCTCCTCCTCCTGTTGCGGCTAGCCTTTCACTGGTGACAAACTCGAACGATTTCCTCAGTCCCAACAAGGCCCGTGCCCCTTTCTTGCTGAAGAAATCTTCCACGTTTTTGAGGTCACTTCGGAGGAAATCATAAGCAGAGGGATGATCATGTTCCACACTTTGAGAAACATCGATAATCCAAAGATGGTTTTCGTGGAAGAGAACATTGTATTCGGATAGATCGGCGTGGACAAGTTTGCATTGATGATACATCTTGCGAACAACAAGGAGGAGTTCGATGTACAGATCACTGGCTTGGGCTGGAGAGAGTTCTGCATCCTTCAGTCGTGGAGATGCCCTTCGTAGAAAGAGATATAACGGTTAACTTTGGTGAGAATTAACAAGAACATGAAAGCTCACCAACCCTCCTTATTACCCAGGAAGCCCATCACCAACACGTTCTCCCTGACTTCAAGTGGCTCGGGGCATCGAATGTTGGCAGTTATCAACCTTTTCAAGTTTCGCATCTCTTTCTCTGCCCAGAGTCTGACCATCTTCCGAGGATTTTTGCGAGAATAACCCCGGCGAAAACGGTATTCACCTGTCACGTATTTGTCTCGATCTTTGAATACAAGGATAGATGTTTTATATATTTTGATAGCTATATGGCGCATGTCAGGACCAGGAGTGCGGGCATGGTAGACGTTGGCCTAGTTATTGGAACCAAGAGGTTTAGATTAGTGAATTTCGATACAGAGCGAAGAGGGATGAAACTTGTAGAGGATTCTACACACCTCTTTCCCAGTGCTGATACACCCATTCACATCGTGAACAAGACCCCTTCCAATCATCTTGAAAAGGATTAGTCGTGTGCGGGGATCCAGGACTTGTTCGTTGGTCGCTCGATCGGATTTATCTTTCAGGTTCGCATATGAGCTTGGTCCCTTGCGATTTACACCAACCCCCATCGTCATGGTGTAGGGATCATCTATCTTCGCTAACCGAGAAGAGTACTTCGCAAGTGCTGCTAACTGGTCAGAAGTTTTGTCGTTTGGTGCACTGGCAGATATGGAAGAAGAGGTAGCATTCTGACAAGAACGACGAGCTGCAGGATGATTGACTGCAGGTAGGGCAGCGACTTTATTTGAACGGTCGATGGATGATTGGGTACCGTACGCCTCGGCGTTTCCTGTGCGTACTGCGACATGCTGGCGCAGACGGTTATATTGTTTTGTAAAGTCTGACAATATAATCAAGAGATATCCACCGATTGTCCCAGGTAAACGCACCTCGTTCGGCGACCTCCCAATCTTCGTCCTCAACTTTGTACGCGTCGCTGGCGCTCAGGTCGTCATCGTGATTGAAAGACAAGTCCAAATCCGAGTCTTCAGGCTCAGAATTGTCAATATAATTATGCTCGCCTCGGGGATCGATGTCCTCTGGTGCGTCGTCGAACTGACCACCGATGGTGTTCTCGATGATGTGGACGGGCATTTATGTAGGAAAAAAAAGGAAAAAAGCTGGATTTTTTAGTCACCGGGCAGCACGGGTTTGTTCCGAGATAAGATCGAGCTTGCGAGATTATCTGAGGATGACGCGGGCGTCCATCTCGCCGCTCGCAGCATCGACAAACATCTCGCTCTCGCTGTTCTTCTCTCCCCACAACGCTAAGGCTCGAGGTGATTGACTTGTAATATTCATCTGCCTACTCTTTGGCGTTCAGGTCTGGTCTGGATACACGGATTCACGGTGTTTTTTTGGTCCGGCAACCTTACTCTTCTCGTGTCTCCCTTTCATCCTTTCCCTCTTCCTCTCGTCCATCGTGAGCACACATCTCATCAATACTCCAGATACCACATTCCGCATTGCCACTGTTGTCCTCGATAATCACACTCGTAGAGTCTTAACCATTTTTTCATCATATTGCCTTCGTTCTAAGCGCTACAGCAAGTAATCCTAAGGCACGAAAGTACATCAACACCAAGTTAATCGGCTGTGGTCGAACCACAGAAGTCACGGTCTGGATCCAAGTTTCTGTTTCACGTCGAACAACACCCTTTATTGAAAATGATTGGTTCTTGGAGCCCTACACGCTATTCTACAGGATTTAACACTCATCTATAATCCTTTGTTGAAAGACATATTTAACGTCTAAAGTTTGAGCCACCAAGGAAGCAATGCTTAGCCGCACGACACTGACCCTGTACCTTATTCAATGCACGGAGGCGATGACCAGCTCGTACATGATAGTATAATACATCTCGACGAGTTTTACTGAAATCCCGTGGCTTTTCACAACACGCTCAGTAGTAAGTTGATCGACCTTACGGGAAAGATATCGCAGGAGAAAAGTCAAACTAACGCCAGTGCTCTGTGGCGCGGGGACGATCCTGTGGCTGTGAAACGTGGCCGCCTGAACTCCTGACCCAGTAACTTGGTCCTTATTATTTTATCTTCTTCTTTGTCGCCTTCTGTGAGGTTGACCTCACTCTCCCTTTGTTTATATTGTCCCAAATTACTGTTTCTCCTTTTCATCTTTCCTTCCACTCCTTGTTTCTGAACTATCACCATCATGTTCTCCCTACGTCGCAAGCCCAAGCACGTTCACGAACAACCAAAAGTCCGACCTTCACCCTCCCTCCCAGAAGTCCACAAGCAAGGAATCCCATGGCCGGAAAATCTCGTAGACGTTAACAGTATCCGCAACGACCAAGACCAGCTGAACGGCAGACGTGTCGAAGGTGCGACTAAAACTTCTTTGCAGGGGCCACCCAACCATCCCATACCATTCCATAAACCATTTCGGCCCTCTTCAGGTTCGACTGTTACCTCAGCCAACGGAGGGGGCCTCATATCGTCCTTGTATATGTCAAATTCGCCGTCCGCCTTCGACAATTGGAAGAACTCTCCAGCTCCTATACCGAGGTACAGCCAAAGAAGAGCAAAGTTACCGCCTACGTTCAATGTCATGGTCAGTTCCTTTGGATTATGATCTAGTTCTGAAACTCATCAAGCATAACTTCAAGGTCGTTGGTGGCATAGGCACAGGAAAGACCTCACTTCTTCGGTTAATCCTCGAAACCGCAGAGTTGTCACCCTCAGCCACCGTCGACCAGAAGCTTGCTGTCGAACGCTTTCTTCGCGGTGCCACCAAGACAACGCACTCTATCGAGACCGCCAGTATCGAAATTTGCGAATCTCGCTTCGATCGGTTATTACTGTCCGTGGTGGATACGCCAGGACTTGATTATGCAGAAGGAAGAGAATTGAAGTTGGATAGACAAGTTAGTTCCGTGATGCAATATTTGGATGCACAATACGCCGATACAATGAGCGAGGTGCGTCAAAAATATTCCTCAATAATAACCCCTTTTCTCACCTTTCTTCAGGAGTCAAAGGTGGTCAGAAAGAGTAAAGGTGACCAACACGTTCATCTGTGAGCATTATCTCAAATCATTGTTAGACTCTCACTTTCCCTTCTTTTATAGATGCATCTATATGATTGAACCCAGCTCCATCATGACCATGGCTGATCGACGCGCCCGGTCCTCGCTTCCTGTGAAAACGCGTTCTGAAACCTCCATTTCTCAGAGCAAACAGCCAGAACTCATTCCAGACACATCCTCCGATTCAGACAGCGAAGAAGGAGAAGAGAAAAGGTCCCCTTTGACCATGTCACCAGCCGAGTTGCGTGTCATTCGCAGGCTGTCAACGCGTTGCAACGTTTTGCCCGTGGTGGCAAAAGCAGACTCATTGACTGATGAGAAGCTGGTTGCTGTGAAGGAGGCAGTGAGGAGATCTCTTGCCGGTGCTGGATTGGACTTCGGAGTGTTCGGCCCATCCTCAAAGACCGAAAAGAATTTGTCCAAGATTCGTAGCGGAAACGGAAGAAAGACGCATTTTGCTGTTGGTTCTGGTAATAGCGATCAGAATGAGAAAAATGACAGCGACGACGATAATCGGAGTGGCGTTGAAGACGAAAGGCAATCGCGACCGGTTATTAAACTTCGTCCCCCTCGTCACCCCACTCGGAATCTGTCACGATCACGTTCGCGAAGGGATTTATCCCAGGCGGCTGCAGACGAGAGACTGCCAAGTTCCCTCGACCTTGATGACAGAGACAGCGTCGCTAATGTTCGTTTCTCGGCTCACATCGTCGCGAGGCCGGATATCTCAGCGGTTTTGCCATTCGCCTTGATTGCTCCTGTTAGCGGGAGGCCCAGAAGGACCTTGCTCGAAACGGAACCGACATCACCTATGCAGCAATCCGAAGATGGAAATGTGTCTGAAACTATCCCTCCAACGCCGGGCTCTGTGAATCACGCATATCTAAACGGACCACCAGAGGATTTGAGAGGAGTTTTTGTGAGGAACTATCGATGGGGAACTATTGACGTTCTCGACCCTAATCATTGTGATTTTGCTGCCATGCGTACCGCAGTTTTGTCTACCCATCTGAAGGTTCGCCAGTTTCAGATTGCAAATAGTTCATAACTTGTTGACTTATTCTCATTCTCATACCACAGGTTTTGAAGACACACACGAACGAGGTTCTGTACGAGAAGTATCGTACGGAGAAGCTTCTTGCCCGACGGGCCACCAGCCACATTACGGACGACGAAAGGAAACGTCTTCTTGAAGGTACGCATTAAGCGTTAGTCCCAGGAGTATGTTATTTAACGAGCAAGCGACAGATCTCGGATTATAATCTTCAGCCCATGCCCATTCGGCAAACCGATATACCCGCCCTTACAGGTTTCTTGCTTCATCTCAGAATTGAATATATCTTTTCAGACACTTTGTATCTCTGATTGAAACACATCCTATCTCGTTTTTGTATTCTCATATACATATTTAACCAGCACTTTTTATTTTCTTTTTGGTTAACGCGACGATTTGTAGCAAGAATGGAGTAGATCTCTGATAAGCTAAATGAATTAGTTTGTGCACATTCAAAGTATGGAAATATCTAAGGTCCTCCTTTCTTCTCTAATCTTTCGATGTCCTCTTCGGACAAACCATCCAATCGGTGTAACAAGTACTCGACCTTGAAGGGTAGTAGTGTCAAACATAGCTCTCACTAAACTGAATGGTAACCTACCTCAACCTCCTTCGTCAACGGGATGATGTAACTCTCGTACAACTCAATTATGCTCGTAATGTCAATCTTTTCTGCACCAACTGACCCATCCAAACTTTGAGAGTAAGTGCCAGCTTTCTTTTGTAGACGCTCCAAGAGTCTCTTCTCTACTTCAGGTTTTGTAATAAGATCTTCCAATGCTTTGATATTCCGCGTTTTTATATGAGGAATGAACGCTTTGGGTTCTTTGAGGAATTTGGACTCAGAGACGAATTTACCTAAAATAGGTTTTAAATTGTCAATTGGAAAACTTTTGATTGTTGCTAAGTGACCAAAACGTACCATAATGAACTCTTTTGCTGATAGCTTGTAAGACTTCCACGTCGATAGTGGCTGCACTACCGTAGTTGCCATCATCCTCGTATTCTTCCGCTCCCGTTATACCGTGGGCTCGTTTCGTAGCTGCGAGCGTCCGGGTCGTACGACTCGTAATCCTTGGTACGATGTGACACATATAGAAGCATAAGATGGATTGATTTACGTTAATGTTATTGGGAAAGAGGATTTCAGGAAATTTGAGAGGTGGCAATACGGGGTCTGGCAGATCCTGCGTGAAGGGCGTTTCGTCTGGACTGTTCGATGAAAAGTTAGCAAGAGAACGAGAGAATGTCCATAAAGAAACAGGCAATGTTCAATCACCTAGTGTATCGTCTAGCTTTTGCTACAGAAGGCTGAACGCAAAGTACATGAGAAGAACTGGGAAAACTGACCATGGAAACTTTCAATTTCCTTCAAGAACCACTCTAGCCAACTACCGGGGAAACCGACTTCTTGTAGTTCTTTAAACCCTCCTGCTTGATACATCCGAGGGTTGTGTGCATATTGAGCACGTTCTATCAGTTCGAAAATGATTGTATCCTCCAATCGAATGAGAACAGAACGTATCCTGTCCAGTGAGAGAGGATCTCCGACCAAGTAGTTTCCCGACTGCATCCTGAAGGGGCTGGTATTGAGGTAAGAGAATGAAGGAGAATGTGGCGGGAAAAGGTATTAAATAGATGGACGCGGAGAGAACCTGAGTTAGAAATCACTGCAGATCAAGACAAGCAGGTTCTCACAATTTGAATAAATCAAGACGTTGGTGACGACGCCTTGTGTGAATAGTGACTGACTCCAGGTTAAAAGAAGTAACGGAATAAGGAATAGAAGCTGATAATACAGAACACTAGTGTGAGTGCAGGTTGACATTAAGTGCACCCAAACTTGTTATTTTATACTCAGGCAAGAGTACGGGTACCTCGGAGCTACATCAGAGGGAAACCGTTGCCTAAAACATGAACTAGCAACCAAGGAGAATATCGTACGTGGTACCGCCCTACTTGTCAGCGCAATTCCGAACTATGTTCGGAATCCCGACGCCTCGTCTATCTCTTGTGCCAGCGCATACGAGGATGTGGGTCAGAATTCACAAGGAGGCTCTGCATGTCTTTGAGGTGTCAGTATTATTTAGTCCATTTCCATCGAATCCTGGTCTCCAAAAAGGTCATCAGCCTCGATCGTCCTCGCGTTCTGAGTATCGCCAGTACCACCCCCAGTGTCCGAATCCGAGTCGGGATCATGATCGAGAGGTATTCCTTCCTTTATCCTGCGCTGCTGTTCTTTAAGTTCGTCACGTTGGGCCAGTTTCATCTCCAAATCAGCCGTCAGTTTCTTCAGAGCATCCTCGAACCGTTTCTGAAGGATCGTGAATTCCAGGCATAGTCTATGATGAGTGCGCATACACACCCTAATTAGAGGATTCGCCGAACTTGATATCTCGCTATTTTTCTTGGCCACAGCTGCCTCCAAATCCCGAATTTCTTCGTTCAGCAGCTTCCTCGATTGTGCATCTTCGTCGTCGTCGTCGTCATCGTCCTCTTCATCGCTGTCTTCCTCCTCCTCTTCTTCTTCGTCCCCTTCTTCTTCCTCGTCATTAAGAGCCAGATCTAGCTCCGCGGCCAGTTCTTCATCAATGTCACCTTCGGGGTCCTCATCCCCATTTTCGCCTTCTTCATCATGACCGTTCAAGTCACCGGGAGTGCCAGCGTCTCCCATATCTGAAATAGCGGGTGTTGGCGCGTCAACAGGTTCTTCCCGCTCAATGAATTCCGAATCCGACATGTCCGGATTCACATTATCGAGAACCTCTACGTGGGTCAACGACATTGGATCTCTACCTTTCGCTTGACGGCAAGTAGACATACCGTATTTGATCTCCGTGGCCATGTTATCAGCCTCCAGTAAACGTTCGACCTCTTGCTCGACACTCTCTATAGTCTAACGGGTACTCAGAGATGAAGTAACGTAGTCAGCGGGAAGAAGTATACCCGTTTGTTGATTCTTTTCCGAAACCTCCGTTTGCGTACATGGTGAAGAGGAGGTGTTATTCCATGCGGCCATATAAACTCTTCTATGTTGAAGCCTCGAGAAGAATGTGCCACCGCATCATCATTTTCGATACGGTTATCAACAACAAGCATCTGGCAGGGGAATAAGCGTTCCAGTTCATGGAATCGTATAACAATAATTCGACCTGACATATGTCAGCGACTTTGAACATTTGCTTATTGTCCAAAGTCTTCTGAGATTCGATTATACAAGGTAGGTCGACCAGCTTGGCAGTATAGGTATTATTCCCGATATGAAACACCGCCCGACGAGAGTCTTGCCAAATATTGAAGACTGATGAGCCGCTCAAATGACGGTGGGTGCTTACCTTTGAATTTGAACCAAACGTCGTTGGAAAGTTCTCTCGCAGCTACCATCTTTCTCAACTTATCACAATCCTCCCCTGGAGGCATACGCAGAATGAACTGTTCCTCGAACACCAAGTCTTCATCGTCTGAATCCAGTTCTCTGTCATACTGTCCCAGGAACGACATTCCTGGTGCTTGAGAGGCAGCTTTCTCGCTGAGTTTAAGCTTCAATTTGGGCTGGGTTTTCGTCTTATTGAAAGAAGCAAAGCGCGTGGCTCGATCTATATTTTCACTAGGGGCCCTCGGAGGTTGGGTACTTGTCCTGAGGCGAGATGATGTTCGCGAGCCCGATGGTGCATTTTGGGAGTACTCGGTTTGTTGGGAAGAGCCTGCCTGTGGTTCTGAGGGTGGTGGCATTTCTTCAACATCATCGACGACAATGAGGTCGTCTTCCATTAAAAGTTGTTTCTTGAGCGTGTCAGAAGCGTTGAAGCTGGTAGACGATGGTGGTGGACTGAAGAGTCTTAGACACGGTTTCTCATTATCTAAGCATAAGTCGACGGAGGTTCGCGTTCGAGGCAGCCATCGCAAAACTATGTCTGCAACTGCCAAAGTCCACTCACACCAATCCAATCGCGCAAAGCCAGCAGAATCACAGAAAAAGGTTGTTTTTAAGCCCGTTCTTGACAATCCTTTCCGGGTTTATTGGTATATACTCTCCGTTCGTTCAAGTCCATCCTCGTCAAACGTCCTTTCTTAGGCCATCCGTACCAGTCAACCTACAAAATCTCATTCTAGCGCAAACGTCCACTCTTCTTGATGGCATAGCGGAATATCAGCGTTTGAAAGGTATCATCCAACGTAAACGAAAGAGAGGCAAATGTGATGAAAGTGGAGGCAATATCGAAACACCACCGATTCTATCGCACTTGACAGTGGGTATCAACGCTGTAACGAAGCGTTTGGAAGGTCAACTTGGACGACGGAAAAACCTCGTCAAGATAACATCTGCTTCTGATTCGATAACCCTTCAGGACGATAGTCTTTCCTCGAGCACTCTGGCGTCGATTCGAGTGGTACTCGTTTGTCGAGCAGACGTCAATCCACCCATCTTAATTGACCATATTCCTCATATCGTTGCAGCTTTCAACTCCTCCTTACCTTCGCACCAAGAAAAAGAAAAACCGATACTACTTTCCCCACTTCCATCCGGTGCAGAACACACTCTAGCAGAGTTACTTGGGCTGAGGAGGGTAGCTGTTTTGGCGTTCGATGTGTGTTTTCTCTTTTTCTTTTTTCTTGTCTTTGAGACTCAGTATAATCCAGGATGAAACGCCAAATCTCGCGGTACTTCTCAAAGACTCTGAGAAAATACCTGTTATTACTGCTCCTTGGCTCGTACCTTTGCAACCGCAGCAGATTATCCCCACACATATAAAGCAAGTGCGGACTACTGCTCCTAAGGATATGAAGGTCGCGAAGGAACAAAGGGCGGCTGGTAGAAAGGCAGCGAAGGCAAAGAAGAAGGCAAAGAAGACAGATGTCGCCTAATGCTAATCAAAGGAGGTTTTCTGTTCCATCCCCATTTCGCGTCTTTTCAGAGTCGATCACGTTGCGATTCGGTAGACAAGTGTAGATAAGGTCGAATTCTCTAGAGGCCAGGTAACTTTAACTTTTCCTAGACTTTCCCGATGTACACTGAATCATGTTAGAGCCACGTCTGCCTGTGTAATCGTCCTTGAAGCTTCAGCTGAATGAAAGCAATTGTATGTGATTCTGTTACAATAAGATCGAGGTCATAAACAGGTCCCATAATCGCCTATAATCGACTGTTCTAAATTTCCAGGGGCAATCTACTGCCTTTTTAACGATGGAGAAGGTCCGTAGCCTCTAATAATTCTTTAGCCTCCTCAACCAACTGCACAAACACCCTCAATTTCTCCAGTTCTGTGGCCGTCTTCAATCCCGCTCTCAACGCAATTTTCTCCGCATTCTCGAAAATTTCTCTACTATAACTCTTTCCATCTCCTGCAACTGCCCTGGCGAATTCCGGCTGGTCGCTCAAATTCAGATAAATATGAATCAGGTCGCTCAAGAAACCTCTTGGGTCGAACCGCAACTTCTCCGGTTCCCTGACTTTCAGGTTCTGATACTTCGGCCCTACGAATGCGACCAAGTTGTAATCCAACATTGCTGCCAGTTTATCGACAATCTCGGGCATCATGAATGGTGCTTTCGTCTCCGCAGTGAATAATTTGAGAAGTTCGACGGTCGACCTGCCTAACGTCGTGTAACTGGACGCGTGTCTCTCCAGCTGTCTTAAGGTTCCCTCTCGCTCCCGCCGATATTCTTGAGTTTTCGATAACCATACTTCTTTATTGTCCATCTCAACTTGAGTGTCGTGGATTCGAGTGAGTTCACTGATCGACTCGTCCATGAGATATGTCACATCATTGATCATCAGGCGTTTGAATCGGACGACACTCCTGTGGACAGAAACACTGTCAGTTGAGGTTGAATGATTGGTCATAGCAAATGCGGACTTGGGCTCGAAGTTGAGTGCTTCCTGATTCCAGATGTTCTTCCGTGCAAAAACAATGTTCTGCCTTTTCAGATTTTTAGAGTGGTTGCCTACTGTGCGTCTGCATAGTCCATTTGTGAGCCTTCTGTTCAACTCAAGGACTCGTTACTCACTAAATTTGTCGTAAAACTGTGAACTGGGACCGGTCTGTTCAATCTCTACGGTGGATTAGTCCAAAGCCATTTATAGTCGATTTCAATGCCTACCGGTATAGAAATTGGTCAAAGCAGGCATCAAGTGCTTGAGGGTCAGAGGATGGCTATGTAATAGGCCTCCAAGGATACGTTGTGCTCGCGTCCTTTACTCGATAGAGACATGAACAAGACCTGGAGGATGATTAAATGAGAGAGATGCATAGCAGTCGAAACAGGTCGAACGAGGTTATGCCGAACTTTCAAGAATGCTGAGTAGAAGAGGAAGGTGCGTATGGACCAACGTATGAGATATGTGCTCACAATGGACGAAAGAGTGAAAGGTAAAGGGATCAAAGGAAGATATAAAGGGCAATGTGGTTGCCGGGAGCTAGGGTGAGGCGGCCCCAAAGAACACCTTACAGTGGATCCGCACCTCAAGATCTAGCGCTGAAGGAATAGCGGCGAGATGGACGCGCGCATCAATAATCAGTAACTTGCATCTGAATCATTTTGCATCTACGGGTGATGATGCATATCCCTAGCGAACCAAGTTTGGAGTTGAGTTCCGGTAACTACTCGAGGTCATAAACACGTCCCACTAGCTAATCTAAATTCCCTTAATACCAGGACATACCACTGCTTCATGATTGATTCGTTTTAGGCATCTTCATAACGTATGCACGTATAAAACTACACAATAGAGCAAGTACATCTAGGAACCACAACTTACATAAATTCATTGCATCTCAACGTCCGCGCTGCTGGAGGCACTGTTCTTTCTTTCTTCTTTTCGTTGAGCGATAAATGCTTCGATCTTCTCCTTGAGCGCGGTGTCTAGTAACATCAAGGATGAAGGGAAGCTGAATCATGCTGGGAGCAGTATACGAACCTGGGATTACTTGCTCAATACTCAGCGGCGCACGATTGAATGGATCTTTCGTGTCCGACAAAAGATGGGACTTGATCGTGGAACGATCAACAATAGCGCGAGACGACGGTAAGATTACCGGGTCTCTCATCACCGTAGCCATGAGAGGATCTGACAGGCGTCAAATCATATCAAGACGAGTGTATCATCCAAGAAGTACGCACCTAAAAACTCGTCAGGAATTTCCCCCAAGTCTTCCTCTGTCTCTAATAATTCTTTAGCCTCCTCGACCAACTGCACAAACACCCTCAATTTCTCCAGTTCTGTGGCCGTCTTCAATCCCGCTCTCAACGCAATTTTTTCCGCATTCTCGAAAATTTCTCTACTATAACTCCTTCCATCTCCTGCAACTGCCCTGGCGAATTCCGGCTGGTCGCTCAAATTCAGATAAATCTGAATCAGGTCGCTCAGTAAAGCTTTTGGGTCGAACCGCAACTTCTCCGGTTCCCTGACTTTCAGGTTCTGATACTTCGGCCCTGCGAGTGCGACCAAGTTGTAATCCAACATTGCTGCCAGTTTATCGACAATCTCGGGCATCATGAATGGTGCTTTCGTCTCCGCAGTGAATAATTTGAGAAGTTCGACGGTCGACCTGCCCAACGTGGTGTAACTCGATGCGTGTCTCTCCAGCTGTCTTAAGGTTCCCTCTCGCTCCCGCCGATATTCTTGAGTTTTCGATAGCCATACTTCTTTATTGTCCATCTCAACCTGAATGTCGTGGATTTGAGTGAGTTCACTGATCGACTCGTCCATGAGATATGTCACATCATTGATCATCAGGTTTATGAATCGGACGAATTTGTCGACATTCCTGTGAACAGCAACACCATCAGTTCAGGTCAAGGAAATCGGTCGTAGCAAACGCGGACTTGGCCTCAGAGTTGAGTGCTTCTCGATGTGTTGGATTGTTCCAGATGTTCTTCAGTACAAAAGCGATGTTCCGCCTTTCAATTATTAAAGCGGTTGCCTATATGAGTACCACAAAGTCTTACCGTGCGTCTAGATTATGCATTCGTGAGCCATTTGTTTTGACTGAAAGACTCGTTACTCACTAAATTTATCATAAAACTGTGAACTGGCGCCGGTCTGCTCAACCTCTACAGTGGATTAGTGCAAGGCCATTTATAGTCAATTTTTAATGCTTACCGATATAAAAATTGGTCAAAGCAGGCATCAAGTGCTTAAGGGCCAGAGGATGGCTATGTAATAGGCCTCCAAGGATACCGTTGCGCTCGCGTCCATAACCCCATAGACACATGAACAAAATCTGGAAGATGATTAATTGCGAGAAACGCATAGCGGTATCTCGAAAGGACTAACATCGTTGATTTTTGACTTCAAGAATGGGTTCTTGATGTACCAAGTCGAGGTTAAGAATGTGAGCACGAACGTCAAGACTTCATTCTTCCCAGAAAGCTCGAACTTGTCCGGAGAAGTTCTGTGTATATGTTAGATCTAGATGACTGTAACTGTGACAAAAAGTTTAACCCACTGAGTAGCAAAATGAAGATATTCTACAATATCCTCCAATATGAATTCTGGAAGAACTCGAAATGACATTGGAACTTCTTGGGGTAAAGGGAGTCTAGAACCGAGAGTAAGGATTCACTCAAAAAAAATCAAGAAATGGGTAGTCACTGAGCGGGAGGGTTTGGATGGGTTTTCTTGAGGTCGACCTGTCTGATGAGCCACGTCGACAGGAAATTCGTGAAGCTTATGGACCTGTAGACCAATTCGGGATCGAGTAGCTGAGCTTCATATGCCAGTTGAGCGGCTCTAATCTTGTTTTGTTCCAGCTGCACGAAACATTAGAAGGCAACCTCAACAAAGAACATAAGATCCACCTTCACGGCGTTGATAGCTGCTTCCGTACGTGCACGCAAAGGGCCCTTTACCGGATCATGAGCGGTTGGATGATGAAGTATAGGCATCCGCTTACAGTCGTCCACGACCCATCTCCTTGCAAAAAATCTAAATGTCGTTGAATATCATCCAGATGCTTCCCGAGGTCCATGAAGCTCGAGATTGTCTTCTGATACCCGTAATGACTCATAGCAACCGCAAGGTAAAAAACGTCCGATATGAAGTTTGGAGGAGGTGCTAACATAAGCCGTCAAGCAAGGGTCGAGCTGAATGCCGCTAACCACCTACCTCCCGCCGTAAGACGATTTTCCTCAGCCCAACGAGTCGCCTCTTCGCTTGTTGCCTTAATTCTTGTTTCCTCGCGGACATCGAGACGTGGGGAGTGTGCAAAGTATAGAGGATCAATGCGATCGACCTAGTTTACCCTTTTTTTAGGATGTAACGGAAATGAATAAAGTGCGGAACTTGCCTTGCTGAAATTGGCGTCCATGAAGGGTTCTGCCAAGCGGTACAACACAGTCTGTATGTTGATCACGTAACTATCACTAGATACAGTCGCAGGATCGACCTGTAGAGGTTCAGTTTCGGAGACTAGCAGCCAAACAGTCTGTCTACGCACCTGCATTCCTGCTCTCTTGTTATTGAGCGCAATAATTCGAGAAAAATATTGAAGGACAGCCTCTCTGGAGTCTGCAGACGCCCTGACTAGAGTGTTGAAGATTTGAAACAGAGAATTCTGTCGGAACGATATTCGAGAGATGCCCCGGTAGATACAGACAAAAACAAACCTGAAGACTCTTCAACGTTCCCCGAAGGCTTGCATATGAAGACTCCACATCTTCCCTCGTTCGCTTTTCAGCATCCGAGAAGTAAGTCGTAGAAATTTTAGGCTATCAAATTTAAGTCAACCCTACGATCCATTGATGGGGGGGAAACTAACCCATTCCCTAGAGAAGACGCCGAGACGGCAAAGTGGACCCATCAAGGATGTTAACTCTATGTTGGCAGCCGTAGCTCCGGGAGGAATCCATTCTGGCATCCTTGTGATCATTGTCGCAATGGCCTTCACAGACACCAAAGCCTCTAAACCGCCAACCACACCCCGCCAACTAGAGTCACCGCCGGCCAATCCTTCAGGCCGGAATAACGACGGGTGGAAAAGTAGATCGTGTACTACCGGGCCAAGGATCCCGTCTATCTCGTTGTCAGGCTCAAAGCGAACAGCCAATTCTTGCAAAAATTGTTCAATGTCCGATGGACCGAGTGTATTCGGGGAGGTTGATGATGCAGAGAGTAGCGGGGCAGAGAGCGCGGAGAGAGAAAGTAATGGTGCAACAAGCTCTATAGAGCCTACTTCGCGACTGAAGCTTCGATTAACTAGAGGAAAACCAGAAATAATTCAAATACCTACCCAGAAGGCTGCGGGAACATGTCTGGCATTTGTATTGTCAATCCGGCATAACTTATAATCAAAGTGCGCATTCTGTCCAACTTCTCAAGGGCTTGTTGCGTATCGACCGGTGAATAACCCTGGAAATGCAGGCTTAGATGCAGGACTTCTGTCGCAGACGTTTTAGCTCACCCGTTTGATCAGAGCAGATCTAGTAGAGTTGATTCGCTTCCAACATCCAACGAGATATTCGAAAATTGTCTGCTGAGGAGGTAGGGATGCCAATACTGGTAAGAATTCCAAGTCATCACTAACTCGACTGAGTACACTGATTGTTAATTTTCACGAGGATACTCACCTCATATTCTGTGGATCGATCTCTAATCTTGCTATAAGTAGCCGGTCGATTATATCTCCACTCAAACGCGGTAACGGACGACCTGGATTACGGGGGAAAATTTAGCTCAAATCCTCGCGGTGCCCAAACTCAGACTGAACTGAAATCGTACCTGGTTCCTCAGCTAAGATTTCCTCACCGAGCTCCTTCAGCCACACGGTATCATAACCACTCTGTTCACCAACGCTTTTCTGTTCTCTAAATTGTGAGAAAGTGATCAAATTGGCGACACCGGAAACAGAACAAACGTCTAAAGTTGCTTTGAACACAGATGTTATAGTTTCGTGTTCCCAGATTTCAGAGTCAAACTTTGGTGGCGCCTTCTTGCGAGCTGCAGTTGGGACTTGTGATGGAGGTGTGACTATTGGTTCAGGCTGTTTCGGGACTCGTGCAATGATAACGGGTTTCGGAGAAGGAGTAACACTTGGTTGAGGTGTTGAAGAACTAGCTGCAGGAGTTGATGAGCCTGAAGATGGGGTCGATGTCGATTGAAGTTTCGCTAGTCTCTTTCGGCGAATCTACGAAACGTTTTAGCCAAACCACATTTAAGAGACGGTGTTCCTACGCGTTCTGCATCGTCTTGAGGTGTATTGAGTACATTTGATTTGTCCTCACTCATTGGGTGTATCAGTAAGAACGAAGGAGGGAAAGAGCAAGCTGTAGTCGAAGCAACCGATAACTTTCTTGCCCGGAGCACGTGGCAAAGACCCGATTCTCCTCAGTGACCCTCATCTGAGGATGTTCTTCACCTCAGTTTTTAGGCAGTCTTTGGTCTTTCCTCAAGGATGGATACATCGTTCGTTCTCAACCACTGCCATTGCCCAGGCAGGTTATAAAATGAAATCACACTCTGGCGCAAAAAAGCGATGGAGGTCTCTTGCATCTGGAACGCAATTTAAACGCGTGCGTGTCGTCAAACGGCTTGAAGGAAGGTTTTCCGCTGATTCCGTTCACAGGGTAGAGCTGGCCATGGCCATCTCAATGTTCATAAGCCTCCGGCACGAAAGAATAGGCTTTCACAGACTGCATACTCGACGTCAACTCAGTCGAACAAGTTGAAAAAATTGCTTTTGCCCTATGGGACGAGCTAGAGTGTAACTTTGGATCGACTGGTGCGTTTCCAGTTCCGTACTATCATGAATGCAAATGTCTAATTTTGGCGTCTCTAGGTCAATCGCTATGTGTATTAACCTCTATCTACCTATGTTCGTGTAATAATTCGCTAGTCGCAAGCATGGATTCCCAGAAAAATCGCATTCAATCATGACCCACCATCTCTACCTCCAAAAAAGGACCGAATATCTTTCTGTGTTGCGTCGTATGCCATCCGTCCTATACCTCCCTGCTGGCGCGTCTAGTAAGGTGCCTCAGTCCTACCTACGTCTACAGAAGGCAATTGAGTGGTCACTCACTAGAGAACCTAGGTGCTCATGCCGGTTGCTATCGGTCACCCTCACGCGAAATTGTGTTGACGCGTCCTCTCGCACCTTCCAGCGGATCAGTCATCCAAACTGCTAGAAAAGCAATAATACGCTCAATACGCTCACCTCCACTTTGACAATCATCCTTGTCCATCCAGTATTACGGAGTCCCTTGTATTCATGAACGATCGCAGAAGTCGTGGTGTCCAGCTTGATTAACACATCCACCATCACACGAATAAACAACCCATGACTGATTATCGCCACACGAAAGTCTTCGCGCGTTGCTTGATCGACATAAGGGACAAGGATGTCGTTGACGGCGCACTCTGCTCTTTTGGTCAGGTCTTCTTTACTTTCGCCACCCGGAAAGCATTCGTTCCGGTTTCGTGGATGTGGGAAGATGTTTTGGGCGTAATACTCTTCTATTGACAGGTCCGGAACCTTGTATCTAGCATAAGGGTGACCCTCTGCGATGCCGAAATGCTGTTCTCTCAATAAAGGATTTTTCAACATCAATGGCTTTGGAGATTGATGACGGTCATATAGAGCTTGAGCTGTGGCGTCTGCACGCATCAATGTGGAAGAGATAACGACATCGAAAGTGGTTCCGTTGTCGGAAAACCACTTCGCCAGCGCTCTTACTTGCTAGTTGGTCCTGTGAATAACGAATGGTTCCGCTGGATGTTTCTGGCTGGCCTCTCACATTCATTCCTGACCCCGAATCATTTCCCGGTCAGCTTAGAGTTGCTGCTTAATACTTCAAATGAGATTTCACCATGATTTGTCAGGCCAGCATCTTTCCATCCAGCCCACACGGATCTCTTCATTTAAGGAGCAATCCGTGTTTTTTCAATTGAACCTGGCCGGGTTGATTGCTCTAAATAAAACTTACAACATTATCGGTTGATTCACCGTGGCGTATCTGCGATATTTGGTCAATCTAAAGGAAATTTTCACGCTTTTATAAGATAGAATTGCACCAGTGTCAGAATGAGCATGGAACTATCCGCTGAGTCAGTGCTGAGCGAGCTCGTAAGGCGATGAGGAAGCGGAGGTTGGGAGAAGGTCCAAGAAGATGACTCAGCCCGTACTCATCTTGTTCATCAACCAACACATACGCGTCCCTACGGAGGACGCGTAATCATTCCTATAATAACCCCTCAGCTAGTCCGACACCCATTCTTTCTCTAATTTTTTGAATCCATCATGACCGACTCATCTCGAGCTACGCCTGTTCCCGAAAGAGACCAACAACTTCTAGCCATCGGCAAGCAGTGCTCTCATGCCTCCTGCAACCTTGTCGATTTCTTGCCGTTCAAGTGCCAGCATTGTCAACAATCTTTTTGTCAAGAGCATTTCAAGGTGGAAACACATTCTTGTCCGAATTACGATGCCAGCAAGCACGACAGAATAGCTCCTAGCTGTAAGTTGCACAGACATTAGAGTCTTGAATGTGCTCGAGTCCTGATTATGTTGTTGCAGGTCCTTTTTGCAATACCCCCGTAGCTATTCCACCGGGACAAGACCCCAATATTCGTATGGAAAACCATTTTGTTAAAGAATGCTCGGTTATGCTCGGGAGGGAAGTGAAGAAAGCAACTCCTACTTGTGCGAGATCGAGGTGCGGCAAGGTCCTTTATGCACCAATTCGTTGTGATGTAGGGATATCCGACGTTATTCTGTGCGATACTGATTGTCTCTTCTAGAAATGTGGCAAGCAGTTCTGTCCAGCTCACAGGTTCCCTGGCGACCACACTTGTTCCCCGGTGTCTCGTGCTCAGATGACAAGGCCCGGTGCACCTACTGTGAATAGCCGTCTTCTAAACCTCAATGCAAAGATCAACGAGAAGGCTTCCACAGCTGGCAATGCCACCGTCGGTGCGATCAAGAAGACGATGAACTCATCGTCTTCAAGCCAACCTGCCGCAACCACGGCAAATTCGTCCACACCGACCTCTGGATCCTCCCACAAGAACCCGTTTTCAAAAGCAGATAGGTATGTCTATTTCGCCCATTCGTACCTCAGTATCGACTCATAACGTTCCAGTCCCATTTCTGTCGCCCCTTCACTTTTGCTCCAACCACTTTCTGACGGTACGAACCGTGATGCTACCTTGGACACGCCGAAATCAACCATCACGACTTCCATTAAATCGAAACCTGTCATTCGGACTTCCTATATTCCACCCCCTATCTTCGCCACTGCCTAATTATTTTACCTGCAATAATTGCCGTTGAATCACTGTATCTATATCTATTGTATTTTGTTTTCTTGATAATCGTCAGACGAGCCAGAGCAGAGAAGGAGAGCCGGAAGAAAGCACTGCAAGAGAGGGCAAAGAAAGGGGTGAGCCGCACTTGATCACTTCCGATGCCGTTTCCAGGACTGATATCACCCTAGCTTCTCAGTGAGCAAGAAAAAGCTCAGCTGGCTATTGCGGAGGCCGAGGATAACGAGGACAAGAAGGATTGTATAATCATGTAGTTGGTTCCATTCCTCACTGCCTCGCGGACTACGGCGTTTCTTCCATCATGTTGACTCTTAATTTCACTGCAATCTCTTCATATCTGATATTATAACTACATAATGATTATTATTCAAGTATTGAGAAGAGTTCGAGAGTTCGAGAAACTAGTATAGGGCGTTCGGCATGATCATCAAGTACGTCAGACAAGAATTCTCCCAAGCAAAGACCTTCGTACTTGGGCAGAGTTAACTGCCAGAGTAACGTTCTTGTACTCAAGTAGGGGTGAAGCGGAGGCCTGTTACCGGTGTCAGTATGAAGACTAACCATCAATACGATCCCGACCACTCACACCAACAAGCATGAAGTGAGCAACGGTAAGCTGCGTTTTGGCTGTGGTTATACCCTGAGGAATCTTTACAGTCTAATGAAACAACTTGGAGTTGGTCACGCAGGAAAGAACATGAGAGACCATACGTACGAAATTTTGATACGGTGGCTGTAAGAAATTTCTAGTCAATACAAATATTCCAGGTGCTATTAAATTCACAATACAGACCTTGTTGTTTTCGTGGAACTGGGGGGCATAGTCTCCCACATAAAGCGGCTTTCCAAGAGAATCAGAAGCGTCCTGTTGCGAGCATTCCTGGGTACAATCGCGTGTAGATACCACGACGGAGACGTGCGTCATGCCGGTGAGCGAGTTCTGTGGCGAGAATGTGCTGAGTTAGTAGAATACGCAACCGCCGTGTTTTCTTGTGAGACTGACCGGAAACTCGAGCATGACATTCAAGGACTGGCCTGGTGTGATTGGTGTCCCATCTGTGGGCTCCGTGATCTGAATGCTCTGAGAGAGAACGGAGAGGACGAGGCTGAGGGTAAAGAGGATAAAGGTTTTCATGACTGTTGTTGGTAGAAATTGGATGCAAGAAGGGAGATGAACGAGCCTTTATATAATTACATCCATGATGCCTGTCACGCCCCACAGGTGGCGTGGAGTTCGTGCAGCTGCAAAGTATCCACTTGCGAAGAAATGAGGTATAGCCTCGTGTTTCGGTGAATCAATGCCGTCGAGTGAATTTATCAACAGTGCCTTCGGATTCCGTTACTTGGATCGTCCACGACCAGGCCAGTTCCGACTGTATTCCAAATGAGGGATTGGTTTGGACGGTAGTTCCTGGGCCCTATTGAAAACTCCAGTATCTGTGGAGGATCATCGTAAAAAAGAACAAAAGAGGCAGATCTTGAAACCACATTTCACGGAAGAGAAGGTTACTGTAACGTTGTGTCTGATCCGTCCTCGGCCTAAACTTGCTTCGATGACGCAACCAAACGCACGCGCCGGCAATTTTTGTGCCGCGAGGCGTGTGACACAAACTTCCATGTCGGCTTCGACCTCGCTATATCCAACTCGAAAACCGCTTCCAGCACCAACGGGTCTTACAGAATTCGAGATCCTAAAGGCATCGCATAAGTAAGTAGGCTGCCATTCTTATTGAGAATCAAACACTTACCCTCATCCAGATTTCTTCGCGAACAAGAAGAGGCTGAAGGTCAAGGTTGGGATGATAGACTCGCCGCGAAATACTATTCTAGTCTTTATCGCGAATTCGCAGTCTGTGATCTGAAACATTACAAGTCAGGCGAGGTACGTTCATCTGACTGGGATTGTTGGCTTCATTTCCATATTGACGCAGCAATCATTTTCGCTCAGTTCGCCCTGCGATGGAGGACGGAAGAAGAAGTGCTTTCTGGAGCAGGAGAGACCACATGTGGGAACACACGATGCAAGGACCACGAATTATCCACAAGTTCGCGCAACTTCGATCGCGATGAAAAGCAAAGTAAAGCGCTGACTACGCTGGAGCTTCCTTTTGCCTATGTAGAACACGGGGAGAACAAATCCGCTCTGGTAAAGGTCGTGTTATGCGACAAGTGTTTGAAGAAGTTGATGTGGAAGCGACGGAAGGCAAAGGAACAAGAGACCAAGACTGAGAAGGAGATAGAGGAACCAGTAACGAGCAAAGTCTGCCTCGATGGGACAGAAGCCACGGGTCAAGAGGGCACTCGACCTAGAAAGGATCGGTACCGCAGGGATCTCGACCGCGAAAGAAAACACAGGGATCGCTCACGTTCCTTTTCGCCACATCGCAGTTCCCATTCTCAGTCATCACGGCGACGTGAGGCTGAACGTCCAAGCTGTGCTTGATCATGTATGTTATAGACACTCGCCGCAGGCCCTTTCGCGCAATGTCCGCACTGTTCACTTGTTTCATTGTTCCCCACCATCTCGTCCGTTCCCATACGCATCTAACCTCTGTACCCAAACTACTTAAACGTACCTATGACAGGACCATCGTGGATAACCCCCAATCAACATGAGACAGTGTCTCAATCATGGGCAAACCAATATGGTCTCCCCCATCAACTCCCATCTTCTTCAAAGACAGAGGCGAACTCTAGTGCCAACTCTAATACTCTCCGATCCATTCGACGTGGAACGGCACCGTGACCTGCGTATATCCCCTAGCCCGAATTTCATACCAGTTTCATCGCTCCCGATGGTTTCTTCCCTGTACTTCCAGAGCATTATCTACTCCTGTATGTCACCCTCTCAAACACTCTTCCAATAAGTCCTGACTAATACCTCCAGAAGTTACATGCATATCCGATCCCTGAATGTTTCATGTCTTGTAGGATTGTAGGATTGTACGTATGATATTCCCACCACGAGGGTGCAAAGATGTACGAGCTAGGTAGCTAGAAACGAAATGGGGCCCGGTAGCAGATATCACTTTTTCCGTTTCTTCGCAGAACGCACCGCGTTAGCTGCGGCTGCACCACGTAATCTCTTTCTGCTAGACGTGCCTGTCCTCCTTCTAGTAGACTTCACGGTCATCGCATTTGGAGTCGACGCGCCTGAGTAGTAGATGAGACTTGTAGAACGCTGCGAGACAATAATATCATAACGTACCGGGCGATGGTTCGTGCATTTCAACATCCTCTTCATCGGGATCTCCGTCTATTGTCTCTCCATCTGTTGCAGTGGCAACGCTATCTGCAAGTGCTTCGTCACCGCTCTCCTGCGTCAAGGCACTGCTGTCACTATCACCGCCAACTAGCCCTGCCATATTAGCTTTGCTTTTACTCCGATTCTTCTTTGACCGTGAGGGCTGTTTGGTCGCTTTCAGAGGTTCAGAAGGGGCTGGAGAGGAAGCTGGAGATGGTGTTTGACGCATCCTACGCGCTGCGATCAGGCCATCAAATGGAGGTTCAAACGGCAATGCGTATTCTTCCCTAAAATATGGGTGAGAGTTGAGATTTTCAGTTGGTGAAGGTGATGGGATAGATGTGGGCGTTGACTTTTGTGAACGTGCCATTACATAGGCTTCAACTTCGACGTCCTAGAACCATATGCAAGCTAGTCAGCTTGAGCCTTTCATGAGTCCTATCCCTTTCAGTTCCTTACGATAGCATTCAGAGCGTCCACGTCGTAACAACTTCTGAGTTTCCGCACAATCTCGTCTACGTTGACCCATTCGCCCGTGTCTTTGTGGATAGAGGTCCGCATTGATACTATATGGAAATTCCTGTGGATCCCTATCGGTCTAGAGTGCATCACAGCACGGAAGAATGCGATTTCGCCTTGAACAGAATCAAGAAAGATCTCCGAGGTCTCTGACATGGAGGCTGGCAGCTAGCAGTGGTTTCACGGCGGTAACGCAACTCCAGATCACAAGTCATATGACTATCATGTGCTTTTAACATGATAGGCCGATGCAGCCGCCACGCAAGGAGCCGGCCGCGGCCTACGTAGACCGAGTGATGAGCAACGTAAATCCCTTTGAGAAGGGCAGGGAATGTACAGTTATGAGACCGACTCTGTAGGAGTATGTAGCTTTATCTTTTCAAGCACGTTAATATTGTATACAATCAACTCAGTTATAAAGCGGGGCGGTCGGCAGAGGGGTTTGCGTACGCTGCCGTTTGTCGGCGATTGAGTGGAAGATCTTTTGACGCGTGACACGATCTATGGAACATTTCTGCTACTCACTGTGATGTTGTGCAGGGCATCTTACTGTCGCAGACTCTTAGCTCGCTCATTGGCCACAGAGGCTTCCTCATCCTCCACTGCGGCCTCGGATCTCCCAGGTTTTCCTCTACCGCATCGACAACAATCATCTCAACAGACTAAGCAACGGGCACGACTACACCCTCGTCCTCGTCCTTCAACCTCTCATCACCATTCCAACCTTCCAGAGTTACCCCCTTCATTTGGTCGAAACCAATTCCTTCCAGTATCCAACTCAACTCGCGCTCTTTTAGAATCTATCTTTGCCCAGTTCAACGCACCGATTCGTTACGCATTTGCGTATGGCTCGGGAGTGTTTGAACAGGATGGGTACAACTTGCCTGCAACTCCCAGTGACCCCAATTCACCCATGCTTGATTTCATGTTTGCAGTGACTCATCCCGACCATTTCCATTCGATCAATATGCAGCAGCATCCCAGTCATTATCCTCTACATGCTCGGACATTGGGATCGGATTATGCTTCCAGAGTTCAAGCCATCGGACCTGGTGTCTGGTTCAACGCTTATGTGCCCATGAAAGGTGTTGTGAGTGTTTTCCCCCGTTTCTCTCTTTTTCTTTCTGACATAGCTGTTCTGACTACCTATCTATTGTCGTGTGCTCTTTTCTAGACAATCAAATACGGCGTTACGACTGTCGACAACCTTTGTATTGACCTCCTGAACTGGAGAACACTTTACCTCGCAGGCCGGATGCACAAACCACTACGAATCATCAAAGACGACGCCCGCGTACGACTTACTCAACAAGTCAACCTCACATCTGCTATTCGTGCCGCTCTTCTTACTCTTCCCGCCGAATTCAGTGAGATAGAATTGTTCGAGCGTATAGCTGGGATTAGTTATGCAGGTGACCCGAGGATGATATTACCCACGGAAAACCGCAACAAAGCCGGCAATATTGTGAGGAAGCAGGCCCCTCAATTCAAGGAACTGTACCATCGACTGGCGATTGGGCTTCCCGGCTTGCATTGGCCGGCTCATTTGTCGACAATCAAGCAAGATACCAGTCCTCTTGCGAAATCGGCCCATTTGAGGAAGCTTCCTTCGGGTTTACTAAGCCGCGTTGAGAGGCACTTTGGATCTCGTGAGGGTAAACCCTCACGAGAGAAAGAGGAAGGTTTGTATTGGGTCAAGCTAGCTGAAGATGAGAAATTGGGAGAGAGGGTGAAGAAAGGTGAGGTCGACTTTCTTAGTGATATCCTAGCTGAGTAATCCCCTCTAGAAATGGCAGCCATTGTGCGTGCACCTGCAACAGTACAGTCGCTAAAAGGGATCGTCACTGCAGGGGTTGGAAAGAGCATGCGGTACACGCTCGCGAAGGTGAGCAAGTGGTGGAACAGCAAAGGTAGCAGCAAGACGTCCTCGTGATATTTTTCATCTCTTCATGTAAGTAGCTACCGTACAGACTAAACTGCAACTCACAATCGTAATCAACTATGTTATGGTACTCTAGTAGAATATATACCTTCACAGAAACACACATATCCTTGCAAGTATTCAATGTTCGACGGATAGATGTAATACACGATAGTCGTTACTGTAACACGATCCTGAAATTATAGTCGCGATCATCCTGTGATCCTTCAAGTTCCTGGCCATTCGACTACCCACTGAGCTGCCACCAGATGCTCCTGATTATCATCGTCCTCAAACTTGACCTTGTAGGCAGGCATATAAGTTGTATTAGCCTAAAAGGTGTTTGTCAGTCCTACTATTGAAAGACAAGCTGTGATTACAAACGGTTACTTTTCCGGCCGGTTTGAGATCTTGAGGTGTCGCAACCACCTCAGCACGATAAAAAACGCTGGTATCAGGATATAAAGCCATCACTGTTGAGCCCACAGGGAATTCTCGGTAGGCAGATAAACTGGAAGGGCTGCCATGAGGAGCACCTGTGTCGGGTAGGGGTATAAGATTGCGAAGCGTCGTGTTATAATGACTAAAATACATGAGTTGTGTGTGGGACAACTCGTGAATTAGGACTACACTTACAGTCCTGGCTCTCCGTTATCCTGGGGTTCTGGGTCATGTACTTCATACCTAGAAACAGTTTCAAAAAAAAAGGACAAGAAAGGAGGAGTAATCGGTTCTTCGAACTGACCGATTTTTATCGGCATGAATACATTTTGTAACCACTGCCAGGATCCATTGGTCTTCAGAGTCGGCAGCGGATGCACCTTTGGCAGGGGGTGGGTGGAAGGCTACCTTCCGACCCTCCTTCAGGGGAAGCTGTTTTGCTAGGGCTTCCCGCCGAGCTTTGGGTTCCCGAGAGAAGCCTGGCATAGGAGACGAGCGAGCAGGAAGTGTTATTGAAACGCCACGACTTGCACCAGCGGACTGCTGTGGTACAGGCCCAGGAGTTGTAGAAGGAGAGGAGGGTCTCGGGCGTTTATTCCTCTTGTCTAGGAATGCACCGAGAATCTCAGAATAAAAAAATGAGTGAACCGTTTTAAAAAAATTCATTGACCTTGTGAAACAGTTTCCGGTGCTTTCCTGAGAGCTATGAGAACATCTAGGTGTTCCATTGCACCTTCAATAGCCCTAAATTCGAGCTGTTAGCGAGTCCTGATTGATATTTGTAAGGAAAACTGACTGTATTTCCTCTTTGGATGTATTCTGGATTTCGTCCAGTGCAGAGACTAGTTTCTTGTAGTTTGTTCTCAAATTATCGAAGCCTTCGGCAGGTATGATATCGTCTGACGGCCAAACTGAGATGAGACGATTGAGTCGTCCAATGGTTTCTTGCGTAGCTGATTTACTGTATATTTCAGCTAGCGCAGTAAGAGACGTTGCTGCGTGCGACCAGCAATCAATTTCTGAGGGCGCTGATGAGATGCTGTCCTCCGGTAAAGTTTCGTCAGGAATACTTACCTTCTGATGATGCGGGACGGGCGGAAGTACCTTGCCTTCTGTTCATGAGGTCTCTCGTGATGATTAAGAGGTGTCAAGACATAAAAAAGTAGCTTGTCTGTCAGTTAAGGGGACACACAGCCTTCAATGTCAGGCCAACTGGGTGGTTGAGGTTCAACCTTGGAAGTTAGCATGGCGCGCGGGTCGCCCGCAAAATACACACAATCACGTGTACAAGGCCGAAGTGCCGCCCTACTGGACTCTTCATACTGTATGCAGAAGTAGCGCCACCCACAAAATTTCAAGGGATAAGGGGGATAAAATTGCAGACATTCTGGATATACATATTTCGGCATTATGCTAGACAAAATCTTGCACTTGAGGTCTTCTTCGTCACTTCGAAGGTGGGGTCAGCTTTCTCAATGAGACATCATACACCACTAAAGGAGATATTAGCATTTTTCGTGGCAAGAGTAACATGTGTTGACGGGCCTTCTTCAATCTTCTTCAAGTCATACTTGAGACTATCAAATCTCCGCCGTAAGGTGTCGTTCTTCAGGTTTAGCTAAGGTGCCACATTAGCAACAAGAGCTGCTAAAGTATAAACAGAGAGGTACCATGGAGAAACCCGCGAATATATCCTTAACAAACGAAGATATCTTCAAGGGCTCTTCATAATTTCCCAGAGTAACGGAATTGACGGCTAGTCGCGACTGAAGACATGATGAGTATGGAATTCCAGAGGTAAGGAAGAGGTATCAACGTGCAAGTTCGTTGACCAAGGTTATGATACCATGGAGATAATCTTCGGCAGACAACGCAACTCGGTCCTTCCACTCATCCTGCACTACCAAAAGTCCGGTCAGATATATCCAGGTAGAAAGATAGTCGCGCACTGACTTCCAAGGATGTCGCTCGTTTGTTTTAGGGAGATCAGAGTCCCTTCAGTAAGGTAATGACAAAGAGAGGCCACAAAGACGGTCGTCCTTAGGGAGTTGCACCACATATCTTTCCAACGCCAATATTGGTGAGCGGGAATGATCACCGCTAGCGCAGCGATTGTCGAAGGACAGCTGCTCAGAATCGGACGAATGGAATCAACAAGGGCAGGGACTAAGATGAAAATGTCAGTGCATGATGGAGCACCATATCAATGATAGCAGAATTACTTGCGTCCCGCTGGGTAGAGTGAATCCGGTTCAACTTCCCATTCATTCTACGAGTCTTTATATCGAGTTCGGTGATCTGTTCTCTTATTTTCTGGGGATTCACGGCAGACTCGTCAGGCGAGAAGGCTCGTGCTAGAAACGATGAGCTATACTTCTCGTATCTGTGCCTCGTGATCAAGCAATCCGTTGAGATCATCCAAGTCATTTGGATCCATGAAAGCTCGAGAGGGAAGGGTGAGAAGAACGCGTCCGTCACGTCGCGCGTGACGCGTTTGGTTTTCGAATTCCTTGCCTCAGAGGCCAGAGGTCGCTACTATTGAATAGTGCGACTGACCTTATCAACTCTCCAAACATTCAATCTAGCTCTATACATTTGGCGCATTATCATCTTGGTTTTAGATCGCGACATATGGGCGAAGCTGGCGCTGCCAACGAGAAACAGGTGCAACTCTTATTGGCCAAACTCCGTGATTCGCCTGTCGACAATAACGGTGCGTCGGATGGAGTTCTTGGAACCATATACGACTATCTTCTCGATATCAGCTCTGGGAAATCACTGCACTGGTTCTGCCCAAAAGCTAGTTCTACAGTAATCGAAGCTGCGACCTTTCTTCTTCGACTGTTTGCTTATAACAGCAGTAAAGTGGTGAAATGGAAAGATGCGTTGAATCTTTGTTTATTTGACTGCTCGGACTGTGTGCTAGGGTTGGAAAAAGCGAAAATTGAATCTCGAACAACGTGAGTAATCCATTCTGTGGCCGTAGTTTTATCAGTCTCAGAAGTGCTGTTCAGCTATTTCGGGTCATTTCCTTCTTCCGTCCTCGACAATTTTTGGAATAATTTTGGTCAGTGGGAACTACAATCTGTATTCGACAAGCTGTCGTTGTTGGGTCCCGACGCCACTTCGCCTATCCCTCCGACCATTACATATAGAATGGTCACTAGTCTAGCGGTCTTTCAGGATGCTCGAATACAATCCATCATTCATAAGTCACCACCAACTGAACCATTCACGAATTGGCCCAAAGACCCCATTCCACCCGGAGTGCTAGCCCTCTTGGTAGACGAAAATCCAGCTGTCAAACGCTGGGCTCTGGCACAATCGTCAAGAGCGAACCTCATTCCCATAGCGAACGATGTCCTGATTCCATCATTTAGGAAAATCACCATCGCTATCATGACTTCTATCGGTACCAAGGATGGTGTCTCGGACCCATCAACACTCAAGCTCAATGCACCCAACGACCCTATCACATTTTGGAAGGGTCTACACGACTTTATTCGTTTCATTCATCCGGATTATCTGGTATCAAATGACTGTGACGATATTCGCCACTTTACGACGGGACATCTTCATGACAATGGTTCTGGTTAGCGTTCTACAATATGGTGTCGATTCCAGTAAGATCCTGATCTTTTTTGAATTAGAGTTTGAGCACATATTGCGCTGCTTCATTATTATCTTGAAACGGACGGGCTCTCGGTTATGGTCGGGTGAGGCCCCGGAGTATCCTCAAGTCGTGTTTGATGCGTTAAAGGACAACCCTTCTTTCATCACCCTTCTCCAGGCAGAGACTTTGGCGACTCCGGACAGACCACCCTCCGTTTTATCTTGGTTTATTGAATTTATGGACACCATCCGTGATCGACAGGTCTTTACTGAAGTTTTCGCGAAACTTGCCGAATTCCTGTGTGGGGAATTACAACATGAGCGATTTGGAAATTCCCGCCCCGCTTTCATCGCACATGCAGCCAAGGTATTTTCCGTGTTTATCCATTATTACACAAATCCGATTGTCGCTTGTTCGTTCAGCTGTTTTTATACTATTACAAGAAACAACCCGAGGTCGCCTCAGAACTCCTTGACATCCATGCCGACACGTTCACAACCGTCCTACTCTCACGTTCACGCACCGCTCCGCAATGGTTGACTGCCAGAGATGCGACTCGTAAACTCATTCACTACGCCTTGATTCGTGACCCAGACAATATCTCAGAAGCCATAAATCAGTTGTGCAAATGCTTGGCATATCGGAACCTCAATAATCAAATGCCCCAGGATCATGTAATTTCCGCCCTCCGCATTCGAAAGCAGATCTGGGAGAGAATGTACAGGACCTTCCAACCACAGGATCTTGATGGATTGCGAACCATCGTATCGGTTGTTGCACAGGCTTCTCACCTCGATCTGTTGGTCGAAAAGGGCTTCAAGTCCATTCTTTCGTTACCTGGGATCAAGCAACGAATAAGCGATGTGAACGATTCACTCATGGTGATCAGGAGTGGTTTCAAGGATATCGTCAGTGGGTTCGTAGATCACAACGTATCGGTCTCGGTTTTGGACTTGTTGAAGCGCGATGATGCTGTTAAGGACGTTGTAAAGCTTATGTTCTCCCCTGTGGACGACATTCGAAACTCAGCACAGACATTGGTCGGACATGCCTTTGATGCGGACGTGCGAGCCGATTGCTATCGATCCCTCCTCGCTAACTTCCCCACTCTGTCACTGGATGGAATGTTTGAATTTCTCTCAATCTTTGTCTCGCACGCCACTACCGTCACAGAAGCATGCAGTTTATCCAAATGGCTCGTTCGCTGCTTCACAGACGTACTGGAAGTCCTATGTGCAAAGCCTCACGGACTTCTTCATAGCGAACAATTCCTCCGTGGATCTCAGGATGACATCCCGGCAGCGCAATTGATGAAACTTTGGAGCGCTATGTGCAAAAGCATTCAAGTCATCTACAAACGTACGCCGCAATGGTCGCATCACTTCACCACGGAAGAGATGACGGAGTGGTTGAGAGACGCTCTTATCTTCGCAAATGATTTGCTGACGCACAGAACTGCCATCGAACTGGCGGCTAATACTGGTACTACTTCCGGTGAGAAGCGGCAGGCGACCACAAAGAAGATGATGCAAGATTTGCATGACTTCTTCCCAGAATTGACCAAATGGCTCCGTGTCACGGATATGGAGTTGCTGCATCAGTCATACACAGTTCTCGAAAACCTGTTAGATTGTTTCCGAGAGGCACGAATGCCTCCACCCCATGATGCGTTAAAGAAGCTCGAGAATATGATTTCCGTTGCCCGTCAAGGGGACCCTAGCCGCGGAAGTCGACTGGACAATGCTAGACTATCGAGATTAGAAGAAGCAATAGCCTCGTTTGGGGATGACGAGGATGAAATTGAATTCATATCGATGACGAAGGCAGAGAAGACTACCGACAAGCCTAAAGCCGCCAAAGCAAGGGTGAAAGATGAGCCCTCAAAAGCGAGCAAATCGACTGTGCAGCCGGCTCTTAAGAAGCCACCTATTCCGCATGCAAAGAATTTGAAAACCTCACTCAAGGGATTCAGAGCATCAGATCAAGAGAAATTAGAGGCTGCACGTTCACTGCCCACATTCAGAAGGATCACGAAACTTCCGAATGGTACTGTTCCAACTGCATCCAAAAGTAGAGAACCTTCCAAATCTGTAGCTTCTTCGGAGGCCGCCGATTCTAGCGAGGAAGATAATGACGAAGAGGAAGAATCACAGAGAACCACCCTCGCTCGACTTGCCAAATTTCAAAAGTCCCCAAAAATCAGGAAACCTGCAGAGCGCCGGAAAGTCATGCAGATCGAGATTCCCGTTGAGAAAAATCCCATGGCAGAGCGGATTCGCTTGCGTGAGGAGGCGCGTAGAACAACTCTTCGCCTACGTCCTGATATCAGCGGACTACACAAGGAATTACTCGCGTGGGATTATGATCATACCGGTCCCTATCCCCCAGGGCGAAGAACTACGTTGACAAACGTTCCCGACTACTTCTCCGACTTCGTGCATTATCGCAGGATCTTTGAACCGTTACTTCTTCTGGAATGCTGGAACCAACTTTTGCAGTCTAAAGAGGACAAACAGGAATTGTTTCAATGCAAGCTCGACGCCCGCCATTATACGGGTGAATTTTCAGATGTCGACTTGGCGATTTCTGGGGCGATAAGAAAAGGCTGGTTTCTCACAGAAAACGATGTCCTCCTCCTCCGTGCGTCAGATGGAAAGACATCGCTCCTCGGGAAAACAATGAGCTATCGAAGCCATCCTGTTGAAACGCGAGTTTGTGTGAGGTGTTTGGTAAGACCTCCCAATGACCCCCTACAAATAGGAAGTGTGTGGCAGATCGCGAAGGTTTTCAGGTACGTCCACTTTCTCCCGACCTTCTCTTATCTGCTGACCGAACCGTAGTCTGAGTACTCTTCATCGTGAATATGGCGCTCTTGTTGCTGCTGAAGCCTATGACTGCAGTCACGAATTATTACGCCCTCATTTGGACCCCATTCCAGTGATCGACGACAGAACAGTGAAACATACCATGCAGAAATATAGAGTCAATGAGCCGCAAGCCGTGGCAATCGCAGCATCTCTTAAGACACCGGGATTCAGTCTGATTCAAGGGTATGTCAATGTCCTCGCATTTCATGACAGCAGCTAAGAGTTGTAGACCACCCGGTACAGGAAAAACTTCTACAATATGCGGGCTTGTAGCTGCCTGTTTATCAGCTGGGCCTGGGCCTGTCACTATTCTTGCGGGGAAACAGTCGACTAGACCGAATCCACCGAAAATTCTAATTTGTGCACCCAGTAATGCCGCTATAGATGAGATTGTGGGGAGGCTGAAAGCTGGTATACAGGGTTTAACGCGGAAAGACCGGACTCTGAAGACCGTTCGTCTCGGTGCGGAGCAAGCTATCAGTGTTAACGCCAAAGAAGTTTCTCTCGATTTTCTCGTCGACGCAAAACTCAACAACCTCGGTACGAAGTCAACAAACGACCACGGGAGCGAGATTGCAGCATTGCGGCAGGAGTTAGAGTCCGTCAAGCAACTGCGACAACAGAAGATTCAGGAGGTCAACAATGTCCACGATAATAGTGCACGGACAAGGGCGTTAGAAGATGAGACCAGAGCGTTGAATGCTCGACGAATAAGTTTATCGCAGAAGTTGGATTCCCTCAGAGACAAGCAAAAAGGAGAGTTTCGAACTATGGATGCGGCGAGGCGGAGGGCTCGTCAGGAAGTCCTGCAGGATGCTGATGTCATCTGCAGTACACTTTCTGGGGCTGGACATGATACATTGGAACCGTTTGACTTTGAAATGATAATAATCGATGAAGCTGCGCAGGCCATTGAACTCAGCACCCTCGTTCCTCTCAAATTCAGGTGTAACAGGTGCATCATGGTAGGAGACCCGCAACAACTTCCTCCCACTGTTCTATCTCAAGAAGTCAGTTTCCTTATTTTCATTCTATCTCGGCTCATCAAGGCATTCCTCGTTTCTAGGCGTGCAAGTATCAGTACAATCAGTCTCTCTTTGTTCGCTTCCAAAAGCAGTACCCGAAGGCTGTCCATCTTCTCAGGCAGGCCACCTCCTTTCCGATATTTCACTTGATTCTCATGTCCTTGAAGCATCCAGTATCGAATGCACCCCGACATAAGCTGTCTTCCCAGCAAGATATTCTATGATGGTCGACTCAAAGATGGTCCGGAAATGAATCTCAAAACTGCCCGGCCATGGCATTCGAATCAAAGGTTCGGGACGTACCGGTTCTTCAATGTCAGAGGTGTGGAGGAAAAGAGTGGCCAATCGCTCAAGAACAGAACCGAATGTCAGGTGGCTGTTGCACTCTTCAGTAGGCTTCGGAGAGAGTTCGCGGCTGTTGATTTCGGCTTCAGAGTTGGGGTCGTCTCTATGTATAGGGCTCAGGTAGTTGAGATTCGGGACGCTTTTCACCAGCGTTTTGGGAAAGATATCAACAGCGATGTGGACTTCAATACCGTGGATGGCTTTCAAGGACAAGAGAAAGACATCATTATTCTTTCTTGTGTGAGAGCCGGCCCCGGGGTAACAAGTGTTGGCTTTCTTGCTGGTCAGTCTCCTCATAATTACGACCGGAAACGCCTTTAACGCATCCAAACATTACCAGATATTAGGCGAATGAATGTTGCTATCACGCGTGCGAAATCTTCGCTTTTTATCCTCGGCAACGCTCCTACTTTAGAGCGGAGTAATGAAGTGTGGCGTCACATCGTTCAGGATGCAAGGTCAAGAAATACTCTCATAGATGTAAAGCTGTCATCTTGCTGCTTATCCTATGTTGACTGATGGAATCTTTTCAGGCAGATGAATCTTACTTTACGAAAGTTGTCCTCAACGGTGATAGTGCAAACCCAGCGCCAACGCGTCTAAAATCAAAGCAAACCGCACAGAGCGCGCCTCCCATCCCTACAGATTTAGTCACCCCACAACAAATGAAACAGTCCAAGAAGAGTACTGATGTGGATCAAACTGTAACCACAGAGAGGGATTCCACCCAACTGAAGAGGAAAAGGTTAGACACTCTACCTTCAAATGATCCACTTGTTTCCTCCAAATCGCGACCACAAACCGTCCCAGAACCCATTTCGGAACCATCTACTGGGCTACCGAAAAGACCAAAGCCAGCGCCGAACATTTTCTTGCCCAAGAAGAACCATAATAAGGTATGACATCAAATAAGGTGCTTCCTCAACAACACTGATTGGACAATATTACAGCGTCCTCCTGATACGAACGCTGAAGGAGGGCCACCGATAAATAGAAGACGGATATAGAGGGACGCCCCAGATTGTATATTACAGGCGGACTAACAATAATCATACATAAATGTCTAATACTACATACACATGTATTTCTAGCGATCTATATTTTGTTCATGGTATTCAAGATGGAGTAACGGTTTCAGCTCGAACGGGGGGTAATTCCCAACCATCAGAACCAAAGTGAGGGACTACCATCAGGACATTCGCGTTGTTCTTGAAGGGCTTTGAGTACGTGCATAGGTTTGATTTGCCGAGAGAGGATAGCCAGGCTGGATTTATGACACTCAGACCTACAAGCATTTTCAATATTCAATGAACATAGATCGCGCCCAAATACCGACCTTTTATCCACAGACGTGAAGTTCGGACTACTTCCGTAAAGACGACAAACTCAGGTGGAGAGACGTTGGAAAGCACAGACGACGGATGAATGTATACATCTTCTGTTATACCCATAGCTTTGTAAGGCACATTTTTTGATGTCGCATATTGAGATCCAGCAGATGTCGGCTGAATACGATCTTTTCTTACAGCCGCTTGATCGATGAATGCGGCGCATAGAAGCTGTCGGAGGACTTTCAGCTATCATTAACGGTCAGAAACTACGATCCGAAGCGAGGATGGCCGTTCAATCTCATACCTGTAGATCGCTCGGGGGCGGTAAATTGGGGATGAACGATGCATCAACCGTAGAAAAATTTGATTGAACAATCGCACTTATTTGAGCCCTCAGCTTATGAACCTCTTCCATAGCCTGCAAGAATGAAGATAAATCATTTGTCCATGTGGTATACCGTCGCAGTGTGACATACCTTGAGTCGTACGAAGTGCTCTTTACAGAACTGAGGACCACCACCGGAATACTCATACGCTCCGACGACCGAGAGCATCCTGAAGATATCGCTAGAATGATTTCCCAAAGACGAATGGATCTAATAGGGAACAATGGATGAAGGTCAACCAGGTGGGTTATGCCAAGACGACAATAGTTACGTGTTGCGAGTCATGAAAAGATTTCCGTTGTAAGCGAGAAACCTCCTTAGCTCGGACTTTCTGACTGTCTAGGTGTGAGAGGCCTTCAGATTCCGCGTCGTCGTCGTCGTCGTCATCGGCATGGAGAAGTAATGCTTCTTCGTGTAAGAACGGGTCACCGACAGACAAGGTGGACACGATAGCGATAACGTAGGGCAAGCATCCATGCTGTTGACCGCTGACTAACATTCTGGAAAAACGAGGCGACACGGGAAACAAGGACATCGTCCTGCCCTGTTCTGTCACACGTCTTTCTTTATCCAACGCACCCAGGTAATTGAGCACAGTCTCCGCCTTGCGTAAACTAGAGCGGTCGGGAGGAGTAGGGAAAGGAAAGTTGACGACCGCATCAATATTCATGGCCTTCATTTGTAATACTACCCCCTCTATCGGCGCTCGCAGGATTTCGGGTTGTGAGAAGTCCTTGAAATAGTGTTCATACAGGGCAGAAGAGTAGAGGCGATAGCAATGCCCTGGACCAGTTCGTCCAGCTCGTCCAGCTCTTTGGGCGGCAGAGGCTTTTGATATCCAGTCGACTTGAAATGTTTGTATACTGTTGCTTGCATCGTAGTGTCGCTAAACAATGACATTGAGATCTACTTGTCACATTAAGGTGAAGCTTATAACTCACTTCCTTGGCCCGCCCGCAGTCAACAACATAACGAATCCCTGGAATGGTGAGCGAGGTCTCCGCAACATTTGTGGATACAACCACCAAACGAGAGCCAGGAGGGGAAGGCTGAAAGACTTGCATTTGTCTGTCGGCCGGTAATAGAGAGTACAGAGGAAGGATGTACATCGGTGCTGTCGGGAGGGAAAGACATGTTAGCAATAAATTTACAGCTGGGGAGTAAAAATTAGCTAACACTCCGCTTCGCTGACGTCTAGTCCCAGCTCTTCGTCAAGCTGCTGCTCTTCTTCACTGTCCAGGGCATCCGGATCCTCTGGTTCATCTCCGTCGTCGCTTTCTTGTGGATGATCAAAGTTAGATTCTCCGAGATCAACCTCCTCGGGTTCAACGTCAGCTTTAAGTGGGGCTAAGTCATTGACTTCACTTAGAACAAATTCCAGACCGGACCTTGAGCTGCGCCAACCCTATTAGTACTTTGCCCATCTGAAAATGTATCTTCGACCGCGCCGATCTTTCGTCTTCTTCTGGCATCATTGAAGGCCCTTCTCCCAAACCGTGCTTCCAGTTTTCGACATACCCCGTTAATTTCGTTTTGACCCGTTAGGAAAATCAAAATCCCACCAGGAGGTAGTCTGGTGTGTATCTTGATAGTTTTCCGGATGGCCTCTGTCACATAATCCGCAGCGGTGCGTCGATTAAAGTGGATCGTCACAGGATGTTGCCTTGCAGAAACGTTAATCACGGGAGGAGGGGTTTCAAAAAGGGTTTTGTTCTCCGCGAAATCGCTGACACGTAAAGTAGCAGACATGATAATGAGGCGCAGGGGCTATTCAAAGAATTTTGAGTGCCGTGTGCGAGAGAGAGATATAACAAAGTTAGGACAGACCGTAGCACCCTCCGTTCCCTCTTTCCAGATTTCCTCTCTCAGCTTGATGACGCGGCTCAAAACTCCAATTAAGATATCGGTATTGATACTTCTCTCGTGAGCTTCATCGATGATGATCACCGAGTATTTTGTCAACAGGAAATCAGCTGCCAACTCTCTGAGCAAAACACCATCGGTCATGAATTTGATGGAGGTATCGGGCGACACTGTAGCATCGTAACGGATTTGGTATGACACCTTGGACGACGTAAGGGACAACTCATAACCAACACGAGTGGCCATTGACATAGCAGCTACCCGTCTTGGCTGCGTAATTCCAATCATACCAGGATATTCTGATAGAAACAGTTAGCAGGACCCTGTCGCGGGGATGAACCAATGACTTTCTCACCGCTTCCAGGAGACCCAAACCCTGCCTCGTAAAGGAACTGTGGTATCTGTGTCGTCTTTCCGCTTCCGGTTTCACCACAAATGATTACAACCGGATTTAAAAGTATCGTCTCCATGATGGGTTGTTCTTCGGCGACAACAGGGAGAAGCAACCGACCCTCCTCGACATCCGGGGGCCGCGACACTGGGACATAGTTGGACTTCGTTGATGTTCCATTTGGATTTTCTAACTTCGCAGATTGCAACTTGGATGCAAAGGAAGTAGCGGGGAGACGCAGTTCCTCACCTAAGGGGCCGCGCATTTCCTGCTGGGCGGACGAATGATGCAATTTTTGTTTTTTACTTGAAGGTGGTCGGGTCGTTGCCGTTAGATCAGGTCCCCCGGATGGTGAGTCCTCGTATCCTTTAGCGACACTCAGTTGCTTCAGCGCCCAATCCTTGAACCCTAGGCCTTTTTTGGTCTTCGGAGGTTCGTCGTCTTCTTCATCCGTCGTGTCGCTGTCTTCCCCATCTTCGCCCTCTTCCTCTTCATCCCCTTTATTCTCTTCCTCCTCGCTCCTCTCATTTTCTCCTTTCCGTAATTCACTTTCACTTTCAGATGCTGAACTATCAAACGACGTATCAGACTCGTCCGAAGATTGGAGCGTCTTTTTCTTTTTCCAACTGGCGAATGCAGACTAAAACGAACGAAGTCAGCGGTTCCGGTCAAAACTCAAATCGACAGTGTTGACCTTATTCTTCTGTCGGACCTTTGGAACCAAGACGTTTCCATTCGCGTCCCGCTTGAGGGCCCCACCTACAGTTGGTTCGCTGATTGAACCCTTTTCAGAAATGATGGTTGCCGAGAACTCCTTTGACGCGTTCCCCTCCACAACGTCAAGATCATGGTCTCCCTCATCCTCGTCGCTTTCGTCAATCACATCATAAACTTCGTGTCGTTTCCTCTTCCCAACTCGACCATCCAAAGCACGCCGCACTTCTTTATCTTCGAGCCTATCAGCTGTTTCTTGGTGCGTTCGAACCTTTCCGGTTCCAAGGGTTGAAGATGACTGGAGGTGAAGTGAAGAAGGTATCTGAGCTTGGCTCTGACTAATAAATAGTAAAGATCGGTCTTTGAGGTGGTTGACTGTAGAGCGTACGATAGTCTCTCAAGTATCTGTACTCGTTCTTCTTTCTTGAGCTTTTTTTCCTGTATTTCAATGAGCGGAGATGTTTCTGGATCGGTTGACGGCTGGACGCGACGCACGATGTATTTTTCCAGCCTCTTCTTCTTCTTACTATTCCACTTTGAAGATGACTGTTCAAGGAGCTATTCAAGTCCGTTTTTTTTGAGTCAGTCTATCCGAGAAACGGTGACCTGGAAGCACAGATACCTCCTGTCGTAATTTTTCCTTTCGATCCGCCTCTCTTTCGTCTTTGGTTTTGGGTACGTGTATCAGGTCATTTGCATCGGTGGTTGCTTCGGGCACGGGATGCTTTCCGTTCTTGCGTTTATGTGACCCAGATTGGGATTTTCTGGCCTTTGCGTTATACCGTTCTCGGGGTACTGGGCCCATGAAAGCGAAGAAAGAAGACCTTCGGGTTTCCCGGTCCGAGCTTGGAGGTTACACCGGAGATCGCCCGTCGTATATATGGTCAGGATCTAATTGTACAGTTGGTGTTGATACAGTTTATATTCTACAAATACTTTTAAGCAATCCGTTTCTCATCGAAAAACGACCGTCTGGTAGGAGAAAAAAGGCCAATCTTCCCTACACCGCTGCTGATCGGTGTTCTGCTTTGATTCTCATTTGCGCCGATGATATCGACCACGGTAGATACCTTATCACTTCGGCCAACCATAAGTGCGATCCCAGAAGCTGTCAGAGCAATGATCCCAACACCCAGAATACTTAAGACATCGACGACGTGCAAAAACCCGATCTTCTTGTGAATCCAATGGTCATGCGTGCTCTGAATACATTCCACTCTGAGTGAATCCAAACTCTCTTCTAACAAGGTCGGGTACGATGTATGGCTATCATGAGCAAGTCTTATATATTCTGTAGGAGATGAGGATCAGATCGAGGTGCGGAGAGGTAGTGACTCACTTTCAATGACCTTTCTTTCAGTTGTTGTGAAATCCTGAAGAAGTTGCCCGTTGGCACGGGAAAGCCACGAATGGTTCCTTGCAGGCATCCCTAGTTAATCGAGATATCCTCGTAGACATGAGAAACTCGACTCACTCCGTACTGGAATCTATAGTGACCTTCATCTCCGCGTCGCCGCCAGAAATCCTGCACAAGTATTGTATATGGTCCTCGTCGTGATGGCATGGTAATCGGTGTCCAGCGTCGTTAATATCCAAAGAGAGCGATAGACGATTGGGACTGTTCTGAATATTGAGGTACATAGGATTGGCGACACATAGCGTTATTGTCGAGACGATGAGAGCGTATACATATCGACTGGGAATCATGGCGGGTAAGGGGAAGCCGCTTACTTTCACGCTATATAAATAAGTAATCAGGGGCGATTTATACTTAGCCGTGTTGACCGGCCGATTCGGACACAGATCGGTTGTAATGAACTATTACATCGCACAACATCATAAAAGGCGGGAATCTACAGTTGTCCGATCGCACACCACTAGTACTGTACACGGCGTTAACCCCCAAAAGAGTTCCATGCGTTCTTCAATCGTTTACAGGATTCGGTGGCGTCCCTGGCCCCAAAACACACCGCGGCCAATCGATTGATTTTGATTTCATTTATCGACCCGGTAACGTCGACATCGGGACATGCACTGAATGCGTGAAAGAGTCACCAGATGTCATTCATGACCTGTTAAGATGAGAGATACGTCAAATACACTCCACCCAGCAAGCGGACGGACACACAACTGGCTGAGAATCGATCCCGTATAATGAATTGCGTCTCGTCAATCCTGCCTCCGGATTAGAGAGTGTTGCACCGAACGCTTGAGATAGCGATTCACGAAAGTTCAATCTTTTGGAGAACAGATCGATCGTGAGTGCTTGGGTGGTTCAAGGAGGTGAACGGGGATACGAACGAGAAAAGCAACGAGTTGGCGAAAACTAAACGTCATCAGGCTTTTGAAATCAGATACAGGAGGTACAATTGAACTCACCTCGTGGAAGCAGCATGTAGATTCCGATCCAAATGACTATAAAAAGTTGAAATTGAGAAATCAAGCCGCATAGCAAGGTTGAGATGTATTACAGTTCGTAGGCATAGTCAAAAACTAAGCAAGTCAGGGGTTTAGGGCTAAAGTATACAAGGAGCATAAACTCACACAGACAAGGAGAAGGACAGCGACGAGGCTAGGGGCAAATGAGAAAGGAAAGTTTCATGAATACCGGGTGCCATACCTCGTAAAGAAGCTCGTTTCTGATGATGATAAGAATCAAAGACATACAAGGATCACAAAACAAAGTATATCATACCAATGGCACAGAGAATGACGCGGTCGATAAGTTTGGTGATTCTAAGTCGCAAAAGGTCAGTCAGTTCAAGCATCGTTGATTCCCATGAAAAGAAATCGAACACCTTCGACATTCCGCTCGTCTCCAACGCCAGAGATAGTGGCAGAGAGACGATACAATAGAAACATCAGTTATTGCGCCGATTATCACCGTTCCTGCAGTAAGCCACCACCAATTTTCAATGAAAACGGGAAGTGGAAGGAGTTGAAAGCTTATGATTGTGATCGTCATCGTGAATGAAAATCGAGCGAACGCAAGAACCCCACAGAGCCCGGAGATCCATACATTCTTGGAGAAGGTGTACAAGCGGCGAATAAACCAGGTCTGTGTATGTATAGTTGTCAAGGCGAGATACGGGGATATATTATTAGACGCGTACCTCTTCCAAAGCACCAATTAAACCATTAATGAGTATGATGAAGTCAAATGACAACGGCGGTACGAGAAGCAACTCGGGATGCCCATATTGAGATATTGTAGTTGTGTATAGATAGTGGCATGAAGCGACTGCGTGTGAAAGGTCCAAAAACCTAGGGAAGACGATTGGGTCAAAGAGTTTCGCGGTTGTAGGCTCTCCTACCAGACAGCGGCGACCTTGATAGAGTGACGGTCAAGATATTCTAAGTGAACCATCTTCCAGATGATTTGACATACAAAAGAAATTAAACTTACCAGTATCTTCACCCATCTGGGATCTTTTGTAGAGTCTCGAAAATACCGAAGAACCTGCGCGCAAGTTACGCCGAAGAGGAACGTTGCAACGAGCACGCCAATTTCCAGTGCACCAATTGTGGTGTCTCGAACGAACGCCATGAATCCTAACTGGAATGAAGAGAGACGGTGAACTCTGCCTGATTCCTACTCATGAGCCTTGTCAGACGCAGGAATAGGACCCGTTGTCTGAATTGCGGCTGCAGTCGATGATATATGATAGATGACCGACAAGTAGCATGTGGCAGTACCTAGTTTCTCCCAATGGTGGGAAGTACTCACTGTCAGTGTCAGGCCCAGGATGGATTGCGATCACCGGATTGTGGGAAACATTACTTGCGGCTCAGGTTGTAAGTATGTAAGTTATGACGTTTCTAGCACAAGGGAATAAAATAATCATCACTACGTCTCATGCGCCTTGGCCTTGGATAACTTACACTACTGCACAGTCTCACCTTGATCCAGCCCCTCCACAACTCCAGCTTGGGTGTATCATGTCTGTCACTTATATTGTCGACGACCAGGATCCGGCGATTGAGTACCTGTGCCCGGTCCAACATCAGACCGTTCGTGACAATTACCTCCACAACACCTATACCACAATTGACAGTGTTGACTGTGGCGGAGGATGGTTCAAGTACACTTTTAATGGTACAAAAAATGTTGTTTATGGATGCTTTGACTGTCGTTGACTCTCCATCGCCAGGTACATCTGTTAGGGTCTCTAATCGGCTGAAACCGGTAGACGCTCGCTACGCTGTCCAAGTTGATATTAGTCCTATGCTTCAGCGTTCTGGAAATGGCGTATACGAGTCACCAGAGCTCGCCGACGGATCAGAACATTCCATCGTCTATGCTATTGGGAACCAGTCCTTCTTCCCCGCATTCGACTACTTGACAGTCACTGCGGGCCAGTCCACCCAGCTTCGCGGCAGAACGATCATCGTGGATGACGCAGATCCAGCGATGGAATACTCTGGAAACTGGCGTAACGAGCCCATCACGCCTCCAGCCATGAATTTTGACTACACGTCATCCCCATATAGGGACACAACTCACTGGAGCAATACCGTCGGCGATTCTGTTAATTTTACTTTCGAAGGTGAGTATAAACGCGCTCACGCATACTTGGGCGCTTGCTTACCCTATATACTTTTAGGAACATCCGTCACTGTATATGGTATAATTCCCGCCTCAAATGCTACCATTCCTAACCGCAACCTCACCGCAACTTATTCGATTGACGATGGTCAACGCAACAGCCTGTCGTTGTCTCCGGGTAGCACTGAGGGTCGTCCTATTGCTATGACTGAACTCCTTCGTAGTGGAGAGTTGGCGGCGGGGAAGCACACGATGGTTTTTACCGTCACCGACATTCCGAACCTATCTCTTTCGGGCGTTGGAATCGATTTCGTTACGTACAACGCTTCTTTCGACAATCTTTCGTCTATAGGAGCAGGTACCCCGTCTACCGCTGGCGCGATCAGCGATGGACACATTCCAGTCTGGAAGCCAGTTTTGGGTGCCGTTCTCGGGCTTCTTGCGCTTCTTGTCGCTGGTCTTCTAGGATCGTTGTACTGGCGCAAACGGAAACAGAGTAAAGCCCAGGCCAAAGCGACTTCTAAGGTGTTCGTGGTCCGTGCGTTAAAGGACCATAACATTGGTACGTTTTCGCTTCAGTTGGTCGTTATCCATATACTCACGGCTGCATCAGTCAACGAAAAGGATGGTAAAGCTGGCTCATTGACGCCCGATGTCTAGAGCTCAAGATGAGTCAGCCAATGCTAGGTGGATATATAAAAATTAATGTTGGAAAGCTTACTGCAGTATTGTTGTTGTAAAATATGTACATAGTCGTGTTTGTCCGTTCCCTGTACACTCCTGTTGTATTAGTACCAACCCACGTCATGGCGAAGATCGCTGTACCACTCGTATCGGAAACCAACAACTGGAATAGCGTGGATTACAGTAAGAGAGTCCCTAGCTAAAGTGGTGCTGCTTTAAAATATGGGTATAAAATCCTGTATCCTGTCTCTCGCATCCTGTGCAATGCATTCAGCAATCCATGTCAAATTTCTGATCTCCTGTTCCTTCAATTTCATGTACGCATAGAAAACCCCATATTGGAACTGCTGCAAGAACGCTTGCTTGTTGAGGTGAACCTCAGTCTGGAAGAACCGATCTTCCAGACGCGACATCACGGTGGAATCGTCCACTCCTTGACCTCCAGAACTGCTCCCCTCAGTAAAGAATCCACGATACTCGGAGATACTCTCGCAAGCCTGCCTGACCTGGTCAATATCGTCGGCTTTTGCGAGCTGGTTGTTGCCCTCAGGGAACAGTCTCCCGATAGATGGGAAAAGCTTCGCACGTTCTTCCTTCGTTAACTCGGTGTTGAAGGAGTTGATGGTAATGTTGACCGTTCGTCTATCGGCTTCGAAGGATAAGATGCGTTGCATGACTTCCGCAGTAGGTCCACCAAGCGTGGCAGAGAATTCGTAGAAATCTTCGAGGTAGGCTTTGTACACGGTGTTCCGGATGATTTCTATGTTGAGGTCGTCAAGATCAGAAGCTGAGAGGCAGTCGCGGAAATATGGGGCTGTAAGTTCAGAGTCGAGTTAGAACATCCCCTTCAGTGATTGAATTAAGAGGTAAACGCACCGAGCGGGGTTTCAACCAACACGCTGTGAAATAATTCCTCCACATTCGAAGCTACGCATAGCGCTGGCATCGACTCGAAGGCCCCTAGAGGGTGGCACCGTTCCAAAAGCTCGTGCGTATCCCGTTCGTGAAGCGTTCCAGTGATGAGCAATATGACATTGTCAATCATATATGCATAGCTAGTCGTAGTTGCACGTCAGCTGTGTTCGGTTACGTGGAGATGGAAGGAGTATAATCGCACGTAATATAGTCGAGAAACTTGCTCAAAGGTTCCACAGAATTATTCCGCAGATACTTGAACTGGTTGACGAGGATTTCAGTAGCCTTCTCCGATATCGTTGCTGTCGAGATGGGTAAAGGTTCGTTGGCTAAAAAATTGCCATAGTCCGTCGCCGACAGCTGCGTGCGAAAATCTAGAATTTCGCTCTTCTTCAGCCAAAGTCGTGGCAACGCGAGATGTGAATACCTTCGAGTGTCTCGCACTGCGTCAAGTTAGAGTAATGGTTTTGAGTGAGTATGCCGGACTTGTAGCCTCGTACTGTTGCTTCAAGGAAGCCGGAGTCGACCTAATGAGAGTCGATAAGTTCTATCGTGTGTCAGAAGGAAGATATACCATACATTGAAGAAGAGTGCTTCCATGGTCCAAGCAGCTGCTAAAGCGCAGGAGTGATACCAGTTACAAATTAGGAAACGCTCCCACGTTCTCACTCCCTAATTGAGGCTTTTGAATGTTACGTAACTGGTGTGGGCTTCGCATCCATGAAAGAAGCCCGTGTCCCATCTACGTACGTCAAGAATGGCTCACCCGAGTCTAATATTCAAAGAGCTGAGAGCTGAGAGAGATACTTCTTACTGAGATATCTAGACTCGTTGCGTTTTCCTTACAACTCGCGAGCCGTAGTCTCACGAGAGGGGAGATCTCATAGTAGCTGACGAGAATAGTCAAAACGAGCGTGAGGTAACCTCTCACGCTTCACAGGAGAGATTCCGAGTTTCTTCGCTACAATGAACACGTAGGACAAGTCGAACCAAGACATATTGTAACCAGTAACGACATCATGGGATCCGTCTTCCGGAAAAGTTGAGCCTTGCTTGTATAGAAGAAATCCTCAAGCTCGGTGTCGCGCGACCTCTTCATTGGAATGAATACAGAGTAATAGGTTGTTGAAGTGGAGGGGCGATTGATTTAAAAGGAGGGAGCAAGAGAATGTTACCACAAGCCATCCAAACCGCTACCGACCTCAGTATCGGGGTGCATGGAAGTTTTGAGTTCTACAACTCCTGTTCCTTAGAAGGCCTAGAACCTCGGAAAGTGAGATGACACGACTTTGCTAGGAGTTCATAGACGATCAACAAAGCTCGTGAGAGGAATGGAGTGGACTTGGACCGGAATTCCAAGGGACTTGCAATTAACTCTGCCACGGAAGTGGCATGTATGAGGTTTGAGACATCAGGAGATAGAGAAGTTTGACGAATAAGATGCAGAAGCGAGAGCAAGTAAAGACAGAAGACTAGGACCTATTTATTCCGCGCAATCGTCTAAGTCAACATGTTATGTGTTTCGAACCTGTTCTCTTGGTCGGGAAGTTTGTGTACTTTCCTCATTTCCACTGTGATCTCGTTATCGTCAGTGGCGCGGTTCGTGAATACCTTCGCGGGAGCAATCCGGACTAAGACTTGAATAGCAATGCGTTGTTGATCCACGTTCCAGCCTCTCTGTTCCAACACTATTTGGCTCCACGGGGATGATTGGCTCAAAAAACGAGTAATCAGCTGAAGCGGGAACTGTAATTAGCCCCAGCGACGAGTAGCTTCCGACGATGAGGAAAACGCCTCGAATCAATCACGATGCGAGGCTGAACCACTGAACAACACTCACCTACAACACCTCCTCAAGATAACCTTGGACTATGAGATGCTCTATATCAGCACGTCTGACCATAAAACGTTGCCCCTTCTGAAAATCGATGGTTCCCAACTCCGTCTCGATAACACCACAATCCTTTACCACATGGACTAGGACATGTAGGTCCTTGGGGGGGTTGGTGATGCTTGCAGTGATATCCAATTCATGTGAGAATTCGGAACGAAATTCCATGACATAATTATTGTATTGACGAAGATAATCAACTTCGTGTGGGGAAAGTTTGCTCCTGATATCTTGAGTTGACAGGATGTGAGGGAGGGCACCACCAACGGACCAATACAAGTCCCTGAGACGGTCGACGCGATGTGAGTGGTAGGCCAAAAGACAGCGCGTATTGCGATTTATAGCGGATTGTATGATGATTAAGGCAGGAGGAGGACGGTCGCCAACGTGGTCAGACAACGCATCTGCGGCTTTTTCGAGGTCGCGTTGTTCGCGTATTATGGAACGGACGAGAGAGTCGTTGTATTTGAGTAGAGTATCGGTATGCGTTGATCTGCGCGATTCTATGACCAGTTGTGTAGCCAGATCCCCAAATTGACGCGTCTCTGACATGGTGAGAGGAAGAGCTGAGGAAGAGTGTGAGTGTCACGACTTTGTTTCAACTTTTCCCAATTGCAAGTTTTTCCACATGATCGCTAAGGTCAAATCGTTGACACAGACCCAACGGAGCATTTCCAATTACATACGATCCATCAAGTGGAGGATTCGACGTCCATAATTACAGTGGATATTCGATATATGATATCCAGTCAGTGTCTACTGAACACTCGAAACAGTCCAATGTGACACAGCGAGTCTTCTGTGACACTGACTCTGGCCGTCATGTGCATGATCACGAGCACTCTCTCAAGTCCAACCATCATGTTGAAACGCGCTCACTGTAGGCAGCTCGCCTCCCTACGCCGTCGATATCTCTCATCAAGTCGTACCCTCGAATCTGTCGACCATTTGTACTACTGCAGGGATTTCGTACGGAAGCACGACTACGAATCCTATCTCATTTCACACTTGTTTCCAAAGGAATTTCAAGGTGGGTATTTTGCGTTAAAAGCTTTTTCTGTGCGTCAACTTTCTGCCTCTTAGCTTTCTAGCTGAGCATGTTTACGATGACAGGTGGAGTTGGCTATGGTTTCTGACACAGTATCAAATCCGACAATTGGAATGATGAGGATGCAATTCTGGAAGGACGCCGTGAAAGGCATAGTTGACGTGAGTCGCGACCTGCTTGTGTCATGACCCGACAACTGAAGGGCTGTTTCAGGGGAATCCACATCGGCATCCTATCGCTCTAGCATTGCACGATGCCTCGCGAATAACGAACCTCCCTCCTTATCACCTCAAACGAATGATTGATGCGCGAGTAAGTTTAACTTTATAGCTAAAGTTTTTTATTGACTTGATCAATCAGAGCTCTGAGCTCCAAGTACCAGTTCATTTAACCACTGAATCCCTTACAGCACATGCTGAATCTACTTCATCAACTATACTCTATCTCCTGCTCTCGATGCTTTCTCTCCATTCTGAGCCTTTCTCACATGCGGCATCTCATCTTGGCGTTGCACAAACAATTACTACTCTGCTGAGAGGACTGCCGTTTCATGCGCAACAAGGTCGGATGGTCATCCCTGCCGAAATAACGGCCAAACATGGCGTAGTACAAGAAGAGGTGTTTCGCAGGGGTCGGGAAGCTCGTGGGATTGATGAGGCGGTATTTGAGTTCGCGACGCTAGCAAATGATCATCTCATTACCGCCCGAAGTATGTTTAAGGAAGAGCGGCTGAAAGGGAAAGTACCACAAGAAGCTGTGGCGGTCTTTCTGGCAGGGGTGAGTACTTGTGTTTGAACTTCGATCTTGTCGGGCGTAGCTTATACTTTCGGACCTGGATATAGGTACCGGTGTCCAACATTCTCAGAACCCTGGAAGAGGTAAACTTTGACGTTTTCCACCCTAAATTACAAATGCGGGACTGGAAGCTACCATGGAGGATCTGGAAAAGCTACTATTATACACGGATGTTCTAATTCCAGGACATGACAAAAATAATGATTTGAGCTTCACTCCATGCATACTCTGTGAATGATTTTGCGGCATGACCATTTATGGAAAAACCTACAAGCGCGCCCAGATACCCGAGCACCAAAGTGTAACAAGTCAACAACTCCGATCCGGTGTCTGCAGCCCTTTCCTCTTAACCACCACCACCAAGCCACCTTACACTCCCTATTTTTTCTACGCAGAGCGTCACGACCTTAATATTTTCTCCCTCTTGGTTTCTTTGATAACATGGAACAATTATGCAGTGCGCACCCGCTCTAGTTTCCACCGAGCTTTCGCTAAAAATATATCGTTAACATCTTTTCTCCAGATGAAGTGCTTCAGTTGATATTCTACGAACTTCAAGAACCTACATCATTGACACTCGTTTCGAAACGATTCTACGAATTCTCACAGGACCCCTACTTTCGAGCTCATTATTTTCTCTCCCGCTACGGCCCCGCTCATGCCTTGTATCATGCTCTCGGTCGTGGCAAAGTTCTCACTGAGAGAGTTCTCGATGTGCGTAGTTACCCACCATATGTTTCTACAAGGGAGAAGCTCATGCGAACACCCCCTTGCAATGGCGTTTTGATTGCCACCGACAGATCTTGATCACCAGCGGAGCACATTTCTCTCGATACCTCATTCAAGTGGCCATTCATCATTACTTCCATACTCAATCACATTTTATCAAGACTCAATGGGTTCGAAGTGTTTCATTGCCCGTCTTTACCCACTTTTTGCAACTCGCATCTCGCCGTTATGATCACATCCCGAGGGGAAAAGTGCGTCACCCGTTACCCCGGCTCGGTGTTGCTTACATTTCGAAAGGGGCAGGACGATGGATCAATATTTGCTCAATTTCTAAGCGAGAGCCGATACCCACCGAGCCAGAAACGTGTTTCCTGGGAGAATATTCGGGTCATCATAGAGGAATACCATGTGTGGCTCCCATCTTTCATTTTGTCAACAATTGAGATATTGACAGCATTATCATTCTAGTTCTTCCCTTTCTGCAACAAGGTGCGGAACGTCAGTCGCCGGGTAACGATTTACCTTCTCACCGACTGTGAAGGATCCGATAATGGCACAATTCCCCTTAGTACTAGCCATTGAGCCCCGTCTTCTTCCATATGCTGTAGCCAACGGGTTTTACATGGACAGCAAGGTTGGTAATACAACGTCTCATCGATCTTAGCTCTTCCCTTACTCCTCTCCAGTATCGTGACTTCGTCTTTCGCAAGATGTTCGAGTACGCGGCGGCGAGCGACCGCAGGCCAGAGGATATTGTGCAGAACTTCGAGGAACTATCGCGGCTCGATTCAACGTAAGCTTGGGTCAAATTCTGACAGTCCACAAGGCACTCAATCTTGCCTTAGAATGTTTCTCACACGAACTGTCGCGGCAGAAATTTGTGTAGAGGCGAAAGTGAACAGAGTCGGTTATACGGCGCTAAAGCAGTTGGATACGAATGGTCGCTTACGGTTTAGTCTTTCGTGAGTACCGCATACAGGCGTTGATATCGAATTACTGACCGAATCTCAGCTCTTTGGTCGAAGACCTGCTAAAGGTATTTTCTTTTCATGGGACTCATTATCGACCTAACTTTTTTTGAGTAGCTATTTCTGAAAACTCGCTCGGTGACGACACTCGAGACGCAAACGACAATCCGGTTCTTATACAAAGAATTCCCTTCGTCTGACCCAACAGTTCGCCTTGTCGTCCTGTTGACCGTCTTTATGGCCGCAGATGTGGACAATCTCATTACAGTTAAAGTGAGGCTCGAAGATCTGAACATCGGGCCCTTGAAAAAGGAGGACGTGTACAACCTACTGGTACACCCCCTTATGGATAGGTGTACAACCGTATTTGATTACATGCGAAGTGAGATGGCGTCATCGGAGGACGCGCAGCAGGGACTGGGTGCAAAGGAGATTCAAGAAGTTATCGACAACGTTGCTGCCAGGCTTCTAGAGGTCGATTGTAAGGTGCGTTTCCTATTATCATGCACGTAGATCCACCTCACGACTCGTGTTATGACAGGGACGAATGCTCGAACGACTTCATGATAGCTATCCAAGTGTAAACGAAACCATCATCAGGACCGTCCTTACCAAACATCGAATTGAGCTCGAAGATCTGCCTAAAATGAGTAATCCCGCAACCTGTAGAAACTATCGACCGTCATTATGCCGGGAACACCACTATAAAGGTTCAGAGATGGACTACTTCTGGGATACAACTACCTCTACGGAGTCTCAAGTGGCTGGCGACAATGTTGAGGATGGCAGTGTGGGTAAAGGGCAAGGAGCAAGCAGGAATATGAATGAGATTCATGTGCGAGAGCTTGTAGGTTTCGTTTTATTGAGTTTACTCCGGTCTATTTACTTTTCACACCCAGGGGGAGATTAGCCAAGAATCTCTGACCATTATGATACGACAGGATGAACTGCTTCCTTCCAGAAACCGTCGGAGGATGTCCTACTTCTCCGCGTACTCTGACCTCGGGCTATTTAACTTACCGATTGGTGAGCTCGCTAATCAGTGTCTATCGATTTATGCTTATATCTCTCTTTAGACTACTCTCAAGTTGGACGATGGATAAAGGCAAAATTTGGCGCCAGGAACATCGTAACCGCGATTTTCATGACCCATGCTGTACTGAATAATGCTTCTTCTGTAAGAGAGATGTTTATTCGCCATGAATCTTATAGTTACCGATTACCATCTTTTAGATCTTGCGTCACTATCTCATGGAGGCGGCGCCAGTCCCATTAACTCTCAAACACTTCCAGATTTTAGCTCGCTTGGGACGGCCGATCGTAAGTTTTTGCTCCTCTCTAGCTACTCTCTAAGCTAACCTCTACTCTAAGAACTACAACCTTACATTATTCTTGTTGACTGGACCCGAGTTTTACCACTGCGAGGATGAGTATCTCGTTCACTGCGACGCCACAAGCAACACTCTTTCAGCGTTGACATCTGATGACACGAAGAGACTTCCAGCGCTCTCTGCTGCCACGAATAATTCCCGGAGTACCGGTCGCAAACGTCCACGTCGAAGTGCGGCCAACATGCGTACTTATGTCATTGCTGACTCCGACGAAGAAAAGAGTGACCTTTTGAAGGATTGCAAACATCCTGATTCAAAGGAAATAAAACAAGTTCTTAACCTCGAAACATGGATCCAAGAATTGGGAAAATTGTTAAGGGTTGAACAATCTCGGGTGAATAGACCTTCACAATTCGCCTTGAATACAATTATCTGATTGCTTTCCAGTTTCGCCAACGGAAGAAGAACCAATGCGGAAACAGTTCAGATGCAGTGAGTAATAATCACCCTCTGAAGACTGAAGGCTATTTCCTCAGCTGATTCTCCGCCCATATTATCTAGATTCTAAACGAATTTATGAAATCTTTGGGCACTGAACTACGTATACTTCGTAAGCATAGTCGGGAAAAGAACGTATCTCATAATGAGGTAGCCATCTATGACGACGGCGACGATGGCGAATACGTTTATCGGGAGACGCGGTTGAAGAGAACAAGGACAACACGTTGATTGTTTGCTGCCACTTCCCTGTTCTTTGTTATGCTCTCTCGTTCCGCACGGTTCATTCAATTCGTTGCAATGAACGTATTCACGGCCTTAACAATAGATTTATCGCTAATCTCCGTAGACAATTTAGGTCTTCAAGGAGGAGTAGTCGTATGCTACTAGTGTTTACTAATAATTATTTAACATTATGTAATGTTGGTTTATAGTATTGAACTGTTACTTACTTGTGCTCCCTTCTGTTCTTAGTTTCATGTAATACCTACTATGCTGAAGTCTGTAGCATTTGTATCATTGACCACCGTGCGCTACTTATCAGTGAACAGTGAATATTTGAATACGCGAAAAACACCGATATATTAATTCCCACGCTACGCTAAAGCCGACTTAACCTGAATGTCTTTGCGTAAATCAGGACTTCAAAAGGAGGTTCTCAGCTTATATCGACGGTTTGCCGTGCCTTGGGATACTCTTCACTATCATTACTGACTGCAGCTATTTCAGCGCGCTTCGTATGGTCAGGAGCAAATCCTCCGCCGGTCGGCCCAAATTCTCTCTTTTTATCCGATATACGTTCCGAACGAACGCGACGAGCATATCGCCAAGGAACGTCAGCGCCATAGAACATCTTTTGAGAAAGGGAAGAAGGCAACTAGACTTGTACGAATCTCCGTCCGTGAAAGACTGCTGGGTGTCGGAGGAGATGAAAACATGGGATCGAACACAGAGACTACCTGAAAAACAATCTGGTAAATCTGCCTCCTAGTGCTACATGTCGAACATCGACTTTTGGTTGGTCCACGCAAGGCCACGATGCTCAGTCCCGTCAACTTGTTGTCTGCTCTCCACGAATCCTGTCCACTGACTCGTAATCCAGCCACTCTCGATATATATGCTCTGAGATACCCTACTTTTACCAGAGGAAAGCGCAAACGCGCTTCCTTTGAGATTCCTGTGTAAGCGTTATACAAATTCCAAAGGAAAATCAGAAATAGATGAATTTAAAACTAAGTTGTGCAGTGCGTTCAGAATATCTATCCAAATATGGCCCCGGTTGCGGTATGAGCTCCTCATCAGTATTTCTACTCATGTCGTCGGTGTCCCTGTGGCTTCAGGCTGATCAACGTTCTGTGAGAGGGAAGTAGAGTCGCTGTCTTGTTGTTCAGGAGCTCTCAATATCTCTCTTTTAGCATGATATTTCCGTTCCTTGCGATACTCGGCAAGTTGATGCTGCAAAACGACTTGATCAAGATGGTCTTGTTTCTCTTTTTCGGCGAGCTTGACAGCTCCGTCGTAGGCCAGCCTCCGCTCATTGAGGACATATTTGATGCGCGCCATCGACTTTTTACACTAGCAGACAAATAACTCACGGTGAGCCCGGCTTAGAGAGTGGGGACGTAACTTACCTGCCGCATTTTGTAGCTCAACGAGAAAAGTAGAGGACTGACTCCCAGTCTTCTGACTTCCTCTGCTTGCGTAGCAAGCAAATTTCTTTCTCGCAGTAGAATATACCAAAGTGTGTGCAAATCGTGAAAACTCTTTAAACGTAGTTCAGAGGCTTTCCATGAACGTCCTGGAGGCGCTATGTCAAGCATCGAATTAATTGACATATAACTGTATTACTCACCACTTTGAACATTCTCTTGATAGATACTACCTCCAAGCGTTTCGAATCGGGCCTCCCCAACGAATGTTTTCCCATCTTTCCCTTGCTCCTTCTGCCTGAAGAAACCATATAGACCATGATCCTCTCTAACAGAGACACGGTTCCCCAGCCGCACGGGCGTGATAGTTTGCGGAGTAGTAGATTGAGCTGTGTCCAGGTCGGAACTTGAAGTTTGACGCTGTGGAGGTGGATCTATGGTACCCTTCAATGGGGAGTCCGATGGATTCGCAGAGAAAGATACTATCTCAGCAAAATTTCGACGAAACAGACGTGAGTATGTATGAGAGCAATGTCGACTGAGAGAAAACATTCCAGTTGAGGATGAACGGTATAGGCGGAGAAAGGGTCTGTAACCCTGGATAACCGTGACAGTTCGCGTTCGCGCGTCACGCGTCGAGTCACATCTGAACAGCTTGCTCCGCACTAAATCAGTCGTGAACGCGCTCCATCGAGTGGGTAGCAGGTATGTGTTGCACCATGGTCCTCGAGGAACGTCGAATTGAGTTTCTCTGGGGACAGATTGTCACGGCCATGGCTTCTCTGAACAAGCTCGCAATACGCGGTATTAGGTCTTTTGACGACAAGCAAATATCGGTCATCGAGTTTTTCACTCCTGTCACCGTTATCGTCGGCCACAATGGCAGTGGTAAAACCACCATCATAGAATGTTTGAAATACGCAACAACGGGAGACCAACCTCCCAACACTAGAGGTGGCGCATTCGTGCATGACCCGAAAATGGCGAATGAGAAAGAAGTCAAAGCTCAAGTCAAGTTGCGGTTTCATGCGGCAAATGGAACGAGGATGTTGGCTGTGAGGAATCTGAGTGTCACTGCCAAGAAAACTGCCGGATTGACTATGAAAACGTTGGAGAGCATTCTTGCACTAGCGGATGGTAATGCAGAGAAGGGAGGCAAGGTGTGTGTCACCAGAAGAAACCGTTCTGATCGACTAGAGGCTCATTTTATCAATAGAGAGGGGTCATATCCACCAAATGTGCAGAGATGGACGCAGAGATACCTCAGCTCCTCGGTGTTTCGAAGTCCGTCCTTGAGAATGTGATATTTTGTCACCAGGAAGATTCATGGTGGCCGCTCGCCGAACCTGCGGCTCTCAAAAAGAAGTTTGATGATATCTTCGAAGCCACGAGGTAATCGAATTTGTCTATTTTGCACAACTTGTCCCCGACCTTTTTTCAAGATATACTAAGGCACTCGACAATATTAAAAGTTTGCGAAAAGACCGTGTCGCAGAGCTCAAAGCTGAAAAAGAACGTCTTGAAGGCCTCGCTCGGGAGAAATCGCATGCTGATAAACTTCTAGGAAGGATCAACGAGCTTAGTTCTACCATCACCACCAAAGAGATTGAATATGACGAAATCAAGAGGGAATACGATGGCATTGTGGAATCGAATCGGAAATTCCAAGACTACGCATTAAAATTTCGGGAGATTTATGTCAAAGTTGAGAGTCTCGAGGATAGGAAGGCTAGGCTGAAGAGCGATTTGGACGAGGCGAAACTCGACATGAAGGAAGTACCAGGTAAACCCCATGACACTGAGAGTTGATTGTGTTTTAATGCTATTCAAGGATCTAGAGAAGAGCTTGAAGCACAGTTGGAAAGCTTTGATGAGCGTATGAATAGACAAAAGATGCAGAAAAAGACTTATACAGACAAATTGCAAGACGTTCAAGAAGACCTCAAGGCTGCCAACAAACGACAAATGGACTTAGTCGAAGAAAAGGCGGCCCACTCCCATGATGCCGCTGTAAGTCATGCTGTACCGGCCACCCTATTGTTTGCTTAATAATTCTACCCAAGGCTCAAAGACAGCGGATTAAAGGGCGTGTGGACAAGATTAAAGAGATTGCAGAAAGTCAGGGACTCAAGGGCTTCAATCATGATTCACACGATCGAGACCAAGTGTTGCGATTCCTCTCTGAACTGGAAGCACTCCTACGAAATCAGAAAGCTACGGTGCAGAGAATTCAAGTACGCACCCTGAACACTTTACGGTTTTGGCTGTTAACGATGCCTCGCTCAGGGTGAACGACGGACCAAGCAAGAGGAGTACAACGCCAAATCTCGACAACTGACGGGGGAGTTTGCCACTCAGCAGTCAGCTTGTACAACCCTTCGTAACCAGATGGTAAGAATCTTGGACTGCCACGAATAGATGTTTGAACTTGTCCCTTAGAAAGATCGGAATGCCTCAATTGCGGATGCTGAGCGTGAACTTGAAGGTTACCTGCATGCACCCTCGCAGTTAACCACCTTACAGGATGATATCGAGGAGAAGAACACACGTGCTGCAAAGGTCAAAGCGGACATCAAAGCGGCGAAGTTTGACGAAAAATCGTCTGATATCAACGAGAAGAAGAGGATGGCAGAGCACAAACGTGATGATCTCAACGCGGAGCTGAAGACATTGAACGCACAAGTCGAACTGCACGCCAGACTCAGCTATAAGAAGAAGGACATCAAAGGGAAAACAATGGAAATTGAGCATGTGTAAGTGCCTCACCTTCGACTGGGCGAGAGAGATTTCATGCATCAGTATTTCGTTAGCTTAAATGCTACGAATACGAAACTCCGCGACCTCGGTGCGGAAGCGGTAGATTTACAAATGGTCGAGCAGGGTGTGACTACTTTTATCAAGTACGTTTTGTCCCCTTTGGTCCTCTATGGCATAGTGCTCACTCGTACTCGGGAAGGGGAAAGGAAGATCGACTGAGAAAATGCGAGACCGAAGCTACGAGCACGAGTAAAACCTTGGAAAAGTTGAAAACCACTCTCTCCAGTCTCAGCAAGAATCTATCGGAACTCCGAAAAGAAGCTGAAGGTGCGTGGTGATTGCGGTTGACGACAAGATCTGAGTCAATTATATGCCACTTTGCAGGGATTACCCATAGAATCAAGGAGGAACTTGGGAACGAGTATAGTTCTGTGGAAGAAGGGATTACTGATTCTGCAAAGACGGCTAACCTGTTCCGAGAGTCAGTTCCTTTCCGAACACCTTGTGACGGTCGAACAACTGACGGACATATCTAGCAAGATCGGGAAGAATACAGGGAAAGTATATGAAGATATTCTTGAGTATGGCAAGGCAAACAAAGTTTGTTTTGCTTGCAACCGCCCCATGAATGGGGCCGAATACAAGGCGTTTGAGAAACATGTACGCACATTCTTCTACTCCTTCATGTGTCATCTCATCGATTTATGTAGCTGAAAAAAGAAATTCAAGAATTTTCTCCTGAAAACCTTCAGGACGCAAAACAACAGTTCGAGGAGTGGTCAGAGGAACTTGAGCGACTGCAGGACTTGAAACCGGCCCAGATTCACCTAACGAAATTAACGCAAATCGATATACCTAAGTTGGAAGCGGAGGTGGCTGAAGTCAATTCACAAATCAAAACAGCCACAGAGAGGGACGAACAGGCGAGTGATTCCATTCTGCTGTTCAAAAACAGTTGTTTTCTCATCAACCTACCAGGCCAGTGTGGCTCTCTCGACTGCGAAAGAGGAACAACGGCACCTACAGAGCTTAAGTGATCACGTAAGGACGCTTGAACGATTACAGAGGGAAGTCGATCGTTTGAGAGTTGACATTGAAAATACCGAACGAGAAATTTCCGAAACGGGCACAACAAAGACACCGGATGAGGTTCAACGTGATATAGACGAGGTGTCCACAGAAATGTAAGGTCCCAAGGGAATCCTTCTTGCTGCGTGCTGACTTGAGAATCTGTCAGCCATGGTTATGAAAAGGAGAGCAGGGCAATCACCTCGGAAAAGGAGCGCGCCAGTAACCTTCAGCGCAATCTTGACAACCAAATTCATGCACTGGAACTGCATCAGCGGGATCTTCAAACTAAGGTTAACGAAAAAGCCAAGCTCGAGCGTCAGATTGCAGGATGGAGAAACGACATTAAGGAGATGACTCAGAATCTAAAGGTATCCACGTCGGCCCTCATTTTGCACTCCTGATGTTAACATCTGAGCAAACAGTTAGCTGAAGTCCATGTTGCTGAGGCCCAAGGTCCCATAGATGCGCTTGACGCTGAATATCAGGAAGAGGATAAAGAATTCGCGCGTCAGCTGGTATCTGAAGAACAAAAACTCCAAGATATCCGAATCCACGCTGATCAGCTCAAGGTGATGAACAAAGACATCGAGAGGCAAGTCTTTTGATTACCTGCTGACTCATGTATTGACCAGCCCTGCAGATATGTTCGAGACAGGAGGGATGAGCGTATGCAAGAGTGTAGCGAGAAACTCGAACAACAGGAGACTCGAATCAAAGAGCTGACTGAACGCGAAAAACAAGGTCGGAAAGATATCGAAGTTTTAGAGAAAGAGCTGAGCGAGAGTAATCTATTCCAAAAAAACCTTCGGGATAACGTACGAGCCAGGAAACTCGCGCAGCAAATTGAAGAGACTCAGGCCGGAATCGACAAATACGACATGGAGGAGGCGGCCAAGGCACGCCGCACGTTCGAACAACAGTGGCCTATCTACAAACAGAAGGAGGACGATTTACATCAACGGGTACGATCTTGTTGTCGTTGGTGCCGCAAACAGACACATTCATCATACCCCACCCGTTTAGTATTCTCATATTGCTGGTGAAATCAGTTCGAAAAAGAGTCAACTTGACACATGGGAGGGCGATCTGAAAAAGGACTTCAAAGACATCAACAAACGCTACACCGACCAGTTAATCAGGACAAAGGTGCGAGTATCAATACTTGATGGTGAAATATGGCTCAATCATTCGACTAAGATGTCCGATATGGCGAACAATGACTTGGATAAGTATGCAAAGGCGCTCGATAAGTGAGTCTTCAGTTGATTTTCTCAGAAGATGGAGAGATGGACCGCGCGTCCCACAGTGCTATCATGAAGTATCACGGACTGAAAATGGAAGAAGTCAACGACACCATGCGACACCTTTGGAATAAGACATATCAAGGAACAGGTACGTACTCTACGCTGATTGTGCTTTTTTTGGCAGAAGTTGATCAATTACCAGACATCGACGGGATAAAGATTCGCTCGGATGTCGAAGGCGGCGCATCAAAGCGTTCCTATAATTACCGGGTTGGCTTCTCGTCCTATTGATCATTACTCGATATCTTGAATTGCGCGTTTACCAGGTGGTCATGACAAAAGATCAGGTCGAAATGGACATGCGAGGTCGGTGCTCGGCGGGCCAGAAAATGCTTGCTTCCATCATCATCCGCCTCGCTCTGTCGGACTCTTTTGGTCAGAATTGCGGCATATTGGCACTCGATGAACCCACGAACGCTCTGGATACAGAGAATATTGATGCTCTTGCGTCGAGCCTTGTGGAGTCAGCTCTTCACTTACTTCATATCTGTCAAGGATGCTCTGACCCCATGCACTGAACAGCATCATAAACGAAAGAAAAAACCATGCTAATTTTCAGTTGATAATTATCACGCATGACGAAAACTTTCTCCGCAAACTGGGCCAGAGTGATGTGATGGAATATTATTGGTAGGGGCAATCATTTCATAAGCCGTAAAATCGTGTTTAACAATGTGCTTAGGAGAGTTTCTCGGGACGCGAGACAGAAATCAGTGATAGAAAGACAAAGGTTCCGTTAGCGTAACACATTGTCCTGACAAGGCAGGAGGATGGAAAATGTTCTAATGCCCACCCACAACATGACCCACTCGCATGGACAATGAGTATGTACTTTTCCCCCCTTCACAGTACGGCGTGAGCAGCATCTAAAGTGGGGCACTATGCTGTCTTGGTATCTAATACACATGAGGGAAGATCGACATTTGTGGTTAAACTGCCACAGGATTAGTGACGTTAAATGATTGAGAGAATACTTGTCAAGAGATTCCGGAAATGAGGTTCTCGGTATCTTATCTTATCATCTGATAGCGCCCACAACCACAGCCACTATGGATACCTTGTTTCAACTTTACATCGTTTCAACTTTGCATCGCATCGATATCTCTGCGTAGTGCGACACTCCCGCGACTCCCTAGTGCCCGGCCTGCGCCTCATTGTCAATCGTAACCACCGCCATGATGACCCCGTACAGAAAGCATGACTTAACACAGTTTGTGCCAAGCCATGGCTCGCTTCATGGAACTTTAGAAACAGTATCTCTCGAGATGCATATCATTAATATTCGCTACCGACGTTTACGGATTCAACTACATATGAGTTGAGAAGTTTCAGAACTTTCAGGTATCAAGTCATAATTTTCTGGGTATCAAGGTATCATGTAGGAAACCATCAACTTTACCTACGTGGTACGCAATGTTCGACAACAGTCCACAAAGGTATCCTTGCGCCTCCCCCACCCGAACTCCATGGCCAGGACCCGACTACTGTCAGTCGTGTGTACTGCAAAACAGGAGGAGTCGGTATGCTACCCTTACTGCATGGCTGCATCATCTCATGTATATGATTGACAGAAACGACCTCAGGCTATGTCGCGATCTTCATAAACTACAGTTTTTACATGGCACCACTGTATGAGCGTCGACTTTCCACATGGAACCCAATGTCAGCGATGAGATACGCTAATGTTTTTTTTGGTTATCTTGCGCGCTTGTCCATTCCACGTACGATTTTGCACTTACTCCACTAGTCCGGAAAGAGGATTTTGCCGGGAGATCATCGGCCCCTGTTTCCATTGCCTCTTTTGCCTCTTGGTTTGACCTTGATACTTACCATGATGCTATAAATACAGGTGCTTTATGCTCGTGGTTTCATCCCATCTCACCACAGAATGCATCCCAACCTTGGCTTGTTGGAAGAGCTATCTACAGAAGACCGCAGTGCTTTCTTTCGACTCGGTCGGGGCGACGTCGTTCCGGTGCCTTTTTTGCGTGTCCACGACGCGTTCGACCACTATGCTGCTCTCTATCCTTATAACATCGCTGTCGAAGACTTCACCGAACAAATCACCTACGCAGAGTTGGATCGGCTGGCCAACCACCTCGCCCTTCATCTTCAATCGTTGGGAATAACGCGTGGCTCTCGTGTCTGCCTCCTCGTTGAACGGTCGATATATATGGTGATTGGCATCTTGGGCATCCTCAAGGCAGGTGGCGGATATGTACCATTGGATGGTAATGTTGTCTCAGACAAGACACTCCATCACGTTCTTGGAGATTCCAAAGCCGGGGCAGTGCTGTCAATGCGCCCATTCATGGAGCGTGTTCCGACTTCCGACATTCCCGTCATCTGCCTAGAGGACGCGTTGTCTTCCACGGGTGACGTAACCCGGCCACAGGCTAATGCCTCTGCGGATGATTCTGTGTACATTATCTACACCAGTGGTAAGTGTCCGTAGAGAGCGAAAGGCATCTACTAATTATCATAATGTCTGTTAGGAACGACGGGTGTACCAAAAGGAGTGGATGTGAAGCATGGAAACGTTACAAATTGTCCGTCTTCCTTTTCACTGTCTCTACCGATTAACTGAGGCTGCATTACGCACATTCAGTGGTCTGTTTACCTCCAGGAAATTTAGGTTTGGCGCCCGGACGAAGAGTGTCTCAGCTCATGAATATATCCTTCGATATGGCGCAATGGGTCCGTATCATATGATTGGCCAACGACCTCCTTGTTTAATTCATATTTAGGAGATTCTCGGAAGTCTTAGCAACGGTGCGACGCTCTGTCTTCGTGGCAAAACCTCGAAGCAGTGGAAAGCTGTGATGAAGACGGTTCAGGTCATCATTGCGACGCCTTCGATGCTTGTACCACATTCGCCTTCTGATTACCCTAACGTCGAAGTAGTAGCTGTGGCAGGAGAGCCATGTCCAATCTGTATAGTTCTTGCAATTTCTCAAACTTTCCCTTTACTGATCTGTTTCCAAGCCGTTGCGGACTCGTGGGGGGCATCTGCTCAGTTCTATAACTGCTGTGGTCCTACAGAGGTTAGTTCTGCCTCTTTCTTTTCCATGGGTGAACGGGTTTGACGTGGAAGCCGACAGATAACTATCGTCAATACCATGCAACTTCATGCTCCCGGATCTCCCTTGAGCATTGGAAAACCGACACCAAACAACAGTGTATACGTCTTGGACGAGGACATGAAGCCCGTTCCTATCGGAAAACAAGGTGTCATGTGGGCTGGTGGCGCGGGGATCACTAAGGGCTACTTGAACTTACCCGAAAAAACCAGCGAACGCTACAAGAGAGATCCGTTTGCGAATGATGGGTATGATTTATGCAACTTGTGAATTTATTTCCCCCTTATCACACCCTTCTTTCACTCAGGTCTATGATGTTTAATACCGGCGACCTCGGACGTTGGATGCCCCATGGCGGCCTTGAAGTGCTAGGAAGAATCGACGATCAGGTTAAAATTAAGGTATGTGCTTGGTATATACAACGATATCGAGATTTATGGTATGCTGACTCACGTCTTAGGGATTCCGCGTTGAACTTGATGGTGTCGCAGCAGCGATGGAGGTATGTAATCTATTGAGTGATTGAATACAGCTAATGAAAAACATATAGTCATATCCTGGTGTTAAAGTCTCCATCGCCCTTCTGGTTGATGGCAATCTCTGGGGATTTGTAGCACCTGGTAACATCGAGCATGCATCTGTTATCGCTCACGTCTCCAAGATCCAGCCGTATTATGCTGTTCCGACCCACGTCTTAGCCATGGACGAATTCCCAAAAACGGCGTGCGTTGTCCATATCTCTCTCTCTCTCTATGAATTCGACCTAACCCAATCTTTAACTTGTCAGTAATGGAAAAAATGATAAACGTGCCCTACGTCAACTTGCACTCGATCAGATGGAGAGGGAAAAGGTTGCAGTAATACCGCCCGCACCCCCTGCACCAGAACTTCCCCTCGCAGTGTCACAAACAATATTGTCCCTTTTATCGTCGCCGCAGACATCACAAAGAACGATTCAGGTTTCCGTTTCAAATCATCCCCACCCCGTGCACATTCAGATTAATACCGGTCCATCAACCTCCCTGGGTGCATTATCCGCACCTTCCGAGCCTTCACTTCCCATGTCGAGCACCCTCCCATCTCAAGTATCTCTAGCGGACACCAAATTCAGCGATGAAAAAGTCAAAGCCTCCTCTGACAGTTCCATTGTCACTTCCGCAGCCGTCTCTGAGAAGGGCCTGGGATGGGAAGGCTACGAAAATGATGAGATACCTGAGAAAACTCAGGGCCATTATTTGCGCAATCTTCGACATCAGATATTTACCCTTTATCGTCGCCTTTTTGGCGTTGTGTTTATCGTCAATATGGCCATTTTCATCGTCACTTGCGTCAAAGGAGCGAGTGTTCCAAAAATCGGCGAGATTGTGGTGGTGAATCTTTTCTGCGCCATCCTCATGCGCCAGGATTATGTGATTAACGCTTTCTTCAACACATTCTGTGCCGTTCCTCCCTCGTGAGTGTCCTTGACCTGCTCGAGTCATTTTTTACATTGATTTCACTTCTTAGTTGGCCCTTGGCTATTCGCCGCGTATGTGCTCGAGTGTACCACATAGGTGGACTTCACTCCGGTTGCGCCATCTCTGGGACTGTGTGGCTTTGTCTGTTCACGGCGAGGGCTACTAAAGATGTCGTAGACGGTGGTCGGGTGAGTTTTCAATACTCGAAACTTCCTAGACTGTCATTGATGACCTCTTCAGACATCAATTCCAACTCTCGTCATGGCTTGGGTAATTTTAGCCTTCTTATTCGGCATTATCATATTTGCACACCCTGAGCTACGCTCCAAGCGACATGATTCCTTCGAGTAAGTGGATGATCAATCCGGTTTACTTTTGTTGGCACTGAATTTCTTGACTTAGGCAAGTTCACCGGTTTATGGGCTGGACCGCAGCAGCTATGGTGTGGGCGCAGGTCTGTATCTTGAATTATGACCAGTTGCCAAACCTTCTGACATATGTAAATAGGTCATTCTACTTGTTAATGACTACAAGCTACCAGGTCAGAGCCTCGGTAATGCACTCAAGACAAACCCCTCCTTCTGGCTTGTTGTCGTGTTTACTGGTGCGACCTTTTCTATTCCAACATGAAGTGTGCACTGACCCACCTATGCAGTTTCTCTCGTCCTTCCATGGCTCAGACTGCGGAAAGTCGATGTGCGCTCCGTGGTCCTCTCTAATCATGCCGTTCGCTTCTACTTCGATTATGGCGGTAAGTCATTAGCCTACTTCCCTAATGGTCATAGTCCCTCATGTCTTCTCTCAGTCACGCCAACCGCCGGCTCATTCGTCCGTGTTTCCGAAAGCCCTTTGTTCGAATGGCATGGATTTGCTACCATTCCCGAGCCCGGAAAGACAGGTTACTCGCTTGTGGTATCCCGTGCTGGAGACTGGACCTCAAAACAGATTGCAGAGCCACCCACGAAGCTCTGGATACGCGGTGTACCAACTTTTGGAGTTTTGCGTATCGTACCTCTCTTCAGACGCCTGGTATTGGTCGCTACGGGGAGTGGAATTGGACCGTGTGCTCCCTGTATATTGGAGCAGCGAATCCCAATACGACTTCTCTGGACTTCACCAAATGTAAGGGAGACTTTTGGTGATCAGCTGGTCGACGATCTCTTAGAAAAGTCACCGGACGCCGTGATCTATGGTAAGTTTTTCTTTATTTTCCGTAGCCTGCTCTGACTCTACTCTGAACCAGACACCCGTAAACATGGTAAACCTGACATGGTCAAGTTGACGCATCGCCTGGTGCGCGAATTCAATGCAGAGGCCGTCTGTATAATATCCAACCAAAAATTGACGAGAAAGGTGGTTTATGGGATGATGAGCAGAGGTATACCCGCATTCGGCGCCATCTGGGATTCTTGAGTAGGATTTTCCTTCCTACCATCAATTTTGCCCTATATTTAATTTCTGTCTCGTAATGGGCTTTCGTGTAGAATCTGGAATTCTTCCTTTTCTTTCTCCCTGTTGTACTTCCCTGTGGTTCTGTATCCAATAGCGTATGTCACTCGTTCCTTGAACTAATTCTTGCCCTTCTGAAGTTCGAGGGTTCCAAATCTGACCGTAAAGAGTCTGTGATTGCACGGAATGTACCTCATATAGACCTCTAACCCGTCTATCACTTCTTTTTCACGCTCTTTATCCTGATTTTTTCGTCGCCAACGAATATACCCTACATGCACTTCAGCGAAAACTGCGAGTCGAAAAAGATTCGGTAATACCTTGCCCTTATACGGTTCGGGTTTTCGATAGCCACGAATCTTTGCGGCGAACAAACCTAAAAGATGTTTGTCCGTGCACGAGAGAGCAATTTTTGTCGGCGTCGGGACTTCAGCTTTGATGTGAGGAGGTATGGGTACGAAAATCGAATGCGAATAACCAAGCCTTAGATGAAGCCTTTTCCCATTTCCGCCATCGGAAGTACCCCTTGGGTCTTCCTCCAATGCTGCACGGTACCCAACTCCCACCAAGTAAAGAGGAACAGTGAAACCCTCTGTCATGCCCGTAATAGCATTGAATATCAACGTTCGCGTCGTTCCCCACATCTGCCTCTGCACTTTAATATCTGAATCTTCTACGGCCACCGTTAGGACATTAGGCTGGGGAAAATCGATTTTAACGAATGGGTGAAGAGGAACTGAAGTTGTTCCGAGTGGACCTTCCACTTGTAATTCGGTCGAGGTGGGTGAGAAGGTGACATTTTGGGGAACTTGAATAGGCTTTCCGCCTATGTGAGAGACATGAGCCTGGGCTGTAGCTGATGTAGTGAAGCAGCGAAGAGTAGCACTTGCTAGTCGCGGTCGAAAGAGCATGAAGCCTGATGCAATTTCTCACGCGCTAGCTAAGTCCTTTCCTTCAGGACGCCAAGGACTTCCGATTCAACCCCGACGTAACCTTTTCAATAACCTTCTATTATCTCTTCCAATAATTCCATTATGTCTCTCTGTCCACCGTACGCGCCTTTCTTTGGATTTGCTGGCGTTGCTTCCTCGGTTCGTGTTTTGTTTACTTGCTGGTAACTGACAAACTCAATTACACCTACAGATGGTCCTCAGTAGTACGCAGTTTGTGCTCTTGATTTTTGTGTTAACCAATTAACTTCGACTTAGCAATCGGGGCTGCGTATGGTACGGCTAAAGCTGGGATTGGCATCGCAGGGCTAGGTACCTTTAAGCCTGAGTTGATCATGAAGGTGCGTGCAGCTTGATTCTACGGTCTGCACACATATCTAACCTTGCACCCTACCCCATAGTCCCTTATACCGGTCGTCATGTCTGGTATCATTGCAGTTTATGGTCTGGTTGTCTCGGTTCTGATAGCTGGAGGGTGTATGTTCCTCTTTTCCCCCTACAGATTGCTTCGTCACTTAAATGCTTCCATAGTAACACCGCGAAATTACTCTTTATTTGCAGGCTTCGTTCATCTTGGGGCTGGTCTTGCTTGTGGGCTGACAGGCCTTAGTGCAGGATATGCTATTGGAATCGTCGGCGATTCTGTGAGTTTTGATATTCGTAACTGTTTGTCTACCAGCCTCATGGTTTATGGCAGTGCGTCCGTGCCTACGTTCATGAGTCGAAGGTATTCGTGTCTATGGTCCTCATTCTCATCTTCGCCGAAGTGTTGGGGTTGTATGGGTGCGTCGCAATCCAATCTAGATTGAAGACGCTGTTTTTACTTAGGTGTTCACTGAAGCTTAATCGTGGCACTCATTATGAACTCGACAGCAACCTCGTTGGACGTCTGTACTTAAACCTCTTGACTGCTTCTCACTATAACAACGTAATATCTTTTGGCCACCATACGCAAAAAGGACTATTCATACCCGAAGTGTGCCCTCCCCCTAATATAAGTGTTGTACAGAAAGAAGACGATCATGTGTATCATTCGGAATCATCTGACGACCGTGACCGCGAATTACTTCTTCTTTTCCTTGTACGTCGTCGTTTCCGAGAACGCTCTGAAGAAGCTGAATCGGAACCTGAGCTTGAAGAATCGGAACTTTCGCTGTCGGATCCTGAGTCTGACTCGGAGTCAGAGCTGCTATCTGATTCATCCACCGACCTAAAATTGTGTAGACGTTGGAGGGACTGTTTTGCGGCCAAATGAAAGTAACGTACCGATGTCTCTTGCGGACCTCTTTGCTCTTTCCTTTCGCTTCAGTGATAACTTGCCCTCTCTCTTTCTCTCTCGTCTCCAATATTCGATTTGCGACTCCAGCCCTACCGACCATGATCAGCTTTAAAAGAGGAAATGGGAAAGGTAGTATAAAGATACTTGTTTTTGAACTCTCCCGGAACTTCTACCGAGGGTTCACTACCGGCCTTGAGCTTTTCTAGGTTCTTGACATTTTCAAGTTGTTGTGTTCGTGATGGTCTACTAATGTAGGGTCGAGTGCTCTTGCATTCATACGTGTAGTGGCCTGCAAGGGATAAGAAGTTAGCTCTGAAATTCTCAGTTGGTTTTCGTGCGAGGTACCATGTCCCAAACATTTCTGACAGATCGTACTGGACGTAGCGCGAGGATTAGTCGACGAGTGTCGATGAGGAGCGAATTTCGACATCGTTTTTTGGTTGGGAGTTTGCAATTCAAACTCCGCCTGGCCTTTCGATCGGACGGTGGATCCATAAGGGTCCATATAGGCGCCCAGTTTTCTTTGCGCTCGCAACCACATGGTGCAGCTGTCATCCGTAAGGTGTAATATTTGGTATATCTATTCTATCATATTCTCTCTATAATATCCAAAACTTCCTCTCATTTGATGGTTCTCTAGCTTTTCTAAGTTCTAACAGCTATGTAATACTTTATAATCGGACTCAAAGTGACACTCTTTCTGCTATCTCACGCCGACTGCAATCATAACTCGATGCCTTTGTTACAGATACACAAAATCTCTCTGTGGCGGCTAATGCCCTTGAAGAGGAATCTGACTCGGAGAAGGATCTGAGGGATTTGGAGGAGACAGCGAGCCTGTGAGGAAGTCACGAGCTCTCGGTGGTGGACAAGTTTTCTACGTTTCCCACCATGCCTCTTCGGACGCCTTCATCCTGCTGCGGAGAACATGAGATCGTGCTGGGCGTTACGTGCAAGTGGAGGGGAGAAGTACACTAACTTGAGAAACCCTTTATGGCACTAGGCAGTAGTCTCCAGAATGCGCCTTTTGAGCGGAACACCGCTGTCAATCTTGTTGAATTCAGCCTCAGAAAGGAGACCGCCTTTGACCATGGCCTCCAATAAGTCGCGCATCCAAGTCTGGCAATTATTGATGCGTGAGGTCTTGTTGAACTGGACAGCCTTGGCAAGTGTTATAGTCTGGTTACGCTGCGCCCGGGTGTAGTGACCGAGTACATAAAAAGTGTCCAGCTTGAGGGATTCATCGGAATGCCTCTTGACTTGGGGTGTGTAAAAGCCGTAGTTGCCTTCTCCGCCTGTGAGATGAACAACCTCGGTGTAGCGATTTCCACTGGCATCTGTCCCGTTTGTCCAATGAATGAGAACATGACGGTCGTCGGGGTTGGCTGCCTTCAAGCCGTCTGCCTGGAGCACGACCTGTTTTGTGCTGTCGTCATCCGGGTACTGACCCCCATACGGGTTGATAGCGAGACGACGAGCTGCCAACATAATGTCCAAGAGGGAAAGACTCACTAAGAATGGTACGGCCATGGTGTAGAACTCGCAATTGAGCGAGTGCGACTCGACGCTGACAAAAGGGGCATAGGGGCATATGCCTTCCTTCTCGTCACCACTCTTCACAGCTCTTCCCTAGTCACCCCGAATAAATAAACCTCCACTTATCATCAGATTCACAGTATTTCGTCCTTCATGCCACCAGTAAGCCCTTGCCAGTCATTCGATATTGTCCACTCATCCAACGACACAAAGACAGTAGATTTGCCTTCGCCGGCCAGCATGAAGGAACTTTTAGCACTGGAACGCGTCAATCCTGGTGATGCTCGGCCTGTCGCCAGATTTCCGCCTGGGATTCTGGTGAAGTTCGGTTAGAACCACGACGCGGAAGTCCGCGCATTACAATTCGTGAATGAAAAGCTTTCCATCCCTGCGCCTCGCGTCTTGCATCACGCCCCCTTCTCCAATACTGTCGTGGAGCCCTGGAACTGGGGAACGAAGGTCTGCTGGTATTTCTTCATGGAGGAATGCCGAGGCGTGCCTCTCGATACTGTCATCGACAATATGTCCCCTACCGAACTTACTCATATCTCTGATCAGTTGCATTTCTCGACCACATGCGCTCATACACAAGCACGAAGCTCGGTTCTGTCACTGGTGGTCCCTACGACAACCGGTTTATGGACTACCCCTGGCAACCTGAACACGCATTTCCCAGTATCTCAGAGTATCTCGAATACTACCGTGGTATATTCCTAGAATTCTGTGGAGCCGAGTACGTGGACAAACTGTTCAGCTGCTTTCCGACGGAGGAACTGGTCCATTTTACTCATGGCGATCTCCTCCCCCAAAACATTCTCGTTGATGGTTCCAAGATTACAGCCATCATTGACTGGGAGACTGCTGGCTATTATCCTGCGTTCTGGGAGTATTGCCGTATGCATGATCCAGGGTTGATGACGCCTGGATGGCAACAAGTCCTCGCACGTTTATTCCCTGGTCCGCGGCGGGAGAAGGATACAAGCTGTGGGACGGATCATTCGTGATCTCCATAACAATAGTGTGGCTGGCGTAGCGGAATACATCTCGTCTCTTCTGCGCTGTGATTGTCACATGACTCGGTCGCGAAGAATCTAGAGTTTTCGTGCTCCTACCTCGCAATGCGTCATCCAGTCGGCAGACCTGTAGTCTGAAACATTCCTGAACGTTCTGCCGCGCTCAGTTTGGATTATAAAAGCAGCAATGGTCTGACCAGACCAAGGCCATTACCAGTCAGCTCTCATAATGTCTATTCGCCAGCTTCTTCACGAATTTCGCCCTTTCTTCCGTCTATTAGAAGAACCCATCGCTCGACCTCCATCCTACTTTGGTTTGCGTGCGAGACCATTCTTTGAAGATCCCTTCTTCCACAACACTCCTGCATTTTCCCAACCGGCTGTCGACATCACGGAGGAGGGAAACAAGTTCATTGTCGAGGCAGATTTACCGGGGGTTCCTAAAGAGAATGTTGAGGTGCGGATAGGAGATGGGGGCCATTCTATCACAATTAGCGGGAAGACGTTCGACAAACGACATACGCCTCAGGCAACTGAGAATCTCAATTCTGAAGGCGGAGGTGCAGGTGCGTAGAACCATCAACCAGTATTTTTGGAATCGTTCGCTGACTGTTGATGGTAGACGATACGCAAACTGTCGTTCACGCCAATTCCCAGTCAAACCAACTTAGTACGGAACGACAGTTCGTCAGCGATGCCCGTTTCACTCGAACAGTCTGGCTGCCTAAACAAGTGGATGGAAGCAGTGTTGCAGCCAAGTTGAAGGACGGTGTTTTGACCGTCACCATCCCAAAATCTGAAGACAAAGGGAGTGTAGTAGTCTCGGTGGAGTGAAATGCACGTAATTTTTGTGTGTACTTTTAGTGGTCTGTATATTCTATCTGTATTCCCGTGCGTCGTACGACGGCACGAACTTCCGGAGGTGATTGCACATGGGCCTCACGGTCCCCACATCGAACATTGAGCTCGCCCTTCAAGAACATGGCTACTCCACAACCATTGAGCGATAATTCGGCCGGTGCCCAACTGGCATCGCTACCTATAATCAACATCACACCTTACCTTCTCGATGACCGATCACCTTCGACTATCGTTAGGCGAGCCGCCACCTCTGCGGCTATTCATAATGCTTGCCTAGACTTTGGTTTCTTTTATCTTGACATTTCAGCCTTTGTTGATCCACGGGAAACTGAGGAACTCGTCTCATTAGCAAGAGAATTCTTCGCTCTACCCCAAGAGGAAAAGGACAGAATTGCTCTCAAGAACGAAGACAACGCGAGAGGTGCGCAATCATTAATCATTGACCATGCCATACAATACCGACACCTCCCGATGCAGGATACGCAGGGCTAAAAGAGAATGTGACGAATGGAAAGGCGGATAATCATGAAGGCCTCGATTTCTACCGTCCTGTAGAAAATCCAGATAAGAGGAAACCGTTATGGGGGAATAATCAATGGCCCGACGACCCCCGTTTTAAGGAGAAATACGAGAACTGGGTGGTTAAAATGCAAAAATTAGGACTGATAGTCATGGAAGCGTATGTCCCCAAATATTATACTACTTCTCACTCATCCTTTGAACCAGGATGGCCATTGGTCTTGGGATGACTCCAGAAGAACGGCAGGAGTTACGGGGCCTCGTCGACGAAAGTTTCTGGGTAATGAGAGCCATAGGTCTCCGATCCATCCTCCAGTAGCCCAGGATTTCGTTTTGTTGACTGTGTTTTGAACCAGGATATCCTCCTCTCCCTGACGATCATGACGGATTTTCATGCGGAGCCCACAAGTGAGCCGGTATCCTCCTTCATCACTAGCTTTCTGAGGTCTCAATTTCCTTCAGGGATTATGGATGTCTAACGTAGGTCTGACATTTCGCTGCCCCCATGTTCGTTCGTCCGAACCAGTGACAACACTCTCAGATTTTTGTACGCAGATCGGACACCGAACGCACTCCAGGTTTTCGTGCATCCTGACGTTGCCAGCGGAGCTGATGTTTCAGGCCTGCCAGTTGAGCAGGGTAATGAAGAAGGGCACTGGATTACCGCAAATCCTATTCCTGGATGTGTGGTGTGTAATATCGGTGAAAGTGAGTCCACTAAGCTCCGGCCTCAGTACTGTGATCATAATTAGGGTTGGTGATGTTGCTACCTATGTAGTGTGGGAGATATGGACAGATGGCCTTTACAAATCGACCTTGCATCGCGTTGTCCATAGAGGCTCTAATTACCGGTGAGTTTCTTTTGATGCACGCATACCTCGTCTTGACCTCATCTTAATACACGTCCACCAGTGTATCGTGAGTTTTTCTGAAGCTTTTCATACTTAGAGCTCCGTGATTGAGTCGTTGTGTAACAGAATACCGTTTTTCTTCGAACCAAACTTTAATGCTTTGGTGAAACCTCTTGCCGCTGCAAAAAGGATCAAAGAAGCCGAAAACATTGTCGACAAGAAGACATATCAACCTATCATTTATGGTGACTTTCTCTTGTCGAAAGTCAGCAACAACTTTGATGGAGGTAAAGGCAAGTACGATTGAGTATCGGACGGGTTTTGTGGGAGGATCAAGGGAGGATACGACTTCATTTCTTGAATATAAGGTTGCAATTGTAATTTATTTGTTGTTGAATGTTCAATAGGAATCACTGTGCAATATAGCTTCACCTCGGGGACGACAAGTGGGCAACGCACGAACGCGTGCGAAAATCTGAAATCCGAAAAAAAAATGGAGTTGGTCCATCTGACCGTGACTCGATTTCATCGATACTATTTACCGCGACTGCCTCGCTGCAGACCCCTTTTTACAATGTCTTATCCTGCTTCAGTGGCAAAGCTTACGTCTCCGATAAAGGAATTGGTGCAATCTGTTACCGAGAGCAATCCCTCATTATTTGGAGAAACCGACAATGACAAGAAGGAGGTCGAGGGATGGATCGAAAAAGTAGGCGAGGTAGCGAGACCTGATAAGCACAAGGTTCGTTCTATATGTCGTTGAATGAAATTCCAGGACTTTATCATCTTTCTCTCTTTCATGAGGTAGGACCTGGAGAGTACATTGACTCCGCGAACATACATTGCAACGAACTATTTTACTGCCGCTGATGTTGCTCTGTATGGTGCTTTACATCCCATTATTGTGAGTGGAATGGATTTCAGCGCCCCTACTCAAAGTGTCTCAAACTTGTATCCCATTTTCTTCAGTCCAAACTCGAGCCTGCCCAATATTATTCCCATCCATCTATTACTCGATACTTTGATCACATCCAGTCCCGTCCATCAATTCGCAAAAGCGCCGATGCACTTTCCTCATATCCGATCGTGACGTTCGACTTTGAAAACGCGCCTAAGCTTGAGCGTGCCGCAGATCCTCCAAAAAAGAAAGAAAAGGCACCTAAAGCCGCTGCTCCAGAGACTACGAACGTTCCTGTAGCGTCCGAGACACCCAAGGAGGAAGAAAAGTTGCAGAAGGATAAGAAGAAGAAGGAGAAAGCAGTTGCGCAGTCGCAAGAACCTGGAAAGAACGTAGACAAAAAAGCTTCAGCTGGAGGCAAGACGAAGGCTCCCGCACCGGATGACGGGGAACCGGTCCCTTCGATGATTGACCTGAGGGTAGGCCACATCATTGACGGTGTGTCGATTTTCTATGTGAAAAGTTATACGTTCGAAGCTGATCGATGGTCGTTTCATCAAGTAAAGAAACATCCGGACGCTGACGGTTTGTACATCGAGCAAATTGACCTTGGTGAAGAGACGGGACCTCGGACGGTGGTTTCTGGTCTCGTCAACTACATTCCAATAGAACAGATGCAAGACAAATGGTTAATTGCCGTTGTGAGCCTGTACTCGTTTTTGTACCGGAAGTGTAAAACTGACATCCAGTTTTAGTGTAACCTAAAACCTGCGAGCATGAGGGGAGTCAAGAGCTTCGCCATGGTATTATGTGTAAGATCGTTGTGTGAGTTTGAGAAAGGGGTATCATTAGCTGACCGGATTCCGTGCAGGCAACGTCGAAAGACGGCAAAGAGGGTGGTATCGAGCTGATCCAACCCCCATCTAATTCTTTGCAACCTGGTGAACGAGTATACTTTGAAGGGGAAGACTATGAAAGTAAGTTACTCCTGCTCATCCATTCTCATTCACGCTAAAGCTTCCTGCTTTAGATGCTCAACCTCTTGCGCAACTCAATCCAAAGAAGAAGATTTTTGAAACCATACAACCAGGTGAGTTAGACGACGTTAGGTTGCCTATCAATCATTCAAACGTGGCATTTCAGGTTTCATTACCTTGGACACACGGGAAGCTGCTTGGATCAACCCCGCGACAAAAAGTGTTCACCGAATTCGAACCAAGGATGGTGTGTGTGTCGCACCTACTCTCGTAGGTGGATCCCTGTCGTAGAGCGCTTGTAGAGACCTAGAAAAGCTATACACTGTCATTTGTGGGCGATGTGCAGTGACATGGAATGATTTTTAAGTTTTTGACTCGGACCGCGGGAAGCGCAGCATCGACACGACGCGATATTTAAAGTGCTCATGAGGTTTTTCCAGCAGATTAGAACAACATGGGAGGGAACGCCTTCACTTCCCTACCTCAGGAAGCCTTTCCTCGCTTACCCCCTGAGCTATATCGAACGTTGAAAGCGTACTTCACGATTCTTCTTCAAGATTTGTATACCCACGTTGCAGTGCCTCGTGAAGCCCCAGAAAAGGAAGATTATGGCGATATCGATTTTATTGTCTGCGCACCAAAGACAGATTGCTCTCATAAAGATATTCAAGAAGTATTGGGAGCCGTTCATGTCATTCCATTGCAAGGAAATAAAACGTCCAATTTCGCTATTCCAATCACCGCACAGTATGGGGAATTAATGCCAGTAAATGGTGTTGTTTATTGTCAAGTGCGTTTTTACCTTTTTCGCCCCCCCTGAGCTTGCGTTGACCCTCTCAGGTCGATATTAATGTTTGCGAGGACGTAAAGGAGTGGGAACGTATTTGCTTTTTTCACTCTTATGGTGACATGGGCATGATTCTCGGTATCGTCGCTCTGAACGTTGGTTTAGCGTGGGGCGCGAACGGATTGAAGGTGGGCGTGGTTTGCATTTGTCTGGTCTTTCCTACTGACCCTGCCCCAGTACCCTCACCCACCGCATCCACCCATCATTCTCAGCAAGGATCATCGCGAGATTCTGGATTTTTTCGGACTTTCGTTCGATCGTTGGTCGTCAGGATTCGTGACGCAGGAAGAAGTGTTCCGATGGGTCACCTCCAGCCGACTGTTTGACCCCTCACGTTTCAGCTCTGCGGGACAGAAGGTCAAGCCAGTGCGAAAGATGTACCACAATTTCATTCAACAGGTGAAGGGACTCGATTCTGCTCTGGACAGTCTCCCCACCTCGCAGATGTCGCTCGGTCTTGACAACGCGATCAATCGACGCGACGAAGTGCGGGCAGAGGCCCTCGTACATTTTGGGAAGAAGTCTGAATTGGAGGAGTTCCTTCAACAAGTGAGAACTCGAGAAACGGTTAAGGGGATATTCAATGGTCACAATGTTAACGAGTGGACACAACTGGGAGGACGTTGGAAGAGCGTGAAGTTGGTGATGGATGCTGTAAGGGAAAAATACGGCGGTGAACGTGGATTGATGGATATCATAGAAACAGAGGGGGAAGAAGGTATTAAGAAACGGGTACTGGAAGCCTCAAAAGTTCTGGAAACCACATGAATGATTTAGTACACTGCCAAGTTTGTCACGCGTTTCTGTCCGGCCACATCCGGCATGGGCCGGCATATTACATAGCATATATAGGCACATCATGACCATTGTGTATCCTCCGGGTCCAAGAAGGGTTTAAATTCCTAATAATAATAATTTCTCGATCATCAGCCATCACGAATCGCCCGGTACGTCTGACTAGTACTGCCTTCTCCATCCTCCAGTCATGACCGAACCCTCGCAAGAGTCCAAACTAGAAACATTTCGGCAAGAGTTATTTGACGAGGATATTCTCCACGACGGCGACTCGATTGGAACTGACGACGAAACTCTCAAGTATGTATTGCAAAACATTGACGTTTCACGAATGTTCATCAAGTATTTCATGTCAAGGCGTTTTCTTCGCGCTCGGAACTATGATCTGGTACAAGCAAAGAAGATGTTTCGTGATGCGCAGCATTGGCGCAAGACCGTCGAAGGAGTAGGGATCGATGAGTTGTACAAACAGACAGACCCTTTCGACGTGGGATACATCCTACCTTTCGCTGATTTCGACTTCTCTGACTCTATCAATGTTTGTAGTATCCGGAGCGCAAGGAGGTTTTCGAGTGTTGGCCTATGTGGTGCGTCTAATCCCATCGCACTTGCATATCGCAATCTAACGATACTAGGTTCCATAAGGTACGCATAGGTCGCAGAGTTAAAAGTACATTTGGGAACAGAGTTGCTAATCAAACTCGCGCCGCATATTCATGTTTAGACCGATAAGGTGTGTGTTGTACCTCCGCTCGTCATGCCTGTCGATGACCGTTATGTCGATAGCAAGGCCGACCTTTGAATGTCCATCGCCTAGGCGGAATGAACCTGAAGAAGTTGTACTCAACTTGTAGCCCCGAACGACATTGGCAAACGATCCTTGTGAACGCCGAATCACTCACGAGAGAAGTAATACCCTCAGCAGCGCTGGCGCACGGTAAATCTGTTACTTCGGTGTTCGTGGTCGTGGATCTAGATGGTTTTGGGTCTGCCATTCCACCATCTGAATATTCCTTCGCTTATATTCACTGTCCACAGGCTAGGTCAGTTCTGGCAGATGAAAGGACTCGTTCAGAAATCTTTCAACATTTCACAGGATTACTACCCTGAAACGTACGTCGTTGCAATGTCACTTGACGCTTTCCTCGTTCCGACACTTGAACTTGAACTTAGCATGGGCTCCTTGGTTGTTATAAACGCCCCGTCATCCTTCACTATCATTTGGTCAATCGTCAAGCCATGGCTGGCGAAAGAGACTGCGGACAAGACAGACGTTTGGGGTACAGACTACAAGGAACGATTACTAGAGTTGGTTGACGCGGATTCCCTACCGAGCTTCCTTGGGGGTAATTGTAAATGCGAAGAAGCGGGAGGCTGTCAGCTGAGTGCTGCGGGACCTTGGCTGGAAGAAAGACAGGGACGGGGACCAAAGTCATCACAAAATGGAAATGCTCAGCTTGAAACGTGACGAGGACCTCCCACTTCAGACTTCCGTATTATAGATGAACTGTTCCTAATTCTATGGTAATGGACGCGTCGGGATAATTGGTGAGATGTGAATCTATCCGGAGTAGCATTTACTTCTCTGCTTGTGTGATATCGCTCTGAGTTTGTACACATTCGTGAAGTAACTCTTCATCTTAATTTTCATGACCTTGCTTGCTTCCCTCAAACATGGAATCAATCAACTCCTCCCACGAATCCAAGTTTCGCCAGGAGTTATTGAACGCATTCTTCATGAGGATGATTCAATCGGAACTGACGACGAAACACTCAAGTATAATATGATGGACTTGCAGCATGCTCACTGACATTATCTCCAGTTTCTACGGTTTCTCTGTGTTCGGAAGCATAGACCGTAAGGAGTCGGGATTGAAATATTGACGAGTTGCCAGGCATTGATTGGGAAGAAATACGTTCAGGCCGTGTAATCTATCTATCTATCGATCTCTATGACGCGTCTGGAAATTGAACTTTCGTGAGATACTTTCCTTCCGAACGGTCATATTCCTTATGAACCCTTTCGTAGCGGACAGAAAGCTCTTGAACCCAAAGTTTGAGGGGTACAAACTCGACCCTCTTGAACAGGACCAGATCATCTCACGCTTCCCTCTCGCACAAAAAGTTTCGCAATCTACCTCCCCTTCCCGCTCAGTATTGTCCTTTAAAGAGGTTCAAAGCAGAATCGCGCATAACCATTTGACTATATCTCCTGAAAGCAATCGTGCCGTATACGTCGATGAAGACTTCAACGTGGTATCGATATTGATATCTGTGAGCCCATTATCTGAATACCGTCAACGGTTTGACGTTAATCGCCATCCACTCCAAGTAGGACACCCTTGTTCCTGTTTTCAGGGTTGTTTACGAGCTTCCAAAGCCCGTCAAATCCAACAGCATCGATGTACATCCCGAGTACCCTTCATCAGTGTTCTTTTCCAATGATATCCTCGCTGTGTCTGATGGGCACGGGTCGATGTACCTCCTTCGTCAGAACGACAATGGGCCTTCTCAACTCTTAGGGATATATCAATCTCCTTTCCTTTCACCTTTTAGAATTCATTCGGGAAACCTGCATTCCCCAGATGCTGCAACCATTTTGTTCTCTTCAAGGAATTGCGAGTCGCATGATTCAATCTCGCAAGGAAAGAAGGGTTCATCGGTTGACTTTGATGTTTGGGCCGCCAAGTTGGATATCTCTGACTCTGAACGGTCAGGGAAATCCGACAACGTCAAGGCGATGGAGATTCTGTGGCGCCGTCATGGCGACGAACCTCCAATCTTCGTGACATACGACCCTTCCAGCACCTCGTTTGCCATCATAGGTGGCTCGGTGTATCGCGAGCACGGAGATGCTACACCTTATACGCCAGCCCCGGATGAAATTGCTCCCATTCCACGAGCAAACGAGAACCTGGACGAAGAAGATCAAAGTTCTGCAAAACCCCGTCCATATTCGTGGACTCAATCCTCGGATTCTGTCACAGTAGCATTTCCTCTACCTTCCACCACCCAAAAGTCGCAGATTCACGTGCGACTGGCCTCAGAAAGTCTTTCTCTCTCAATCGATGGTGTGGAAAACTCCGACTTACCCGTTACTTTACCGAAATATTCGTCAAAGTCGCTCTGGGACCGAATCCAGACAGAAACGAGTTATTGGACGTGGGATCGCGAGGCTGAACATGCGTTTGGCTTGCTGTCTCTCCACCTCGACAAACAGAACGTGGGAACGAAATGGATGCAAGTGTTTGCGAGCGCTGGGACTACCACTGCTGCAGCCGCAGAGGCATCTATTGAGGACGTAGAGGTGCCGGAAACACTCGATCCATCTGAACTTTGGCACATTCGTGAATCATTGGAGAAACATACTGCCGCTTTAAGGACAGGGGAGGACGCCAGTGGTTTGGGTCTAGGAAAGGGCGTTCCAAGCCTTGCAGAGGGTGAAATGGATGAAGAACTGGACGCTTCAGTGGGAAGAAGAGCATTTTTATCGTGGTTCGGAAGAGAAGATGGTTCTCGTCCGCCTTGGGCTCCTGCTGGGAAGGAAAACGTTTGCCAGCTTCTTTCATTACCTGTTCCCGGAGAAGACAACACATCTCTGTCTCTGGTAGTTAAAGAGGGGTTGGACGGGGTAGTTTATACGCTTCGCGCGTCAGCAGAGAAGCCCAAGTGGGTTCATTCTTCGACATTTTCTGCTCTAGCCTTCGTTTTAGCGTCAAAGCGTGACGTCCGTTTCACCTTCCACTCTCGTGGCACCGTGTATGCCCTTGAAAATGGTTCGTTGAGCCGAGGCGGAAACGCGTATATTTATCGATCCGTTTCCCGGGGGGAAAAATGGGCAAAACAAGCTATTCTACAGGTGTTAGAAGGTTCAGGTGGCACTTTACTTGGTGTGGGAGCGCTTAATGTTGATAGATCAAAGAGAATTCTCTTGTTTCTGGAGGAACGTGAGTTGGTTCTCTTAAAGTTATAACTTAAACAATCTGGTGTGCAAAAAGGATAAAAAGAAATAAAGGGGCATTTATGATACCGATGATTGAAATATCGAACCGGCTGATGTACAGTGAGCTACATGGCAGGATATTGAGACAGCGGTATAGAAACGAATAAATATTCTTGAAGGAAACGACCCAAACAAACGAAACACCAAGGTAAAGAGATGGGTAAGGTACAGGAAAGTACATATTGAGACTAGTGATACAGTGCGGCTACACCCTTGTAGGATCCTCACTCGTATCCATGAGACCCTCAGCTTCGACAACAGGATCCGCTTTGTCGCCACCAGGTTCTGACTTCAACTGTGATACAGGTGAGTCCGGATTTGTAATGCCATTCGGATGACCTTTCGGTGGTAGCGGTGCTTCACCCCCAGATACGGCGGCGAATGTCGTTGGGTCACCGTCCTTCACATCTTCGGAACCAGAATTGTGATTTGCGTCCTTTGAGTCGTGCCGATTATTGTCGTCCTCCCAATCTTCGTATTGGTCAAGTTGAGATTTGAGGTGTTGAATCGGATCGGAAGGCTCTGGATGATCTGGATGATCTGGATCTTCGGCACCCAACCCCAATGTTTTCGTGAAGAATGAACTATTGCCCTCATCACTCTCGTCGTCGTCGCTATCATCACCGCCACCAAACATGAGATTAGCACTGTCTGAGCCAATCGCACTTCGGAAGGTACCCGGACCCAGCACTCGAGCGAACCCGGACAGTCCAGCATTGGCTAGTAAAGCGTTAACGCCATTATCATCCAATTCATCTCGTTGTCGCTCTCTAGATTCTTGAGCTTCCCGCCGTGCTTTGAAGGACATTAATCGGCTCTGCGCGTAGAGTTGGGGAATAGCGGTCGGGGTCTTGTAGCCAACACCATTCTTCACGCGATCGGTTATCCATGAGTACCACTCCTCCTTCGTTTGCCCGTGTAAAATGGCAACTATGAGGATGGTCATATTGTCGCATCCAATACCAGCTCCGGAAGATGTATCAGGTGCCAAACAATGATCACACATCATCTCTCCGATCTCCGTGAGCTCCTTGCCCTCCGACACCTGTAGGCGAACGAAATCGATTACTTGCTGGGATGTCAAACAGTCCCAGATACCTGTTTCATTGGTTCATGTTCATGTTATTAATCGTTAACAAGGACATTGACTCACCATCACAGGCTAGAATTATGAATTCGTCCTCCCCGTTCAGATCGTGAACAGTCACGTCCGGATCTGCTGTGATGACTTGTTTTTCTGGTGACAACGATAAATTTTTCTTGAATTCAAAGTCACCGATGGCTCGCGACAGTGCAAGATTCCCTGCAAAAGTTGTCGGTAAAAGTGCACTGCAAACCGATGAGCCGACCCACCGTTGACCCGGCCGTACTCAACGTAACCTCCAGCGCCGGTAATACGTGTCTTTTCCGCTAAGAGTTGGCGTAAGTTAAGAGCCTTGGTATATAAGCATTATATCCAACTAACATTCATTTGTCGGCTTGTGGTCAAAACTTAGGGGCAAAGCCTCGCCTTTGGAGCTCAAAACGGACCGCGAATCTCCTGCATTCGCCTGGTGATGGGATGTTGGTCGACATAGATAACGATGCGATAAGAGCTGTAGGCTTACCACATAAATTTTGTCTTGAGTTACCAACGCGGCCACCGCAGTGCAGCCCGATGGGTCTCGGGCATGAGCAGGATCTTCGCAAACGTTAGGAAAGACCAAAGGCTATCGGAAAACCCTACTGACTTGCTAACAAATCCTCATCCGTTCCCAAAAATGCCCTTTTCAGAGCCGTTTCGTAGTCTTTCGACCGGTACGCTTCTTCTGTCGTTAATCGCTTATGTAGGTTTTGCCCCGCATATCTCGCGACAGTTCCGCCTAACCAGATAAGTTTAAGAATCGTAAAAAGGGTATGGAAAGTATATCCTGCTGGCACACCTCCATGTCCGTCATAAACTGCGAAAAAGGCGTTTGAGCCTTCAGAGGATTCGCCTAGATCCAACTTGATCGCATGGGCATCTTCCATAGCTGGAATTATCGACGAGGATGAAGTCTATCAGAGAGAGTCGCAGGACGAAAGATAGCACGTACTGATCCTCCATCCCTGCATCTCAGAAATAGCATACATGAAACGGCCATCCTGCCCAGACTCCGATGTTTTAGTCGTCGCTAAATGAGATTTACCCTGTCAAAATGATCTAGCGATCGATATGAATTGTTCATACAAGGTGAAGAGAGCGTTTGACCCTAAGAAAGGCAATCAATCTCAAGGGAAAATTCTGCATGACGGAATGATTCACCATGACTGAAAGCTTCTTTCGAGTGAAATGAGGGAGGACCTGAGGGTGGAAAAAGAGTGATAGCTATAAGCCCTCGAGTTGAAGGGACGCAGAAGCTTGCAGAAGTGGGTGGAGATCGCTCAATGAAACGTTAACAGAGTCGGTCGTGTGTCAAGTAAGGGTTGTTTGCCGGTGTTGTTCCTATCTGGGAAAGTCCGAGCTCCGCTCGTTGTGGGCGCAGTGGCAACAATTTGTTCGCACAATTGCGTACTCAACGTAGCCAATTATGGTTGTAAGTACTACTCTTCATTGTTTGGACTTTTTTAATGTACAATTATAATAAGAAGGGAATGAAAAGTACAAAAAAAGTGGAACTTCGAGAATGAGAAAAGGAGTAAAATTCCTTAGCCGCCGGATTAAATTGGAAATAAGCGAGGATAATCTAGCGTGGCTGTTCCTCGTCCGATCTCACCAAAGTCTTGTGGTAAAGTTCTTTGCTGTACTGGACCGGGTTAGGTTGCTCGAAAATCTCACCAATTTCTTCGAGTGTGAGGTTCTTGGTTTCTACCACGAAAAGGTAGATGATGATACATTCAAGTACGTCCCATGCAAAGAAAATGGCGTAGGTTTTCCATCCTATTTTTTCCAGCGCAACTGGAAGGCTAATGTAACATGGTTAAACTCGAGTTTCACAAACTTTTTTTTTGAAATCTACTTACCCAAAAGTATTGATGCAGCTCGCAGCCTGGGTAAAGATGTTCAAAAACGCCAGTCCCTTTGCGCGGGCTTGGTAACTCAAGACCTCAGCGGGATAAAGGGCTTGCCTGGGTAACGATCCGGTCAACAAGTGAAACGATGGGTATCAAGATGATGGATGGTCCACTCACATTGGGGTCCACCCGAATGAGAAGACGACCATGAAAAGGAAGATGAACGTGACACCTGCGTTGGATTGTGCAGCATTGCCATCTTTTGAGAGTAGGCCGGTGACGATCGCCAGGATAGCGGTTATTGCTACCGTTGCCCAAAACAAATTCTTTCGTCGTCCAAAGCGATCCACGGTGAAGGAACCCTAGAATCGACATTAAACAACTCGTCGGAGGGCCGTGTGGGTATGACACTTACGCCCAAAGCTAAGCGATCGATGTTAGCATAGGTACAAACGACGTAGAGAGTAGAATATCACCTCCCACACTGATTCATTAGAAGAGAAGGAGGAAGGAAACAACGTTAGAACTTGTGCGGGCATGACACCGACAACAATCATCAACGTACTAAGACGTGACGCTGTTCACGAAATTGAGCTGTTGCTGGCGCTGTTGACTTTTGATCCCAGCATTCTTGAGAAGGATGGGCAAGAAATAAGTGATAAGACCGTTGCCAGAAAGTTGACCGAATGTTCCTATCAACCAATGAGCACTTCGAAGTTCGAACAAATAGAGGAGCAGGAGGTCTCACCAATAAGCATGACCATGTAAGTACGGTACCGATCGGACCGCGTCTTGAAGAGTGGCCGAAAGTCCCACCATCGCTCTAGAAGGAAAGAGCTGGTCAAAAAAACTGTATTGAAAACTAGAGAGCCAAGGTCATACTATCTTGTCCATCAACTTCAATCTTCTCGTGAATTTCGTCCATCTGCAAGTCGACCAGCGGCGAACGAGGGTCAGCAGTGCTAGAATGGAATTTCGCAAGTATCTTCCGAGCATCCTCGTCCTTTCCAACGCTGATAAGCCAGCGGGGGCTGTGTGGAGGGCACATTAGACCGACTTCTATTCAAACATCTAACACAAACCCACGATTCTGGACAGAAGAGAATGAAGAGAACGTTTATAGCGGCGGGAACAACCTGGTTTGATTTCAGAATAGCGCCGTGCCAACTGAACTGTTGCTCCTACCTGAATATAAAGCGGTAACCTCCATGATAATTCATTAGCCCATTTGTTAGTGGCCACCATCATTCCAGAAGCAGTCATTTGTCCGACATAGTAGCTATCGATGGTCATTCAATGAATCTGGACTATGTCGATCGATGATTCACGTACAATGAGTTCAAGAATCCCATATAGGCACCGCGAGAGTGTGGGGGAGCGACTTCAGCGAGATAAGACTTTGCAGATGCACCCGCACAACCTGCACCCAGACCTAAATGCGAGAAGTCAGTTGACATGACGGCATGCATGTCAAACATTGCCCACCTGTGAGCCAGCGACCAACCAAAAACATATTCTTGTTGTGAGCGTTGGCGGTCAGGACTGCTCCTACGCTAGAGGAGTATCAGTACTTAGCCGCTCATTAATAGCAAGGTTGACGCACATCAAGACCAAGTTTGCGAAGAACATGGAGAAGCGTCGACCAAAGCGATCGGGGAGGTAAGCTGGAGAACTCTCTCAGCGTTGCACTATACTGGTCATTGAGAAGCAGAATCCTACCAGCAGGGATTGTTCCACTGTAAGGTGAGAGCAATTGGTTAAATATCGAAAGTCAAAGTGGCTTAACATACGTCAAAGATCCACTGTACATTCCCAAATCCTCTCAGTGAGTTTGTTAGAGCATTGCATTGTGAAAGACTCGTACATTGTGTAAATGCCAAATACGATACTATTGAAGTTCGTTAGAGGCACCCTGTGGTAAAGAACCAAAAGAACCAAGACGAACCTGGTCTTGGAGCCAACGCCGGTCATCCCAAAGTATTGTTGATACTGCCACATACCATTAATACCTCCCATTACGGTCCCGTCGAAGCCACTATCGCCGGAACAGCAGCAAACCACGAAGGTGATGAAGTACATCTAACGTAACAGGGTTGTTTGAGATGAAAAGCCGCGACAGCTGGGCTGCACACCTGAAAAGCAACCCAAGTCCATTTTCCAACGCCAGGGTCTACCTTCATGGCTGCCTCCAACTCTGCCTTCCTTTGAAGTGGACCTTTTATTGGTCGGGTCTGTTTCTCGAGAGTCTCGGCATGTTGAATGTCGCCTTGTTTACTATCGAGAGAATCTTCTCGGGACATTGCAGTGAGGGGAGTCGACGCGAGTTGACACCGAAGAAAAAGGACACTAATCCTTTATATATTGTCCGCGAAAACTGTTATGACGGAACCCATAGGAGTGTGACCACGCGTCCATGAAACGACCCTAGAATAATCTGGGGAAACTTCGGGTTGAAAGCTACACATGATACACGAGATTGAATGGATGACTTCCCGTAAGGATTATTTGTAAATATCGTTGCAAATAACGCTGAAAATCATCGGAGATAGGTTAAGCGAGTGATACCTGGCAACAAATACCAGAATCTGAACATCAGGGCATGTTCTAAATTCTTGAATTTAGAAAGGCCTAGCGACCCCTTTCTAAACTGTTTTTGCTGCAATATTTCGTTAAGCGAGGTGAGCCCACATGATTTCCAGCCCAGATATGGAAGTTTGTCCGCGCTTACGCCCTTGGCGAGCTACCACACGTGTGATAAATCCGAGCACTTCATGCAAATTTCCAGCATTGCGGGAGGCATCTGCAAATAATTCGACAATTTCCCAATTTCCAATTTACATCAAAACTTTTATTTGAAAGGAGATTATTTGCACATCCTTACGGGAAGTCATCCAATGTGCCAGTAGGTCAACGCATGCACATGATGAGAAGTGGGGTCAAGGGGTATGCGGCGGGGATATGGAACTCGTTCAAGTTGAGTCGAAAGGCGAATCGCGTTGTGCAAACTTCGAACAAAAGAGCGAGTGTTTGAGAGACCAAAGAGTGAGAGGTTGATGGGCCGAAGGGACGGTGCTAAATTGTTGCAGATGGAAGGGAATAGCGGCTAATAGTAACGCTGGCGCTGAAATGCATCAAGGTCCGCCAGAACTAGGCCGTATCAGAACCTTGCCTGCCCACTGCCGGAAGTTGTCGAGGATTTAGCTCTGATGGACTTTGTTTGGCTCCCGTCATTAATCTTCAAATCGTCATCCGACCCGGTCCTGGCGGTATTGGTATGAAGAGACGACAAGAACGTATTGGTTAGGCACATGGTCCGAGAGGTGCCACAAGACAAAAGTGTACGCAAATGATAAGCTCGCAAGTATTGAGTAAGGCTGGTCTACGGAAGGCCGTTGACCTAGCGTCGATGTTCGCTGCAATCGTTATCGTTGCGTCGGGTAGCAATGTGGGACCGCGGGCGACTGGGCAACCAGGTCAGTTCGGTGTTGCGACGTGGGAAATAGGGCAGTGCGTGTGGCAGTGCACCAAATTTCAGGCATTTAACCGCCCGCCCGCCTACGAAAAAATCTTTCCGACGTCACCTCTTCTCCCACAATATTCAAGAGGACAGCGGTATCAAAGGTATATAATTCTCGCTTCATTTTATACTCACTGACAGGTACTATTCTTTTGCGATATATAAGGTCCTCCTTGAACCCCCAAATCATACTCTACTCCCACAAGCTTTGAGATCATTCTAGGTGCGTTTATTCTGTCAAGGTATACGTTTTAACTAATCATTTCTCCAGTCCTAGTCATGAACCGTAGAAGGACTGTTTCCTGTGGCTCAGTTTTATCATCCTCCACTTCTCATACACCCCCTCCAACTATCTCGCTCAAAAGAACAGAGGCTGTTGGTGCATTTGCTCCCACACCGTCGGCCTCTTCATCACTGTTATGTGTTGTCGATAACAACCCGCCATGGCCCATAACACTCTTATCCAGACGTTACAGATCCCGCAGACACTGCCGTTCTCTGTTCGATCACAGCGGTCACGAAACAGACAATGAACCTCCAAACAGTCCTACAAGCTCGATCTCGTCTATTCCATCCTTCAGTCGCGTTTCTTTATACGATGAAACTCCGTCTCCAGCATCGATGTCGTCGACTGACCTTTTAGCCGACTTGTGCCCGCAACAACCTCCTCATTCGAAGACAGATATGAAGATTTTGTACGCTTTGGAGAAAAAGTCAAAGTTCTGTACCTTCAGGGCTCAGTGCTCCACCTGTGGTAAAACAGGTTCAGATTTTCCAAGGTGCGGGAAATGTGAAGAGTTATGGTGCTCTCGAAGTTGCCGCTTGCGCAACGGTGCAAAACATATATGTAGCAAGGGAACCTGAATTCCAAGACGTCAGATGAAGAACATCTTGTTCATTATTGGTTTTCCTTGTATCGCTGGCATTCCTCTGTCGTGTTTTCCGGTTTTCGCTGTTTTCGCTGTTTTCGGTAGTCAACGTAGAGATAATTTCGATAACTGCATTATGAATCTAGTACGGTTATGAAAACTTGATCTTTCTCCCAGGTGGTTGCGGAGCGATAGAGACGTTCATTTTCTCCTTCAGTTTCTTTTTCGCCTCCCAGGATGGATGAAGGGGTTTAGAATTGGTGGGGTCGGATGTTGTCGGGTGCTTCGGTTCGTGCTTCGGTTCGTTTTTCGGGGTCGTGGCTCTTTTCTCGGCATGAGTCCAATGCTTTCGACCCAATTCGGTCGCCTCTTTCTTCTTGTGATTCGCATTCGAACCGTACTTTTTCTCCCAAATACTGTCGGATAAGTTGGATTAAACCAAACGGTGAGAAGTACTAAGACTCACGCTCGCCTTGCCCTCTGGCCACGCCTGTTCTTCTTTACACCCAAATCTGCACCTCGCGCTTCACTCTCGCTCCAGTCAGATGAATTTCCCCGAACAAATCCTGTGGAAAGAGTCGGTAAAAAGGTGGATTCTGATTTGTTTGCTCTTTTTGGCAGGGAAACGTGGTCGCTTTCAGACCCATCTTCATCCATGTATCCACCCAGGTCATCGGTAGCCAGTGAATTAGACTCCCATCCGTCATCTGGTTCTTTTTCATCATCTCCAATCGTTCCTGATTCCCATCCGGTGTTGTCAGCGTCAACTTCCTCATCCATGTCTGCAAGATCCGGAGGGTCATCCATAGTTACATCGCCCTCATCGTCAGCCATCCTCTTCAATTTCCGAGGCCGCTCGTCGTCATCCTCACTATCTCCAGCTGAGGGACGCAATACTAATCGTAGATCTTCTAATGCCGACGCAATTCCCGCCGCCAGAATTTTGGAGCTCAGTAACCGACTTTGAACCTTGGCGGCAGGAGAGGCACCTTTCGCTGGAAGGAGCAGATTCGTCTTCAGTTCTCTGGATATGGCAGCTTGAATAGGCTCGTTGTTTGATAATTCTCGGTCCTTGCTGAGTTTGGTTCTCAGCGCTGTATTCGCGACAGCCTCATGGCTGATTTCCTAGAAATGGAGTAGTTTAGTAACGAAGCTATCAACGAATGGGAAACGGATCACCTTGAGTTGTTCCAACTGAGACTCGCATTCAGTGATATCCTGTTCACTGCTACTCTTCACACTGTAAATAGTTCAGAGCTTGTCTCGAAGTGGTCGGACCTTGGCTTACCGAAGTCCCTTCAATTTCTTCACTAATTTCTGCACTTCATACGTTTTTGCCCTTTTGGCTGCCTTCCTAACCTCTTTTAGATCGTGGTGCTACCAAGAAGTTCACGCAAAAAGCCTTTTCAGGGAGCAGCGAACATGCACACCAGTTTTCCGACCAATTTCGCATTCAAATCTTTCTGAGGGAGCAAAGATGGTATGACTATTCTGTTCTGGTGATAACTGAAGAAGAAGTTTCACCTCTTTAGTCTCTTTGAAAGATTCCGGGCGTTTTCTTTTCTGACCTTTGTGTTCCTTCATGTTAATTGAGGTGTTGGTAGAGGTGGGCAGGCAGAGGAGAGAAGCACCGAGAGATAAGATAATCAGTGAGAATCAGTGAGATCGCAGAGCGGCCCCAGGTCTCCCACTTCATTGAACTCTGGTGTCAGTGACGGCTTTAGGAATGGACGATGAACTTGATGAACAAAAGCAGTTCACGTCCTTTGAGAAATATCAAGACTTCCTGAATATTCAAGAGCACTTTCTAAAAGCAGATCTCTATTCAGAGCCGTCGCCAGAGGACGATCGGGAGGAGTGGACGGAGTTTACCAAGTTGACCAATATAGTGAGTCGTGAATCCTGTAATCGTCTAAATAATCACTCATATCTCAATAGTTGTTAGAATATCAAGAACAGTCATATCTTCTTGACCCATTCCTTGAACGACTTGTCACGCCTGTCCTCGACCGTCTGAGGGCGCACGCAAAAGATGTCGTCCTGGACCAAAACCTACGTCCTTCTTCAGCCAGACTGGAACGGATTTCTCGACTGGTTTATGGATACATCAAATTCCGTGGCTATAAAACAATTAGTCAGTCTCGACACCACCTTTTCTTCAACAAGTTTCCGGAAATGACAGGGAAACAGTCAGGTTTTTCCCTCACCAGATAACCGATCTCTGGATTGTCGTTGGATATATGAACGCTTCCAATGTTCTAGTCCATGAATCCACACAATGGGCGTTGCGATACGTTTTCCTTCTGTGGTTATCGCTCATATGTATGATCCCGTTTGATCTCGCGCAATTTGATGAGGGTGAAGATAGTGGACAGACGGCAAGGACGATTGAATTTATTGCGAAGGAACACCTAGGAAAAGCTGGGCTAGAAAGAAACGGAGCTGCTCTACTTTTGTCACGGCTTTACATGAGGTTCGCGCCAACCTTTTCAGAACTCGCCTTGTGATTTAGATTCGTAGACAGGATACATCAGCCCAGTTCATCGGTTTTCTGGAGTGGTCAAAGACCCTATTAACGAGCACGGTGGATCCGTTCATCGTACGTATCGTCCTGATCTGTTTGATATCTTTTAGTAACATCATCCATCCAGGCAACAGGTATCCTACAAGTACTAGCTGAAGTCCTCAAGTCTGGACCTGCAAAAGTTGTACAACTAGCTACCTCAGCCTACTGGTCCTGGGACGCCGCACTGGAGGGTCAAGCTAGTATTCTCGATAATACCGTTGTTCGAAAGCTCAAAACAAAGATCGCCTCACGCGTTGGCATGCGGTTACTTCCTGCGAAAGGGCCTTCACGACGTGCTCGTGGTATGTCTGCATTGGCCTCCTAACGGTTCTCTATCTTCACCGATCCCCCCCTAGGACGAACGTTGGTAGCCGGGGAGAGCACTGTCCAATCTATACAATCAGAGAGCGACGACATCGATGTGCCGGACGAAGAAGAGACTGTTCTAGAACAGCTTTTCAATGCATTACAGGATAGAGTGCGTCTGATTATGGCTAGTGTTTCCACCCTTGTCCTGAACTACTGTTAGGATACTGTAGTCAGATATTCAGCAGCTAAAGGCGTTGCACGAATATCGGAGCGTCTACCTCCCGACTTTACCGAACAAGTGCTAGGCACAGTCTTAGGATTGTTTGCCATACATTCCATGTCAGCCGCTACTCTATATGACATCTCTCCCATCGCGGAGAGCACCTGGCACGGGGCGTGTCTTGCTTGTGCAGAGGTGGCTCGAAGAGGTTTGGTGCCTTCCGATAAACTTCCTGAATTAATCCGATGGTTATCAAAGGTCAGTCTTATCCTCAACGAGCTTGCAGAGTTGTTGTTAAAGGGTCTCAGGCCCTGTACTTTGATATCAGGAAAGGTGCACATTCTATTGGATCGAACGTACGCGACGCTAGCTCCTACGTCTTGTGGGCCTTGGCGAGATCGCAGAGACCCTCAGACCTCGTGCCTTATGCCAATGACTTAGCTCGTCATCTTGTGACCGTGTCACTCTACGATCGTGAGGTTCACATTCGTCGGGCAGCCAGTGCTGCTTTCCAGGAATTTGTCGGAAGAACGGTATGCTTTCGTCGTGCACCCAGAAGTCGTGCGACTGATGTTCGTGTCTTCGCAGAGCTTGTTTCCTCACGGGATAGATGTTCTTGGAAAGATGGATTTTTACTCTGTCGGAATTAGGCGAAATTCTTTTTTGGTCACTGCGCCACAGGTAGCGGTGTAAGTACATCGGCCTGCTTAATGAAAGGGCTACGCAATGATTTCTTGATGCGGTTTACAGACACGAGGAGTACACTCCGTTCTTGTTTGATCACTTGCTCAATGTAACACTGAGGCACTGGGATGCAACTATGCGGCGTCTGGCTTCGCAATCCTTACGGCTGATATGCCTATGCAACTTGGCGAAATTCGGACCCGAAGGAATCGTTCGAGCTGTACGTTCTTCCAATCTACACTATCCTTAACAAATTTGTCGTTGACCCATGATCTTAGGCCAAGTTGATGGATTCAGCAGATATTTCGGACTTGCACGGAAGCTTACTAGCACTGGCGGAAATCGCCAAAGCCTATGAAACAGCACAGGCACCAGATCTCGAGAATGAGAAACGGAAAGTGAGCGCCAAGTCTATGGACTGTGGTTCCCCATTGACGAACCCGCAGATATTTGCACATCTGAGGCAAATACCTGAGAAGACATTACTTGGAACACGGAACGAGATTCTGCTTGCTACTTCCTGTGGTCTCATTGAGGCTACTATCACACTTGATGAGATTAATCTTCAAGATCAATCGTCTGTTCCGCACTGGAGAAAATATTTGGATCACGGACTGAAACATCGGGATGTTGTGGTTCAGGAAGCGGCCACATCAGCCATGGGTGGGGTCAGTACCTTGGTGGATTGCTCGGCTGATATATCAAGATTAGTTCATTTCTCTACCTTCACTACAAGCTGAGGTATTTACCCGCTCCATTCGTTACACTGATACCAGAGCTCAAACGAGGGTCCTTTATGGTGCAACAAACGCTCGGTCGACTGCTCGGTGCTATAGATTACGAAAAGTTCCCAAGCTGTCTGGACACTGGTATCAAAACGCTGCTGAGTTGCGTAGACCGTGCTGTAATCGTTCCCCTGAGTGGTTGGAGCTAAGGCTGACGTTGAAGCAGTCAGGTCCATTCAGAAGTAATGTTGAGGCGCGTCGGAATTGCTATCAAGCAATCCCGCTGATATTCCAGAACGTCTCGCCCTGTCTTCCATCTCGTGCGTCAATGCACCACTTTCAGTGTCACCTATCTCACTCTTTTGCTCAGTTCTGGAACCCAGGACTGTCAATTACTTGTTTGATGCTCTTATCGACGGGCTCACGGACTACTCAGTTGACGAGAGAGGTGACGTTGGCTCTTGGGTTCGGATCGCTTGCGTGCGGGGTCTGAATACCTTGGTCGAGACTCTTCTCGGGATTGCCAACAATTTTTCTGCACCCGAAGAGTACCTCCCTCTTACAAAATATCATAAAGTCATCCAAGGGATTCTGAAGCAAGGTGTCGAGCGCCTTGATAATGTCCGATTAGAAGCTGGTCAAGCTTTTCGAAATCTGCTATCAGTCAGCTCATCTCACGCTCACGAAGAATGGAGAGTCCACAGTGCACCTTTCCTCACCAGTTTATTCATTGAAGGGTGAGATCACCCTTCGGAATTACGAACAGTCTCAATAACTAACAGAATTTAGGGATGCCAAATCAACTGACTGGAGTGACGCCAGTTGGATTTTCCCCAGAGCAGTCCAAATTCTCAATATTGAACCCTACAGAATCCAAGTTTTATTGGGAATAATATCAAGTATTGGGAGTTTGACCAGCAGCACGGTAAAAAAATCCAGTCCTTTTCTCTTGGAATGGGAATAAACATCCTCAATATGTAGCATCGCCCAGCAGCAACTAGTCTCGTGTCATACATACGATCTTTACCAGCCTATTCTGCAGATACCAGTGGATACGACGCTGTTACGTTCGCGAAGGACTTGTACGAACATGCAACAGCGAATTTGACTTCCAACGCCGTTATGCTTCCTGTTCTACAAGTATTCAACATTCTCTTAGAAGGAGATGCGTTTGAGTCAGTTATTTCGTTTGATGAGGGCGTAGAAATGCAAGTCTCCTGTGGCGCTCATTGGAAGTATTGCACCTAACCCCCCAAATTTACTTTAGACTTCGTTCGTTCTTGAAGAATGTTTGCAAGAACGCGGAACGGCTGAAAAATGTTCGACGAGTACATGAAACCTTGAAAGTGTAAGGACTATGCACATCTATCCCTCGATTGTGTCTCTGTTGATACTCATATTTAACACAGTGCTGTCAACTCCCTTGTATATGCACAGATTTTCGATGATGCGGTCAAGTATATTCCAAAATATCTTGCTCATCGGTACCCAACTGTTAGAGCGAATGCTGCAGAGTTCCTCTTTTTGGCGCTACAGAGAATGGACTTAGGAAGGGAGACTGATGAAGCTGAGGAGCTGATATTGGAAACAGAATGGTAAGTAAATATGCATTGCTTCGTTTTCACCGCTCAAGGTTTTTTTGACAGGTCTTCGCTGAGTATGGAGGAGGCAAACATGGCAGCGCAGAGTGTGATAGAACGCCTTAAACGGCACGACTAATCTTGACACTGTATGTACATTCAAGCTGTAAGAGTTGTGAAATAAGTATACAGCTACTTAGCTGTAAATGAATTGACGAGGACCCTAACTTGAAGACGCGTGGGAAATACTCGACGCCGCAGTTCCTATTATTTCGATATCTTCCATTCTTCATTGCGATGGCTCCCGATCCAAAGATGAGCGATACAGACTTAGCACGTATCAATTTCCAAGCTGTAACGAAGGAGTATCGCGTACAACCACATCTCGGTAAGTAATATCTAACGTTTCCGACTGCTCCTGTTCATTGGTCATTGTTCGGAGGAAAGATTACCGCACTGTTTCTGCGATAAACGGGTTAGTATCGTTACACTCTCAATTGGATCTCTGGTTTAATTCCTCATAGACCCCTCGTTGTGCTCGACAACGTCAAAGTTAGCTCATCTAATACCCTCGAGGGCTGTAGTGTTGCCATACTCAGTTACTATCGCACAGTTTCCGTCATACAATGAGATTGTTCAATTGACATTGCCGGATGGTTCAAAACGTGGGGGTCAAGTTCTGGAAGTTCAAGGCAAGAAAGCGATCGTGCAAGTCTTCGAGGGGACTTCTGGTGTCGATGTGAAGGCTACCCATGTCGAATTCACTGGAAGCAGCATGAAACTACCTGTCGCCGAGGATATGTTGGGTCGTATATTCAATGGGTCTGGAAACCCGATTGATCAGGGTCCAAAAGTGTTCGCAGAGGATTACTTGGATATCAACGGTGCGTTTAGGCGCTTATCTTCGCTGCTCTTCAATCCCTGAAACCAGGTTATTTCGTGTGGTCTCTTAGGCTCTCCTATCAACCCGTATTCTCGGATTTATCCAGAAGAAATGATTCAAACCGGCATTTCGACGATCGACACCATGAATTCGATTGCTCGTGGTCAGAAAATCCCCATCTTCTCCGCTGCAGGGTTGCCCCACAACGAGGTCCGCAGTGCCATTTCCGCCTGAGGCAAGATCAAAAAGAAGCTAACGCTCTGAACGAATATGTAGATCGCGGCACAGATTGTACGACAGTCCGGTCTGGTGAAGAGGCCGACAAAGGATGTCCATGACGGCCATGAGGACAATTTCTCCGTGGTATTCGCAGCTATGGGTGTCAATATGGAAACTGCGCGTTTCTTCAAAGAGGATTTCGAGTCCAATGGGAGTCTGGACCGAGTAACGTTGTTTTTGAACCTGGCCAACGACCCTACGATCGAACGTATCATTACTCCTCGGCTGGCACTTACCACCGCTGAATACTATGCTTATCAACTGGAAAAGCACGTTTTGGTCATTCTGACCGATATGTCCTCTTATGCTGATGCCTTGCGTGAGGTATGTGGTTTGTTCACATTTCATGTCGGAACTCGACATAATAAAATGCGCTTCATGTAGGTTTCGGCGGCACGAGAAGAGGTCCCTGGTAGGCGTGGTTATCCTGGGTACATGTATACCGATCTATCTACGATCTATGAACGAGCTGGTCGTGTAGAGGGTAGGAACGGGTCCATCACCCAGATTCCAATCCTTACTATGCCTAACGACGGTAATCTGTTTCCTAGTACGACCTCCAGGAAACACTGCTGACACACGATGGCATAGATATCACACACCCTATTCCTGATTTGACAGGGTACATCACAGAGGGACAGATTTTCGTCGACCGACAGCTGCATAACCGACAGATCTACCCACCCATCAATGTTCTGCCTTCACTATCTCGTCTGATGAAAAGCGCTATTGGTGAAAAGTTGACCAGAAAGGACCATGGAGACGTTTCCAATCAGTTGGTAGGTTACACACCAAATCATTAAAGAACCAACATCGTGCTGATTGTGTGATTAGTATGCGAAGTATGCTATTGGAAGAGATGCAGCATCAATGAAAGCCGTCGTCGGTGAAGAGGCTTTGTCGTCCGAAGATAAGCTTGCCTTGGAGTTCCTCGATAAGTTTGAGCATCAGTTTGTTGGACAAGGTCGGTCATAAATTGTTTTCATAAACAAAGGGTCGATTCAGAAATCGAACATATTCCAGGTGCCTACGAATCGCGGACGATCTTCGACTCGCTTGATCTTGCTTGGTCGTTGCTTCGTATCTTCCCCAAGGAACAATTAAACCGGATCAACCCGAAGATCATCGCCGAGTTTTATGGGCGCAAACCGACGAAGAAGGCTACAGCTAACGCAGAGTCGGAGGAAACACCTCAGGAAGACAAGTTGATTGACGCCTAGACTAAAGAACCGTTCATGACATGACGGCATTGCTCTTCCCCGATACGACGTACATTCAATACTGCAAACGATGTTGGACTGTTAATAATATCTCACACCTGTTCCGCCTTATTTTAATTTACAGCTTCGGCATACCAAGTGACTGTTCTCCCGCGAGAGTTGAGCCTTGTTCGTTTGCTCTGCGATTGCTATGAAAAGTTGGGAGGAGGATACGGTTGCGGAGAGGCGGTTGCCTGGCGATTCAAGCAGGTATGTAATGCAAGTACATACAGTACTTCGGTTATAAGGGTCGATTAAAAAAAGGGCGCCGAGATATCCGTCCCTGCTTCAGGGATTGCTAGACTAGACTCGCGTGGCAGAACAAATGGAGTTTTCTTCCAGTGGAACGTGTTCCACGCTAGACTTGCCGGAAGCGGGAGATGTTGTTTGCACGGTCGTGTATTTTAGTCGTGACACCTACAGCATGCCATGGGGAGAGGCGAGCGGGAAGGTTGGCTGCTGTTGTCAGATGGAATGTAGTATTTAAGCACTAGTGGCCCGATAAGGTGAACCTACACGAGGTGCGGGACGTGGCCGTAACCACCGGCCCGATGCGTGGCTGGCCGCCGGTTGTCCTCTGCGCCACCATGTGTTTCTCTTGCACCCCTTACTTATATACGGTACTACCACAACATAATGGATTTCCTCCCTGACCCCAAATGCACATGGACCATTCCACCCGTGGCATTCCCGCAAAACGAAAACAGGATCGCGACGACGACCAGCCCATTCCCCCCCAGATCGTCAACAAACGTCCTCGTCTCGACCCCCCTCCTCATCGTCTGCTCAAAAAACAGATCCTCCCAATACGACCTCCTCCTATAGATCGTCTCGGCAACGACGTCGAGGACATTGGCCTCATTCCCAGCGTCGCCCCAGGTCCTTCTACAGGCTCTCTGCTACATCTACGACGCTCTGCAGCAGCTCCCGCCCTCATCGACGCGCCCATCCCGATAGATTACAATAGTCTACATATCCCGTCGGTTCAGCCCTATATCAGTCGTCAGACCTTGAAGGAGCTCGATTTAGAAACAATCTTACGGAACCCGCAGCTCCGTGAGTAGCATTCACATCTTGTCTCGGTCTAGCCTTTCTCACCCCCCCCACCCCGGCTATCCTAGGTCATGATCTTCTCTTTGACTACGGTCTCCAGTTCCGCCCCACAAGCAGCAGACGAAAACGCCAGGTAGCAGATGCGTATTGGACAGCAGTCATACGTGAAGTAGAGACCGGCTGTACATGTTTTCTAGTTGACAAGCGTGGTCATCCAGTCATGATGCAAGATCCTACGTGTGTATGCAGCAAAGTCACCACACCTCCCGCCACACCCATCGTAGCAGGCTATCTTCAACCTCAACTTACCATCATCCGGACGCCCTCTCGCATCCGACCTCTCCTTTTAGAGTTCCTTGAGGTTGTCTTGCTCGTCATTCAACCTTTGCAGAGCATATCTACCACGTACGTAAATTCTGATTCGTTCCAGACTCAAACGGAAGACCACATCGTCCAAGCCAACTACATCCGCTCTATTTTCGATCCTGCCTTGATTGAGCAAGAACTCCGACACAATGTATTTGATCTCGCCAGCCTCATGCGTGTCATTGGTGCAACCCTCAAAGGTCATTGTGCTCCAATGCGAGATCAAGCTGTCGAAACAATGGTTCAAGCTGCAGAAGCATGCAAGCCTGGAGGCCGCGGAACCAAAGCTGATGCTGTAAATGCCGTCCGAGCATGTATGGACATTCTCGAGCTCATGAAGCTGGTAATTATTATTTTTTTACCTTTCTATTTGACGTATCTGTTGTCTCATGCTCCTTTGAATTCTTATAGGATATCGCGAACCATCAACTGCAAACGATCCGCGCGAGTATGGCGCGGACTTCTGCGAATTACGAGCTTATGAGCTTTAGAAGTCGTATAGGTGTTTCAAGATGTGCGCCACTTTGCAAACAAACGTGTCCCATTGCTAGTCTATGGCTATCTCAAGCCTGGGCCAGTCTCTACCATGGAAAATCTCGGATACCCCTTCCACCTCATACTGAGGGCGGACTCGACTTCCCCGCGCTTGGGAGGAATCGGCAAGTCTATCTCGCTGCTCTCAAGGGTATAACCGAGTTGGCGTTCTTTCCTCAATTTCTCCGACAACCTAGACCTGGCAATGATTCATTCCCCGCCTCACTACCTGATCATCCCGAAACCCTTTATCTCGATCACGCCCGGTTGAAAAATCTCACCAAGGAAATCGGAGACATCGTGGCGCTTTACATGCTCCTTCTGCTCTATCGACAGCTCTTGTGTTCGTCAAAGTGGAGTGATGGCTTCGGCCTTCATTGTGCGAGCGTGAAAGTGGAGAAGGACTTGATGAGGATAAAAACCGAAATACAGGCTATTGGCTCAGCGAGGCTTTATGCGAACCTCAATCAAGGCGGCGGTAAATGCGCCCCAGTTTCCCCAGATTGTGTCAGCCGATATGTCAAGGAAGATATGGTATTGCAAGTCGTCATGCGGGCACAGGAGGCACGCAGGAAAGCGGCGGGATTGTGCTCGGCTTCATCCTCGCCTTCCACTTGTCTGAAAAACCCTCCAACACCGCTATACGCCTCAGGGCCCAGCACTCCAGTTACCCCCAGCTCCTCTTCACCTTGGGGCTCTGTTCCTCCCACCCCTTCTCCTATTTTATCGTCCGCAGCACAGTCCCGATCCGCCTCCCCTTCGCCCATCGCGGGCATCCCTCACGTTGAACTTGCGGTCGTCACTCCTCCACCTCTTTCGGTGTCGATCTCACCTATACCATCTTCACTACCATCGTACTTTCCTCCTTCACCTGACCCTCACATGCTTAACGTCGCTCAACGTTGGGCTGAAGAAAACATGAACATTTCATCGGCTCTCGGGGCCGTTGTCTATCACAAATTACATGAAACAGTCTTTCAGGCGGTGGTTGCACAGACGTATCCATCGCGGGATTCGACTGTTGGAAAATTATTTGCTAATCTTGTGGAGATGAATGGTGTTCCGTCCCCTGCTACTCCCATCGCAGGCTTCGGACAGGACAAGAGGACGAATACTCTGTCTGCTTCCCTCACAATGCTGAGTGGGATGGAGCCACTTGCGGAGGAGATAAGGGGCTTGATCGATAAAATCTCCCGACTGGCCCTGGTTCATTTGAATGTCTACCTTCCCCTTTACGAACGGCCGGACTTTGTGGAGACGAAGGTCCCCTGATTTTGTCCTTTTTCCCCTCTCATCAAACTGCTTTCGAACGTTTGTATCACCACGCGGCTTTGCCCCTAATCATACTCGTCTCGGACTTTGATTCTTTGACCGAAATTCTGCGACACCCTTCTACTTCTACCCTTTCCATCTCCGACTTTTCACGTTTCATTCACTTATCTCATGATATAAAATATACCCCCCATCGTTCCCCTCGACGCCATTTTCTCTCTTGATTTCCCCATCTTAATACCACCGTCATCTCTTTCTCACATCACAAATCAAATCCAAGGCCAAGGAAGCAGCTATAGCATCCAATTTTTTCTCATCTCTGCTTTCCGACATTGACAGTTTTTCACGCCTTTGCATTTTTCTCCCATTGGTCACAATTAATATCACAATCACACGCATCGAACTGTCCTCTTTGTGCACAAGCCTACATACCTGCATAGATAGATAAAAGGAAAAGTAAAAAAATCCGAATAAAGTTGCCTGTCCGTGCATTCCAGTCACTACCATCATTTGTTTTGCATCTTCACACCCGTCCAGTGCATACTATACTTGCTAAATGAAGCAATGATTTCCAGCGGGTTCAACATTCCAGTCGTCTTCCTTCTTCCCGTTTTCTGTTGATCAATGGCATATTGACACATGAGACTGCCGTTCTTTCGTCAGTACACCTAATGCTTGCCTAGAAATCAGAAAGACGGCTCGACTGGGCGATTTCACATTGAAAGAGCAAGTTACGATGACGTCCAGAACCAGAACTACGTTCGACGTTATAGGCTAATTGTTTCACCGGCGGCGCAGGCTCTTCATAACTTAGTCTGGGTCACATTACAAGAACTTCCTATGTATGATCCCTGGCAGGGGAAAAAAAATGGCGCATTTAGATCCCGTACATGTACAACTCGCACGTTGCTTTTGTCCGAGGAGAAGACAGGTTGAAAAGGTTTGTGAATATATCAAAATCAACGGTAGCGTCAACCGTTTAAATCGTCGGTTTGTTCCTGCGATTCCCATACAATTGAGAAAAAAAAAAGATGATCCTTTACCTTTTATTGCTTCGTCACCCACCGTCTCACCCCCATTTATCTTCTCTAATCTCCGTTCTCTCGTTCCCTTTTTTCCCCTTTCCCGCCGCCCGGAGCGGAAAAGGCGCGAAAAAAACCTCCCTAATCTAAGTCCTTCTGGTAAGATGGGGGTTTGTAGGCTAGAACAAACCGAAAGAACATACTAGCATGTACGTACTTCGAAACATGATATTCTCGGAGTTACTGTGCAGCGAACCCCGGGAGGGATGACCTACTATCCATAGGACGCGAGAGTTTCCAGTTCTTTTCTTTTCTTCGTCCAAAAAAGATCCTTTCATTCCAAGGCGGTCACCACTCACCGAGACGGCATTTGGGCCACCAGGGCCTAAACCGTCCCGTACATGTACATATGATCCAGTCCCCCCACCGATTGTGGCACTGGTATTGATGCCTCCCAAAAGTGGTTTAAACCATAGTTCTTGTTGCGCACCTACATATACTTGTTCTTGGGGCGGGGGACTTACAGCGTCCAGCGTCGGACTTGATCGCTTGTTTTGATCCAGCCTTTTCCCGATGGTGTCTTTTGCTCTGTATGGATGACTCTCTCGATCAGACCTTCAGAATAAGTTGCGGGAAGTGTGGTACCATACCTTAAAGAGGATGATGAATAATATGAAAGCACGGTACGGGGATTGTATTATGAAGAGCAACGACTCTTAACTTTGATCGCAATGTCCGGGACCTCAGGCCTCAATACCAAGCTACCAAGGTAAGGGCAGCGGTAGGTTCATCATACTTACTTACTTACTTCATTTCATTTCTTTCGAGGGTGCTTATCGTAAGCATTATGTTCCGTTCGGACGGTGGACACGAACCAACAGTCGTGGAACACGGATCAAGGTAAGATGGGCGTTGAGAAGAACAGAACAACAGAACTATGCTGAGCACGCGCCTTGTCAAAAAGGAACCGTCCCGTGTGGGTGTGGGACCCGCGAGAAAGAGTTAAAAAAAAAAAATCGGGATGATGACAGAACACGGGCCAGAAGACTAAGGAAACACATTTGCCTTTATCGCCAGCGCATTCCTGCTGTCAGCTGCGTTTTCCTTCCACTTATCGGCTTCTTGCGGGGAGATATGAAATGTGAATGAACCTGGGGGATGATCGCAAGTACCCCTGGTAAATATTACCTTGTCCCAAAAGGGTTATTCTGCGCCACGACTGGAAGCCAGTAACGTGCGTTTAATCTCAGGCTCCGGGGAAGCGTAGTTGAGCAATAACAATGAACTGAGCTGAGATCTACCGATGAAGATGGAAGATGTAACGGGTGCCTGTCACAGAAAAAGATAAAAGGACGGGAAGGGCTCACCAAAGGGAAGTCGCGGAATATCAGGATCATTTGAGGTCACATTGCATGAACTGTACCGCGAGTGAACGAGAATGGGAATGGACCGGGAGCTTCAAGGAATGTAGCGATTCCAACGTGAGGAACCTCTGCACCTGACAATTCGTAGGGTCGATTAGAACGGGGGGCGAGGCTACTCGATGAGTGGCGGAACTTACGTACGTATTCGTGTAAGTTCGATGAACGAATTCTCAGTTGAGGGAGAATTGTTGGGAATAACATACGAAGCTATTCAAATTCGAATACCGGGGCATTGAAGTCTTGAAGAATGGTGGAAATATAAATAAGTATACTTAGCATCAAGATTCAAGAATGATGATGAGCACGTCCCATCGGTCCTTTGAATTCGAGCGGAGTTTTACTTACCCTGGACAAGAACGCAGTATATAGTTCTACTGTTGAGGCAGATCCTGTAGTATGTGTCATAGAGCTACGGCTTGAACGTTTGAACTCTGGTGAGAACCAACTGCACTCGTAAACTCTGTGCTCGACTAGACGGGTGCAATGGTGACCCCGGTCGCTTCATGGACAGAAAGCTCGATACAGACACGCCGCCTCCATGAGGTAACGAATGCAGGCGATCAAAGCAATCGTCTGGTGCAATTCGGACAAAGGAGGCCACTTGGCCTAATGAACCAAACGCCGGGGTTGGGTCGGAGAGAGTGTTCTGGTTTGATCGCGAGTTATCACAAAGGTGCGTAGATTCTGAGATTAACTCGGTCCACGCTCCACGAAAACCCGGAAAGTTTTCTGGGGATGGCATCATCCTTGAATTGATTTCGTATAATCACAGACGCGGAAAGGAGCTGGGTAGCAATGGGAGAAGGATCTGAGAATCTTGAAAGGATAGAGTTAACCTGCAGATTGCCACAGCTCGAAGAGCACATCATTCTCAGGACAATGCTGAGGTAAAAGATAGAGATTTTCCCTAGGAGAGCCGACATCTGAAAGTGGCTCCAGGTTTCAAAATGACGCCTGTAGAGTGCAGCTATACGTTGGCCAGCCCTGAACATGCCTTCAAGCCAGTTTAGCCTCAGTAGGCCGACTGCCTGACATTTCTATTTTGGAGGTGAAAAAAGATGTTCCCATGTGCATGCTTAGCTCGATGCTATTATGCTAAGTGAAAGCTTACAATAATTCCAGACAGACGGCAGCAGAGACGAATCAAATAAAAGCCTCGATGGAAGCCTCGGGAGCAGGAAATCATAATCATCCTTGTGGCGCGAAGTTGAACTGTAGTAGCCGCCGGTTTCTCGTTTGCCGGTGTAAATCTTTTTCTCACGCGACACATTCAAGTCAAGGTTGGTTCACTCTAACTTTCGTATTTTCTGTGGAGAAGAACTCTTATGCACGAAAACAGGGAAACTCAGCAAACACCCAACTTGGGACCGAGAAACCTTCTAATCACAAATGTCCGCATTGCAGCCTCCGAAAATCAAGTTGACGTTGAGTGCCGGGAGGGAAAGGTAGTCAACTTATGGCCAGCATCCTCCCAAAGCACCGTTCCCTCTCAGAAGAATATGGATCCAACATCTACCGAGACGTTGGACGGCCTTGGGGGTATGATGATTCCGTCGTAAGTGCTTCTTTGCTCGACTTTCAATCCGTTGCTCCGAATTCAACCATTGGTTATCCGTAGCCTCTGTCACTCACACATTCATCTCGACAAGTGCTTCATTCTACGGAGAGGAGGTGATATTGTAAGAGGGTATGCGCCAGCTTCCTTTCGCCCTTTACAAGTTTACAATGCTCATGGTGTGCAGTGATTTCCTTGAAGCAATGGCCGTGACCGCCAACGCGAAGGCAGAGTTCTCATCGGACACAGAGGACCTACTACAACGCGGGAGGAAGTTAATTTATGACAGTGTTGAATGTGGGGTGACTTCGATTCGCGCCCATGTTGAAGTAGACACAGTGATGGGCCTGAACGGAATAGATGCAGCTTTGAAACTCAAGGAGGAGTTTAAACCTGTATGCGATATACAAATTGCCGGTCAGTTGTCATTGACGGTATTCCAAGTCCCCCATGCCGATCCTCAATCACCCCAGCTTTCGCACAGGAAAGGCTTTTTGACGCGGTACACGATACGGAACCAGGTTCAAATTATCGTCTACTACTCGAGGCGATCGATCGAGAAGGAGTAGACGTTATTGGTTCAGCACCTTACGTAGAACCTTCCACCGAGCAAGCAAAGAAGAATATTGGCCTTATTCTGGAAGCTGCTAGCACCCGGGCTCTGCACGTTGACTTCCACTTGGACTTCAGTTTAGACCCTGCCATTGAGCCATTGATCTACGAGGTGATCGCCCAAGTTAAGAAACTTGGTCCCCATTTCAAACCCCGCATTACGATCGGGCACGCAACTCGACTGCAACTTTTGACACCTGAACAGTGGCGGGACCTAATACACGAGATTGGCGACCTCCCATTAACCTTCGTCGCCCTCCCCAACACAGATACGTACATGCAGGGAAGGGGAGCCGTTGACACGCCGCTAGGGGCTCCCAGGAGTACCCTTCGCGTACCGTATCTGAAGAAGCAGCATGGTTTGGAAGTCGCGATGAGCGTAAATAACATTGAGAATGCGTTCACTCCGCAGGGACCGCTAGACCCACTTGCCCTTTGTACCTTTGGTGTGGCCATCTTCCAAGCTGCAACCACAGAGGACCTCGAAAATCTGTTGGTAAGTTGAAGGTTGAACTGATCCGTGATACTCATAAGACTCCCTTCGAATGACCAGCGCTCCGTCACGATAACGTCGAAACTCGCGATAGGGCAGAAAGATAATCACCATGATCTCGCGCCGAATGTTGGAGATCCGGCTGATTTTGTCATCCTTCATGGGACTAGAACCCTTGCACAAGCCGTCCTCAACCCCAGTTACGATCGTACAACAATCAAGGCGGGTGTAGTCGTAGCACGAAGACAGTCGAAGAGGTCTTTCTTTCCGTTTACGGAGGGTTAGATCTCTGTTCCAAAGGAATGTGCGTGAATTAAAAGCTATGGTACTCGTAGGACGATATTGCTGACTACCTACTGATTAAGATATTACAGATGAAAGCAAGTCGAGGGTATTTAAGTACAACATTGAAAGTGTCAAGAAATTTACGAAGTAAAGAGCGTCTGTAAGGAAGGTAATACAAATGATACAATCCACTGCAAGCGTTCGACATGCACCTAATTTTGGCCATCGGGTAAAGTACGAAGGTCCGTCAGGATATGTGACGAACAACAAGCAACAGAACAAAGAAAAAGAACGAACGTGAGTGGATATCGATGATCAATGGGATGAAAAGAGTGGGATGGAACGGCCGTAAGTCGCTCTTCAAGAGACTTAAGAAGAAATGACAGAAGAGAGGCGTAATTGTTATCGGTTCCATCTTCATCGGGATTTTGATGGCGGTACTGCTAATAACGAACCCAAGATGACCCAAGTCACAAGGCAAGCGATGGTCATCGAACGAACGACGATCTCCCACTGCCCTCGCACAACAACCGGATTGTAGACACGAGTCAGCGGTGAAGCGAACGCCGGGACGGCTTTCACCATCTTGAATTGTTTACGGACGTTAACATCTCGTAGTTTGTTACCTGCCACCCGTCGTTGGAAAGACGGATGAGGTCTAGGAAAGTTTGAGGCATATTCGGAACAATCAACGGGTGACTGCTGCTCCTCTAATTTCTCTCCGAGATCGGTCGTTGAGTGGGAGCTAGTCATGACAAGCCACTTGTTGATATTACACCTGGATTGCATGCGGCGAATAAAGCCCATAGGGGTGAAGCTTCTTTCAAGTGGTTCCGCTTCTGGTTGAATAACCATGACACTAGGGGCGAGTTGAAGCGAAGTCGAGGTGGGTGATATCGGAGAATCAGCCACCGGAAGTCGTGGAGGTAACGCGTCGAAATCGAACGAGTCAATACGCTGGCGTTGGTCTACGGAGATCTTCTTCGGGTACTCGTGATCTTCGTCAGATTCTTCGTACGGATGGATGAACGTAGCCGTGGTGAAGAGGTTGTCCTCGTCATGCTCAAACGTTGATTTCGGTAGGGGTTGCTCCAGGGGCAGGGTAAACAAGCCGGTCGCAGGTCCGTCCACAGGGTCATGGTCGTAAAAAGCTGGTGATATGTAACACGACTGATCCGAGTCGGAATCTAGTGAACAAGCACCCGACGATACGGTTGAGATTTGGGATGGTGGACGGCTAATTCGAATTTGAGCAGGGGGTAAAGGAGTAATCGGATTGAAAGGGGCTATCGGAAAACCGTTGAGAGGGGGTGAAAAGATTGAATAATGAAGCGAAGAGGGATGGAGTTCGGGTGGTCGATTTAAGGGAATAATGGGTGTTATCGGAAGGCCAGTTATGGGTGAAGAAATGACAGGTCTTTGCCGCGGAATATGGAACGACTGAGGCTTTGAAATCGGGGGCCTGGAAAGCTCGAACTTCCTCAGTTGCCTGAGATCCCCGAAAATGTAGACTCCCAAGCAGACACCTGAGTTTGACGGCGCTTCAAGGTGCGTTATATTATGAAAGTACAGAATCAACTCACCGTTCAAACTCGTCAAGAGCAACGTTATGCCTAACCAAAGTCCCGGCCATGCTGTTGTGATAATCATTGAGTCAAAGTTGTCCGAAGAAGGTGGAGAGGGCAGGTTACCTGTTAGCCGTAACCATCGCGAGTGTCCGCCAACAAGGTTATACACGATAGGCAAAAGAGCTCCGATAAGGCAGCATATTGTGCCCGCCACAATTCCACAAATGACACGGTTATTGCCGACATTATTGAACTGAGCTGAAACGAAACGATGTAGACTCTCTTTGAGCATTTTCTGGGTCTCGATAGCAACGCGATTGAAAGCCGCCGGATCTGGATAGAGTGGCGCGTTGGACGCATGGAAAGGAGCAAGAAGATCGGAAGGAAGGTTTAACTCGTAGTTGGAATTGGGAGTAAAGAAAGTCTGTTTTGCTCGAGCATAAAACATGGCGAGCTGAGAGGAGCTTTGGGGTGGCCAGTCCACAGGGTATCGACTTGCATCGCGCCGCAACGATTTGAGATGGGCAACCCACTGCCTGTAACGTGAAGTGTATTCTCTCAACCATAACGTAAAGTAGCTAAGTCGGCTATCGGTAAGCATTCGGAGCGAAGGGAAGGAATACTCACAGATTTTCCGGAGACATCTCAACATATAGAAGCCATTCCTAGACGCGTAACAGATACTCAGCAGCGAATAGGTTGAAACGTGCAAACAACGATACCTCGAAATCCTTCAGACCTGCCATCACTCGATCGTCAGAATGCAGAACCACTGCCTATGACTGACTTATTTACATACCGAGGGGCGGGAGATGTTTCCTGTCCAAGATATCCTCTAGTCGAACATTGAAGACGGGCGTTACTAAATGGCGTAAATGAGCAGATAGAGCAGGTATCAAAGAGGATATTAAGCGAACCACTGCACGATCGAACCTTTCCAACAGCCGGGGGAGGGTTACAAATGCGGAACTGAACATTTTGGTTCATGAATGCGCCAAGTCGACAGTGAAAGTTTAAGCTTACCGGTAGAGACAGAAGGCCCTTGAAGGATAACCTGTGTGTCCTGGGTTGGTGGTGGAGGGCTGCGATGTGCTGAGAGGACATCGGGGAAGGTGAGGGGAGTAATAGGCCGCAAGATGGAAGGTAGATAAAGGATGACGAGACGGGCCTAGTAAGGAAAAGTGAGGCCGACGTAGTTGATAATTCTACGGCACCTGTCAGAACCCAATCGTAGAGCCGAACAGATGCTTCTGTCCTGCTATAACTCCTTCCTTCTAGTTATTGTCAGTCAGTCAGGTTATCACGCTAGCCAAGTCTAGCTTTGAAGAAGGAAAGGTATCTCCAGTTCCAACAGCCATAGGAAAGCTATGTCGACTTGAAACAAAAAACAAAGAGTAAAAGGAAAAGAAAAGCAAACTCGGTCGGTTTGTTAATAGTAGTGCTTCCATTGCGGATTTAATTCAATTCCAATATTTCCGGTAGTTGCGATGCCAGAATGTTGCTATAATGTGAGATTTAAGCGGAAGTCTCATCAGGAGCGACAATCGACTCGGACGTAGATCCACAAAGAGCCGGGCAGGTAGGAATCAAGTGTAGGTGGTTGGGATTCACAAAAAAAGCCCAGCTGAGCCCACATGTACGTACGGGAAAATCATGAGCTGTTCGAGGAAGAGAAGCATTCCATGCGGAAATCGAAAGGCAAGTTCGCAGCGGAGTCTAAACCGAAGCAAGTTCCCCTGACAGGCTGACGGAAGTTCTTCGCCAAGGCACACAGTTCAATCAGAATATAATTTATTCGGGATATACTCTTCGCGTAAAATATTTTTTATTTGCCAACAGACACCATGTACTGAGCTGCACGACTATACGATGGATTGGAATCACCAGAGTGAGTTCGTGCAGTCAAAAGTGCGGGCACAAGGTGAAGGAAAGAAATGATCGGAACCCGCCACATACTAGTAACACCGATAGCGACTCCAGGCCATCAAATTAAGCTTTTTTTGCCATGGTCGACCCTATGCATCGGCCGACGAATTCGAAGATTCAGCGATAGGTCGATGTAGTAATGAAACACCGCAAGCGAGCTCGTAAGTAAGCTGACGCCAGTGAAGACAATCAGAGGCCCCTATGTAGGCATTCTGAGAGGGAGGTCGCTGAATGACACTGAAAAAAACTCACATATCCTTTCAATCCATACCCATATGGATGTTTGTTCGTGATATTCCAAGGATGAATCAGTGCTGCAGATATGGGCGCTGAAAGAACATTCCCTGTGCCACGCCCTTTGGAAATGAAATGCGTAAGCTGCCAGAACAAAAATTCCAACGGCTCACCTCCCATGAAACAGAAAACAACCGTAGGGACTTGATGAGACTCGCTACCAACACTCACCGATGCGAATCGCGGGAACAATGCTGCCCAGCTTGGCCCGAGAAATCCATATACACAGGCGAGAACAAGAAGAGGGGCGAGACTTTGAGAGAATCCCCACAGTAAGAATACCGAAATAGCTGATCCCACAGAAGATAGCATAATCGCGTATCGAAGATCATACCGATCCGTAAGCCAGCCGAAAAATATCATCCCAGGACCAGAGGCACCTTTCTCAAAAGTTCAAAAGGTCACGACAAAACTATAACCACAAAAAGATTTCTTTACCGTTTAATAATGCAACAGAGAGATTTCCGTATGTCGATTTCAGATTCAAATCAGTCGCGAAGGCTGGAAATGCACCTGAATTAGTCCTATGACCGCCACCTTGTATAGTAGCATAGAATTTACCAGGCAGATAGAGAAAGGGCATGAAAGAACCTGTAGCTTGGACGAGATTTGCAGAGAACAGAATCCAAAACACACTGCGACGCAAGAACTTGGTGTCAAATCGCTTAGAGACTAGGGTTTGGGCGATAGGTTTCCGTGGCTTCAAGAATGGAAAGCACGGTAAGATCAGTATCGCGAACGTTACCGCCTGTTAAGCCCAAGTTGAGTAAGTTAAAAAGACGTGGAGTGGAATCAGCCAACGAACCAATGCAATGAGAGTCACTTTCCTTCCATACCGCTCGAGTAAAGTTCGAATGATGAACGGCATAACGACGCCACCAGTGCCTGAGAGTGATTTGAGAGGCTAAGAGACATGTGCCACGGTTCCGAACCAACCGAAAACACGTACTGGCACCAGAGAACAAAACTCCGTAAGCCTAAAGCCACTCGAGTGAGAAAAGGTTGAGCGCGGGAGGCGGCAAATCGGAGAACATACAAATCCCTTTCTAACCACAAACCATTCAAAGAGATAGGTCATCATAGGATAATATAACAAACCTGGCAAGAGGGAACTTCGATAAATGCATGATAAATTGATCAAATCGAAGGCTTACTCCCTCCCACTGAATACAATACACCTTGGGTTGCCACCAGATGCGAAGCTTCTGTGGCAAACGCCGCTCCAATCAACCCAGAAACGCAAACAACATATCCGACAAGCATAATCTTGAATTTGTGTGCCGGAAAACGGTTGATAATGGGCATGACGTAGATGGTAGAAAGGCATAAAATTCCAGTGCACAGGGACCCGGGAAGTGCAATGAGACCCGGTGGTGCATCTCGAAAGTCTCGATTTTTGTAAAAGTCGAGAAAGACTCCATAGGTGAAGGGGAGACCCCTATCATAGGCTATGAGCCACGGAAGATGCGCCTGAAACCAAAAGAAGCCTGAACATGTACCAGATGAGGAAGTCCAGAACCCACGCGCTCATGAGATACGCCCAAGCGTGGAATCCATGGTCCTACCAAGTTTGAAGGAATGCAATCCATGAATGTCAATGGAGACAGGTGTTATCACGAAGCTTTCGGGCCTACTGTGGGATGAAGGGAGGAGTCTTGAGGATTTGATTCACGCTCCTCTTGGGAGAGACTTTCCGCCATTTTGCTGCCTCGTGTACCATCGTTAAGGATACCGTCTTCCAATAAATTTCCACGCTGAATGCCATCAGTGGGTTCAACGACGGCAAGAGCTCCATCTAGAGGCAGCGATGATGCTGAAGACGCGTTTTGAACGGTTCGGGCAGACGGTAACATCGTGGGGAAGGTAAGAGATCGGTAATTAATTCCATCATTTGTGAATGGCGAATGTAAAAAACCCGAATTTTACCGATGAATGCAGGCGAATGAAAGTGGGAGTTTCTTCCGATGAGAACTTGACACTCGCGGTTTCGTACAGCAGCTTCATTTCCGACCGGAGTGCTGGGAATGCTCAAGCGCTCATGCACTCATGAGCGAACAACAGAGACAACGTAGTTTTTCGCCGGAGTTACAAAATAAATTCTGTATACACGTAATTAAGACTGCAAGTTGAGGTGATAGACCGATAAGAAAAAATGAATGGGTCAGACGCCGTAGGGTTTGTCCAAAAGCGTCCTATCCTGGGATGCACGGGAGAGATAAGTGTAGATTGTATAAATGGCGTTGTGAACTCCGTCCTCCTGCATCAAGAATGGGATAAGGGTTTGCTGAACAAACTCGACGAACATTACACACCGCGCGTATCCTTTCACCGACGGAAGCGGCCTTCTCTTTCATGAGTCTTTTTGACAAGAAAAGTAAGCCAATAAACATCGAAGTTATCCAATGCAAAGGTGTACCTGCTCGTTGTTGCTTTCGTCAATGCATCCGCCAAGTCATTCACTCGGAGACTGGGCACTCTCAGACCAGCCTAAGTACAAGAAGACAGTCATCAGTGCTCACACAAAAAGCCAATCGAAACAGCGGCCCACTCACTCCCAACTTCTGCACTCTGGAAGCCCAAAAAAATTGATCCCCAAACCACGGCTTAATGAGCGTCGGAACCCCTGCACGTAAACTGGCACCAGTCGTTCCTGCACCACCATGATGCAAGACCGCATCAACTCTAGGGAATAACCAATCATGAGGTATACTCTCTACAACGTAACACTCCTTTGGTATCTGCGGCTCAGGATCATCGTCCTTATCACCCATACGAGATGACCATCCCTTTGCAATGACCGCTCGTACTCCGCTTTGAAGGACCGCTTTGAAGATCCGTTGCATAACGCGGTTGGCGCGTGGGACGGTTATGCTCCCAAAACCAATGTAAACCACAGGTTTTTGGTCTTTCACTGCTTGATCTAGCCAGGCATGTAAGCCATCCGGAGGGGACCACGACTTGTCAGGATTGTCAAGAAACCAGCTGGGGGAAGATATCAGTACCTTGAGTCAGAAATATGCAAATAGCTCGAGAACGCACTATCCTGAAATGGTGGTGGTGTCGCCCCAGTCCAATGGTTTAGGAACAACGGCCTGGTTTAACTTGGTGAGGACATAGAGATCGATTGTTGATTGCGTGAAGCTCACCTCCGAGAAATTATATATGTGTACGATCTTTGACTGAGCTAGATTGGTGATATCTGTGGGTCCAACCTTTAGATGTTTCACTCGCCACCGATTGATTTGTCCAGAAGTCGCTGTCCAGAGGACCTCGTTAAAAAGGGTATGTCTTGACCATGTTCAGTATGAGCTCAACGTACACAGAATTAGGCTTACGAGATGCTGTTCAATATATGAGAATCCACAGGAGGCGATAACATTGGATGAGGAAAGTCTGAAGTCCTGCATGGGTGGTTGTTATTTGACAGGACCGTTCAAAGACCAGACGGCAAACGCACTTGGACCAAGGCATGGTAAATGTTCGGAAGTAAGGTATATCTGCAGTGCACATCAGCAATTATTCACGTGAGGTATTTACCCAGAAAGTGCTTACGAAGGGCCTCCGCAATATGCACTCCGGCCATTGCAGAAGGGCTTTCAAGCAGAACATCGGCACCCTGGCATGCCTCCCAAGCGTCGACGAGCACTGAAAAGCCATCAGCTTCAAACCAGATAGGTAGAGCAGACTAGCGACACTTACACTCGTCGAGCCATGGCCGGAACTACGGGACGATATCAGTCGACATCGTAACGAATCCATTACGGAAGTGGAAGATGCACCTTGCCAATAGTCTCTTTGAAAAATTCTGGCGAAAACATCTGTCCAGGAACACGTCAGCATAGTGGCCCGGGGGGTAAATCTACAGGACACAAACCTTATTATCAACACTGAGTTTCATTAATAATCCAGGATCGCCCCCAGCCGTCTTATGTTCCAATCCAAAACCCTGAATCCATCCTTTGTACTCCTCGTGTGTAACGATAGTCACGCGATGATTCAGCCTCTTCAAGCCGAGTCCCAATGCAATATAAGGTTGTACATCACCCCTCGAGCCAATTGTCAAACACACGAAATGGAGTGGTTTTTTGGGAAAACAGAAAAAGTTGTGCTCGATGTTGATCGCTTTCGGTAATTTGCTGACCATTTCATAGGGTAAACCTACGGCGGCAACGGCTGCGTGGGCTCTTGAATGTGGTGATAAAATGCTAGTTACATCCTGTGTGGAGCGGGGTAACAGGGTAAATGAACCCATATCGGACGTGGGTGTAGACGGGCCTGTAGAGGAGGTCGGAGAAGCTGTACACATATCGGAAAGCTTGTCTAACGAGGGTAAAATCGAAAGTGACCTACATCGTTTGGACCGGTCAGCACCAGCCATGAAGTTGATTCTCAATACTGCCTCATCACGTAATTCTTGAGACTTGAATAGGAATCGCATATCACTATATCCTTCTAATCGCAGTGACAGCCCGTACGACCAGAAGCGTTTCCAACTAATCGCTCGAGCAGACTTGACAATCGCGGCAGGTAAGCGGTATTTCACATCTTCGCGGCCAAAGGTATGATACCAGAATCCGACATACTGCGATGAGACGACAAAGTGGCCTGACCAGCATAATTTGAGGGCTATACGCGCAGGTTTAACTTGAAGAGATGAGAATGAACGAAAAGGCAGTGAAGTTGGATAGAAGATACTAACTCCATGCTTCGGCGTCGTCGCTCAGTGCCAAGGCAGCACGGATTCTGCTTCCTTCTATGGAAGCTGCTGTAGCGTATTTCTGTACAACGGGGGCAGCACGAAAGCTCAAAGGTCCGAGGTCGACGATTATGAGCCTCTGGGGATCATCATTGTTTGAACGTTTCTTCGCCAAGTCAACAAACTCCGTGAGACGGTTCCAGGTGGGGGACGGAATCAAAGGTGCCATACGAACTTGAAGACAATCGGAGTCGTTCTCCTCATGCATGGGTTGAAGATGAATTGAGAGGGGGCTTTGAGGGTTGTCGGAGGGAACGACTTTCAGGATCTTGGCAAGAGGAAAACTGAGTCTGATACCAGAATTCTCTGAATCTGAATTAGTGATAGACTCGCGTCGGCGGTGTCTATCGAGGAAAACGGCTCCTATAAGATGTTGGAAACGTTTCCCTCGTTTCGATCAAATGATGGCTCACCTTCAAGCTCTCGGCGCCACTGGGAAGTTGCCTCAGGGGTGTCAAACTCGGCGATACCAGTCTCACCCTGCATTTGCACTTCGAAACTCGTTGGACTTTTTGTGAGGAGCTTCCGGATATTGGACACTATAGGAAGAATATATGAGTAAACCAGGGTGTATGCGTGGACGTTATACTTGCACAATATTGTCCTCCGAGGTTTAATTCGGTCTTCGTCTCCGCTCGAGTTGTAAACGGTCAACACGTCATGGGAAAGCTCGATCCACAAACGCTTTTGCCGCTGAAATAGACTCCTTGCAGCGGTAGAAATCAAGGCGGAGCCTGACTTGATGACACTCTGAGGTTGAGGCATGTCGGGCGTTGTAGAGAGTAAAGAAGCATGGAAGGTCAATCGGTGAGTGGTGAGGTGAATGACGCCCTGCTTGTTTGTTAGATAGACTTTCTTTAAGAATTGGGAAATACATGCCACAACGATGACACCACCCAACCACATACAACCGTCGGCTTCTAGGATAACTTGTTCCTCGTCACCTGGTTCTGCTAAAGAACCAAACTCTTGGATGAGCAATCTGGAGAAGAATCCAATTAGGATTACGAGCTTGAGGGTTAAATTGCGAGTATTTCACCTCATGATTTCACGTGAATCAAAAAGTAAAGATGATTCTGTATCTTCCAAGGTGGTCGAGCGTTCAAATTTGATATTTCCGGTAGCCTGTGTATTATTGGTTGAAGATGAAACCCCGTCTTCCGTCCAAGTCGTGGTCGTGCCAGAACGCCCGAGAGCATCACGTTCTTCGGAATCAAGAGATTTTAACATCAAATTGGAGAAATCGTTGTGTAGCTGATCAGCTTCTGAGTCAAGATCATGGCGAAGGGCGTCGACGTCTTTGAGAAGTTGTGCAAAAGCATCGGCTTCAGCGTAGAGGTAGGCTATGTCGAGGCTCTGACTCGTGTCGTGGTCATCGATGGAGAGTTCTGCAGAGCTGGAATCGACCATGAAGGTGAGAGATGGAAAGGAGTGTGAATGTGCATGGGTACATCGGAAACCTTGGCCATCCGAGTCGGATTCGTAAAACAGTCTTACACTGGTACCATAACACTCAAAGACAGTCGACGGCAGCTCCGGCTATCTCGCAACTACCACGGTTTGCAGGCGTCTATATATAAAGGGGCTGACCCACTCGACATGCATCAGCAACCGTACGTCGGGTCCGTCGGTATCCTACGGGTCCATAGCTGAAGGGTTTAAAGCCCAAACAATGTCAAGTTGAGTTCCATTTGCTTTCGCTGTTCCCGAACTCATCTTCAGGTTGTAACCTATCGTCCAGCTAGACTGGCCTCGCTATGGTTGCCTGCAGTAACCTAAGGATCATTTAGCCCTGTCACTGGAAACATACTACGCACCGCCAACCAGACGGTGCCGGGGTTGAACGTTGAACTTAGACGTTGAACGACAAGTTAGACATACAGCTCAGGGTATCGTTATTTGACTGAACCCTAGAACGACTTGTCAGATGCTCCTCCTCTGCTGATGACCTCTCGCGCCGGTATAAAAGCCGGATAGGCCAACAGTACTTCCCAAGAAATGGCAGAATCTCTACCTCCCCCTTCTTCCGACCAAGCTTATTGCGATGTGTCTGCACTAGAGGCAGGATACCTCGACTTGCGAAGCTCAGTCTTTATCGACGACGCCGATCCTAACGAGGTCATTACCAGTCCATCCCTAGGCTTCCTCCTGCGCCATTCCAACACTGGCCACAAGTTCGTTTTCGATCTTGGAATCCGCAAGGACTGGGAGAATTACCCCCCAGCCGCGGTCCAATGGATCCGTCAGGTCTTCCCTTCAAGGGTCCCGCAGGATGCTATCGAGTCTCTTCAGAACGGTGGTCTTTCCCCTTCTGAAGTAGACGTTGTCTGTCTTTCTCACGTCCACTTTGACCATGTCGGCGACACGAGACCATTCACTAATAGCACTTTTCTGGTTGGAGCTCAATCAAAGACCCTTTTCTCACCTGGATACCCTGCCGATCCCGATTCCGGTTTTGCCACTGACCTCCTTCCCGAAGGTCGTACCCAATTCCTTGAGATGAATGACTGGAAACCCCTTGGTCCGTTCCCACGCGCATTGGACTACTATGGAGATGGTAGTCTTTACATCACGGACGCCGTGGGTCTGCTCATTCCCTCCTAATTCATTCATTGATCATTGACTGCCCTTCAGGCAGGCCATTTACCTGGACACATCAATGTTGTAGCACGAACGTCGAAAGACGGGGGATGGATTCTCTTAGGCGGTGATAGCGCTCACCATTGGAGACTTATCACTGGGGAATCTAAAATTGCCGTTGGCCGACCTGGCTTCCCAGGAGGTTGCGCACACCTTGATGCCAAGGCTTCCGAGGAGAACCTGACGCGTATGCGAGCCTTCATGCATTTGCCCAGGACACAGATTGTCATAGCACACGACGTCAATTGGCACAAGCAGAACAAAGATGGACCTGCATTTTGGCCGGGAAAGATCCCGTCTAAGTAGTAAATACATAGTGTTAGTGTTTCTAAATACAATGCATCTATATCTATAAAAGTCTATAGTCACACAAATCAACTCTTCCTAAGCAGAGCACGACGTCCCCTCACTCCTTTTCGTAATCGCTCCAAGGCAGGAACAGTCTGTTCCCAGGACAAACAAGCATCGGTAACCGATTGCCCATAGGTGAGCGCTGCAGCACCACTCGCAGTAATGTCCTGTCGACCTTCGACGAGGTTGGACTCGAGCATGACACCCATAATGTATCTAGAGGTATCTCCGGATTCAAGTTGTTGAGCCTGTCAAACGTATTCTGTCAGAATGGAATTCAGCGCCAGCGCAACATCAGCGGGTACTCACAATATTCTCAGCAACATCGATCTGTCGCCTGTGTTGTTTGCTGCTGTTACCGTGACTGCAGTCCACCTTGAAAAGGAGAAACTGAGCGTCCAGGGAAAGATTCCTGTCATGACCCTATAGACGTACCATAATTTTGGGAGCGAGCCCGGCTTTCTTGAGCTTCTCCGCGGCATTTCGGATATGCTCTGCCTCATAGTTGGGACCGCTTGATCCTCCTCGCAAGATGATGTGCACATCTGGGTTACCCGATGTCTCGATGATACTGCTTAGACCCTCCTTTCCAACAGAAAGGAAGACATGTCCTGAACTTGCAGCGCGGCATGCATCGATAGAGACGCTGATACTACCGTCGGTAGAGTTTTTGAATCCGGTCGGCATGGAAAGAGCAGAGGTGAGCTCTCTATGAACTTGCGACTCCGTCGTTCGGGCACCGATGGCACCCCAAGAGACTAAATCAGCGGTGTATTGGGGGCTGATGGTATCAAGGAACTCGCAACCAGCTGGAAGTCCTAGTTTGGCGATCTCGAGGAGAAGGGAACGTGCTATCCGGAGTCCCTTGTTAATGCTGAAGGTATTGTTTAGATTGGGATCGTTGATGAGACCTTTCCAACCGACGATTGTCCTAGGTTTCTCAAAGTATACACGCATAACAATGAGAAGATCGTCTTTGGCCTCTTCAGCGTATGCTCGCAATAGTTGAGCATAGTCCATGGCTGATTCGATGTTGTGGACCGAACAAGGACTATCGACAAAAAAAAACGCGTGTGTTGAAGACTTTTGACAACATTTTACTAAATGATGAAAGCGTACCCGACGACGACCATCAATCTGTCATCTTCGCCTTTAAGGACATTTTGTGTGGCCAAACGTCCTTGGAGGACAGTTTGTGCGGCTCCGAGAGTTCTACAAGAATATTATTATTGTCAGCAAGTTTCGCCAAACGTTGTGAAAACCTTACAAGGGCAGATCCTCTTGAAGAATTTGGGGAGGAATGAGAGGCCGTGTAGCCTTCACTCGGGAGTTTTCGAGGTGAGCAAGAGCATCTCTGAAGGAAAGGGTAGTCATGTTGTCGTTATTATTTGGGTTCCCGGGGGTAGAGTTTTTCTGCTTCGCCTGCTCAATGAGAGCTGATAGTGAGGACACTGAATGCAAAAGAAAGATTTTTATAAGTAGGATTTCTTTACATAAAACTGTGACGACTGACTAGCAAGAGGGATGGAGCTGTTTCGTGTGGCGGAGTTGTTTTAGGCTTCCCGTCGAGCGGCTCAATATCAAGTTGAGTGTCTTGACTCGATTCGACGCGCCCATCGTGAGACAGGACAGCAGGACATTTTCTCCACGTGTCTGCCTCTTCCTCTCCACGTCCACCTCACGTCCGTTTTCAACATGGATTTTTCGGGCCTCAACAGTGTGGAACAAGCGCATATGAACAAGGTTATTGAGAAGAAACAGGTCAGTTCACGCGTATTTCTATACAATCCCAGGTTCATTATCAGTGTTAGATGCAAGATTTCCTAAGACTTTATGCCAACATTGTCGAACGTTGCTTTACTTCATGTTGTAACGACTTTACCAGCAAAGCAATCTCATCAAAAGAGGTACCCCCACTCTACTCCTTTTCACCTGTAGATCCTCAAACATAGTTTTTCAGGACCAATGCATATCAAGCTGCACCGAAAAGTTCCTAAAACATTCGGAGCGGGTTGGTTCTCGGTTTGCAGAGCTTAATTCCGGTGTGTCCGGGCCTTTTATCCTTGTGCCTGCGAGATTAACGCGTTTTCACAGAAGCTATGGGCACAGCAGCGGGTCAACAACAAAATCCCTGATTACTATAATTGTTCTGATACTACGTGTTACATTATCTTGCGGATACCTTTTATATCCTATCATTTAGTCCTCGGGGTTTTCGACCGACCTTGACGGAGCGTTTGTATATCGAGGACCTACTCAGCAATGGGACGCGGGTAACGATGCGCTTGATGGAGATGGAATAACGTTGTCGGGACTGAGTCGTTTGGTATGCTTCGCTTGCCTATCGGTTCTTCTTGATTTTCAACGAGCACCGATCTCGGAACCTTTCTTCGCCGAGCAGCGCATTGACATTCACTTCATTTTCCTTGACCAAGCCATGTGTGGCCTATATGTATGACGTTCAATGGTCATGGTCAAAGATATCAACAGTCTCACTACAGCGGCCTCCGTCTGTACGAAGAGCGACAACGACGATACTCTTTCGACCGGGCGATCCAAGGCCACCGAATGTCGACACTGTAGGGACTCGTGGCGCGTTCCATTTCGTGTTCCCGTTCGCGGTCGTGTCAACAAGTCCAGACAGCCCTGCCTATCGTGCTCACCGCCTTTATTACCTGATTCCACTACTGAATGATTCGGGAGGGGGCCTTCCTTCTACCGAAAACACCTGCTTGTGATCGGAACAAACAATGCAGCCGCTGTAATACAGCATACGCAACTCACTCTTTTCGTTTCTTGGTGAGCTGTCAGGTTTCGCCGACCACTTCTATATGCCACGATTCCCCTTTGGCTGGATATTTCAGAGAAACCCCATTTTGGCGATGCAGATGAGATCTCCGTTAGCAAACTTGTCATTGTCGTTGAGAATGAACAACGGAGAAATGATGAAATGGCCTTGAATAGCCCATCTGTGATAGGACAAGATCTTGGCCTTGCTCGGAGTCGTCGCCAATGACGTGACTTGCTCTCATTTTAACCGCCATCGACCAAGAGCTACTCATTGTTTCTCCCTCAACCTCATGAAGTGGAAGAAGAACAATTAATCCAAAAGATCTGACGCAACCAACCGAGTAGCATATCGATTACATGGGTCAGGTAGGATCGCAGTGGCATACGCAACAGCGTTCGGGCAAGAGCGCGTCGAAGATAGCAATAACTGGTTTCCAGGTCCATCTAGAAGAGAGAACGTCAGCGTCGGAGGTGCGTGTACTTAATGTAGCTATCCTTCAAGTCCTGATTTCGTCGATTTTGGCGCGTAAAGACTGTTCTGCACTCCTCTAGGACCCCCCATCGTAACGCACTGCTGAGGGAGGCGAGTCGGGTAGGTAAAGTGGCCCACCGCAACGTGAGATAGCACGCCCCAACTATTTGCATGAAGTGTTGCAAGCAAGTAAGCAGGTAGAGCAGCTCTGTGCTCTCCAAATGTGGAACGAAAAGAGAATCTCAGTTGATAAGTCGATGCAATGCAAAAGAGAGGGAACCCACTCACCCTGTACTGGGAAAGTATACAACTTTTTCTGTTTCTTGGGGACCCAGAGCAAGGCGAAAATTACATTCCACAAATGTCACTATCGTGTCTATCAGGTCCTGGGGAGAGGCCCGGAGCTCCTTATCCACGAGGGATACATTCGAGCGGAACGGCGCAGTACGCTTCCCACGACGACTCTTCCGCAAAGGCATTGAAAATGATTAGGATTATGGTGTTTGCACTTTCAGCAATGTGTTTGGATGTATCTGCTCTTATCGGGACCCTGGCAAAAATAAAGAGAGCTGATGAATAGCAAGGTGAATGAATATGAATATTCGCACACCGCCCCCAAATTCCTTCTAACTAGCGAACTAGCGAGTGCCCGCAGCCGTGAGAGTCAGCCTACGCGAGCCTACCAAATTCCCACAGAGGGTGTCGCTCTGAGTTTGCCTAATGTCTTCTCTCATAAACAAAGAAGCCCCCTCTGTAACGATACCGGACGAGAATGACAAACCGTACACAATCGAGCCAGGCAAATCTGGGAAGCCTTTGGTCCTATTCTTCTATCCCAAGTCTGGTTCCTACGGGTGTACGAAGGAGGCATGCCAATTTCGAGATGCTATTTCTGGTTTGTGTCTTTTGACGGATGACCGCGCCCTTGCAAACTGACAAACGCCACGGCTCTTCTCATTCACTCATCGCAGAGAAGGGCAGCTTCAAGTCAGACAAAGTGACTGTGATCGGTATCAGCGGTGATCCAGTTGAGAAGCAAAAGCTCTTTGTGGAGAAACAAAAGTTGACGGTTCGGAGTCGCCGAATATGTGGGACAGCATACTAACGCTTCGTTCATGTCTCAGTTCCCTGTGTTGAGTGATAAGGAAGGGAAAGCTCGCAAAGCATATAATGTGGGACGAGGAATGATGGGTCTTACAGATGCGAGGGTGACGTTCATCATTGATGAGAAAGGAATAGTTCGGTACGTTGTGGTGGTCTTTGTGGTTCTAGAATACTAATTGAGTCTGTCTTGTAGAGATGCCCTAGACGCGACGATGAACTATGGTGCCCACTCAAAGTTTGTTGCACAATGGTTGGAGAAACTTGAGAAAGAGAAACAAGAACCATCGAAAGATGTTGGAACACAAGCTAGCGCTGAATCTGAGGCACCGATGGTGACTGGGGCGGGAACGGAAGGGCCGTCCAAGTAAACCTGCATTCAAGTTGTAACTAAGGACTCTTCATTCTTGAATTAAATACTCGAATGGCGGCAGCTGGAGAACGCCCCGCTGTATGCGCACTCCTTCCTCAAGCTCTCATGTGCACTTTAAGAATTTAGACCTGCATCTAATTATTCGTAGAAGTATACCAGAATTACTCGTCGAGTTACAGCGTGACCAGGACTGTATCACGAGCAAATACTTACCGGTAATTGACCGGCTTATCCTTCCGTATTTATATCCTTGCAGCTCTTTCAGCCCTACTGTCCCGCTAGATGCCTCTCAATACTCAGTTGACTAAACTTCTTGGAATACGCATGTGTGTCCCTCTCTATCTGTCTCTAGTTTCGTCGTCTAATGTGTTGCGGGTAGCCCTGTCATTCAAGGAGGGATGCAATGGTACTTCACTATCACAGCTATTTTGCTGGCATCCTACTGACTCTTCTTCTCTTAGGGTCGGCCTACCAGCGTTGGCTGCTGCAGTGTCAGAGGCCGGAGGACTAGGTCATTATTTGCATCCATCTCAGCCCATAGACCCTCCTTAAAGAGGATGGTTTTCATTCAATAGGAATCCTCACGGCTCTGTCACAACCTAGTCCTCAGGCCCTTCGTGAAGCTATACGGAAAACGCGAAGACTCACCTCCAAACCGTTTGGCGTGAACATTACTCTGCTGCCTACGATCAATCCTCCAGATTACGAAGGTTACGCTCGAGTTGCAGTTGAAGAAGGTGTACGGATCTTTGAAACAGCTGGAAACAACCGTGCGAGCAAAAAGATCTTCCGCGATTCAAGTTTTCACTCATGCATTCGATAATAGCTGGCCCGTTAATCAAGTATTTCAAATCTCAAGGTTGCATCGTACTTCACAAATGTACCACCATTCGTCACGCCAAGGTCTGGTTTACACTCTTGATCGCTTAAATTTGTAACCAACTGACTGTATTAGAGTGCTGAGAGGTTAGGTGTTGACGTTCTCAGTATTGACGGCTTTGAATGTGCTGGACACCCCGGGGAAGAGGATATCGGAGGATTGGTTTTGGTGAGTCCATTTTCCCGCCATTTACAGAACCGTACGGAATGTTGAATCTTCCGTCTAGCTTGCTCGGGCAGCTAAAGAGCTCAAGGTACCATATATCTCCTCCGGAGGCATCGCAGATGGAAGAGGGCTGGCCGCATCATTGGCACTTGGAGCATCGGTATGCGGTTCAGACCTTCCTTGACGACTTGGTAGTTCAAGCTTCATTTCAAAATCAGGGCGCAAATATGGGAACGCGATTCATGTGCACGGTCGAGAGGTAAGTGAGCTGTGATTCACCGTCAGGAAGGATTGTTATTGACCCCGTCTGCTCTCAGCCCTATTCACGAGAACATCAAAAAGAAGATTGTTTCATCCACAGAGCGTGACACTGTTCATATCTTCCGTACCTTGCACAACACCGCCCGTGTTTTCAAGAACAAGGTATCCGTCGAGGTGGTCAAGATTGAGAACCGACCGGGAGGAGCCAAGTTTGAAGACGTTCGTGATCTCGTATCGGGCCAGCGGGGGAAGCTGGTGTATGAGAATGGTGATCCCGACTATGGGATTTGGTCTGCTGGAATTTGTATTGGGTTAATTGATGACATTCCAACATGCAAAGAGCTTTTGGAAAGAATGGAGAGGGAGGCAGAGGAGATTATCGGGAAGACAGCCTCTTTGATAACTCCCAGATCTAGATTATGATTCGACTTAATACAAGGCGTGCTGTTGTATCCTCCTCTGTAGCCAGACATAATGGATTCACTGTTCGAAGGCGGCTCTATCTCCGGCCCGATACGGCAACATGCGGTACCGAATCAAATTTTTTTGGATCGCAGACGTTTTTCCACTCATTCTTCCTTAGTGTTCCTTGCCCCCGCCACCGTTGAATGTCGCGTAACCTACGGAACGTCGGTTTCATAGGGTTTCAAGAACAACTAGAAGAAGACCTCACTAAGCTCCTCACTGAGGTCGTCCGGTCCAACCCAGGAATGAAACACAAAGACGCTTTTAAGAAAGTTACCCAAGCTATGCTAGAGAACAACCCCTTCGTTCCACCGAAAGGATGTCCGATTAATGATCTACCAAATGAATTGCTTGGGTACATATTCCAGGTTGGATTGAGTATGGCGGACGACGAAGACGAATGGGATGAAGAGGATGAATACGATGACGATGACGATGACTCGGAATTGGAGTCAGAATCGGAAGACGATGAGCCGCCGAGGAAACAGAAAGGAAAAGGGCAGACTACAAAAAAAGAACCCGGAGAGTGTGAAGAGGGTGAAGCCGAAAAAGAAAGAAAAGAGAAAGCCATACGAAAAATGCCTTTCCAGATGTTGGTATCGCATGTTTGCAAGTTGAGTATCGTTTTTTGGAGGTGAAATATTACTGACATTTCTCTCCAGACATTGGCGTGAAGTGGCTCTCGAAACACCGACGCTGTGGACATCAATGAGCTTCTGCTACGGTTCGTCGATCGACAGTGCAAAAACATGGGTGGAGCGCTCCAAGAATCAACCTTTGGAAATCGATATCGACTGCTCCTTACCAGAAGATGAACCCATTCTTAGGCACGAAGACGGCTTTTCAGACGACGAACTCGTTGAAGATTATGAACATGAAGATGAAGGCGGAGACCACCCGAATACAGCTCAAACGCAAACTTCCGAAGATCTACCAATTCCTTCAAAGAGCCAGATTGCCGAGTTTCTCAACGTGGTCATGCCTCACGTCAACAGGTGGCAAAGTTTCCGTTTGACTGCAAGCCATTACGATCGTATATTCCTGGTCCTTGAACGGCTCTCCCAATGCCAGTCGGCGCCTGCGCTGGAATTACTCGAGTTGTCCAACCACGATGATCAGGAAGACTATGAAACATTCCCTCAGCCAGAATACAAGCAGGGCTTCCTGCTTTTCAACGGCAATGCTCCAAACCTCAAATTTGTTAGGTTTTGGGGCGTTCATCTCGATTGGGACGCGTCTTTATCTTTCATGAAAGGACTTCGCGAGATTGAACTCGCTTACCATACAAACGACGTTCGCCCTTCCTTCGGGACATTTGCCAATATGGTCACTGCATCGCCAGACCTCGAAACGCTATCGTTAGCGACATCTGGTCCGATGAGGTCTTCGCCCGAGTCACCATGGCCCGAAACACAAAGGACCATCGAGATCCCATCTCTGAAGGAGTTGGTGTTAGCCCAACACGAGCAGGAGTACATCATGAATCTCCTATCCCTCCTCTCGACTCCCAACGTGGTCAGTCTAAACCTCGACTTTGACTCGCAAGACTTTACCGAATTGGCCATGCTGCTGGCAAAACCTCTCCATGATCGGAGAGCAGGATCATTACTCTCTGGCCTACAGCAGTTGAAGATCAGTGGGATGCCCTGTAACACGAAAGCCAGGGAGGCGATGTTGGAGCAACTCGTGAATTTGAAGATTATCAACTTGAATTGCTGTGATGAAGAGGAAGTCGAATTCTTTGACTTGATCAAAAAGATGAAGCCAAGTCCGGATGGAAATTATGAAACTCCTGGACCCTCGGTCTTGTATTGTCCGAATCTCATTTCGATATATACGACTGGAATCGATGGAAAGCAGATGAAGGCATTTATTGAAGCTCGTAGGCAAGGTGGTGTCCCAGTTAAGAGGGTCGGAATGAGCGAGGATGACGATGTGGAAGAAAGAGAGGAAAAGTGGTTGAAAGAGCATGTGGAGGAAGTCGAATTTTTCGAACCAGATTCAGATTTCGAGGAAGCGTTTGTCGAAATTGAAGATGAATTTTCTGACATAGACAGTTCGGATGACGATCCGATGGAGACTGACGCCGATTAGAGGATTATGTTTGTTGGCTTGTACTTGATGAAGACAACAGAGATATTAATAAACTCGGGTACACCCAATCACACCTTCACACTTCTATGAAATAGGAAGACCGGTCTAATCTATACAGAGAATGCAGAAAACGACACCAGAAACAATACCAGAAAAGTACGTCTAGTACGAATTACGTGACTGTAGTAAAAATTAATACTTCTCGTTGATCTCGATTCCGGAGTCACTAGGAGACTCAGTGTTGAACGCTGGGCGCATCTGGGCGAGACCATGCGCGTTCTTGAAGAAAACGACGTCACCTTCATCTTCGACGAACTGAAAGAAGTTGTGGTAAGCTATTGTTAACCAGACCGAAAACAACTTTTGTCGATACTGACCTTGCATTCCTTGTAAACACGGTAAACTTCGGCCCATCCACCCGGCTTGCCTTCACAGCGCATGCCAGCTTCAGTCAACTTCTTCCTCAGGGCTGCACTCGCTTCCCAACTTCAACGAACAATAAACATATTGACTCGGGTGAAAAGTGGATATAAAACTTACGCGTGATAATGGGGAATGCGGCTGGAGACATGATGAAGAATATGGGTCTCTGAGATGCCATGGGTAGCAACACCTCCGAGCCAGCCCATCAAACTTCCGAGATCTCCCATCAAATTACGATCGAGCGTGGAAAGGGCACCACGGGGGAAGGTGAATTCTGAAGCACGGTAGTGAGGGAGAAGGGGATCGGTGTGCTGGAGAAATGTAATCAAAACAAGCCAATGATTGACCCTTAAAAAGGACGAGTCAGCTCTTCAATGCTGCTGCAAACTATTCGAGACTCACCAGAGATATGGAACGCCATAGAGGACAAAAACTTCGGCAAAGCCTTTGTAGTAGATCCACCCAAGAACGCCTGCAAGCCAGAGGAAGATTCCAATATCCGACAGGATGATTTGCGAATACTGTTTAGGACTGAACATTGTCGCCTCAGGACTGAAATCTACAGGACAAAGCGTTTAGCACAAGTTATGAATTATGAGGATTACATACGGTTGGTTCCTTTGGGGTACCGAGGCTGCCCAGAGGCATTTGTCAACAAGTAGGTCGGCCATCCTCCAAGCTAAGACGTGTGTCAGGGCAGACCTCAATCCCAGGATACAATTCCACTTACCAAGTAACTGGCAGCTCCAAGGGTCGCACCGATAGGCGAGTCACCCAATGCATCCCAGAGTTCTTTTTTCACTTCTTCCGATACCCTTGCGCCTAGCCGATCCTCCTTTGTGGTATCCAGAGGCCTAAGACCAAGTTGTGAACGGGTCCGGGGCACAAAGACCTGGTCTTGTGTCATATGACCAGTTGAGGCATGGTGTTTAGCATGTGTAATTCTCCAGGAATGGTAAGGAACTCCTAATCTATTTAGTTATAAAAACGCGTATCACATGGTAAGCGCGACGAAAAGAAAGGGGGAAAATCAAGCGTACGCGGAGTGAAGAATCCATCCGACTGCATTATTGACGAATTTTGAGTCGGAAAATGCTTGATGTCCACATTCGTGCGCGATAACCCATAAACCAGTCGCGAAAAGACCTGCAATAAAACCATATAAAGACCATATGGCGAACCGAGCAAGAGGGTACATGAGAGGGTGGGGGAAAGAGACGGCTTCAGTGGTGACATATGCGTCTGCGAAGGTTGCGGTTTTGTAGATAGCACCAATTACTATCACATCCATAAAGCTGTATGCCCACGTCAGAACTTTTTCAATATCACTCCGACAAAACATACATGTAGAGCGATGACCTGAGGGCTGATCGTTCGTTACAGTGCGCTCTGTTGGTTGCATAATGTGGAATCAGTGACGCAAAGAGATTGAAGAAGAAAACAAACGTACGGGACGGCACTGAGCAGGTCTTTGATGGTGAAGTCGGGCACGACATAGATGTCTTGCTCGACTACAGTGTCTGAGGAATCTGGGACCATGGCAGAAGAGATGATGGAGACAACAGCCTATGTCGGTCGGTCTAATGAACAGGCCACAGCGGAGGGAAGGTCTACAGAGAGGGGGAAACCGAAGATGAAAGAAAATTGCTCTGCTTTTTATTTATATGGGTTGGTCCGGACGTAACGGGGGGAACGGCCCTGTTGTTACCGGCAGCCTCCGTTTTGCCCCAAAGTTTTGATTTTAAATTGAACATCAGAACAACCTTCAACTTTGACGTCGAGAATTGTAGGGTTGCCTTATATTATCAAAAAACGTGTTGGTCACTAGCCATACTGCAGCATGGTAATAGCAAGAAAGGTTTGTTGTACAAGAAAGTACACTTTATATACTCAAGTCCCAAAGCTCATGCCAACACTTCTAGTTGCTGTGCCAGTCCCTCCAGGAACGCAAAACCATCCTGATTCGAAATGAGTATCCTTATTGACGAGAACCTGTTCATTGCTACCGACCTTTGTAACTGTCCGACCAGTACTTCGGTTAGTTACGTTACCAAAGTCCCTAACCATATCAGCTAGTCGTCTATTACTTCGCGCCTGCGTAACTTCACTCCTGAGCCGAGCAACTACTCCAAGCTTAACATGAGGATCAGGATTTTGCACAGGAGCATCCTTCGACCGAGAGGTTCTGGATCGTGATGTGTAACTGTGAGAGGATAACGAACGTAATGACAACTGAGACTCACCGCATCGGTGTTATGAATACCGATGGCTCCGCAAGCTGCTTGTAAAGTGCATCAAGGAACCCAAAACCATCCTTGGTCAAAGTCCGCGATGTATTACTCTTCATCACAGCTATGAATTCTGTGACCTTTGCGGCCAATGCATGATTATCTGTCGCCTTTGAAACTTGCCCGGTCAATTTTGATAACTTGTATGCTTTGGGACTCATAAAGGGCGGAGGCACTGATGTTACGTCCATCTCCGTCTCATCTCCGTTTTTTGGGGTGTTAGTTCCTGTCGTCCTTGTTTTCGAAGAGTTGTTGTCCCTTCCCAGGACATCTTCCTTTGCGTTGCGAACAGCCTCTTTGATATTCGAGCGGTCACCAAGAACATTTCTATCTCCAAGGTCCAGCTTTTTCAAGTCATCCAAAATTCGTTTAAGATCTTCAGGTGTTGGTGCTTGGCTTCTTCGCGGCGCATGTACAAGCTTCTTTTATTATCATGAGTGAAATTTTACGGAATGCCCCATCCGAGATTTACCTTCAGTGGAGGTGGCCAAATGAAGTCTGCATTGCCTGAGAAGCCCTCCGCGATGGCTAGTTCACGGAACTCATCGATCCATTTTCCGTAATCAGGGGTGTCTTGAAACTTCAATCTTCGACAATATCGAAGGAATTCTTCAAATTCGGAAGGGATTCCTCGACACAAGTCTTCAATCCGAACACGTTGCTTTTGACGTTTAAGCATGTCGTGCGCCTCTTCTGATTTGGGGACTCCGTGTCTCGTCCATGGGAGACCGCGAGGTGTAAGAAGATGGATGAGCATTAGAGCAGCTGCCTCAAGGTCGTCTCGGCGAGATGGCACTGGAGAAATGGGTATCAGCCCAATGCACATGAATCACATGGGGGATGAAGACCAGAACCACGTCTTCAGACGCATGAATTGGCAATGTGAGGAAGGTGTAGAGAAATTGGAACACTGAGAGAAAATCACCTTTCCCGCGACAATGGACGCCAACAGAACTGTGGAGATAATGTGTCCAGTGCGGAACAGTCTAAAAAGAATCAACCTGACCTGAACCAGTAGTTGCCAATAAAATCCCGTTTGGCTTTACTGTCTGATATATGACGGTGTGTATACGGATCAATGTAGCGTTTTGAGAAGCCAAAATCTATCATATAGATAGTCTTGTGATTTGGTGGAAGGCCGACGACGCAGTTCCCAAGTTGTATATCTCGATGTAAAAGCCCTCTGCCGTGCATGAACTCCAGTCTTTCTATCTGTGCTTCAGGTGAGGAGAATGAGTTCGGTAGAGTAGACAAGCACGTACTACTTGCATCGCAATAGAACAAACACTGCCCAAATCCATTGTATCCTTCCCGCTCTTCCTGTATAGACTATCCAGACTCGATCCAAGTAGATCAATGGCAAGATAGTCCCAACATCCCTCAACGCCAGCCGCCCATAGAGTAGGCATACCTACTCCTCCTTGAATCATCGGGTAAAAGTTTCGTTCATATCGGTTGGTGAGGTTTTCGTGGCTAGTATGCTGAACCTTCAAGGCAACAACTTGACCGTTGTGGACGTGAGTGGCTTTGAATATGGAGCCTTCAATGGAGTAATTAGCCGAACAAAAATCCGAGAAGAATCGAATGACGAACCTGAATATCCTGCCCCAAGTTTCTCTCCTAACCAAAAGTTTGCAAGAATCTGGGGAAAAGGAGGGATAATGATGGACTCATCATCTGATGAGCTTGTATACGAGACTGGAGGTTGAGATAATGCAGAGTCTTTCGGCATCGCTAGATGGTTATCCGTAGGAGGAATGTCACCAACAACTTAGATCTGATGAAGATTCGTGTATTCGGAGAACGCTGCAGCGAAATGATGTTAATGGAATCTAGTGGATAATTGCAAGCTTACAAGATTGACCTTCACGAGCTATTCATATCAGCTAGGTGGTAGTTGTAGACCGTGGACGGGAGGCCAACTTGAACAGAACAGCTTCAGAAAAACGCGTCAAGCACGTGTAACACGCGGTTCGGTTAAGTCACGGGATGTGACAATTAGTCGGACCTTTATTCTTCTCCAAGTCTCTCAGTCCTAATTGGCTTTCTGTTGGTAGATCTATGGAACTCAGGCCTGCACCTATGACTATATCCTGCTAACCTTGCTCACGGACGACTGCAATATCAATTGACTTTAGCCGAGATGCCGGCGTAAGCAATCGATTGGAGGCACATTCCGGAGTTTTTGCCGATCCGGATATTGTCAGCGTCCCTCTTCGTCATCTCACGAGCCCAGACTCTTCAAGTACGTATGATGACCGATGACAGTGCGATGACCTTATAAGGCCGTAGGTCAGCCCAGGCTGGCCTTCCGAATCCCAGAAATTCACTCTCATGTCTACTTCAGCGACAGAAGTTCCCAGTACCGATACGTTGCAAGCAGAAATTGCTCGTCTCAAGCTCGAATTGGACGCTTTGCGCCCCAAGGATGGTTCCACCGAAGAAATTTACATTGGGAACTATCTGTTGACAAGGCTTGAGCAGTTGGGCGTAACGGTTCGTGTAAATCTGTACATCTTACTGCACGGGGGGACTGACCATGAGTCATGAACATAGTCGATGTTCGGCGTTCCAGGAGACTTCAACCTAGGATTCTTGGTATGCGATCGTCGTTCTTGCGTATACGATCGCATTTATTTTCAATATAGGACCTTGTCGAGGATCACCCTAGTATCGACTGGGTTGGAAATTGGTAAAGCTGATAATAATCAACCGTGATTTGTTCCTGATAAGCCATTTGCAGTAATGAACTCAACGCTGCCTACGCAGCTGATGGCTATGCTCGAGTAAAGGAAGGCAGTCTTGGTGTCGTTTTGACTACGTATGTATGCCTTCCACGTTGCCAGTTGAACCAAAACACTCACGGCTTACTTAGATTTGGAGTTGGCGAATTATCCGCCATCAATGGTATCGCGGGTGCTTTTTCAGAGATGGTTCCTGTTCTTCATATTGCGGGAGTGCCTAGTACTGCTCAACAGAAGGTGAAACCAATGTTACATCATACGCTCGGAGATGGACGGTATGTGACTGTTCTCTTCTGGAGTCTATCATTTTTATCAACACTCATATATTGTGGGTTAGATATGATGCATATACCAAAGCCGCTGAACAGTTCACCATTGCCCAAGCCCTTTTGACCAATAAAGAAACCGCAGCGGCAGAAATCGATCGAGTTCTTACTGAATGCATCTTGCGTGTAAGTCGAGGTTCTTTTTGACAGTTGAATCGTTATGTGAATACCTTATTTTTCAGGCTCGGCCCGTATACCTTACTCTCCCTACCGACCTCGTTTACACCAAAATATCATCCGCACGCCTTAAAATCCCGATATCTCGCCTACCGCCTGCCAACGAACCAGATGAAGAAGCTTTTGTTCTAGATGAAATTATGAAGATGGTAGAGACGGCCGATGGAGATATTATTATTCTCGTGGACGCATGTGCTATCCGGCAACACGCTCGACAAGAGGTCAAAGACCTGGTACGGAAAACGCAACTTCCTGTCTATGCGGCACCTATGGGGAAGGCGGTGATTAACGAGAGCTATGAGAGATATGGTGGGGTATGTTACTTTGGCCCGGCTTAAGATATTGGAATCTAACATGGTACATCGTCAAGATATATGTAGGGTCTATTAGCCGACCGGAGATCAAGGAACGAGTGGAATCGGCAAAACTCATCCTGTCTGTCGGGTCGTTGAAAAGTGATTTCAATAGCGGAAACTTCACATACCGCATTCCTACCTCGCGAACTGTAGAGGTACGTACATCCCAATAACCAATTTCATTGCACTAATTTTTTACCGTAGCTACATTCATCGTGGACGAACGTTAAATATGCGAACTTCCCTGGAATTGGAATGAAACAGATTCTTCCCAAGCTCACAGATCGTCTTCAGAGGTATGCTGAACGAGCCAACGCGATTACGGTTCCCCGCTTTGTTTCTCCTATTCCACAGGAAGACACGAAAGAAATCACGCATGCCTGGTTCTGGCCTCGGTTGGCGACATTCTTTAAAGAAAAGGATGTTGTGGTAGCGGAGACAGGGACATCTTCATTTGGGATATTGGATGTTCCTTTACCTCAGAATGCAATGTTTGTCAGCCAAATTCTCTGGGGCAGTATAGGGTGGACTGTTGGGAGCACACTTGGAGCTGCCTTGGCTGCAAAGGACGTCAATTTGGGTAGGACTATCCTGTTCATTGGAGACGGAAGCTTGTAAGTATTCCCTTACGATGTCTAAATCTCGCTTTTTTTCTAAAGCTTCTTAGGCAGTTAACTGTTCAAGAATTATCCACCATGTTACGAAAGGGCTTAACGCCCATCATTTTCGTACTCAACAACAGCGGATACACGATCGAAAGATTTTTGCATGGGAAGACCAGGTTTGTTCAAGGATGATTATATTAAGGGAACATCCAAACTCATTCCTTTTTCATAGGAAATATAACGATATATCGAACTGGGACTGGACAGCTCTTCCTTCTGTTCTCGGAGACGTTGATCGAGTCAAATCGAAAACCTACACAGTCAAAGATAAAGACGAGTTGGACCGGTTATTGCTAGACGATGATTTCGGAGTACAGAAAGCAAAGGAAGTCCTTCAACTGGTGGAAGTCATCATGCCGATGCATGATGCACCGAGGGCGTTGAAATCACAAGCAGAAATGAGTGGAAAAACGAACCAATACGTGCTCGAAATGAGAGGGGACCTGTAATCTCCAAAATAGCGTGTCCTCTACGGATTGATGTAATATAGAGGCTTCTGTCTGATATATTCAGTTTGTGGAAACAAGATTGGGGTGCTCCAAAGCTTTTCGGTTAGAGTTGCAACCAACAGTGCTTTCATAGATGAGATGTGTGCTCCCGATGGACGGGAGGAAGAGGGAAAGGGTGGAAAGAGATGAAAGGGAGATACGAGAAGAGTGGGGTTGCCGGAGGCTGGCCACCCACCCGGTGTGGAGACATTCTGAGCAGGTACCTGAACGCCCCAAACGGAGCACCCGCTCGACGTGCAGGGACCAAAGGCGAAGAAGGGCACTGTACACCCACCGGATAGCGGGTGGGAGGGCCCTCAATCTGAGAGTTGAACATTGAACATTAGCAGTGATGATATAAAGGATAATACCTAATCTAATGTATCAAGTAATGAGTCCCTATCAGCTACGAAATCCAGTACAGAGTTTGGTATTCTATGCGATACACGGTAGGTTTCAATCGAGTCAGACATACGCTTATGATTAGCCTTGTAGGCGTGATAAGTAGAATTTGTAACAATTTCTTCGACGCGGCGCCAGTAAAGAAGGAACGCGAGTGACGTCCAACCACCAGTTTGGGCAACGATCTCGGGAGGAACTCCTGCTAGAAGGAGCTCAACAGCACCACCGATGCGGAAGCTATGTCCCATGATGTCATAGAGCTCAGCCAAGGTCCAAACATCAGCAACTTGACAATTTACTGGTGAGAACTTTTTGACGACTTTTTGGACTTGCACAAGCCAACAAGTCGACCAGTCACCAGCTATGTCTGATTTCCGGCAAGCTCAGTTTTGCTCGGGTCCGCCTGCCAAAATTTTCCAGTCACCTCAACTTTTCACAAAAACCTCCACTGTTGGAGGCTTTCTGAGAGCAGCTATCATGTTATGGAACATATGCCAGCTATTAGGACCTCGTTGGCTGGTGTGTGGTTGCGATATGTGAAGAAGCTGGTGAACTTGCGAGGGGGTGGACTGGTCGAACCGGCCGAAAAGCCCAGAAAAGCCGGGAAAGTTCACCGGCAAATTGTGTGAGTTGCTGATGAATGGAACGGCAAGTGTCTAGAAAAGCTTTTTTGGTGAGATGACAGGGAGAGCCGTCTTCATCTGTGAAGGCGAATAACGAAAAGAAAGGAGGAACATTGTTGTTGACTTTGAGATGATTGCGAAAGGCCTCGACTGGGCAGATGCCATAGGTGTCAAGAGGTCGTGGTGTGAGTGAAATGGTGCCGCCTTTTTCTCGGGTAGACTTGGTCCAGGGAATACTGATGGAGCATGAGAGGTTACTGTCACTGAGAGAGCTGAAAACAATGCGAGAGGAGCGAGTAGCATGGTAATGGGGATTGAAGTCCTTAGATGAGGTGACAGTGGTTTCTCCTAATCGCCTACAGCCATATAGTGAACATGTTGCACATGCCCAGATTGCCGCATCCTTAGGTTTGTTGAGGTCCAGAGCGTTCTTGAGTACTTTGAGGTGAGAGTATGAGACAGGTGGTCGAGGGTCACGACGTAAGTGTGTGCCCTCTCGATTGGCAGTGACACGTGCCCAAGCAAGACGTGGATCGTCGCCACACCATGGGGCTTGGTGTTGGATGTGCCACGCTCGGAGACCAGATAGCCAAGAACGACAACAAGAGCCAGATTTTTTTCCAATACCGTATTTGCCAATGAAAGCAAGAATGAGGGTAGGATCAGCCGGCATGCGCTGCTCCTCTGGGATCTTGAGATCGTCGCAAAATTGATGAAAGCGAAGGATGCCAGCACCATAAGTACCTTTAGTTTTATTGACAATACCCCCAGCGATGGCTTTTGAAGCAAAAGAGAGCACCTCGGGAGAGTACTTTGCACCATCTTCGATTTGTTTGACCAATGAGTAAGGAGAAAACCACCGGTGGATGCGATCTTTAGCAGGTACAAGTGGACGAAAAAGACTGGATGAGATCTTGTTACCACGCCTTGGTGGGCGTGGCATTTGTGGCTGTGGTGGGGTATCGTTTGAAACGATGTGAGAGGACGTAGATGTAGTGGGAGCTGAAAAAGAGCCTAAGAAATATAAGGAGATGAAAAATTAAAGGTAGAAGCAATGTCGTACAAGGCAAGACATGGTGACCACTTTGATTAGTTAATGGCCCTGAGGATAAGAAAGAAGTTGACGAAACTATGCTAGAGTCAGACTAAGGGTGGACAGGAAAGGCAGAAAACCTACAAGATGGCGGAGTAATGCCCGTGAGAATAGAGCTATGAGAGACAGAACGAGGTGGTTTGAGCGAAACCGGTAATGGGCGAAGAATACCACTCAAGAGTCAACCTAATATCAGAGCTACGGGAGTAGCACCAACACCAAATCAACCCAAAAACTAGTAAACCTCCGTGTAAAGTCTATCAATAACTCTACACACCAGGAAAGATTGCAAGGGTGGACTGCTTGGCAAAGGTTACGCACAAGATCACAGTCTCAGTATCGTATGAAGTTCTTATGAAATCAATGTGTAACTGCAAGTGTAAAAACACCACAGCTACGGGATTCTAAGGTTTGTAGGGGCTCTGTTTATTGTCCAGTGGACTAAGTGGGACTATGAATTTCGTCTACGGTAAGACTAATTCGAACGATTGGAGACTATTGCCCTCGACGGACACGAAAACTAAGTCCTCGGCGGACACGAATGCTAAGACCCTCGACGGATCATGAAACAGTAATCAAGACCTCGGCGGCCTACGGACGGATAGTTCTCTAGTTTTTGACCTCGACAGTCTCGTATAGTTCAAATCAAATCTTATCGTTTCACTGCACAAAGACAGGGCAAATCTCTCTATTGGTGTCAAGAGCAGTTACTCACGGGCAACCCACTCAGGACTTTCCTACGCACGGGTAGTACTTTTTTATCTACGGATACATGAGCTGCTTTTATACTACTTCTACGCTAGCTTTGTAATCCTATCTCTACTTGTTTCATCTCTAAAAATAATGCACTGTAGCTACGAATCCATGCGGAGTCTTATCGCTAGGGACTGCTACATGTGCAGAATCTTGTCTACGGAGCTTTTCCGTATTCGAATCATATGTTTTGGACCAATCTGGACCGTTCTTCATTCTTGTTTCAGCATGTAGAATGGACCTACATAGGCGTACCATATGGTATTTCCTGCCTACGGACCTTATCCTGTATTTCGACGTTATCAAATCATATGGACTTTGTGTGTCCAAGTAGTTCCAGCATATGGATCCAGAGTTCCGAATCGCCATAGCACATGAACAGTGTGGACTCCAAGATCCGTTGTTCATTCCTGCCTGGTTCCTGGGTACTCTATCTGTGATCTGGGATCTGTATCATGTCTTTTTGTCTTTTCCTCAGATCGGGACTCGATCTACGGTCATATCAAATTTCTCCTAGTCTGTGTGGTCCAATGTCCGATTTCTTGTCAACTAAATCCCCCGTAGAAGTAGGTACTCCTAGTATGAAGGTCTTTTGACTTTGTTAAGTTCTGCTACGAATGGTTCTGTGAAGACTACAAGTCTTCTAATAGTACAATCCCTTGATATGCCAGTGCATAGTAGAATGTAGAGAGTAGAACTCGGTGGATTACCGCTTAAGTCCTCTGCTCATAGTGTTCTACAGGTTTCGAACGGTCATACAGTTTTCTGACACGATCTACGGCTCTCTCTAACTGGTCTAGCTGCGCCTACGGCACATCCTACTAGCGGCACTAGCTTTAACTAGCAATTCGGGCTCACTCTAGTTCTTAATACGATAAATATCGCTCCGTAGCACCGTTTAAAGTGCAAAAAGAACCGTGTAGCATAGTCAACTAAGTCGCATTATCTCCCCCAAACAAAAGAGGACTGTCCCCAGTCCATCTACGGACTGAGCGCAACATCATCTTCTATCGTTTGAATTGATCTACGGCTTTTTCATTTAGTAGTTCTACTAAAAGCCTTCAAAATGGCCTGTAGATCTACTTAATCTTATCTACGGTGTACACTCTAGTGTACAACCGTCAAGTCTCTGACTTAGAGAAATTTTGAGCTCGAGCTCTACGCTGACCAGCGCTAATGTTCCCAAAAAGGAAATGTTCCGACATGTTAAGGACATGCGGAATGACTCGGAACCGAATGGAACCGAAGGGGGAAACGATAAGATAAGATATAAGATATGTACTGAAGGATATACTAAAGAGGAATGATCTAAGATGAGAAGAGGAAAGAAACGGAGTTGATCGGAGTGTGTCGGAGAGCGACGAGGAGAGTGAAGGAGGTTGAAGAGAATGACGGAGTCTTGACAGTAGCCGAAGTTATTGGACAACGGCTCCCTGAGTCGAACTGCCTTAGACCAGGTCACTGGGAAACCAGAGTCGAGTTTAATTCTGAAGAATGTAACTACTAAGTCGTACATCTTATATAGGATAGAAATGTACAAGGTCCGAGATGGATCCAATAGCCGGATCCGCATTCGGACCGCCGACTCCCAAGCCGATAGTCTAGGCGTTAATGGGTAGTACGGAGATTAAGGTAGGTGGAGTAAGTAAGAATAGGATGAAGTGATTGTGACACGTCGGTCCGGATCGGTCCGGCATGTATGTAACAGTATCCCCCTCTTAAGGTTCTTGCCCTCAAGAACCTTTCCGAGACAGAAACCGATGTAAATATAGTAAGGTAGAATTCGAAAAAATTGAAGTGAATCGGGTCCGTGCGGAGTCCGATGAACGTGATTTTCTAAGTTGAAAACGATCGAGTGATTGCCGAGAGGCAAAGGGAGACAAATAAGAAAAGGATATATAAAGCGTACCATGAAAATTTCTAAGTCCATTCCCCTTAACCTCCTTCTTCCACCATCATGAGCGCAGTCCCCACCGAGTTCCTTCCCCTCCTAACTCCTCGACCAACCCTAATCAAACGAAAACCATTCGACAAGCCGCGTCCGATCGGGTGCGAGCCCTTCAATGCATCCAAGTTCACACGCCCCGGCGGAGTTTCCGATATGGAGTGGGCGAAGATGGTGCGAGACGAAAAGAGTCAGATCCGAGCGGCGCAGGAGGAGTTGGATGAGTGGGAGTGGGAGAAGACGGTTTTTGAGGATGAGGAGTACAAGAAGGAAGTGAAGTCGGCTCAGGAGCAGGAAGCGTGGGATACCGAGCAAGCTGAGCGTAGGGAGAAATTGGCGAAATGGAAGCGAGAGGAAGCCGAGCGGGTCCGACGAGAGGAAGAAGAGAAAAGATCAATGGACGCGAGCGGGTCCGGATCACGTCCCGAGAATGAGGATGATCCGATGGACGATGAGACGTCCGAACCAGTAAGTTTCATTTCCTATTCATTGATTGCTTATTGACCTTTTTCTTTTTAGTTGAGATTGTTAACTCCCGTCGCCGCATATGCCCTTGGAGTTGAGGAAGGGAAGGATCAAGCCCGGCGGCCGATCGGAAATTACATAGATGGAGGGAAGAAAAAGCGAGGGTTGAAAGAGGAAGGAGGACGGATCATTGCGGCACTGAAGGGTACAGTTCCCTTCATTTGATTTTCATGTTTCTTGAACACAGCTGACTTTTCTCTAGTGTGTGATCGTTGCTCCTTGAAGGAGCTCGACTGTTCGGTCCCGGCGGCTTCAAAGCAGGGACATGCCTGCACCGAGTGTAGGAAATCGAAAGTCAAATGTTCGTTGACTTCGGGTGGCCGCTCGGCGCCGACAGTTCAAGACAAGGACAGTATTTTGGAAGAGATTTTGGAAGAGATGCGGAGAAGCAATGAGTTGGCAGAGGAGAATAACGCGTTGCTTCGGAAGCTGGTTCGGGCCCGATCTGGCACCAAAAAGAAGCTTCAACTGGAAGCTGTGGAAGTATCGAAACGGGTTGCGAAGCGGAAACGGGTAGAAGAGGAAGAAGAAGAAGAAGCAGAGCCGAGTGAAAAGAAGAAGGGAAAAGCAAAAGAGATTGTAGCAGAAGAACGAGATGGAGAAGATATGGAAGTAGAAGAGTAAGGAACGTAAGCGGCCGATGTCGGACCTTAATAATGTAGAAAAATTGTAATTAGTACGGACCGAAACGGCCATTTGGGCCTTGATTGTAAAAGTTTTTTCTTGAATTTGAAAAGTGTTAATGAGTGAATAAGGATCATAAGGATCCGGAGGGACCCGGTCTATTAGGGTACTTAGCGTGAAATTCCGTAATGATCTCCTCGGCCTGGAAATTATCGGCCAGGATCCAAGAGTATTCTTCGTCAGTACCTTCATATCCTAACCACCGTACATAGTACTGCAGCTTGCATCGGAACCGTCGGTCGATTTTGGAATCGAGTATCTCCGAGACCTTGTAATGATCTTCAGAGTCTTCGACGATAACGGGTCCGGGCGGGTCCTGGACACGATTAGGGATAGGATTAGGAAGGATAGATTCTAGTTGAGAGACGTGAAAGACAGGATGAATAGAGCGGAGTTCTTTCGGAAGCCGAAGAGTGTAAGCAACTGTGGACGGTTGAGCTATGATTTCAAAAGGACCGAGATACTTCTCCGAAAACTTCTTAGTCGGCCGAGTCGATTTGATGTTTTTGGCTGTCACCATGATCCGGTCTCCGACCTTCCATTCGGGATGCGGTATAAGCTTTTTGTCCTTCTGTTCCTTGTAGCGTTTCTGAGCTGCTGTTAACTCGTCACGGAGCATAGAATGTAATTCGTCAAGATCGACGACAAACTCACGGGCCCGTTCGGATGCGATATCGCGTTCTGGATGGACAATGATGTTCGGATGATAACCCTTGTTGGCAAAGAAAGGAGAGATGCCGGTGGAAGCGTTCGGAGCGTTGTTATACGCGAACTCTGCTAATGGAAGAAGTTCGTCCCAATTGTCCTGCTGATAATTGCAGTAGATTCGGATGTACTGTTCTAGAGTTTGGTTAGCACGTTCGGTCTGTCCGTCGGCCGAAGGGTGGTATCCGGAAGTGAAGTGAAGCTTCATATCCAGAGCGGTACCTAAGGAGCGCATGAATCGAGAGACGAATTCGGAACCGCGATCGGAAGTGACATGATTCGGAACCCCGTGTTTAGAGAAGACATGAATAATAAAGATGCGTGCAAGCTGTTCGGAAGTGATAGTAGTGTCGGTTGGAATGAAAATGGATTGTTTAGAGGCACGATCTATAATGACTAGGATGGAATTATAGCCATTAGAATTCGGGAGTTCTTCGATGAAGTCCATGGATATAGAATCCCACGGACGGGCTGGAACTGGTAGAGGCTGAAGCATACCGTACGGTCGATGTCTCGGAGACTTGTTCCTATTACAGATAACACAAGACTTAACGTAATCACGGACCAATTCACGGATCCGTGGCCAAGTGTACTGTCGGCGGATAGTCTCTAGGGTACGATTCTGACCGAAATGTCCAGCTAGAATATGGTCATGGAAGATGCGGAGGACCCGGAGTTGGAGATCCTTAGCATCTGGAACGTAGATTCGTTCATCAAGACGAAGAAAACCAGACTCATCTAAAGACCAACGGGATTTCTCGGGATCCGTAGCGGACCGGAAATGTTCCCGAAGGGATTCGTCTTCTGACTGAGCTGTTCGGATGTCTTCGTGAAGTCGTTCAATATCCATAATGACACTAGTGCGAAGGATGGGGCCTTCAAGGAAGGTAGCACGGAGGGAGGAGGAGAGTTGTTCTTGTGTAAAGACTGGACGGAAGTTATGAGGATTAAGACTGGCATAAGCGGTATCCCCCTCTTTAGGGTAGACGTCCCATCGTCTAGTAAGAGCGTCCGGTTTAGTTCCGAGACGTCCGGGACGGAAACGAATAACCATGTTAAAATGAGAGAGATATTCGGACCACCTAACTTGCCAACGGGTAAGAATCTTGGTAGAAGTGAAGTATTCCAAGTTCTTGTGATCTGTAACCACGTCGACCGGATCTCCGGAACCCTCCAAGTAATGTCGCCACCGTTTGAACGCTTCGAATATAGCAAGAAGCTCCTTGTCGTGGACGTCGTAGTTGAGTTCGGGAGGCGTGAAAGTGCGTGAGTGGAAAGCAATAGGGTGAATCTCACCGTCCTCGGTCTGAAGGGAAAGGATTGCAGCTAATGCATAATCGGAAGCGTCGGTCTCCAGAATGATTTCCTGATCAGGAAGCCAGTGCGTAAGTATAGGAGCATGAGTAAAAGCTTCCTTTAACGTTTCAAACGCTTTCTGACATTCGGGACCGAAATTCCATTTGATCTGCTTCCGGGTGAGGCGGGTAAGAGGGACAGTGATGGCACTATAATCGTAAATAAAGCGCCGATAGAAATTGCAAAAACCAAGGAAAGATTGGATATCCTTGATCTTACGCGGCGGAGGCCATTCGGTAATGACTTTGACCTTTGCCATGTCCATTCGCAAGCCTTCGGGGGAGAGAATGTAACCGAGGTATTCAATGGTGTCTGTGTGGAAGTCGCATTTCGAAGCTTTACAGTAGAGACCGTTCTTTCGGAGTCTACGGAGTACTTCCTTAACATGCTCCCGATGGGATTCGAGGTCATCCGAGTAAATAAGGATGTCATCCAAATAAACAAGGACATTGACGTCAAGCATGTCAGAGAAAATATCGTTAACAAAGCGTTGAAAAACAGATGGAGCATTGGTTAAACCTTCCGGCATAACACGCCATTCAAAGGATCCGTAACGAGTCCTGAAAGCGGTTTTTGGTTCGTCTCCGGGAGCGATCCGGACGAGATGATAAGCATGACGTAAGTCTAGCTTGGTGTAAATCCGAGCCCTCCGAGGTGAGTCTAGAAGGTCAGATATAAGAGGAAGCGGATACCGGTCTTTCTTCGTGATCTTGTTAAGGCCACGGAAGTCGACGCATAGGCGGAGATCGCCGGATTTCTTCTTGACAAAAAGAACCGGAGCACCGTAAGGGGATTTCGAAGGAGTGATGAGCCCAGCACTGAGATGTTCGTCTATGAAGTCTCGAAGTGCCTTGAGTTCGGCTGTGGAAAGAGAGTAGATCGGTCCGTAAGGCGGATCCGAACCATCCTCTAGATTGATTTTAATATCGTAAGGTCTATGCGGGGGGAGTTCCCCGGCTTTCGACTCGGAGAAAACATCAGCGAACTCGTGATACTCCGTAGGAATACGTGCGAGATCCTCATTGGATAAATCCGAGGCTCTTCCGGTCACCGACTTTTCCGTTGTGTCTACCATCTGCATGGTATAAGATCGCGCACCTGATTGCTTTGTAGCGTTCAAGTAAGCACGAGCAGAGATGATGGAAACCAGCGGAGTCGAGTTGGACGGAGCGTTAAGAAGATCTGCATAGGAGTAAATAGGCTCAAAAGGAAAGTGAGAAGTTTTAGAAGCGTAGCGGAGTTTAGCCTGTTGGCGTTTGCTCGGGCCCGCCGGAATGGATTTGTCTGAGTCCTCGACAGAGGGAGTCGGACGGTCGGCCGGATTCGGAAGCGTGTCGGTTCGGAAAGTGATACTGTTTTCAGACCAGTCAATCAACGGATTGTAGCGGTTGAGCCAGTTGTATCCCAGAACTAAGTTGCAAGTAGAATCTAGAGAAGTGACGTAAAAGTCGATTAGAATGGTTTTGCCTGTAGAGAACTTCATCGGAAGCGAGGCGGATGACGTAATAACGGAGCCGATGGAACCGTCGAGTAATCGTAAAGATATAGGTGAAATAGGTATTGTATGTACTAGATTCTTTGTAACAAAGCCTTTATCAATAAAGCAATGGGAAGAACCGGAGTCCACTAGGGCCAAGAAATTATATGTATCGGATGTAAGAGGAACCGTAAGTGAATTAGAAGAAGAGAGCGCAGCTGCGTTGAGTGTAACCTCAGGATAGACACAATCCGGTGCAGTGCAACTCCGAGCTTGTGTCGAGGCATCGGAGTTGCAGCCTAGTTTCCCGACTTCTCGTCGGACTTGGCCTTCTCCGGAGTAGAAGAGACTGTCGCTGCACGGGCTTTAGCATCCTTCGCAGTCTGATTAGTCTTCTTCTTTTGACAATCCTCAACTTTATGTTTACCCAACCCACAATAACTACACAACCCTTCCTTCAACCGTCGGGCCTTCTCGTCGGCGTTGAGTTTTCCATCCGTTCCTAACTTCTCCAAGAATGGGAGACGGGGAGCGGCGGAGGCCGAAGCGGAAGCGTTGGAAGTGGAAGAGTTCGAGGTCTGTCCTTTGCCTTTCGGCTTGGACTTGGATTGTGAAGAGGAAGAGGAGTTGTTGTTGGAAGTAGAGGTAGAGGAAGAGGATTGTTTCGGAGTAGAATTGGAATTGGAATTGGAATTGGAATTAGACTGGCGATTAGCTCGGGATTTTTCGGCCTCGCGCTGCCAATAGCGAAGATCTACGGCTTTAGCGGCCGCTTTGAGAGGATGATACAACGCCGGCTTCCCGCCGGTGATGTTACTAACTCCGTCCTTTAGACGTTCAGGAAGACCTTTGTAAAAGGCATGCTGAAGAGCGGAGTCGCTATAACCAATTTTAGCTGCGATGTCATTGAATTTAGTAAATATACGGCGCGATTTTCTCGTTCGACCGCATAACCAAGTAATCCAACTTATCCACCGCTTCTCCGGCGGCATCCACTTGACCAAAGTTAGTTTGGAGTTCTACTACCCAAGCTCTGTAGCTAACCATCCAAGCCGGCGGATCCAGCTCGGAAAACTCGCTACCTAACAAATCAGGTTCAAAGTAATCGAGAGCTATACCACGGAGGAAGGAAAGTCCGTAGTTGACTTTGGAAGCGGAGTCGACGAAGGATTCGGAGAAATAATTGAACTGGAGTTGTAGACCAGTGAGGAAGTTTTTGAGTTTGGTGGGGTCGGAGCCGTTGAAGGTTTCGGGGTCCTTCGGTTTGGGCACCTTTCTTCGGTTTTGCTTTTTCGCGTAGCATTTGCTGAAGCAGAAGATTGTGAGTGGTGAGGTAGGTAGCATAGGCCGAAAAGAAACCCTCGGCTCCGCCGCCTTGTGGCGGATCATGACCACCTCCCCCGCCACCGCCAGGAGGACCACCGCCTCCTGAACCACCTCCTGAGCCACCGATCGGAGGATCCGACGGATCCTCCTCGGGGTCAGTACCATCGTCAAAAGAGTCATCCTCGTCGTCATCCGCTCTACCCTTGCCTTTATTCCTCCTGGGTGTCTCCGGGACCTCCTCGATGTGCATTTCGGAGATGATCGGAGATTGTCGGGGGGTGCGTTGGTTGGAGCTGCGATTGCTGGAAGAGCGTCGGGGACGATTAACGGTACCTTGGAGTTTGCTCGGAGATAGTAAAGTGTTGTATGGGTCGTTGGAATCAGAAGCATAAACGCTACTGACCCTTCGTGAAGAACTGGGAACTTGAAGATGGGATATACGAAGATGGGACCCGACATGGGTCGTAATCGGAGTAGGACGGGAAGGAAACATAGAATCGAAGATCTTGAACTGATCAGAGACGTCGTCCGGAGTGAACGACATTTCGACTCAAGAAAAAGAATTAAACTACTGTTAAGGACGTGCGGAATGACTCGGAACCGAATGGAACCGAAGGGGGAAACGATAAGATAAGATATAAGATATGTACTGAAGGATATACTAAAGAGGAATGATCTAAGATGAGAAGAGGAAAGAAACGGAGTTGATCGGAGTGTGTCGGAGAGCGACGAGGAGAGTGAAGGAGGTTGAAGAGAATGACGGAGTCTTGACAGTAGCCGAAGTTATTGGACAACGGCTCCCTGAGTCGAACTGCCTTAGACCAGGTCACTGGGAAACCAGAGTCGAGTTTAATTCTGAAGAATGTAACTACTAAGTCGTACATCTTATATAGGATAGAAATGTACAAGGTCCGAGACGGATCCAATAGCCGGATCCGCATTCGGACCGCCGACTCCCAAGCCGATAGTCTAGGCGTTAATGGGTAGTACGGAGATTAAGGTAGGTGGAGTAAGTAAGAATAGGATGAAGTGATTGTGACACGTCGGTCCGGATCGGTCCGGCATGTATGTAACACGACATCAAAATGATTTTCCCACGCCAGAACTCCTACGATGCAATGTTCCATCGTTAATTACTTCCATCATTTCTTAATTATGGCCTCATCATTCCGTAGATGATTTCAACAGCCTCGAGGCTTTAATTTCCGTAGATCTGGAATATTCTACAACATTCTGTGATGTTCTACGGTCATGTGCTGGTTCATATGTTGGATTTGGCTATAAAAACCGCAGCAGTTGGACTTAGCAGAAATTTTCATTCCTCCCTTCTCCCACCTGCTCTACGGTCGCTCTTCGCCGCCGCTCTTCTTATCATCTTCACCGCCGCTCTCAACGTTCTCGAGGTGAGTGGGGACAATCTACGGAGGCTTCGGAGTCTGCTCCGAGGCCCGTAGATTGTCTTCGCTTTTCTTATTGTTTTTACGGTGTCGCATACTAATGCGACGCCGTAGATCACATCCAATGCCGTCGAAACAAGATAAAGGCAAAGGAAAGGCCCCAGCACCAGCACCATACGTTCCATCGCCGATAATTCTGGAAGCTCTGGAGGCTAACCTCCTTTATGTGCATACTTGGATCGGAAGTCTCAACAATCACCTTATTGCTAAAGTAACAGAAGATCTCCAGATGTTTGAAGAATTTAGAAAGAATGCGTCCTTTTTGGTGTGTCCCCTTTCTTTTCTCATAATTCTTCTCCTTATTTTGCCGTAGAACGACCTACACCGTCAAATCGTGCGCTTCCGCGACGAACTTTGGATTTCCCCAGCTCTGCAGATCATGGCTACTCTCTCCTTTCTAGCTGACGATTGGAAGGTGCCAGGAGAAGAGTGGATGTATGGGGATACTGAGTTCACCCATCTACTTGAGGTTCTTGGTGTAAGTCCCCATTCCCATAGCCTTTCTCTAGCTTATCTTTTTTATAGCAGTTCGATTTCGATTCCGAGCCTCCTGAATTTTATCTTTCGGAGGCTCCGAGACCGGTTCTCCCATCTACGGTAAGATTCATGTTCATTTCATTTTATTTTGGACGCTCAACTTTCGCCATAGCTTCCTCGTTCCGCTCCTCCCACTTCTCCTGTGGTAGCTTCAGGCTCCCAGGATGTTGTCATGGGTTCGCCCCAGACAGCAAATGTTCAACCTGCTTTCGGTTTGTCCGAAGCCGGTCCCTCCACACTTCCAGTTGCTGGTCCTTCAAAACCAGTTCAAAAACGAAAGGTACGTTTCTGCGGAATTATCTCATTTACTTTTCTTATCGCGTTCTAGGCTCCAAGTTCGCCTACGGCGGGCCCTTTGCGACCAACACGGCCTAAGAAAAGCCGAACCTTTGTCAAGAAAGTCGCCTTTGCTGAAACTTCCGACGATGCGGGGTCTCCCCCTCCTTCTGTAAGTGACTTCATTTCTTATCAAGTTTTTGAGTCCTCTAACCATCTTTCTTAGCGTTACAAGACTCGATCTCGGACCAAGAACCCATCTGCGGCAGCCGTAGCTTCCGAATCCGAGACTGTGGGGGAAGATCCTTCTTCCAATCCATCGCCTTCAAAAGGCTCCAACTCAAAGGGGAAGAAGAAGGGTACCACTACTCGAACTGGAGTATCCGTAGACGAGCTGTGGACTTCTTCTGCTCCCTCCCATGTGTTCCCTGAGGAATGGATCGGAGCCGCACGAAGTAAGTTCCTCTTTCATTTAAGTTCCATGCTAACATTGTAGCATAGATATGGACCTCCAGTTTGAATTAGGCGAAGCTAAGCTAAGCCTTGAATCTATTTTGAAAGCGGGTCGATCCGTAGCTTTCGTAAGTCCTCTTGTTCTCTATTCGTAGTCTTTCTCTGACCAAACTTATTCAGTTCAATCGTTTCTCTCCCTGTGGCCGCTGCACCTATTTCGGCTACGCAGATTGCAAGCCAATCTGGGCTGCTAGCGGAAAGGCTGGCCATCGACCAACTTGTGCGCGCTGTTTCGCCGGGAAACAGAAGTGCTCTTACTTCGACCCGGACAACTCGCAAGCTGGCCTCAAGAAACTCGAGGCTGCATCGAGCAACAACCTTCGTAAGTTCTTCTCGTTCACCTTCTTATCGTTCCATTCTCACTCTCTGCCTCAAGTTCTGGCTCAGATTGTCCTACGGCTCCATCGTGAGCTACAGGCGTTCGAAGACCTGCGGATCACACAAATGGCCGCTTACAAGTCCGCTTTGTCCGTCTGGGACAATATTCAAGACAGTCAACGCATGCTACGGGCTGCAGGGAGAGACCCAATCGAGGTCTTCAAGGGTCTTCAAGAGGATGAAGCCTTCAAAATGACACCTTCCCAGGTCAAGGCTCTCGGCCAATCGCTCGGATGGTCTTTTTCTGGCACAGCCGTAGATGGTGTTGAAGGGACCACACTTTCCCCAGACCCCTTGGTACGTTTTTCTTTCATCTACAAGGTCTTTCTCAATCATATCTGGATTCCATTTTCTAGCCCTCTACTTCTGTCGATCCACCCGCTCCCGTAGCTACAACTGGGGGCTCTGAACAGGCCAGTGAGGCTGTTGAGGAGGGAGAAGAAGTAGTAGGATCTGATGATTCTTCGTCGGGTTCTTCTTCCTCCGCTTCAGCTTCTCCGTCCGCCGTAGCTGGGCCTATAGCTATCTTAGAAGAAGCAAAAGAGGTTGAGGGAGAAGAGGATTTGGGAGTCCCTTTCACTCCTAGACTCGTAAGTCTTTATTATCTTTTCTTATACTTTCATCTATTCATATTATCATTCTAGGAAGAGAAGATTACTGCTAAGGACCTAATCGACGATGAGGCCAAAGAAGCAGTGAGTCATTTCCCCATTTTTCCGTAGGTCTGTTTCAACCTTCAACTCTAGAGCACCGACGATTCAAGTACGGAAGAAGAGGAGGGGGACAGTGAGGACGAGGGAGAATCTTCGGATTCTTTCTCCCCTTCTGTCCGCCGCTCTCTCGATCCAGTTTCCAAGGCAGTCATTGCCAAGCTGGATCAAGACAGGCGAGCCGTCGAGAGGGCGTTTGGCCTTCAGCCGCGACGCAAAAGGTAAGCTCGATATTTCTATCTTATAAATTCAAGGTTACTAACTCTTTGTTAGAGCTTAGTAGTCTTTCTTCCCTTGGACTTTTAATATCAAATCTGTAATCATCATTTTCATGTCTTCTTGGTTGTATCAATAGCCTACTTTTATTGTAGCTTCTTGATTCTTGTATTGGGCATCTGCCCTCATCTTTTGTATTCTTGGTATGCGCTACGGCGCCTAAGTTCTCTTTTTGTATTTTTAGTTTCATATCTTGTAGTAGAATCAAGACTTGTTTGATTCATATACTGTGTGAACTAAGTTCAAATGTGTCCAACTTAAAACTCTAATTGCTAAGTTAAAGTCTCATCGGCCGTAGCTCGCGTATCTCTATGCTCGGAGCTAGATGAATCTATCTGTAGCATATTGTTCAATCATTCTTATCGCTATGCATCTCTCGCGTAGCTTCTCGCTTATACGTTTTTCTTAAGCGATGGTTATCTTTTCAGGATCCGTAGGTACACCCGTATGTTCATGTAGGTGTCCAAATCACAAAACTTGAATCTACGGTCAAATTTTCAGGAACCTAAGGTACCTCTCCCCAAACAAATGAGCAGTCAACTCCTGTTGACTAGATGTTGGATCCGGGAGTCCTTTAGGACCATAAGGTAGAGAAAGTCATCTACGGCTGGATAGTAGAGCGTAAAAGGTATAAAAGGTTGACCGTAGATAGTCAATTCTTCACTACCCAGCTCTACCAGCATTCGTAGTAACCAATTCTCAACTCTTACATTCTCATATTATCTAAAACATGTCCACTCGTAGCCGAATTTGTTCCTACCAAAATCTGGGTTGAACGCGCTGCTCCGATCGTTGAACAAGTCAGCCAGTTGCGTCCCTACGCTAACAAGCTGTCCGCCGAGCTGTTCACCAAACAGCTTCTCGACGTTGTGGTACGTTCAGCACCGCTCTTTCATCTCTGATTCATTGTAATGCTTCTGCCGTAGGTTCAGACCAAGCTCCAAAGCTACCAGTCTGCCAAAGACGATGTTGCGTTCGATCTTTATCGCAACGTCGTCGAGATGGTCACCGCGACATCGAGCAGTTCTCTCTCGATAAGAGCGTTGACTTCGCAAAGGCCAAATCCTTCTACGTCGAGATGTGCGCTGTGCGCAACAAGGCATCTGCTATCAAGCGCAAGAATGTAAGCTCTTAGTTTATCAATCTTTCTAATTTTCAATATTGACTTCGCCGTAGGGAGCTAGCTCTTCTCGCAACGAAGCTACTATCGAAATCTCTGATACTGAAGAGGCCAACACTAAAGTAAGCCCTTCAGTTCGTTCTAAACCTATCTACGGCTCAATCCTTTTACCAGAATGACGACTTCAAGATGAAGGACGCCACTAAAGGGAAGGATCCTATGAAAATTCGCATTTCCAAGAAGAAAGAGGTCCGTAGATCGCATTATTCGTTTCATATAAATCATTTCTAATCTTTCCGTAGATCGAAGCAAAGCCTGCTAAGAAGGCTCGTATCGATAAGGCAGGCGTAGACCTTACGCCCGAATCCGAGGGTGAGTGTCCACCTTGGGACCGTCCTCTCTTTATTCGTGGCCGTAGCATCACTTATGACAACTTGTTGGACAGAGGAGAAGAAATGCAGAGAGTCTACGCATCTCTCTGTACTCAAGGTCATAGCCAGCATGCCGGCCCATTTTGGTATGGACTCCCTTTCTGCGTCCGACCTCGCCGCCATTCAGACCCTCCTCCGTACGGAGGTCAATGCATCGGCCTTTTCGATCCTTCACCAAGGAGCAGCGTACCGGGCAGCCTACGAAAAACTCGTCGAGGCAAATCAGCTAGTCCTTTCCCGCCTCGCCCTTTCCGTCGAACAGTCAGCTACGTCGACTTCAACACAGGAGAGGTCTACAAACCAGCCTACTGAGGCGGATGCAGGTGCTCCTATGGAGTCTATTCAGTAGTGTATCTTTCCGTAGATCACTCTTTTAACAATGGCTGGCTGTAGCGATAAACGGTGTCCGCTCCTTTCATATTACTGTCATTTCGTATACTTGTGCACTAGTTAGATTTTATTAGAATCTAACTGGATTTTTCAGTTTCATATGTTCAGTCAGATCCGAGAAAATCTAACTTTCTCTTAGCAGACCTAGTAACTCTTACTGGATCATCCATTGGATCCTCAGATTCGCTAGGTAGCTCAATTTCATTATCACTTTCTGCCGTAGCTGAGGCATTACCATTCAGCCTCAAGTTTTGAGCCCAGTCAAAGATGTAATCCACTCCAAGTTCATACTCAGTTGGTTCATCTTCGTTAGCCATGGCTTCTAACTCATCTTTAGATAGCTGAATTAAATCTTTTACTTCCGTAGGAAGGTCAATGTGGTATCGCGCCGCGTGAGGTAGGATGCGAAAGGCTCCATATTTTCCCCGTAGCAACGTTCCATCCATTTCCGCTAAGATATAAGAGCCACCTTTAGTAAGTCGAATGACTACGCAAGGCCCAAAGTATCTAGGGAACATTTTCCTATCCAAGTTCTTTTCAATAGCGGTATTTCCGTACTTGAACCAAGTCTCCGGGTTCAAAGTTTAAGGGTTTTATAGTATGTATATATTCCCGTTCGTACTTGATCAAGCGTCTACGCTTTTCTTCTGTAATTCTATCTCGCATAGCTGTTACATGCGTTCTGTGTTTAGCCAGAGCTTGCGCTCGAAAGCCAATTAACTCTTCTCGTGATAGAAACCTATTGGGTAGTTTTTACTAGCCGTAGATTCCACAATATCAAGCGGTAGTATAGGTTCTGCACCGGTAACAAAGAAGTAGGGGGAGCAACCTAGGTCCTTCCTAGTTGTTACTCTATCGCCCACAAAATATGCTTCAAAAACCAGTACCATTTCGCAAGGTCTCCAGCTACGGCTTTCGAAAGCGCGCTCCGTAGATCGAAATGCGCTCATCTCAATCTTTCCGTTTGCTTGAGAATTGTACGGTGAAATCTTAATGCTACGGATCACCCATATTTGGTCCGTAAGCCACCTTGCCATAGCAATCATTTGTGGTGCATTATCCGTAACAACCTCCTCGGGACAACCCCATCTACTAATGATATCGTCAAAGAACCACTCTGCGAGTATTCTGGCTGTATCACTTTGAATAGCCCTTGCTTGGACCATCTCGATAGTGCGCATCGTCCGTGAACAATCAGTTTACAACTGTTGCTAGCGAGTCATACTTAAAACATCTACATGGATCACTTGGAACAGCGACGGTGTGTGAGTAACCACTGGTGGTATTCTCAAAGATCAAGCCTTCGATCCTGGCATTCTTGACAGCTACGGACAAACCAATCTATGTCCTTGTCCATATGCGGCCACCAAAATCGTTTCTCCATGATCGACTTAGTCGCAAACATTCCTTTATGTCCTAGATGATCGTGACTTGCTACGAGCATCCACATCCTCTTATCAGGAACTACATACAACCTATGTTGTGTAGAACCATCCGTAGATCGTTTGTAAAGTCTCCCATCGGGTCTAGAAATTTTGATCCCAATGTAATGAAACTGTTCATTTCGTTTTAGATAACTTCGCTTACAAAATCTGCTTCGGGATCTAGAAGCCACTCTTCAATTTGTGGAACTTTCTCATCGAACCTTTTAATCTCATTCGTATATTCATGTATAGGCTTATATGGATGAGAATCATTCCAACTGTCATCTACGGCGGGCGGAACCACTGGTACTTGCTTCAAAAATGTTGAAACATAGTCTGGAGGTTTCCGTAGCGCCCAATTTCTTATCTTATCTACAAAGTTTGCTTCATCTGGCAGACCGTAAGTCTTCTAAATAGCAAAAGACAGATGTAGCCAACTTTGGTTCTTTCTCAGCTAATGAAACCAAATAACCTGACCGCGGATCTATATCATCCTTGAACGTATCAATGTCAAAAGGTTCATCCTCGATTCCATCTCCCATTAAACTTTACTGGCTGACCATCATCGTCGACCAGGAATTCTTCCCATCCTTCTGGTCTAGGCGTAGATATCCCACCAGGAGGAGGTCTCGAAAGTCCATCTGGACCATGTACAAGTCCTTTAATATGAACTAGTTCAAAATGATAGAGTCTGATCTCTTCAATCCACGGTTAATGCTAGCATTCGGAGCACTATCCGGATTGTTCAACATTCCTTTGATATAGCTGGCATCCGTTTCTACGGTCAACGGTCTACATCCAAAAGTTTGATACTTCGGCCTCGTAGCGCCATAAGTAACCCGTAGAGCTCTCTTTTAGGTTGTGAGCGAGCTTCTCTCTCATTGAACGTTATAGACCCAAAGTAATTGTAGAACTTCATTTTTGGATTTTCGGGTCTACTTGGTACAAGTAATAGCCTACACCGTGCCAAGACGAATCTACGGCCAAAGTGATACCCGTCGGATTCTTATAGTCAATGGGCCGTGGCGGGTGCATCACGGATTCCATCTTGAACCTCTCGGACAGCTTCACAAGCTTCCTCGTTCATTTCAAATGGTACAAAAGCTCCAGTGAGCTTATTCAATGGTCTTGTCTTCTTAGCGTAGTCCTAATGAACATGCGCATTTGTCCTGCAATCCCCAGAAATGATCGAATATCAGTTTTGTTTCTGAAGTTTTTGGATCCCAGAGAGAATGATCTCTGCAAACTTCTCTACAGGTTTTCACCGTCGTAGGACACTCTATGGCTACTACCATTCCTTCAGCGCAACAAATGAAAGCCTTTGGACCTGAAAAGGTACCTCCCATACTTCATTCGCTGAACTATTCGATTCACGTTCTGTAAATGCTCCCAAACGAATCTACGGATGCCTGGATTCTCAGGAATCACCTCGTAGCCTCCGTCGGGCAACTCATATCTAGTACTAGGTCCTCGTATAGTGCGTCGTCAATGTATGGTCTAGTAACATGAGGAATTTCTTCCCGTAGAATGTATGTTACATCCTCATGAAACAAAGGGACTGAATTAGTCCATCCCATAGGTAGTTTCACTAATCTATAGGGGAAAGGCGTTTGGAACGTAGTAAAGTCTCGATTCCTCGTCGATAAGCCTTTCATCGTAGCCAACCCAAATGTCTAACATTCCTATACATGCTCTTCGGAAAAGCTACTAGCAATCTCAGCTGTTCCAGGTGGAATCCCAGAATGCTGAATCGTGACTGCATTCAATGGTTCTAACGAATGAACCAGCCGTAGACTCTTTCCATCTTTCTTTAGTACCATGAACCACCGATCGATACGACGACGTAGTAGGTTCGTATACTCCTGCTGCGATTTTGTCCTTCAAAATCTGGCAGACTTCTTCGTAAATCCCAGGTGGAATAGGGATATTACGCTCAACCCAGGGCTTGTGAGGCAACACTGGAAACTTAATCGGCGGAAGAAATCTGTGAAATGTTCCACCTATCCTCCAAGCGAATCCTTTCTCTTGGATTTTCATCAGATGGTGTACCAATTTCATTTCTTGGGCGTAGAAAGCCTTCATTATGATTCTTTTCTATGATTTCCTTACGTTCTTCTGTATACCGTTCTCCTGGACTGAAGCAGGAGGGTGCGGCGATAGTACTGGCATCCCTTCAAGCGGATCCCCAGTAATATTCCTAAGAACTCGGAATTCTTCTGGCATCTTAGCCAATTGTGGTCGGACTTTAAGTGCTACTGGCTTATATTTTCCGTGAGACCGACTGAACTGTATGTTTTCCAAGCGCCGTAGCACCCTGGGAAACATAGTTCTCACGCTCTATAGACTGCGAGCTACTCAAGAATGTGCTATATGAATTCGTAGGAAGACTTTCTCTCAAAGCTTTCCTTCTAAGTTGCGTAGAGCAAGCCCCATCTCTTGTACACAGCATCAAGTTCGATAACGTAGGCATTCAGAGAGTCCGTAGACGATAGAATCTCATCTATCGGGGTTTCGCCGTATAAAGGTCCTTAGGAAAGTTGTCTATAGTCCCGTAGACTTGCAACCATCTTTCCTTATGAAAAGCTAGTTCATTGAACAAAGTCTTTCCACGTTTCTCAGGATCCTTAGCTAACCTATCCAAATCCAAGGCTATACATTCGTCGGTTTGGTAGTGATTTTCGTACATCCTTTGGTGATAATCTACTAAGATGCTTCATTTAGCATTGTATCAAATGCATTTTCATTTTCAACCGCACCCCTACAAAACTTCGAGTCGAACGGGGTATCAATCTATTTGGATTTTCTTCGATTTTCGACGCATCAGCGAGATCCTTGAAATTCGTACTAAGCGAATCAACAAGTTCACATAGACTATGGGTATCTTGAGCCTTCAAGAGTAAAGCTCTGCGTCTACGGCGACCTCACTAAGCTCATCTATCTTATCTTGTTGAGAAGAGTCCGATCGATGTGCCAATTTTGGCTGTTGAAGCCTTCGAGGTTGAACCTCTTCTAGTAGTACAAAGCAACCGTTCTCGTTCCGTAGATTCACCGTGTATGGAATCTAGGGAATTGAAACTGTGCTGATGAATATAAAGAAAGAAAACTGTCCGTAACACAAGGAGAAATAGAAGCACTGTTTTGTGTTTTGTATCTTCTGTGTGTTTTTGTCTTTTCGTTTATATCAATGTTTTTCATCACTCTCGAATCAGACTGACTAGTAGTCCTTTCACTATTTGAAGCTTCTATGAAGGCTCCAGCCAGCTCCGTAGGAGAGAATTTTGTATTTATCAAATTTTTATATTTTTCAATTCGTGGAACACCGTGAGCATCTACGGATATTTGTAGAGCCCCTCTCCTTGATCCTCTATCAATTCATCAAGGTGGACTGAAAATTTGAAGATTCAGTCCCTCGTTGTTCTCTTTCTTTCTGCGCTTCCTCTGAACTCTGCGTCCGTAGGGTTGGTTCCGCTTAGGTTTTATCTTAATGCCTTCCCTCTCATGTATGTAGGGATGACACTTTGAATTCCTTTGTTTGGGCATGAAACCGTAACCCACTGATCTCCATCCTTGAAGTTTTGCACTTTTGATTCCGTTAAGGACATCGAAAGGTCTACCAAGAGAATCTGAAAGGGAGCTTTCTCCACCACATGAAGTTGCAAGTATACTGTTACTTCACCAAACTTGAAAGGTACATTTCTGCACACTCCCAGTGTTGGTTTCAGCTGTCCATTGGCAGACTGCATGTGAATCACTGAATTCGGATCCCATTGCAAGCCTAATCCTTGAGCAACCCATCAATCGCGATTATTTGCGATCCACCATCGATCACCGCTTCTACTCTTTCCGTAGAACCGTTAACCTCAGGAAAAACACATCTGAGACCCTCGGACAATCCAGCTACTATCACGACCTTCTGTTTTCTTCAGAATCTAACTCGGTGCGATAAACTTCCACAACATCTCGGTGAACTACTGATCCGCTTCCAATCCGTCTTCTTCCTCTTCTAAGGTTTCGAACGAATCTACGGTCTCAATATTATCTACTTTCACAAACTCCGCTTCTTCATCAAAATTCCTCAGCGCCGTAGAGTCTTTTATCGGATAGTCTAACGTTTGAAGGCGCTTTATAGTTCTTCGTTGAACGTGCTTATTCCTAACTCGCCGTAGCAATGCCTTTCGGAACTCTTCTGAAGCCGTGAGCTTGTTCAAGCAGACACTAGCGGATTGGCCATCATTTGGTCAATTAGGTCTTGTATCACCCGTTGCTTATCTTTTCGTTTCAACATTTTGAAGATTTTCCGTAGACGCTTTCTTCACGTTTTCGGATGAACCTTCTTAGATTTTGAAGCACCCTTGTCTTCAGGAATTACGCTGGGGCAATACAGAATCCCTTGGTTGTGGGACACGTTCTACGGGTTGAATTTTATCGAATACCCTAGGCGGGTAGAAGGGCGTCTATCGACCTGCGACGGAGGTTCTTCTTCATCCGATTCTGCTTCTCTTCTTCTTCAGAGACCTCTTCTTCGAAAGGCTTTCTCTGGGGTATCACATCGGTTGTTTCCTTAAGAATGACGGCGTAGATATTACTACTTGGGGTTTTGGTGGTAATTTTATTTTTGGGGTCCTCCGGTCTCCTCTGGGTATCTCGAGATCTATCTCTCTTATCTGAGGAGTCCATCATTGGACCTTTTAGTTTTGAGCTGTGGCCGACTGGCGGCAGTCTCTACCTCAAAGCAGCAATTCTCTGTAGAAAACTTCTATCGTAGGCACAGATTGGCGGTCTGGGAGATCATCATCAAGATCAAGTCTCCTTGTAAGAAGAAACTGGTCTTTTCAGCACCTGGCCATCCCTTCTCTCTAGCGATAGCTCTAATTCTGTCTGCTCGTGATTCTTTCTTTACTGGATCCAGTGGGGAGTTATTCCCATGTACATCTCCAATCTATTAGTATGTTCATTCTTAACTATCCACTTCTTCTGGGATAGCTCTTGTGCTTGCCTGCATTCTCTCCAGAAATGCCGGGTTCATCACAAATAATGCAATTTTTGTCCGTGAAGCCTATATGGCTGCCCTTGACGTGGGATTGGATGCGATCTGGTTGAAGGCCTAGATCCACCGCTACTCTGCCCTTGGCTTCCATTATGATCGCCGTAGCTTGCATGTTTTGTAGAAGTTAGGCTGACTGAAGTCAGGCATCTTAGCTCAGAAACTGCAGATAAGTTCATTGAGTATTCTGTCGTCTACGAGGCCAAAAGTTTCATTGTCAACTCGTCAGAAGCTATTTCCTTCTTATGCGAAGACAATGGAAGAACCGGAGTCCACTAGGGCCAAGAAATTATATGTATCGGATGTAAGAGGAACCGTAAGTGAATTAGAAGAAGAGAGCGCAGCTGCGTTGAGTGTAACCTCAGGATAGACACAATCCGGTGCAGTGCAACTCCGAGCTTGTGTCGAGGCATCGGAGTTGCAGCCTAGTTTCCCGACTTCTCGTCGGACTTGGCCTTCTCCGGAGTAGAAGAGACTGTCGCTGCACGGGCTTTAGCATCCTTCGCAGTCTGATTAGTCTTCTTCTTTTGACAATCCTCAACTTTATGTTTACCCAACCCACAATAACTACACAACCCTTCCTTCAACCGTCGGGCCTTCTCGTCGGCGTTGAGTTTTCCATCCGTTCCTAACTTCTCCAAGAATGGGAGACGGGGAGCGGCGGAGGCCGAAGCGGAAGCGTTGGAAGTGGAAGAGTTCGAGGTCTGTCCTTTGCCTTTCGGCTTGGACTTGGATTGTGAAGAGGAAGAGGAGTTGTTGTTGGAAGTAGAGGTAGAGGAAGAGGATTGTTTCGGAGTAGAATTGGAATTGGAATTGGAATTGGAATTAGACTGGCGATTAGCTCGGGATTTTTCGGCCTCGCGCTGCCAATAGCGAAGATCTACGGCTTTAGCGGCCGCTTTGAGAGGATGATACAACGCCGGCTTCCCGCCGGTGATGTTACTAACTCCGTCCTTTAGACGTTCAGGAAGACCTTTGTAAAAGGCATGCTGAAGAGCGGAGTCGCTATAACCAATTTTAGCTGCGATGTCATTGAATTTAGTAATATACGGCGCGATTTTCTCGTTCGACCGCATAACCAAGTAATCCAACTTATCCACCGCTTCTCCGGCGGCATCCACTTGACCAAAGTTAGTTTGGAGTTCTACTACCCAAGCTCTGTAGCTAACCATCCAAGCCGGCGGATCCAGCTCGGAAAACTCGCTACCTAACAAATCAGGTTCAAAGTAATCGAGAGCTATACCACGGAGGAAGGAAAGTCCGTAGTTGACTTTGGAAGCGGAGTCGACGAAGGATTCGGAGAAATAATTGAACTGGAGTTGTAGACCAGTGAGGAAGTTTTTGAGTTTGGTGGGGTCGGAGCCGTTGAAGGTTTCGGGGTCCTTCGGTTTGGCACCTTTCTTCGGTTTTGCTTTTTCGCGTAGCATTTGCTGAAGCAGAAGATTGTGAGTGGTGAGGTAGGTAGCATAGGCCGAAAAGAAACCCTCGGCTCCGCCGCCTTGTGGCGGATCATGACCACCTCCCCCGCCACCGCCAGGAGGACCACCGCCTCCTGAACCACCTCCTGAGCCACCGATCGGAGGATCCGACGGATCCTCCTCGGGGTCAGTACCATCGTCAAAAGAGTCATCCTCGTCGTCATCCGCTCTACCCTTGCCTTTATTCCTCCTGGGTGTCTCCGGGACCTCCTCGATGTGCATTTCGGAGATGATCGGAGATTGTCGGGGGGTGCGTTGGTTGGAGCTGCGATTGCTGGAAGAGCGTCGGGGACGATTAACGGTACCTTGGAGTTTGCTCGGAGATAGTAAAGTGTTGTATGGGTCGTTGGAATCAGAAGCATAAACGCTACTGACCCTTCGTGAAGAACTGGGAACTTGAAGATGGGATATACGAAGATGGGACCCGACATGGGTCGTAATCGGAGTAGGACGGGAAGGAAACATAGAATCGAAGATCTTGAACTGATCAGAGACGTCGTCCGGAGTGAACGACATTTCGACTCAAGAAAAAGAATTAAACTACTGTTAAGGACGTGCGGAATGACTCGGAACCGAATGGAACCGAAGGGGGAAACGATAAGATAAGATATAAGATATGTACTGAAGGATATACTAAAGAGGAATGATCTAAGATGAGAAGAGGAAAGAAACGGAGTTGATCGGAGTGTGTCGGAGAGCGACGAGGAGAGTGAAGGAGGTTGAAGAGAATGACGGAGTCTTGACAGTAGCCGAAGTTATTGGACAACGGCTCCCTGAGTCGAACTGCCTTAGACCAGGTCACTGGGAAACCAGAGTCGAGTTTAATTCTGAAGAATGTAACTACTAAGTCGTACATCTTATATAGGATAGAAATGTACAAGGTCCGAGACGGATCCAATAGCCGGATCCGCATTCGGACCGCCGACTCCCAAGCCGATAGTCTAGGCGTTAATGGGTAGTACGGAGATTAAGGTAGGTGGAGTAAGTAAGAATAGGATGAAGTGATTGTGACACGTCGGTCCGGATCGGTCCGGCATGTATGTAACACGACATCAAAATGATTTTCCCACGCCAGAACTCCTACGATGCAATGTTCCATCGTTAATTACTTCCATCATTTCTTAATTATGGCCTCATCATTCCGTAGATGATTTCAACAGCCTCGAGGCTTTAATTTCCGTAGATCTGGAATATTCTACAACATTCTGTGATGTTCTACGGTCATGTGCTGGTTCATATGTTGGATTTGGCTATAAAAACCGCAGCAGTTGGACTTAGCAGAAATTTTCATTCCTCCCTTCTCCCACCTGCTCTACGGTCGCTCTTCGCCGCCGCTCTTCTTATCATCTTCACCGCCGCTCTCAACGTTCTCGAGGTGAGTGGGGACAATCTACGGAGGCTTCGGAGTCTGCTCCGAGGCCCGTAGATTGTCTTCGCTTTTCTTATTGTTTTTACGGTGTCGCATACTAATGCGACGCCGTAGATCACATCCAATGCCGTCGAAACAAGATAAAGGCAAAGGAAAGGCCCCAGCACCAGCACCATACGTTCCATCGCCGATAATTCTGGAAGCTCTGGAGGCTAACCTCCTTTATGTGCATACTTGGATCGGAAGTCTCAACAATCACCTTATTGCTAAAGTAACAGAAGATCTCCAGATGTTTGAAGAATTTAGAAAGAATGCGTCCTTTTTGGTGTGTCCCCTTTCTTTTCTCATAATTCTTCTCCTTATTTTGCCGTAGAACGACCTACACCGTCAAATCGTGCGCTTCCGCGACGAACTTTGGATTTCCCCAGCTCTGCAGATCATGGCTACTCTCTCCTTTCTAGCTGACGATTGGAAGGTGCCAGGAGAAGAGTGGATGTATGGGGATACTGAGTTCACCCATCTACTTGAGGTTCTTGGTGTAAGTCCCCATTCCCATAGCCTTTCTCTAGCTTATCTTTTTTATAGCAGTTCGATTTCGATTCCGAGCCTCCTGAATTTTATCTTTCGGAGGCTCCGAGACCGGTTCTCCCATCTACGGTAAGATTCATGTTCATTTCATTTTATTTTGGACGCTCAACTTTCGCCATAGCTTCCTCGTTCCGCTCCTCCCACTTCTCCTGTGGTAGCTTCAGGCTCCCAGGATGTTGTCATGGGTTCGCCCCAGACAGCAAATGTTCAACCTGCTTTCGGTTTGTCCGAAGCCGGTCCCTCCACACTTCCAGTTGCTGGTCCTTCAAAACCAGTTCAAAAACGAAAGGTACGTTTCTGCGGAATTATCTCATTTACTTTTCTTATCGCGTTCTAGGCTCCAAGTTCGCCTACGGCGGGCCCTTTGCGACCAACACGGCCTAAGAAAAGCCGAACCTTTGTCAAGAAAGTCGCCTTTGCTGAAACTTCCGACGATGCGGGGTCTCCCCCTCCTTCTGTAAGTGACTTCATTTCTTATCAAGTTTTTGAGTCCTCTAACCATCTTTCTTAGCGTTACAAGACTCGATCTCGGACCAAGAACCCATCTGCGGCAGCCGTAGCTTCCGAATCCGAGACTGTGGGGGAAGATCCTTCTTCCAATCCATCGCCTTCAAAAGGCTCCAACTCAAAGGGGAAGAAGAAGGGTACCACTACTCGAACTGGAGTATCCGTAGACGAGCTGTGGACTTCTTCTGCTCCCTCCCATGTGTTCCCTGAGGAATGGATCGGAGCCGCACGAAGTAAGTTCCTCTTTCATTTAAGTTCCATGCTAACATTGTAGCATAGATATGGACCTCCAGTTTGAATTAGGCGAAGCTAAGCTAAGCCTTGAATCTATTTTGAAAGCGGGTCGATCCGTAGCTTTCGTAAGTCCTCTTGTTCTCTATTCGTAGTCTTTCTCTGACCAAACTTATTCAGTTCAATCGTTTCTCTCCCTGTGGCCGCTGCACCTATTTCGGCTACGCAGATTGCAAGCCAATCTGGGCTGCTAGCGGAAAGGCTGGCCATCGACCAACTTGTGCGCGCTGTTTCGCCGGGAAACAGAAGTGCTCTTACTTCGACCCGGACAACTCGCAAGCTGGCCTCAAGAAACTCGAGGCTGCATCGAGCAACAACCTTCGTAAGTTCTTCTCGTTCACCTTCTTATCGTTCCATTCTCACTCTCTGCCTCAAGTTCTGGCTCAGATTGTCCTACGGCTCCATCGTGAGCTACAGGCGTTCGAAGACCTGCGGATCACACAAATGGCCGCTTACAAGTCCGCTTTGTCCGTCTGGGACAATATTCAAGACAGTCAACGCATGCTACGGGCTGCAGGGAGAGACCCAATCGAGGTCTTCAAGGGTCTTCAAGAGGATGAAGCCTTCAAAATGACACCTTCCCAGGTCAAGGCTCTCGGCCAATCGCTCGGATGGTCTTTTTCTGGCACAGCCGTAGATGGTGTTGAAGGGACCACACTTTCCCCAGACCCCTTGGTACGTTTTTCTTTCATCTACAAGGTCTTTCTCAATCATATCTGGATTCCATTTTCTAGCCCTCTACTTCTGTCGATCCACCCGCTCCCGTAGCTACAACTGGGGGCTCTGAACAGGCCAGTGAGGCTGTTGAGGAGGGAGAAGAAGTAGTAGGATCTGATGATTCTTCGTCGGGTTCTTCTTCCTCCGCTTCAGCTTCTCCGTCCGCCGTAGCTGGGCCTATAGCTATCTTAGAAGAAGCAAAAGAGGTTGAGGGAGAAGAGGATTTGGGAGTCCCTTTCACTCCTAGACTCGTAAGTCTTTATTATCTTTTCTTATACTTTCATCTATTCATATTATCATTCTAGGAAGAGAAGATTACTGCTAAGGACCTAATCGACGATGAGGCCAAAGAAGCAGTGAGTCATTTCCCCATTTTTCCGTAGGTCTGTTTCAACCTTCAACTCTAGAGCACCGACGATTCAAGTACGGAAGAAGAGGAGGGGGACAGTGAGGACGAGGGAGAATCTTCGGATTCTTTCTCCCCTTCTGTCCGCCGCTCTCTCGATCCAGTTTCCAAGGCAGTCATTGCCAAGCTGGATCAAGACAGGCGAGCCGTCGAGAGGGCGTTTGGCCTTCAGCCGCGACGCAAAAGGTAAGCTCGATATTTCTATCTTATAAATTCAAGGTTACTAACTCTTTGTTAGAGCTTAGTAGTCTTTCTTCCCTTGGACTTTTAATATCAAATCTGTAATCATCATTTTCATGTCTTCTTGGTTGTATCAATAGCCTACTTTTATTGTAGCTTCTTGATTCTTGTATTGGGCATCTGCCCTCATCTTTTGTATTCTTGGTATGCGCTACGGCGCCTAAGTTCTCTTTTTGTATTTTTAGTTTCATATCTTGTAGTAGAATCAAGACTTGTTTGATTCATATACTGTGTGAACTAAGTTCAAATGTGTCCAACTTAAAACTCTAATTGCTAAGTTAAAGTCTCATCGGCCGTAGCTCGCGTATCTCTATGCTCGGAGCTAGATGAATCTATCTGTAGCATATTGTTCAATCATTCTTATCGCTATGCATCTCTCGCGTAGCTTCTCGCTTATACGTTTTTCTTAAGCGATGGTTATCTTTTCAGGATCCGTAGGTACACCCGTATGTTCATGTAGGTGTCCAAATCACAAAACTTGAATCTACGGTCAAATTTTCAGGAACCTAAGGTACCTCTCCCCCAAACAAATGAGCAGTCAACTCCTGTTGACTAGATGTTGGATCCGGGAGTCCTTTAGGACCATAAGGTAGAGAAAGTCATCTACGGCTGGATAGTAGAGCGTAAAAGGTATAAAAGGTTGACCGTAGATAGTCAATTCTTCACTACCCAGCTCTACCAGCATTCGTAGTAACCAATTCTCAACTCTTACATTCTCATATTATCTAAAACATGTCCACTCGTAGCGAATTTGTTCCTACCAAAATCTGGGTTGAACGCGCTGCTCCGATCGTTGAACAAGTCAGCCAGTTGCGTCCCTACGCTAACAAGCTGTCCGCCGAGCTGTTCACCAAACAGCTTCTCGACGTTGTGGTACGTTCAGCACCGCTCTTTCATCTCTGATTCATTGTAATGCTTCTGCCGTAGGTTCAGACCAAGCTCCAAAGCTACCAGTCTGCCAAAGACGATGTTGCGTTCGATCTTTATCGCAACGTCGTCGAGATGGTCACCGCCGACATCGAGCAGTTCTCTCTCGATAAGAGCGTTGACTTCGCAAAGGCCAAATCCTTCTACGTCGAGATGTGCGCTGTGCGCAACAAGGCATCTGCTATCAAGCGCAAGAATGTAAGCTCTTAGTTTATCAATCTTTCTAATTTTCAATATTGACTTCGCCGTAGGGAGCTAGCTCTTCTCGCAACGAAGCTACTATCGAAATCTCTGATACTGAAGAGGCCAACACTAAAGTAAGCCCTTCAGTTCGTTCTAAACCTATCTACGGCTCAATCCTTTTACCAGAATGACGACTTCAAGATGAAGGACGCCACTAAAGGGAAGGATCCTATGAAAATTCGCATTTCCAAGAAGAAAGAGGTCCGTAGATCGCATTATTCGTTTCATATAAATCATTTCTAATCTTTCCTTAGATCGAAGCAAAGCCTGCTAAGAAGGCTCGTATCGATAAGGCAGGCGTAGACCTTACGCCCGAATCCGAGGGTGAGTGTCCACCTTGGGACCGTCCTCTCTTTATTCGTGGCCGTAGCATCACTTATGACAACTTGTTGGACAGAGGAGAAGAAATGCAGAGAGTCTACGCATCTCTCTGTACTCAAGGTCATAGCCAGCATGCCGGCCCATTTTGGTATGGACTCCCTTTCTGCGTCCGACCTCGCCGCCATTCAGACCCTCCTCCGTACGGAGGTCAATGCATCGGCCTTTTCGATCCTTCACCAAGGAGCAGCGTACCGGGCAGCCTACGAAAAACTCGTCGAGGCAAATCAGCTAGTCCTTTCCCGCCTCGCCCTTTCCGTCGAACAGTCAGCTACGTCGACTTCAACACAGGAGAGGTCTACAAACCAGCCTACTGAGGCGGATGCAGGTGCTCCTATGGAGTCTATTCAGTAGTGTATCTTTCCGTAGATCACTCTTTTAACAATGGCTGGCTGTAGCGATAAACGGTGTCCGCTCCTTTCATATTACTGTCATTTCGTATACTTGTGCACTAGTTAGATTTTATTAGAATCTAACTGGATTTTTCAGTTTCATATGTTCAGTCAGATCCGAGAAAATCTAACTTTCTTCTTAGCAGACCTAGTAACTCTTACTGGATCATCCATTGGATCCTCAGATTCGCTAGGTAGCTCAATTTCATTATCACTTTCTGCCGTAGCTGAGGCATTACCATTCAGCCTCAAGTTTTGAGCCCAGTCAAAGATGTAATCCACTCCAAGTTCATACTCAGTTGGTTCATCTTCGTTAGCCATGGCTTCTAACTCATCTTTAGATAGCTGAATTAAATCTTTTATTTCCGTAGGAAGGTCAATGTGGTATCGCGCCGCGTGAGGTAGGATGCGAAAGGCTCCATATTTTCCCCGTAGCAACGTTCCATCCATTTCCGCTAAGATATAAGAGCCACCTTTAGTAAGTCGAATGACTACGCAAGGCCCAAAGTATCTAGGGAACATTTTCCTATCCAAGTTCTTTTCAATAGCGGTATTCCGTACTTGAACCAAGTCTCCGGGTTCAAAGTTTAAGGGTTTTATAGTATGTATATATTCCCGTTCGTACTTGATCAAGCGTCTACGCTTTTCTTCTGTAATTCTATCTCGCATAGCTGTTACATGCGTTCTGTGTTTAGCCAGAGCTTGCGCTCGAAAGCCAATTAACTCTTCTCGTGATAGAAACCTATTGGGTAGTTTTACTAGCCACGTAGATTCCACAATATCAAGCGGTAGTATAGGTTCTGCACCGGTAACAAAGAAGTAGGGGGAGCAACCTAGGTCCTTCCTAGTTGTTACTCTATCCGCCCACAAAATATGCTTCAAAAACCAGTACCATTTCGCAAGGTCTCCAGCTACGGCTTTCGAAAGCGCGCTCCGTAGATCGAAATGCGCTCTCTCAATCTTTCCGTTTGCTTGAGAATTGTACGGTGAAATCTTAATGCTACGGACACCATATTTGTCCGTAAGCCACCTTGCCATAGCAATCATTTGTGGTGCATTATCCGTAACAACCTCCTCGGGACAACCCCATCTACTAATGATATCGTCAAAGAACCACTCTGCGAGTATTCTGGCTGTATCACTTTGAATAGCCCTTGCTTCGGACCATCTCGATAGTGCGCATCGTCCGTGAACAATCAGTTTACAACTGTTGCTAGCGGGAGTCATACTTAAAACATCTACATGGATCACTTGGAACAGCGACGGTGTGTGAGTAACCACTGGTGGTATTCTCAAAAGATCAAGCCTTCGATCCTGGCATTCTTGACAGCTACGGACAAACCAATCTATGTCCTTGTCCATATGCGGCCACCAAAATCGTTTCTCCATGATCGACTTAGTCGCAAACATTCCTTTATGTCCTAGATGATCGTGACTTGCTACGAGCATCCACATCCTCTTATCAGGAACTACATACAACCTATGTTGTGTAGAACCATCCGTAGATCGTTTGTAAAGTCTCCCATCGGGGTCTAGAAAGAACTTTGATCCCAATGTAATGAAACTGTTCATTTCGTTTTTAGATAACTCGCATACAAAATCCGCTTCCGGATCTAGGAGCCACTCTTCAATTTGTGGAACTTTCTCATCGAACCTTTTAATCTCATTCGTATATTCATGTATAGGCTTATATGGATGAGAATCATTCCAACTGTCATCTACGGCGGGCGGAACCACTGGTACTTGCTTCAAAAATGTTGAAACATAGTCTGGAGGTTTCCGTAGCGCCCAATTTCTTATCTTATCTACAAAGTTTGCTTCATCTACGGCAGACCGTAAGTCTTCTAAATAGCAAAAGACAGATGTAGCCAACTTTGGTTCTTTCTCAGCTAATGAAACCAAATAACCTGACCGCGGATCTATATCATCCTTGAACGTATCAATGTCAAAAGGTTCATCCTCAATTCCATCTCCCATTCGAAACTTTACTGGCTGACCATCGTCGTCGACCAGGAATTCTTCCCATCCTTCTGGTCTAGGCGTAGATATCCCACCAGGAGGAGGTCTCGAAAGTCCATCTGGACCATGTACAAGTCCTTTAATATGAACTAGTTCAAAATGATAGAGTCTGATCTCTTCAATCCACCGGTTAATGCTAGCATTCGGAGCACTATCCGGATTGTTCAACATTCCTTTGATATAGCTGGCATCCGTTTCTATGGTCAACGGTCTACATCCAAAAGTTTGATACTTCGACGCTCGTAGCGCCATAAGTAACCCGTAGAGCTCTCTTTTAGGTTGTGAGAAGCGAGCTTCTCTCTCATTGAACGTTATAGACCCAAAGTAATTGTAGAACTTCATTTTTGGATTTTCGGGGTCTACTTGGTACAAGTAATAGCCTACACCGTGCCAAGACGAATCTACGGCCAAAGTGATACCCGTCGGATTCTTATAGTCAATGGGCCGTAGCGCGGGTGCATCATGGATTCCTTCTTGAACCTCTCGGACAGCTTCACAAGCTTCCTCGTTCATTTCAAATGGTACAAAAGCTCCAGTGAGCTTATTCAATGGTCTTGTCTTCTTAGCGTAGTCCTTAATGAACATGCGCATTTGTCCTGCAATCCCCAGAAATGATCGAATATCAGTTTTGTTTCTGAAGTTTTTCGGATCCCAAGAGAGAATGATCTCTGCAAACTTCTCTACAGGTTTTTCACCGTCGTAGGACACTCTATGGCCTACTACCATTCCTTCAGCGCAACAAATGAAAGCCTTTGGACCTGAAAAGGTACCTCCTGCATACTTCATTCGCTGAACTATTCGATTCACGTTCTGTAAATGCTCCCAAACGAATCTATGGATGCCTGGATTCCCAGGGATCACCTCGTAGCCTCCGTCGGGCAACTCATATCTAGTACTAGGTCCTCGTATAGGTACGTCGTCAATGTATGGTCTAGTAACATGAGGAATTTCTTCCCGTAGAATGTATGTTACATCCTCATGAAACAAAGGGACTGAATTAGTCCATCCCATAGGTAGTTTCACTAATCTATAGGGGCCAAAGGGCGTTTGGAACGTAGTAAAGTCTCTCGATTCCTCGTCGATAAGCCTTTCATCGTAGCCAACCCAAATGTCTAACATTCCTATACATGCTCTTCCGGAAAAGCTACTAGCAATCTCAGCTGTTCCAGGTGGAATCCCAGAATGCTGAATCGTGACTGCATTCAATGGTTCTAACGAATGAACCAGCCGTAGACTCTTTCCATCTTTCTTTAGTACCATGAACCACTTCGATCGATACGACGACGTAGTAGGTTCGTATACTCCTGCTGCGATTTTGTCCTTCAAAATCTGGCAGACTTCTTCGTAAATCCCAGGTGGAATAGGGATATTACGCTCAACCCAGGGCTTGTGAGGCAACACTGGAAACTTAATCGGCGGGAAGAAATCTGTACGAAATGTTCCACCTTCATCTGCACTCCAAGCGAATCCTTTCTCTTGGATTTTCATCAGATGGTGTACCAATTTCATTTCTTCGGGCCATAGAAAGCCTTCATTATGATTCTTTTCTATGATTTCCTTACGTTCTTCTGTATACCGTTCTCCTGGACTGAACGCAGGAGGGTGCGACGATAGTACTGGCATCCCTTCAAGCGGATCCCCAGTAATATTCCTAAGAACTCGGAATTCTTCTGGCATCTTAGCCAATTGTGGTCGGACTTTAAGTGCTACTGGCTTATATTTTCCGTAGACCGACTGAACTGTATGTTTTCCAAGCGCCGTAGCACCCTGGGAGACATAGTTCTCACGCTCTATAGACTGCGAGCTACTCAAGAATGTGCTATATGAATTCGTAGGAAGACTTTCTCTCGAAAGCTTTCCTTCTAAGTTGCGTAGAGCAAGCCCCATTTCTTGTACACACGCATCAAGTTCGATAACGTAGGCATTCAGAGAGTCCGTAGACGATAGAATCTCATCTATCGGGGTTTCGCCCGTATAAAGGTCCTTAGGAAAGTTGTCTATAGTCCCGTAGACTTGCAACCATCTTTCCTTATGAAAAGCTAGTTCATTGAACAAAGTCTTTCCACGTTTCTCAGGATCCTTAGCTAACCTATCCAAATCCAAGGCTATACATTCGTCGGTTTGGTAGTGATTTTCGTACATCCTTTGGTGATAATCTACTAGCGCAGATGCTTCATTTAGCATTGTATCAAATGCATTTTCATTTTCAACCGCACCCCCTACAAAACTTCGTAGTCGGAGCAACGGGGGTATCAATCTATTTGGATTTTCTTCGATTTTCGACGCCTCAGCGAGATCCTTGAAATTCGTACTAAGCGAATCAACAAGTTCACATAGACTATGGGTATCTTGAGCCTTCAAGAGTAAAGCTCTGCTGTCTACGGCGACCTCACTAAGCTCATCTATCTTATCTTGTTGAGAAGAGTCCGATCGATGTGCCAATTTTTGGCTGTTGAAGCCTTCGAGGGTTGAACCTCTTCTAGTAGTACAAAGCAACCGTTCTCGTTCCGTAGATTCACCGTGTATGGAATCTAGGGAATTCGAAACTAGTGCTGATGAATATAAAGAAAGAAAACTGTCCGTAGCACCAGGAGAAATAGAAGCACTGTTTTTGTGTTTTGTATCTTCTGTGTGTTTTTGGTCTTTTTCGTTTATATCAATGTTTTTCATCACTCTCGAATCAGACTGACTAGTAGTCCTTTCACTATTTGAAGCTTCTATGAAGGCTCCAGCCAGCTCCGTAGGAGAGAATTTTGTATTTATCAAATTTTTATATTTTTCAATTCGTGGAACACCGTGAGCATCTACGGATATTTGTAGAGCCACCTCTCCTTGATCCTCTATCAATTCATCAAGGTGGACTGAAAATTTGAAGACTCAGTCCCTCGTTGTTCTCTTTCTTTCTGCGCTTCCTCTGAACTCTGCGTCCGTAGGGTTGGTTCCCGCTTAGGTTTTATCTTAATGCCTTCCCCTCTCATGTATGTAGGGATGACACTTTGAATTCCTTTGTTTGGGCATGAAACCGTAACCCACTGATCTCCATCCTTGAAGTTTTGCACTTTTGATTCCGTTAGGACATCGAAAGGTCTACCCAAGAGAATCTGAAAGGGAGCTTTCTCCACCACATGAAGTTGCAAGTATACTGTTACTTCACCAAACTTGAAAGGTACATTTCTGCACACTCCCAGTGTTGGTTTCAGCTGTCCATTGGCAGACTGCATGTGAATCACTGAATTCGGATCCCATTGCAAGCCTAATCCTTGAGCAACCCATGCATCAATCGCGATTATTTGCGATCCACCATCGATCACCGCTTCTACTCTTTCCGTAGAACCGTTAACCTCAGGAAAAACACATCTGAGTCCCTCGGACAATCCAGCTACTATCACGACCTTCTGTTTTTCTTCAGAATCTAACTCGGTGCGATAAACTTCCACAACATCTCGGTGAACTACTGATCCCGCTTCCAATCCGTCTTCTTCCTCTTCTAAGGTTTCGAACGAATCTACGGTCTCAATATTATCTACTTTCACAAACTCCGCTTCTTCATTAAAAGATTCCTCAGCCGCCGTAGAGTCTTTTATCGGATAGTCTAACGTTTGAAGGAACGCTTTATAATTCTTCGTTCGAACGTGCTTATTCCTAACTCGCCGTAGCAATGCCTTTCGGAACTCTTCTGAAGCCGTGAGCTTGTTCAAGCAGACACTAGCCGGATTGGCCATCATTTGGTCAATTAGGTCTTGTATCACCCGTTGCTTATATCTTTTCGTTTCAACATTTTGAAGATTTTCCGTAGACGCTTTCTTCACGTTTTCGGAATGAACCTTCTTAGATTTTGAAGCACCCTTGTCTTCAGGAATTACGCTTCGGGGCAATACAGAATCCCTTGGTTGTGGGACACGTTCTACGGGTTGAATTTTATCGAATACCCTAGGCGGCGGAGTAGAAGGACGTCTATCGACCTGCGACGGAGGTTCTTCTTCATCTGATTCTGCTTCATCTTCTTCTTCAGAGACCTCTTCTTCGAAAGGCTTTCTCTGGGGTATCACATACGGTTGTTTCCTTAAGAATGACGGCGTAGATATTACTACTTGGGGTTTTGGTGGTAATTTTATTTTTTTGGGGTCCTCCGGTCTCCTCTGGGTATCTCGAGATCTATCTCTCTTATCTGAGGAGTCCATCATTGGACCTTTTAGTTTTTTGAGCTGTCGCCCGACTGGCGACGAGTCTCTACCTCCAAAGCAGCAATTCTCTGTAGCAAAACTTCTATCGTAGGCACAGATTGACGGTCTGGGAGATCATCATCAAGATCCAAGTCTCCTTGTAAGAAGAAACTGGTCTTTTCAGCACCTGGCCATCCCTTCTCTCTAGCGATAGCTCTAATTCTGTCTGCTCGTGATTCTTTCTTCACTGGATCAGGCGGTGGGAGGTTATTCCCATCGTACATCTCCAATCTATTCGTATGTTCATTCTTAACTATCCACTTCTTCTGGGATAGCTCTTGTGCTTGCCTGCATTCTCTCCAGAAATGCCCGGGTTCATCACAAATAATGCAATTTTTGTCCGTAGGCGCCCTATATGGCTGCCCCGCGGCCGTAGAGTTGGATGCGATCTGGTTCGAAGGCCTAGATCCACCGCTACTCTGCCCTTGGCTTCCATTATGATACGCCATAGCTTGCATGTTTTTGTAGAAGTTAGGCTGACTGAAGTCAGGCATCTTCTTCGAAAGCTCAGAAACTGCACGCGCGAAGTCGTTCATTCAAGTATTCTGTGCATCTACGGAGGCCAAAAGTTTCATTGTCAACTCATCAGAAGCTATTTCCTTCTTGTACGAAGACAATGGAGCTATCGTAGGCTCGATTTTTGCACGAGTGATCAAAGGGGTTCCTACGGGAGCCGCCGCTTTCACTCCTAGAGTATAGCTAACAGGATCTAAGCCCTGAGGTGCGTAGCAATCGCCTACTAACTCATTACTTATGGTCAAAGCCATATCCCTAACTTGGGAGAAAGCAAAAGGGTCTAGCTGGGAAGCCACCCACCCACTATCTACTTCTACGGGCTTTTCTGCCTGCAGGTTTCGAACGTAGTGAGGGTCCCGTAGCCTCTTTCTGATCTCTCGCCAGAATGTCGGGTCTAGACATTCCGCAAACTTCTGTACTTTCTCTCGATTTGACAAACTTCCTGCAAGTTTGTCTGCTTCAAACTCAAACTCCATATTAAATGAAGTAAGCTTTTGTAGCTGTTCTTCTCCTATACCAGAGAACCTAGCCTTCAACAGATCTAAATTCTCCAGTGCTCCTATTTCTAAATCCCTAATCGACGGGAACGAATCAAACATCTCTTTCTCAAAAGCGGCCCAACTATAGCCTCTCGTAGATGGCAAATGATGTGCCAGGAGTCGAGAGGTCTCGAACTCCATTTGAATCATTGCTAGAATGATAAAAGATTCATCTAACTTCCAGCCCTTGACTTTCCCATATTGTAGGATAGCCGCCATCCATTCCCGTAGATTTCCAGGATCTAGACGGTTGAATGTGGGGAGCCTTCGTTTCGACGTATCCTTGTCTAATTCTTTCAAAGCCCCTTTAGAGAACTCCGTCCAGGACTTCTTTATCGGTCTTTCTTCATCTGGCGCACCTGCCGCTACTGGGTCATTCGATATATGGGACATACTTGTTAACGGTCTTTCAAGAAATAAACTCGGGTTTAGTTCAAAAGAATAAAACTCTTCTTCCCGTAGGTCAAAGTCTGAATTGTATTCGGAGGGTAGAGATGATAACGGTGAAGAAAACGGTTCAATGTCTTCAGTTAAAATCTCTGGGGTTTCGTATGGGGTTTCTAACGCTTGGTTTCTAGGACCTTGCGTAGATCTTGTATCTCGGAAAGCTTCTCTCGGACTTCTGTCAAAAGAGAAACCGGGGTTTCTTAAATCGTTTGGGATAACTTGGGTAGCTTCTCTTCCTTGCGTAGAATTGCGCGTAGATCGAGAAGACTGACCAGCTCTCGGTACTTGAGCTGGGGTACTAGATGCTAAAGCCGTAAGACTATGTGTCTGTAGGACTTGTTTGCCAGCCGCTAGTGAAGTGCGAGTATTACGTCGCTGTGAACTAATCTTTCTGAGAGAAGTTCTTTTGGTTTTTGTTGTTTTTGTAGTTCTCGCCGTAGGGCTAAAACTACCGGAATTTCACAATATTTCGTTTGATACTGAATGTAATCTTATTTCCACCCCCTGCGGTGGTCACCAGATAATGGGCGAAGAATACCACTCAAGAGTCAACCTAATATCAGAGCTACGGGAGTAGCACCAACACCAAATCAACCCAAAAACTAGTAAACCTCCGTGTAAAGTCTATCAATAACTCTACACACCAGGAAAGATTGCAAGGGTGGACTGCTTGGCAAAGGTTACGCACAAGATCACAGTCTCAGTATCGTATGAAGTTCTTATGAAATCAATGTGTAACTGCAAGTGTAAAAACACCACAGCTACGGGATTCTAAGGTTTGTAGGGGCTCTGTTTATTGTCCAGTGGACTAAGTGGGACTATGAATTTCGTCTACGGTAAGACTAATTCGAACGATTGGAGACTATTGCCCTCGACGGACACGAAAACTAAGTCCTCGGCGGACACGAACGCTAAGACCCTCGACGGATCACGAAACAGTAATCAAGACCTCGGCGGCCTACGGACGGATAGTTCTCTAGTTTTTGACCTCGACGGTCTCGTATAGTTCAAATCAAATCTTATCGTTTCACTGCACAAAGACAGGGCAAATCTCTCTATTGGTGTCAAGAGCAGTTACTCACGGGCAACCCACTCAGGACTTTCCTACGCACGGGTAGTACTTTTTTATCTACGGATACATGAGCTGCTTTTATACTACTTCTACGCTAGCTTTGTAATCCTATCTCTACTTGTTTCATCTCTAAAAATAATGCACCGTAGCTACGAATCCATGCGGAGTCTTATCGCTAGGGACTGCTACATGTGCAGAATCTTGTCTACGGAGCTTTTCCGTATTCGAATCATATGTTTTGGACCAATCTGGACCGTTCTTCATTCTTGTTTCAGCATGTAGAATGGACCTACATAGGCGTACCATATGGTATTTCCTGCCTACGGACCTTATCCTGCATTTCGACGTTATCAAATCATATGGACTTTGTGTGTCCAAGTAGTTCCAGCATATGGATCCAGAGTTCCGAATCGCCATAGCACATGAACAGCGTGGACTCCAAGATCCGTTGTTCATTCCTGCCTGGTTCCTGGGTACTCTATCTGTGATCTGGGATCTGTATCATGTCTTTTTGTCTTTTCCTCAGATCGGGACTCGATCTACGGTCATATCAAATTTCTCCTAGTCTGTGTGGTCCAATGTCCGATTTCTTGTCAACTAAATCCCCCGTAGAAGTAGGTACTCCTAGTATGAAGGTCTTTTGACTTTGTTAAGTTCTGCTACGAATGGTTCTGTGAAGACTACAAGTCTTCTAATAGTACAATCCCTTGATATGCCAGTGCATAGTAGAATGTAGAGAGTAGAACTCGGTGGATTACCGCTTAAGTCCTCTGCTCATAGTGTTCTACAGGTTTCGAACGGTCATACAGTTTTCTGACACGATCTACGGCTCTCTCTAACTGGTCTAGCTGCGCCTACGGCACATCCTACTAGCGGCACTAGCTTTAACTAGCAATTCGGGCTCACTCTAGTTCTTAATACGATAAATATCGCTCCGTAGCACCGTTTAAAGTGCAAAAAGAACCGTGTAGCATAGTCAACTAAGTCGCATTACCGGGATGCGCGGTTTCCCGGGACTCTTGTCAGCACATGCTGACAGATGGCCAAAGAAGAGGCTATCCATCATAATAGATGACAGTTAGAAGCTCCTCTGGTATGTCAAAGAGGAGAGGTAGTTTGGAAGCCGGGTCACCAAACTCTCCGCGCGAGAGGGGATCAGCCGGGTTCTTTGCCGATTCAACATAAGTCATCTGTAGTGAGATGAAGAGAGGGTTGAGGACGGAGTAAATACGTCGTAGAGAATGATTAATGAAGATGTTTGGGCTACGAGCCTTTGCCATAGCCCCAATCGTCCCTTGATTGTCGGAGTGAACAAGAATATTTGCAAATTTTAACCCCATCTTGTCGAGAAAGTAGACCAAAAGCTCAATGGCCAAGGTTTCCAACCAACAGATGTCACGACCCGGTTCTTTCCAAGTCGGGAGGAGATGGAAGGCTGCCCATTGAGTTCCGATGAGAATACCGATACCCCATTCAGTGGAGGCATCCACGTAGATACCTAGATCACGTGCTGGTCCTTTAGGATGGAGTTGGCGAAAAAATGTGGTGTCTGAGAGAGATGTCTTCCAAAAGAGGAGATCTCGGATGACACTACGTGTGGGGTATAAACAGAGGAAGGTATTTCCCTTGAACTTTGACATGAAATTTGAGAGCGAGGCGAGATATGAGCGGCCCTCAACAAAAACAAAAGCACAATGGCAGAGGGTACTGTGGAGCTTCTGTACAGTGAGAAGATCACAACGATGACCTTTGTTTTCCAGAAAGGAAGTGATGCGACCGAGGTACTTCAACCTCTTCTTCTCGGGAAGAGCAACCCGATGAAGTGGTAGGTCCCAGAGCAAGCCAACGAAGGTGACAATGAAGATAAAATCTTCGTCACCCTTGTCTTTTGGATCGTGCCAAGGAACACAGAGAGATTCGATGTGGCGGAGGAGTTCTGTACGATTGTAGGGATAGGAATATTGGTCATCTGACCAGAGAGCGGTATGGAGAATCGGCGAAGGAAGGAGAAAAGCATTGAGGTCGTCCTCATACTTGAGGACAGGTCCAAGACCTTGTGCATGCCAAATGTCAACAACGGCATTTAATATCATGCCGGAGTTGCTACTGGCACTGACTGCACCAAATGGATGGCAGTGGTCAATGTAAAATTCGCCTGGTCTCCCCTGCACCACAAGGAAAGCCTTGTGATCGGGAAGAACCGGGCATGTATGATGAAATTTGGCGATATCGAGAGTGCATGCTCTCGTGCCTGGAGGAGCAGAAGCAACCTGAGGTAGGTGTAGTATGAGTAGGAGTCCAAGTAGTCTGAGTAGTAAGATTGAGAGTATGAGAAGCCAAGTAAGGCCAGGTTCGATGGGTCAAGAGCAACCACGCTCAAAAGGTCAGATTGACCAGGCTCAATAGGTCAGGAGTGACCGGGGTCAAGAAAGACCAGGTTCGATGGGTCAGGAATGACCGCGTTCGATAGGTCAAGTAAGACCACAAAGGAAAGAAGGGATAGGCAGTAACGAGAAAGTATTTGAAAAAGACAGCTCACCAATTCGGCCATCTTTGAAGCAGTATCAAAACGAGTGGGGAAGAGCTCCTTCTCAATGAATGAGTTGACAGAGACTTGGTCCCTGGTGGACTTTGAGAGGTTACGACAAACCCGATACTTGGGAGGGAGGTTTGGTCCTTGGTCTTGCGTTGCCACGATAAAAGGCGATGAGATGAAGTGACCCCGGACTATAGTCCTCATAAGGTCCTCTGAGAAAGGGCCACTGAAGCGACCGGAGGCGAGTTCTTGAGTTATGTAATCGTCGATAACTTGGGGGTACTGAGCAACTGTGGAATGGTTGGCCATGACAATGGTCTGTTCTATACATGGCATATTGCCAAGTGGGAACCCATGGCGAAGATTGTGAACGAGGATTGGGTACGACGATTGTAAATTGAACTTGGTAAGAAGAGTGGTGAAAGCGGAAGCATCATATGGGGTGATGACGGACTCGAAGATCTCATTGTGAATGGAAAGAGAATTGGGAAAACGAGGACGGTATTGGATGGCGGACGAAAAATCAGTGTAGGGAAGGGGCGAAGAACGAGCAAGTATATGGAAAGCCTCAGGCGACAGTCTTTCTGTCACGACATTTCCAACTGAAGGCACGGTGATCTGACTGGCCACAAAAGGAGCAGACGTGCAGTTTAGAGCAGGTCTTTCCCCCATTAAAACCAGAGGCGTAGATGTTGTGGGAGATACAGATGGGTTTGTTCGTGGTCGGATGTATGATTTCCCCACCACGGAAACCTGCCCATGGTTTTTCGCCACTACCGTCGACGTGGTCCCCAAGTTTATGTGGCTCGGCACATAAGAGGCAGCTAGGGGCCGAGCTCTTTCTGTTTTCCCTACTGCCCTTCTGAAAGGGAGTGAAAGAACGGTCTGGGCGAGAGAGCTCTGACCGCTTTTTCCCTCCAGATGGAGAGGACGCCGCCTTGAGCTCTTCTCTGAGCTTCGTAATCTGCTCACGAGTGGAGTCCTCCGACTTTTTGATCTTTTCGTTCGCGAAGTCTTCGGATTTCTTCGCCTGTTGACAGCCCTCATAACGCTTCGCATATCGGTCCCAGTCGAAGGCTTTCTTGTGTGCGAAAAATTCGTCACGGAGTTTATGTTCAACTGGTTTCCACCACCTGTAGAGAGCGTTCCGATCGAGCTGGGAGAGAAAAAACTCGAAGTGAGCATGGAAGTGACTGCTGAAGAAGAGTACTTCTTCCTCGTCAGCTGAAGAAGGATTGTCCTTCTTGTATTTCTCGTCGACGTCCTGAAGAAATAGCGTGAAATTCAACGCGCATTCTCTGAACATCTCGAGGTCTTCCATGCCGTCCATACCAGACGGGTCGTCAAGTATGACGTGCAGATCCGTGCAGATCTTCGAGATGTTGAGGACAGTGACCTTTGCAGGTTTGGAAACTGAGTTGGTAGAGATGGTAGTGGGAACGACAGTCTTCGTGTCAAGAGCGAGAAGATTCTTGTGTATATATCTGATGTGTTTTGTTTGAAAAAGGCCTAGAGGGAGTGGAGCGTGAGCGAAAGCTGCATGAAGAGCTTCGGGAAATACGAGGGGAGGTTCCTTTCCAGGAACATGAGAAATGAGCGCAAACGGCTGTGCATATATCTGCCTAGCGGGTGTTGCACTACCAGATGCACTGCCCGCAGCAGGCTGAGGTTCTTGATTCGACCTTATAATCCAATCCAACACGTTTTGCGGAAGATAATTTTTGACCTGATCGAAAAAAGGTTTGTTCCTCTTCAGAGTAATGTACTCCTCGTTGTCCAGGGTGATGAAAGAGGCCGTCTCGCAGTCGGGAGCGGGATTTTTTTCTGGATCTTGTAAGTGTTGGATCCTTTTTTGCCTGATGTCCGCATTTTTCTTGGAAATGGACGCGTTGAAAATGATACGTTCGGTGAGAGAGAGCTTCTTGAGTTCTTGAACAACGACGTCGTTTGTGTGAGTAACCGGCTTTCTACCGGGAAAATTCTGGGAGTCTGAACGCGTAAGGAAATGCATGGTTTGCAAAAGAAAACGAGAAGAAGAGCGAGAGAGAGATGTTTGATGATGCTGCAAGCGGCGAGATGGACGCGTGAGGAGAAGTGAGTGCGAGCGCGTCCATCTGCCGCGTCATCTCATCCTCTGATAATCTCTCACGAGCTCGAGCTTATCGCGGATGATACCGTGGTTACAAATTTTCATGTTGTTAGCGGGGCGGGCCGAGGCATCATACATCAAAAGTCGAGACCAGTTGAACTATATGGTTGAATTCACAAGTTGAATGAGTATGTCCGTTTCTCATCTACAAGTTACGCTTCGAGTCGATCCTCAGAATACAGGAATCTGGCGCTCAACAAGAATTTCTCCTACTCGATCTGTCGTCGGACAGCGTCATATAAGGCGTTCTTATGGCGCACAGATCCCTGAAGTCAATTTGTGGAACCGGAGCGGTGAGGATGTGGACAAACGTTACATCCCGCGAGGGATGAGCAGAAATACAAATGCGGGGTAGGTACTAACAGAGTCCCCGCGCCATAGTGACACCGGGAGAGGGCTATAGGTCCGCGCCTGTGAGAGGAAACAGGCATGTCCCGAAGTTGGAGACCTCGTGTCTTATGATAGCTAATTCCTTTCGTCTTGTCCCGGAGGAATGACGACTACAAGGAGCTTTCTGATGCCCATGACCTCGTGAATATGTGAGCCTAAGTAAAGGGATTTCGAGAGATTTTAAGCCACTACTATATCATGACCCTGAGGCCGTCGCCAGATCGGACGTGGGACTTGCAAGGGCGGGTGCAAGGCAGAGCAATCTCGGCCAAACGAAAGACGGTGGGGTATCGATTGGATTTCTATTGGCCTGTTTGAGACACTGTATAGCTCAATGGCATGGTGTCTAGCAGCGTAGTCCAGCCATGCGGATCATTGAGCTCCTGCGCAACTGTTTTCATCGTAGGCGAATCGAATCCTGATTGATGATTGGGCATCGAAATAGACACGGACTCCCCAATAGCGGGAGAATCAATGTTCAGGAAGAATAGAACTCTGACCTGGCAAGCTCCCAGATAGAAGGAATTCTAGTATATGATCCGAAGTTGAGAACACATAAAACCCGAGTGCCACTCGGTTATCACAGCAAGGAAAGCCACGCCCAAATCCTTTCTCACGCTATTCCACTCGTAATCGACGTTCACAAGCGTTCTACTCCCACTTTTCAACATCTACACGACATATCACAATGGGAAAGGCGTACATGCCTACAACCACAACCACGTCTCGTTGCGTTCAAGAACACTCAACAGTCAACATCGACTCTTTACCCCCGGAACTTCTCATCCATATATTTGGTTTTACCGCGGCTATCGATCTCCTTTCCCCACTCAACATAGCCCTTGTTTGTCGCAAATGGAATGACGTTATCACAACGAGCCCCTCCGTCTACCAGTACATCCATCTATCAGACTCGCTGCCATTCAACAAAACGACTTTGACCGAAACAGAAATCTCAACACAACGAGCCAAATTTTGGAAGAGAAATCTCACGCTTGCAAAATTGTGGGTTGAGAGGGCAAATCCTCTTCCTTTCGACGTGGACATTAGGATTGGACCACAAGTGAAGGAGGAGAAGGATCGCGTAGATCTTGTCAGGGATGATTCGAATTTGCTCGGCATGCTCTCCCCCTTCTACGAGAATATGGAACGATGGAGGTTGTTGGTTGTCAACGATGGAGAGAGACCGGCTGAGAGCTTCAAGTTCAACCAACTCCTCACCACTCGTTCCAAAAGGATGTCGACACTCTGCTCTCTGAATATTTCAATATGCGATTTGAGTAATGAAGATTCGTTACTCCATGTTCCCAAAGGACTGTTTATCCCTTCTACCTCCGTTCTCACACTCCCTCCCAGTCTTCTTGGCCACGACCAAGTATTTCCCTCGCCCCTTACCCCTTTCATATCACAAATAAACAGGAAGCAAGACCGAGAAAAAGATGGGCGACTCACCGCAAACTTTGTTCTTCCCACCTTACCCTTTCTCCCCACCGCGTCGGAATACCATATCACTCATCCCGTACAGCCTTCCGGCCTACCCTCAATCACGTCGTTGACATTAACAGAATACTCTGTCACTCGTCATCTCAACCCTTATGTCCTCCTCTCCTTCCTCAATACGACACCCAACCTTCAGAAGTTAACCTTTGTTGGTTGGAGCCACGCTGACAGACATCCACCGGCCTCCCGTTTGCCTGTTGCTAGGCTGCCTATGTTGAACACCTTGCAGCTTCGTTCAACATGTTTAGCACGGAGCATCCTCTCTTGTCTCTACGTTCCACGGCTACAGTACTTGGAATTAGCACATTTGAATCTGGACTTTGAGTTGCCGCTGCCTGGTGTAGAGGACATAGCTAGTGGCCTAGTTGAGGAGGTTTACGAGGATGGCGATTCAGATGATGAAGCCAACGACTTTTCACAGAGCCCATGGAGTGATCGGTCAACTGGAATGGGGTTGAGAGCACTGATGAAGAGGTACGAATTGGTTTTCATTATGCTGGTCTGAGTTTGACTGAGTTGCTTCCTGAAACCAGGTCCAATCCTCCTTTAAAAGTTCTCTATATGGACTTCACTGACATGCGTACCAAAGACTTTGTCTGGCTCTTCCCAAAGCTTCAGGAATTGGAAGAATTTGTCATTGTCGCTTCGGACATGTCGGATACTGTTATGAAGCTACTCGAGCCTTGCCACGAGAAAGCCGGGCCAGCCTCATCTTTTATGGATTCGAACAATGGTCGTGATAACGAAGCGGGTCGGGCAGACCCGCAAAGTTCCACGATAATGACAAGCAGACTGATGCTACCAAGGTTGAAGAAGTTGGAGTTATACAATTGCAATAGGTTGTCGGGAGGGACTATGGTGGATGTGCTCCTCAAGCGAGTCAGGTATACCGACCGTCTTAGTCGAATCACCCTTCCGATAACACCCCCTGCTTCACCTGCTTCGTCGTCCTTGGAGACCTCATTTATCGTTGAGAATGCTTATGAGTCCTTGGCCCCTCTCTCACCAGCGGTTGCGAATGTAGCACAGGTTTACACTCTGGAAAGCCTGGCGATCGTGGGGTGCGACGGGTTTTGGCATAGGCATTCGCAATTACTGTCAAACGAACTCGGGAATGAGGAAAGAAATATGAGGCTTGAAGCTTAGTTAGGGTGTGAATATGGGACATCAAAAGCCGACGAATATCTTCGAAATCCTGGTAGTTGCATCTACTTCTCTAGGCGTATCTTTTTTCTTCTTATCGCTATTCGCAGGAATGAAATCAAATTACTTATATAATCTTGTTTAATCAGAAGGGTGTCATCAATACACATATGCATTCAGCACCACAGTAAATTCAGTGTCAATGCCACCGGGAAGAAGCTCTCTGCTTTGCATTAAGCCCCGGTGCAACGTATCCTACCAACACTCAGCGCTTCATTCTCGATTGTCCACAGCTCGACTCAAGGGCGACTCACCTGATGGTTCAGCATCGTTCATGGACAATATGAGCTCTCCTACTCTGACGACTACGCATACCGATCCTCAAACTCCCGTGGCATTTTCATTTTTGGAGTCTGCTTTGACCACGGACTAAACGAGAAATGTCCCACCATCTCCACTGTGTCAAACAATGGACTTAGCAGGGAAAGGCCACTACGTATGGAGATTGACCAACGTTATTGTTCGCCTTTTTGGATGGCTTTCGAGATATTTAAACAGGAATATCTACCGGTCCTACCAGCGTCGATCACCCACCCAGCCACAAGTTACATATTCTGACAGGTTCGATCACTTGCGACTACAGCTAAACAACCCAGTTTCAGATATGGTTACCAGCTTCATTCGCCCCCACATTCTTTGTCAACCCTTTAAATACCGAATCTTCCGTCCCTCTCATACCCGAGGTATGCTACGCTGGGCAGAGCACGTCCACAGGCCTTTGGTGAGGGGGCCTAATAATCTCGGCATCCGTGCCTCCCCCACCCACAGTCCTTCATCTGGGAAAGCAAGACTTTCTAACCTACCTCGCCGAAAGCGCGTTCGCGCTCAACATGGGGGCAAGACGTTCATGAAGCCGAAAGTCAGAATCCAGGTTTCCGTCACCGTCGAGGACAAGTTAACCGCGCCAGTTCAGCTTCCCGAGGCTCCTCAACTTCCCCTTCGAGTACTGACGATATCTATAACCGACCTCTACCAGGCAACTCGTCACATCATCGGTCACAGTTCTTGGGAAACCATCGCCGTCGAAGACAAGGCCTTCCTCGAGAAATTGCGTCGGGCTTTCATGAGACATGACTTCATCGCTGGAGTGAAAGGAATCAAGAAAAAACTTGATAGCGTCGACGTTGAGAAGAATAGACGTGATGCAGAAGAACACGAAGTTATTGCTCAACAACTCATAGCTGAAGAGAAGAAACGGGCTGAGCTGGCCGTGGCTAAGGCGAAATGGCAAACGCAGCAAATCAAGAGGCAGTGGGGCAAATGGGTCAGAGCGGCTTTGTGCGGACAGAAACATCCAATGAAACCCCCTCTGGCCTACCGTGCACGATGGGCCTGGTATGATGAGAAGTGGGATGATATAGAGAAAGGTCGGGTTCAATATCCGATTGCGTTTGAGGAGATTCCTTGGCCTAGCATGACTCCGAATCAATTAGAGTTGACGGACTTCGAGGCTTTTGCGCTCTCCCCTGCTCGACCAGGCTACGAGACGTTGTACTGGTCTGAGCGGCTAGACCGTGAACGCAAGCGGTGGAATGTTGACAACATCACACGGTTCTTCCTTCCTTTACTCGCTGCACATCTCCGCGAAGGTGTTGCTGGGTGTGCCGAAACTATTGTTGGACACTGTGACACACTCTTGTACAAGTATACGGAGTGCGATTACTAGGTACTAGAGGCTCAATAACTCTCATTTTACCACTTCTTCTTTTTTCTAACTCTATGGTATTATGGTGTATGATTTATGCAATCGCGATATCGGCTTTCAAACATATGGTTATTACGGAAGGAGATGCATTCGCAGACATCTTTATTACCATCAACCATCATCTATTCATTCCGACGTTTGGCCCAAGTTTTGCGCTTGGAATGTCAAACTTGGTCACTTCATCTTTCCTGAAACGGATACAATCAATTTATCCACCTCAGTCGTCGAACAAAGGTATGAATGATGCATATGGCAGGTTGCCTGGTTAAGTTTTGAATCTCATGTTTTCAATCACCAGTTTGGAGAAATCCGTGGTATATTGTCGCCAGTGTGGCATATAACGCAAGCAACGAACCTCACGCTATTCCTCATATTTTCCGGCATGCACTGCAGTCAACCTCGACTCACGACGAACGGCTACTCCTCGCTCGCAAAACACGCGATGCGTTGTTCAAATCGGGACTGAACAGTGGATATGCAAAAGTATGTGATTCATTCTCAAAAAGGGCTAGTCTAGATACCAAGATGACGAAAGACTATCAACAGCCTGGTAGCGTTAGATGAAGTGATGCCTCCGGAATTGAAGGACAAGGAACCTCTGAGGTACGTCAATGATAATCACGGTCTGGAGGGTTCTGATCTCACCGACAGAAATCGGAAAACTTACCTGCCAGAGCATGAAGCGGCAGGTCAGAAATTCTTTAGAGATCTCTACGGTGATACAGCAGGTTCCGTGCAGAAATTGCTCGATGTTGTGTACCCGGAAATGGGTTGGTCGTTTTCTTCAACTCTTTTCCGAGTATCACACTCTCATGCAACAAACCGTAGGCTGGTTTTCGACCACCATAGGGTACGGGCTTGTATATGGTTACAACGAAGTCCTTACTCCACTCGAGACATCATACATGCTTGTGGGCACCCTCATTGCGAGCGACACGCCGAGGCAAATCAACTGGCATCTGAAGGGAGCCCGCCGGCTCGGGGCTACCCGTGAGGAGGTGAAAGCTGTGCGGCAGATCGCTATGGAAGTCGCTTCTGCATGTGGAGTCAAGTGGAAGGATGGTGTGCCAGAGTTGTTGGACGAGGGAGAAGACTGACATCGTTTATACCCCCCTAATAGATTTTTCTAAAGAATACATAAAGACTTGGAAGAGGACCGCTATTATATACAATGACTAAGCAGCCACAACTGTGCAGTATCACGGAATTCTCCGAGGCCGAAATGTAAGCCGAAAGTCAGACACCACACACCCAAAAAGTCTCCCCGTCGTTCCTCAAGTTCCACAAGACCTCGTCCCTCCGATCTCCACAACGCAATATGCCGGGTGTAAGAGACGTTGCGTGAGGCTTTGGCGTTATATTTTGCCTACATGAGTTTCTAATCAGCACTCACTCACAGCGCAGACGCATTCATTACTGCATACGCTTCCCACTTGAAACGATCAGGAAAACTCGAAGTCCCAACATGGGTGGATATTGTCAAAACTGGTCACTATAAAGAACTGGCTCCTTATGACCAAGATTGGTACTATGTTCGTGCTGGTACGCGTGCACGGTCGATAATAACATGAACTTTTTCAATAACCCTATCCATGTGAACAGCCGCGGTCGCCCGCCACATATACCTTCGCAAAGATGTTGGTATCGGTGCCCTCGCAAAACTCCACGGTGGCCGTAACAGGAGAGGAAACCGACCCTCGCACCACGCACCCTGCTCTACCGGTGTTCAGCGCAGGATTTGCCAATCCCTCGAAAAAATCGGTGTCCTGGAACAGACTGATAATGGTGGACGCAGAATAAGCCAAGATGGTCAACGAGATCTCGACCGGATCGCTACAGCAGTAGTCGAAGCTGCCAAGGAGGATGAGGATGAGGATGAAGAGGAGCAGGAGCAGGAGCACGAACAGGAGGAAGATGAAGAGTAAATCTACTCGTTCTTCGTATCATTTTACCTGTGGCGGGCCGCGATGAGAGGTTGGGTTGATTCAGGATCCTTATGGTGTTGGGCTGTTCTACTCTTCGAGGGGCGCGAATCTTCTATCGACCTACCTATAATGCAATCCTGGTCTATCTCTAAAATTGCTCTTCCGAGTGTTATGCCTCATGCCGAACCAATATTTTATTCTATCCAATGCTTGTGCCTATGATGGTAAGCACTGAGGATACAAAGTGACTACCAGGTCAACACCTCCCCTAAATTCTCGTTTCTCCTGACTTCCTGACCTGTATACGTTCGAGAACATGCTTTGATGTTCCACTTTCCTCGGTGATATTACACTTGACTGAGTTTTTGTTCATTTACATGGCGATCTTGCCGAACCTTGAGGTGGTACAATGAATAAGGACGAGCAGAACTGTTTTTACGTTGCTGATTGTGGTGTAAGCCTTTTTCAATGATTCTGTAAGGCTTTCAGACAAATTCATGCCTTCCGACTTCCATGTCAAGCCTACCTCCCACGTTCACTAGCCTCTATCGCTTATTCCTCAGGACAGCTTCAGCATCAGTCCTCCATCATAAACTCGCAACCAGGAATCTTCGGCAACTTTGGCGACCCGCTTTTGCTGATGCTGTCCATACTTTACGGAAACTCGAGAAAGCTGGTATCGAAGGAAATGTTCCCGAATGCAGAGAACTCCAAGAGTGGTTAGGGGGGTGGGAGAAGAGAAGTAAGTAATCGTATTGCGTGTCGTTGGTCCCTGCTCACCAATGAACGTAGTGGATAGTACATTGTCTCTACTCTATAATTCTGCCGCATCGCGTGGTCTCCCTCATCAACTCACGCGGAATCTCTCATTTATAGTCTTAAGTGAACATCAAAGGCTTAGGCGTCAGGCTTCGCAACTCCCCGTCTGGAACCCTCGATTACCCTACGATTCGCGAGAATACCAGGTGAGAAAGAGCACAGCCAAGGAAAACGCAAAGCAGCGGTGGAAAGAATTCAGCGACGACGCATGGAAGTCGCTGGGAGAGGTGGTTAGAATGGCGGAGGGGAGAGATAATATTTCGTTGGGGAGGATAATGATCAAAGGGAGAATCATCCGCCGAGAACGCTCGTGAAAAGTGGCGCATCGTGGTGCATTATCGGGGCCATAAAGATGTTGCCTCTGCTTTATACGTACCTTCGTCACTTCAGGACCGTGAAGAATCCGACGCAACATCGAAGCTGTTTAACGTGCTCAGTGTTGCACTGAGCCTTGTCAGACCATGGGTCGGGGGTCGGGAAGATATCTGAAAATGCCTTGAGCTGGAGGGGCCAGAGCCAAAAAGTCATGTATAAGAGTTTTGTACGAGCTATGGCTATAGTAACTCACTGAGACAGTATCTGAGTCTCTGTGGGGTCATCGTCGTTGTAAGCCTTCAGTCAGTCCGCTTTCCAACCACCTCACCCACCCCACTCACTTTTTGGCAAGTTCCTCTGCTGCAAAAAGATTTTCCTTTTTGAGGGTACGGTACATGCCGTCATCGGCCCTTAAATATATGGCACCTGACCCCCAAAAAATCAGCCGACCCCTGGCTCACCCTTCCGCTCGGTTGGACACCGTTAACATCTCGCTTTGTTCGAGTGCATGTCGATCTATCATGGACACACATGGTCACTGTTCATTCTTCTTTCTTCCTCTACGGAACGATGTTTACGACAGAACGACTAAGCCTGCGTGCCGTCCGCGAATCCGATTACGATAACCTCGTCCGAGTGTGGAACACGGAGTCTGTTTCTCGACTTGCAGGTGCTAACTACTACGTGGTGCCTCACGGTCCAAAGCTCAAACAGACCCTCGACGATATCGTGAATAAGAGCACATTTTTTGCGATAATCGAGACCAACGACAAAGGGGAGGTACCAGCATTTGTGGGCATCGTCAGGATGGACATAGCTTGTCCAAAAAATCGCGATGCAGAGTATGGAATTTCATTGATGCCAGAATTCTGGGGTCGAGGTTATGGAAAGGAGGTGACGAGGTTTATGGTTAACTATGCATTTGATGAGATGGCGGCACATCGAGTCTCTTTGTGGGTTTTCAGTCATAACACTGTCGCCCTTGCGTTGTATAAAAAAATGTGAGTTGCAAGTTTCGTTCATCAGGTGCCACCTCAGGTCAAAGCTAATGATCACTGCTCTACTAGAGGATTCATTGAGGAAGGCAGAAGAAGGAAATCGATCTGGGTGGGTGGTAAATGGGAAGATTTTATAATGATGGGAATTCTTGAGGACGAATGGAAAACTCTAGAAAACTAGTCAACGGTTGACAGGTTCGAGGTGTACGATGACGATCAATCGGAAATAGACTATATATCCTTCCCCAGATACACGATATGAAGAGTCAAGAGTTTATTATGACTTGGTGAACGCCGTCGGATGCATTCTACAGCCTATACGCTGCACGAGGCAGGTCGCCCAGCACTTGTGCATGCAGAATTGAAGGCCGCCTCGGAAAGAGAGGTAGAATTGAAGTACAGATGCACCCATTGCACAGTAGCTATGGCATCCGAAGTCGGAGGACCTTGGGACCAGCCACTTGGATAGCAATTAGACTTAGTTCTTCACTTTGTTTTCAAAAACTAGGGGCCGGACTCACGGATCGCCATTACTCCAGACGTTTAGGATGAGCCTGGAAGGCGTAGTTGGGACATTAACAGTGAGCTGCTTAGTGGACTTTTTGGAGTACTCAGTAACGCAAACTTGTAATGAGTGAAGCGAAAGAACTCACCGTTAAGCCCGATCCGTCGTATAAATATGTAGTTCTTGACGGAAGCCAGTCGATTCGGTGGTTGCCAAAGGTTCTGTTTCGATCGATTAATATCGACGGGGTAAGCTATATGTAACAGAGATATCCATACGTGAAATCGGCGCCAGGTATCGTGACGTCCTGCGATCAAGTTCATTGCACATGAGTTGGCTTTACGGACGGAAAGACAGGTTGGACTCGACTAACCAAAGTGGCGCCAGGATCTTGGCCGGGGTGATTGGTGTAATGAACACGCTGATAGTAGTTAGGTTCCGCCGAAAGGAATTCAATGTCTTGTTCTTGAGAATTGCTGAAGTATGTGAAGAATCCTTTATTCCAGTCAATTCCCCTTCAACGCGACAAGTGTCTAAGTGAAGAACTTACCGAAGACTGCGCCCGGCACAGACGGGACTTGTGCGCGAATTCTGAAAGTGCCATATAAAATGTCGGATCTCTGTTCAGTGTCGGAGAAGTCAGCCACGATGTTCCTGATACACTTGCCCAGCAAAAAACAATTGACGCGCCTGTGTAGCGATCTCAGCAGATTGGACGAATCCATTATTGTCGTACTACAATTTAAACACGAAGGTCAGATAATACATCAGCCCCTTGGTTCAAGTTTTAAGGAAAGCAGCGGAGTAGCTCACCGCTGAAGCTTTCAATCCCAAAGCATCGTTGTATTGCATCACATTCGCACTAAGATATTGGATACTTGCCGTTGCAGGCGCTGTCTGGGGGTTGTTATAAGAGGAGATCATCCAATTAGCTTGGACTGCAGAGAGTGCTCCCTCTGGCTGCGTGAAGGTGGAGATGATAGCCTCACGCTAAATGCCGATGTAAGCGAGTGATCCATTGTGCTTCTCCGGCTATAGTTCATGGACATACCCATACATTTCCGTTCGAGTCTTTGTAGCCACACTGGCAGTTCTGAGCGACAGTGAGGGCAGGCACGAGCGCAAGAGCACCGAGGAGTAGAGTGGTGCAGGCCATCAGTTGCAAGCGAAGTCGAATACGGACAATCTTGTGCGTGTTTATATACCAGAGGAACAGCATGCCAAGCGCAAGGGACCATTAGAACCCATGCGAGAAACCTCCATGTAGCTTAGAGCACCCGGTCTTTGAGGGCATTGGGCAATAATGGCCACCTCTGATTGTCTGTGAACCTGTTTCTGGATGAGTGGTCAGGAAATAATTCAAACAAGCGGCTACTTTTACTTCACTTCTGTCTTGAACACCGTGAGACCCGTGAACGTGTTTCAAGTTCATGGTCAATTCATACAGCCCACATCGTGTTTCTGAACAGTTGCGCCCGATCGCACATTCAGACAAATAATAATAAGGAGCGGTAAACTAGTCTCAATCGTCAGACGTTGGTCAATCGCACAACTGAAGTGGAAACCACAAATATGGCGCCATCTAAACCAGAGAAACATCGCAGTTTGAATCAGGGTTCACGACCCCGTGTGTGATACGGTGCAAGGACGACGGAGACGACGAATGATAGCTAGAATCGTAGGTCCTCGACTACGCCTGAGCTTGTAGACTAAAACAGAGAATTCACGGTTGAGTAATCCCAATCCAGAAAGCAATAACAATATTCAACCGACATAGCGCGAAAGATAGAGTAGAAACTGAGGCAATTGCGTACTCTTCCAGTTCGAATTACACGTTGCACGGAGCAGGGTGTCCAGCAGCTGCACACACCGAATTGAAGGCCGCCTCAGATAAGGTGGTGGAGTTGAAGTACAGATGAACCCATTGTACCGTGGCTATGGCATCCGCAATCGGAGGGCCTCTCGACCAATTCCTTCGCGGGGGGTGGTCAATCCTAGTCCTGACCCACAGGTAGACAGACTTACGGGTCGCCATTGCTCCAAACGTTGAGGACAAACTCGGATGGCGTCGTCGGGACATTTTTAGTGATTGATTTGGTAGACTAGATATTATTTTCCTCCTGAGCTGGTACACCTTGAGTGGGGATAGATCGAACTGACCGTTAAACCCGACCCGGCGTAAGAATAAACGGTTTTAGATGGAAGCCAGTCAATTTGGTGAGTTCCAAAAGTTCTGAATAATGAGATATAAACCATCGGAAGCTAAAGAAGGGCATCATCTTACGTGAAGTCTGCCCCCGGGATCACGACGTTCTGGAACACTATTCGGAAGTGAAACTAAATGATATAGAAGATTTTTCACCGACCAAAGCTGCGCCAGAAGTGCTTCCCGGCTGATTAGTGTAATGAACGCGTTGATAGTAATCCGTTTCAGCAGAGAGAAACTCAATGTCTTGTTCCTGAGCGTCGTTGATATAGGTGAAGAATCCTGTGTCCCAATGTCCCAATGTCCACATCACGTGTAATCGTCTTTAAGGTTCCTCAGAACTCACCGAAGACCGCTCCCGGGATGGAAGGGATTTGAGCTTGCATCCTGAAAGAGCCATATTTGATATCGGATCTCTGTCGATGGTTGTCAAAGCCTTCAGTAGACCGTCCTGATGGACTCTAGGTTTCGATTACCTTGGTAAAAATCTCAGCACATTTGACTGAACCACTGTTATCGTACTAGACCTCGTCAGCGTGCAAGCTCTACGGTCCGAGAAGCGTGCAACACTTACCGCAGAAGCCTTCAGACCCAAAGCGTCGTTGAACTCCATCACGTTGGCAGTGATGTACTTGACGTTCGCCGTTGCAGGTGATGATTGAGATAGGGTGTCAGTCGAAATAATCCAATCAGTGTTGAGCGCCGCGAGTGCCCCTCCGGCTTGGGTGAAGGTAGAGATGATAGCTTCACGCTAGCAGGAACGGTCATTAGTGTCAATGAGAGATGTGTCCAGCCATTTCAATTCGCACCCATACACTCCCACTCGAGTCCTTGTACCCACATTTACAGGTTTGAGCATGAGTGACCCCAGGTGCGAGGGCAAGAAGTAGAGTGAGGAGTGTAATGATAAGCATTGGGAGAGAAAGATCAGGCCCTTGTCTCCTTGCAGGTGATGTGGTCTTGGGTATGTTTATACCACAGATCGCGGGCCAGGAAACCATGAGGCCCGTGGTCCATATAGATCTTGTGGAAGCCGAAATCTCCTCAAGAGCACATGTAGCTGCAGATGGCGGTAGCTGAAGGTTTTGTGACAACGCAGTTTAGGGCAGAAATTTGACCCGATGAAGTGGCTGGGTCCCACGCTTCGTAACCGAACTGCGCTGTAAGTATTCATAAGTACTGTCCTCACCATAAAAATGGACGACGAGGTAGATGGCTAAATACACAACGATTGTCCTGGACTAGAAAAAAAAATTTGACGAAATAATAGTTATTTATGATAAATTAAAAAAATTGCTTATCATATCTAGATAGAGAATTTGGGTTTTGGTACTAGCATAGTATTGATTGACTAATCGTCAATGTCAAATAGTCCTTTAATATCCTGTAAAAGGCGAGAACCAGCCCATCTTTCTATACATTTTAGTCGATAGCCCTTGTCCTCAGCTAACATATCGAAGCAAGTCGGAGGTACCCAAAGGTTGCCATCTTTCTCCTGCCTGTACCTGATCACTTCCCTCACAATAACCGGCGAGCATTGACCGACGACAGCCATCAGTAATCTACTGGCACGTTCATCGTTTGCATCTCTGCCATGCAGCAAATCATGCCAGATATTGCACGCGATATGGTGGATGGCCATTAGACGGACAAAGCCTTCAAGAGAGGGGCCATATTTGACAAGGACACGAAGGTAAGCGCTGATCATCTGAGGATCCTCTTCAACAGGCCAAAGGTATTCTTTGAGATCTGCTGTTATCACTTGTTCGATCGGTGTGCGAATTGTTCGAATGACGTGACCGAAATCATTCCAGAGATGTTTTCGGTAATCGATAGGATAGTGCATCGACGTTGGCGGGAGAAGCAGTCGGGCAAAAAGGGGATGAGAAAAGGAGGTTGAGTCATACAGAGCGACAAAATCGGTGTAATATTGATAGAATGGATTTGAAGAGCCTAAAAAGCCGACGGCGACCTGTTCAAGGCTGGATTGTGAATGAAAGCTGGTAGCATATTGGGGATGCGTGTAAGTCGCTAGTAGTTCCTCCATGTATCTCGCAACCGTGCTATCACGGAAAACTTCCGGATTCGCCTTGCTTTGGTCTTGCTCGTGTTCTAGCATGAAAACCTTCATACAAGTGAAGACAGCCTCTTCGCGCGTCAGCACATCATTTGAAAGAACGTTGGCAAACCTGAGGATGACCTCTTTTCGAAGATTCGTGAGTAACAACGCCGCCTGCACAATTTCTATTTCTGAAGCATCGAACGTCGATGGGAGGATCTTAGTGGAGAACAGCGAGGAAGGACTACCAGAATGCAAGACGTGGTCTAGCGGGGAAACAGTCCAATCTCTCCTCAACGGAAGACCGGACGGTGACCATACAGTCTTTGATGAGGTTGAGATAGCAGGAAGCCTTTGCGTTGTGGCGAGAGATAATGAATACGGAGTGATACAGAGGGGGCCAATACGTCTTTCGCTACTGGGTTCAATTTCAAAACGCAAGAAAGGCCGCACAACCTCGAATCCACCCTTTTCCCAGATCGCCTGCGGTATGATTAATCCCCTTGAGCTTGTCCACTCGGATGTAATCAATGTAAGTATCTGATCAATGATACCCAGGCCGTAATCTTCGTCTCCAGGCTGCAATGTCAAAATGATGGAAAAGGCCTGTGCTAACCAAAGGTCTTCAGGAACACCAGGGAGGAAACGGGACAGGCGAAGATAGCACGAGAGTAGTGAAGTCAAGGGCCGCTTGCAGAGACGCAGAAATGCAGTCTCTCTATAATCGTAAGTCCCAGTCGGTTGATTTAAATGACTGCGCGCTACTAAGACTGCACATAACTCCGAGATCTGGGCAAAGGGAAGTTCAAAGGGAGGAGAGGTTAATGGCTCCTGCATGGACGATGGGCAACACGCGAGCCAAGCACGAATAACTGACATCAACTCGTAAGCATAATCCCCTATGCGGCCGTGGTTCAACATTGAGACCTCTACCCTGTAGCAGGATTTCATCTTTTCCACAACGGCAGAAATTCTTTCACCATCTAATCCGCCTGGTTTGAAGGTCTTCCTGAGAGCTACCATTGCAGACAGCCTCTCCTCCTCCCCGCCTTTTACGCTGTTGACCTTCGAGCCTTCAAGCCAGGCTGCTAGTGCTCTGAGAATAGCTGCTCTCGTACGCCAAAAACAGGTGGATTCAGAAATGTCGCAAGAAAGTACCACTGTTGTTTCAAGTAGATACAAGATCTCTTTCCCCCATTCCCAGCCAACTACCTGGCTCCAAAGTAGATCGTGAGTCGGATTTGTGCGATGAGGATCTGTTGCGCAGATTGTCCAGGACTCTAGCAGGCCAGCCCATGCAGAAACTAACTTCAGATGACTTATCGTCGGTAAAGGCTGAGATAGCATCGTCTCGATGTACGAGCTGACTTGAAGCCACAGCTCACGGCCGTCCGTCGCTATATGTGAATACAGCCCATATCGAGCGAGCGCAGTATAGAGGCGTAACACTCCGTTGTATACCTCAATGGTACCTGTGGCCTCCTTTGTCTCCGGTCTCGGTTTGAGGGTGGCCACTACACGGAGGTAAAGATCTGCAGACGCGCAGAGGGACTGGGCGTTTGATCGAGAAGATAGAGCTAGGGTTGTAAGAAACCTCAACGTGGAAATATCTGGTAGTGACGCATGGTCCGAAGATGTGTCATGGCCTATAGAGGTTTGGATGATAGTGCGTATCAACTTAGGGAGAGCAGTAATCTCGTCAGCAAATTTGTTCGAGTGGAAAGCCAGTTTATGAAGAATCGATGTGACGAGATGTTGTACTGGCGTCATACGGCAGTCGCCAATAGCTGTGCTGTCGGGAGGTGTCATGAAGATGTCGCAGAGTTGCGGTAGTACAACCTCGGAAGGAAGGGAGTCCATTATGTCAGAAGTTCCGAGTTCAACGCCTCCCCACTCGTAGTATTCTTCTCCGTCCATTCCATTTGGTATAGGGTCCCAGCCCACTATACATTCCCAGACTATCTCCACAGCGCGAACGCCAACAATGCCACGTTCTGATAGTGCTTCCAGGCCGGCAAACATGATACGTTTCACCAGCGGTGGCTTAGACATCTGAAGTTCTTCAACGATGGATCTAGTTTCCTCGCTCTGAGAGAGATCACCATTCGAACTCTTCCGCCACCAGTTGATAAGTCCTTTCAACACGACGAGCATGGCGGCTCTCTGAGCGGGCACTTTGGATCTACTTATCAGGAATACATCATCCAAGGTGTATCCGGCGCTTTGACCTTCTGCGTGATGATGAAGCCCTAAGTATGTTGGAAGAGATAGCACTTTTGATTGTGGAATTGGGGTACCTGTGAGGTCAAACCTTGTTTGCCTCGTCGTGCTCGCGGAAGGTGAGGTCATCCAGGCGATGTCAGGGTTATCGGCTGGCGCAGATGGGAAGTATCGTCTTCGAATATATTCTGGTGTCCCTTCGTCAGGTTCCGTTTCTGTTTTTCCTGTAGTATCGGGGAGCTGGGGGACTGGTTCCCTGGGGGTGCTTGATCCTGTGGATCCGGTTCCAAAGACATCGTTCCCAATGGGGTGGGAGCTGAATCCTGCTTTTGGTTGCTTTTTTTGGACTGTCCAGTTGTCGAAGGTTCCCAATGAAATAAGACCCGAAGCCTCATTAGAGTTTGGTGGAGGTGGCGGTGGTAAGGCCAGAAATGACTTTTTGCGTGGGGATGGTGGCGCCGATTCATAGACGTGTACGTTTTCTGGGACAAGCTCTGCAAATCGTAGTTTACGTGAGCCGCGAGTCGGACTATTAGGACGGGTGCTACTTGTAGACAAGGACGGAGGAAGAGGTGTTCCTTGGAAGGTTCTCTTAATTATCATATGAAAAGATGAGAATGGTATTTACCATTGCGAACGGGTGATGTGGGTTCAGACGCTTCAATGGGCACTAGAACCATGAATCAATTACACTGTTGAAAGTGACCGATGGATAGCCAACGAAACTTACCTGGATCTAAGGCGATTCCGGATTTCTCATTTCGCCCTCTGGCCTCTCGTGCTCTCTTCAAGATATCTCCAACACCAGCACCAAACCTCTCTAGAATTTCTCCAATCTCGCTCTGCCTCTGCTCTTCGGTCATACTTGCGACCTTTTCTTCATTCTCTCGACTCATATGAGTACGCCATCCCTCTTCAGATTGTGGAGACCTTGACATTCTCTGAGAAATCACTTGTGGAACTGGCGCATCACGACTAATCGCTTCCGTTGTTAACAGCCCTCTGTTCCTCGCAAATGCGCTCTTACCCCTGCCTTTTCCGTTAGATCGATGTTGCGCGACAGGAAAGCCAGTTTTAGAGGTGGGAGAGAAAGGTGGGGGCTGGAAGCTCGAAGATGCAGGTTGTCGCTCAAATACTGCGCCTATAAGATCCAACGAATTTGATATTTGCATTGTGGCTTAAAGTTATGCTGAGAATGAGATTGAAAAAAGCAAGCTGCTTAAGAAGACCGATGATCACGATCACTTTTCGCCCGCGCACGTGGCATTGGTTCCAAGACGACAACGTGACCTGTCGCGTTACGCACCTCGTGTTCGAATTTTGCCTCGTTGTAGGTTCAACAGAACCAGTTCCCTTTCTTCTTTACCTCCATGTCCTCTACTCCTCCACCCACCCCTCCTTCTACCAGCTCATCGCCTAAACATTCGCCTCTAGCTCCACCCTCAGACTCCGATGAGTCTGATATTGAACAGCTTTCTTTTTCGTATTCCGACGATGGGAAAGGAAACATAGTTCGTGTCGCAAGAGGATCAGGGCCAAGTCCTCCGTCAGCGGTCGAAGTAGGGGAAAAAGCAGATGGGAGGGTTAAATTCGCAGCAGGCGCAAATGATGATCAGGAGCAGTCGACAGTCGAGCTTGAAATCCGAGCCGCCATAACTTCAGTGCCTAGTCCGCCATCTGCAGGTGTAGCCAACAAAGAATATTTGAAACTTGATTTTCCGGTCCAGCCATTGAACACACAACTCTACGCTGAAACAATCACAAATACAAACTCTCCCACCGGCGGGAGGGCCTCGTTATCTCGTTCAGAAAGCGCATATTCAGTTCTGAACGGACCGCAGACAGCCACATCAGAACGAGACCGGGAAAGGGTGCCCCGATCATTCCAACGAGTGGCTTCAGGTCCTGCATTGTCGGGTCCTTCATCCAGCGCCGCTGCCCCCGTGTCAAATCTGCCAAGTCGCGTTCGGGTGGCTACAGACCAACAAAACAGAGCGCAACAAAAGAAGAACGTGGAGGAACTTCGAGCAAAGCTACTATCATCGGACTACTACGGCTCCTATTCTCACCTAGAGGAGAAAGAGAACGTCCGTGGCTCAGATGAAATCCCCAGTGTGGGAGAGTTGTATGGCTCACGACATAGTGGATCATCATTAGGTGTCTCCGCGACGAGTACAGCACCTCAGCCAGCGCGTCTTGCGCCTCCGTCAAGAGCTTATGGCTCCTACTCGCTAAGTGGCACATCGCGTCCTTTGGGCCAGGCACCTATCAGTTTGTCCCGTACAAGTGGTTCACGGCTGAAAGGAACTGGATCGAAGTACGCAACCGACCGGATTACAGAGTTTGGAGTGACACCAGAAAGTGAAGGTGAAGACGGCGCATATCGAGATAGTGGGTATGGCACAGCCAGTCGCCCAACCAGCTATCATGAAACGAGGGGTGATACAGACCTTGGTGCGTCACCTTCCAGCATGAATTGGCTGTTTATTGACGAAGGTATCAGACGATTTTGATCCTCCTCAGTCCACATTATTGTCATCAGCACGTCCCATACAGGGCACTGGTAGTCTCAACGTTGTATCTTTGAATAATTCCAGCATAAATCGTCCTCGGCGGTCGGCTAGTTTGAGTGAATCGCGTATGTTATAGTCTAGTGACTTTTTCGCCTCTAATAATGTTTACAGGTAATCAAGAGGATCAACTTCAAGCACCTCAACGGCAGTCCCACGCTGGACGACCAGGAACAAGCCTTGGACTTCGTCGTGAAGCGCCCGTCATACCAGCCAGGCAGTCTCTCGAAGAACCAGAGTCCGATAATGCTGGTGAGTTCCGTCACGGCAATTGTTCTATGTCTCTAACAGGTCGTGTTCAGCCCATGAGTACCAACCCCAGTCACGTCATTCACCCTCGCCGACACATCCAGCACCCGCACGAGTCGCACCAGCGCGCCCTTTATATGCTCATAAACGACGTGATTCAGACACCCTCCGAAGCGTGCCACATCCCCACGCCCAATTGACTGCGGTGCCCTCGAACGTTTCTCCAACAACCGCTGACGGTGCAGTGCCGCCTCATTTATCACCATCAGCCAGAGGGGTGCGCACATCTACCTCTGGCGTGAATGGCCTTTCGGCCAAACACCGTCGCAGTCCTACTGCGCCTGAACCACCCACAGGCAGTGGATCGTTGAAAGCGGGCGCGCCGACCAGTAACCCAGGCAAGACTTGGGCGGGAGGTGGAGATAGGAATAGTGGAGATCATGAGCAACCACAACCGGAAAGAGAGATCAAGAAGGAAAGGGAACGGGCCCCGCGGCAGACGCGGCAACAGCAACAACCAGCATATCCATCCCCCCAATCAGGTGTATCTGCCCAGCAGATAGCCTCTAAACCATCATCTACGGTCGTTTCACAGATAAACGGCTCTCAGCCACAACAGCAACAGAGAGGGCACCACATAGCAGTAAGTTCTATCGCTACGCGTCGTCTTGTCACTAATTGACTTCTACAGGTGAATAAGAAGATTTATGCTCGACTTGACATGGTAGGCAAAGGAGGATCTTCACGTGTGTATCGGGTGATGGACGGAGACAGCAACATTTTCGCCATTAAGCGTGTTTCGCTGGAAAACAGTGATGCTGAAACCTTGCAAGGGTACATGAATGAAATTGCGTTGCTCAACCGTTTGGCAGGGAATACGAAGATCATTCGCCTAGTTGACAGCGAAGTAAAACTTGGCACCGGGAACACTAAAGGACATCTGTTCTTAGTGATGGAGTGTGGAGAAATCGATTTGGCCAGGCTTCTCCAGGAAAGGGTGTCGCAACCACTCAATCTATTATGGGTCGGCTATTATTGGCAACAGGTAAACAAAATACTCGACGCCAATTTCCTTTCTGAACCCTCTCTAAGATGCTAGAAGCTGTACAAGTCATTCATGATGAGAAGATCGTCCATTCCGATCTTAAGCCTGCCAACTTTGTGGTGGTCAAGGGAAATCTCAAACTGATTGATTTTGGAATTGCCAACGCAATTGCGAATGATACGACGAATATACACAGGGAACATCAGGTCAGTTTTCTTTTTTGCCTCTCCTTCTGAAACACTCAATCGTCGTGATATTGACAGATTGGAACCGTTAACTATATGTCCCCCGAGGCAATAGAATTTCCCGATGGAAATGTCCGGCTCAAAGTCGGACGTTCAAGTGATGTTTGGTCCCTGGGGTGTATCCTATACCAAATGGTGTACGGCTTACCCCCCTTCAATCATTTGACTGTGTATCAAAAGATGAGGGCTATTCCTGATCCAGCACACATCGTTCAGTATCCGGAATACACGGTGCCTATCCAGCCCGTACCTAAAGACGCTTCGCCTTCCACCAAACCGCAAAAACTTTTTCATTTGAAGCAGAAAGTTAGGCGGGACGTCATCGCGGATATTCAGAGTTGCCTATGTCGTAATGCAAAGGAGAGAAAGACGATCCCAGAACTCCTGAAGCAGGAATGGTTGTCTATGGAAGAGAAGGTTACCCCGCCACCACGTGAGTTAAGCTCGATATGTGAAAGATGTTTTTTTACTGACGAACGTTTAAATGGATCATGTAGCGACCAAATGGGATTTATTGAAAGAAGGAGAAACGATTATCGACTCACATTATATGAAGCAACTTCTGGCCTATGGCATCAAGTTAGGTGAAACAGGGAGGGTCTCCGATGATCCTGCACATCTCGAGATGGAAGCAGCGGTGCGTATTTTTGTCTTCCAGACACTCAGTTGTTTATTTTTCCGCTCGTTTATATCCAGCGTCTTGTGAGCGAGCTCAAGTCTATTTGTAAAGGGACAACATGAGCTATCTTCCTTTTCCTTACTCTGTCTCCTGTGTGCGAGGCCGATTTAATATTTATCTATCCTCTATTCCAACAATCTTTCTCGCTCTCTCCCCCAAAGCACGTTTGCATTGATCTTCCACAAGCCGATTTCTTCTCCCACGCCGATTCTGTTCTGGTCAAGAAGCGAAAAGGTGCTGTATTATTATGTAGGTTTCTATGTATTTTACGCTCGCTCCCATTCCCGGACTACCGCACAGCACCCCGCTCTAAAACTTTTCTATCTTTCGCTCTCTTCGCATATCACCTTGCTATTTGCTATCGTCATGTTATCGCAAGTTTGGACACGTTCAAAAGCTTTCTATTCAACCATCCTCTCGTATGTCTTAAGAGTCCTCGGTGCAACAATATTCTACTTATCGGAGGCCCCTCACAATCTAGTCGTTCATGATGACTGCCGTCAAATTGGTACAGATAGTTTACAAGAGGGTATGTGAAACCCGATTAGATATTATTACATGTATGGGGTGTCATGCATCATGGGTCAAAGGGGGCGATAGCAAGAAACTCCCAAGAACTACCAACTGTTATTTGAGTACAGAGGGGGTGCTATCTATTAATAAGTCGTTTTGATGTCTGGAATGCTATACGTTGGGCGTTATTCTGATGCGCTGGCGGGAGTATCAGGTTTACAAACTAGTCGAGTAACCCCAAAAACCACTTCTGGAAGTTCTGCATCCTCTGAGCGATCGGTACAAGAGATATCCTCACGATAGCGGATGTTGCGGGGAGAAGGCATCTGAACAAGGACGGCAACTTGGAATTGTATGGGAACGGAGGGGGTGTATATTGTAGTTGTTGGCCCTTTTTCAGGTTCTGGTGGAGCACAAGAAATAGGAACTGATGCTGCCGCAAGCTGGGATGATTCCAGATCCTCCTGAGGTGCCTGTGGTGATGGCGCGGCCGGTAAACGGAAAATTCGGTTTCTGCCCATGCTCAAAGCGTTCACGAAGCGTTCTGTTATACTAGGACCACGACGCTGGGCACGATTGTCGATGTGACTGACTTTTCTGCGTCGCTTGGGTTTTACTGGGAGGACAGAGACGGGCTGTCATATCGGTTGGTAATTAGCGGACAGAGAAGAATTGAAGAGGAAAGGCATCTACCATCATGTCTTCCCATGTATCGCCTGTTGGATCCAGCCATACGTCGTAAAACTTTGGCCGTGTACGGAAACGTTTTCGACGAGAGCCTTGCTCTCTGGGTGTGAGAATGACACCTGATGCAAGAGCTTCCTGAAGATTGCGCTGGTATCGTCGACGAAGAATATACGAGCGAAATATTATTGTGCTCGAGATCAGTAGTAACACAAATAAGGTCGCCACGAATGTGAACCTGTTGAAGATGGTCAGACTCAGAGAGGATGCTGGACGACGAGGGAAAAGTACTGACAGGTAGAGATTGCTCGAGTTGCTGTGACTGGTTGGCTGTGTCGGCGACGACGTTGCATCCGTGGTCGCAGTCCCCAACGTCGACGAAGAGTTGTTCATCGCTAACCACGGTGTCAGGGCCAAGCCTTGATGCACCGCAAGTAGAGAAATGATTAGCACAGGACGAAGCAAAGATATGGGAATTTAGTGGGACCCCCGGACACCGCTACTGTTATGCCTGGAAAAGTTTATAAGTATAAACGTTTCCCCATCATTTACATTTTTCACTTCATTCCTTCCCCCATCATGGCTGGCACTCCTTTCCCTCTCCCAGCGTCGCTCGATTTGCCTCCTCATCTCAGCGCTCATAAATATTTCTTCGTTTGCACTTTGACAGTCGCCGCTTGGGATACACTCGTTCTCTCTCCCAGGACATGGAGGCTCATGAAGACTAAAGATTGGCCCCTTCTCAAGATTCTCTTCCATTTCTTGCGCCTATTCATGCCAATCGAGTTCACGATTGTTGGTGTGTAAACAGCCTCTAATCTACATCTCAGCACTGAATGCCCGATATAGCCGTTGCGTTCTTTGATGCAAAGTGGTCTCTAGCCGTATGTTGCCATGTCATAGTTTTCATGCATCAGTCCTTCTGAGAACAATTCTGCAGAGTTGTCAAAAGTTCTTCTTGTTCGAGCCCATCTGTACTGCTATCCTTCTCGCTGCCGCCTCAGGTACGTAGATGTTATCGTTGGTTTCATGTTTATGCTGAAGAACATATTTACCAGCCGTTCATGTCATTCGTATTCATGCCATCTACGAGCAAAGCCGTCAAGTTCTGTTCGGAATGGGAGGGCTGTTTGCTGTTCAAGTGTTCGTCACTGCAGTCTGCTGTGGTTTCTACCGATGTGAGCACTTTCGACCTGATAATGGATTATCACATTGAACCAATACACATTAGCTGTACCTTTGGAAGAAGGACAAGGTTGCATTGCTGGACCAAAGGAAGCTTGGGTGGGCATTTACTGGGTTCTTCCTACCGCCCTATACACTGCCTCTGTAAGTCCAAACTTCCTATCTGTATATGTTCGTTTTGACTGACAGGACTTCATAGATGATCCTCGCGCTCGCCCGCTCTGTCCGATCCTTGAAATTGAAGCAGCTGTCCCCGTGGCGACTGATGCTACGAGATGGCTTGAATTTGTATGGTGTATGTGAAAAGTACCCCCAAACCATTACGCTTGTCTAACAGCCTTCAGGCCATTTGGATTGTCAACATGATTAACGTGATATTCTGGTTCGTTATCAAGCCAACCGGGATCTCCGACCCTGTGAGGACGATTGTCACCAGGTTCGTCCGCCTCATTCAGAGCATTTCACTTGTTCACACGTGCCAACAGCATGGCCGCTGTACTGACGACTTCGATGACCCTCCGAATCATCCTCTCTGTCCGTGGTCCTCTTGCCAAAGGCGGTTCGTTTGCGCTCAGCGGCACCACCGCCAACACTGCCAGCTCGCGCGCCACTCACGTCATCTCCGCGCGCACCCCAACGAACATCTCCTCTCGAGCCGGCCACACGTACACTCTGGACGAAATGCGAACGAAGCCTGAGGCCGAGTGGACGGATAATGATACTGAAGGCAAGAACACTGGTTTGAATATGGACAACCCATCCCACACCACCTCAAAGAATGATCCAGGCGTCAAAATTACGATTGATAGACAGGTTGGGTACGATCAATACTCTCATGCAAAGTGAACGACGGAGTAGCGGGTAGATGAGCGTTCCCGTGATGTGACAGATCATGGGAGTGAGTTCTGACGCTTTCCGTTCCACCAGTGCCATCTATCATATCATTCCAGCTCATATCTCTCCTCGTTTCATCGTTCTTGATTGATCTTCTCGTTATCTTTTTTTAGTGTATTCTTGCTTTACTTGGATCGTCTGCTGCACCATGACCGTCCACTTGTTTTACACTGTTCGCATCTATAGCTATCTATACTTTGCTTAACAACTGCTTATATTCTGTGTACTTATTTATGTGGTTGTTATGGGGAGTTGATGTACTGAATATACGCTGGAACTAACCACAACCTAGAGGGATTTATGTATGGCGTGTCGGTGTCCTTGTCCGTATATCATGGGTTGTGGGCTACACTGTTCTTCGGAGGTGTTGGTCCCTGAATTTGGACTGCAATGACCGCGATTGATGTTCCGTGTTCTGTTCTGTTCGATGAATACAGGACTGCCAGGGGGCCCGACCTGATCGACACAAGGATAAAGTCCGAAACGACTGATGTAGAATGATGTCGAGATGTTCAACATCGGGAGGTGTGACTCGATTTATTTCCGCCAAATGTGCGACCTGTGATATGTATACATAGCAGTACAAGCAAATTTATTGCACAAACGAAGCCAACATGTGAAGGTTGGATATATAAATAGATGAGGGGGGAAGACTTTCGAACGGACTGATGTTTCTATGTAAGTAAATAGAATAGCATATGCATTGTCCAACATAGATATGAGTGGAGAGATGAGGGTTCGCAGGTTGATAGGCGAATGCAAAGACGTGACGAAAAAAGCGACAAAAGCGACTGAAGAATGGAGTGGGGGTAACAAATTGAATTACTGAGTATGAACGCACTCTTGAAACTTTTGACAAGACAGTTAGCTGAAATGGAGCTTCTTGTCTGCCGCCCCATCAGCAGGAGATATCACGGCAACAACCACGGTTATATCTAAACGTCCGTTAGTTCTTTGCATTTTCATTCAAAAACCGAGGCACGAACCATCTCCCTTTCCACCACTAAACGACCTCCCTGCCTCTCTTGCTCTCCGCGCAAAGGGTATCTCTTCACGGTCGATCTCTCCTTCTACAGGCGTCGAGGTTCCAGATGCCGAAGTAGAGCCGGTACCTTTCGACTTGGCTCTTTTCCGCGCTGATACTTTCTTGCCCCTCGAACACAAAGCCTCGGAGAGCATTCCAGCCAGTGTACGCCTCCATAAAAGTCCATCCTCTGAACGAAACTCTGAACCAGATGTGTCGTTTGGCGTAGACAATAACCAACCACCCTTCCTAAACCTCTTCACTTCATCCATAACCTCCTCATCCCAAAGATTATCGCTCAAACCATCAGAGGCAAGAATTAAAATATCGTCTGCCTGAACTGGGAGAGTAAAAGTACGTGCGGAAGTGGCCGTAGAGGATGGAGTGATCGGAGATAATGGGCCTAGTTGGACCGGTGTATTGAACTGGGATGAAATACAAAAGTCGTAAATATATATAGAAGACCGCATTGATGAATCATTTACTCACATTCCACCACATTTCTTCCGACCTCCATACCACTTCATCTCCTCTTACGAGCATACCCATACAGTCTCCAACGTGTGCAAGTTTCAAAACTGCTTGCAGCTCATCCGATCCTCTGGCCTGCAGACCATCTGTTCGTTCTATTTTTGGCTGCATTTCCACTTTGACCTCCAATTGTCCTTTGGGAACGTGGTCGAGGACGGCAAGGAGCACGGTCGACGAACCGGCCATCAGAGGAACATTTTGTTTCTGAGGATCTTTTTTGGGTAAAACCGATGTTCTGAGGGACGGAAACCATGGCTGTGAGGGGGGATACGAGTTTGGTAGGGATTCGGGACGGTGGCGGGGCGGTAGCGGAGTACTGGAGGATTCGGCCGTTGTCGGAGGGTCCGTAACATGAGCATCCAGTGTCTTTTGGTAAGCTCTCTCTAGTATCACCAGTACGTCGATGCCCTCCTCTAGCTCCTCCAATTCTTCAGAGAGTTGATGTTCCATATCCTGGAACTCGTCAAAAGGCTGGGGTGGCGGTGGTGGAGAGAATGGGGACCATTGTGACGAAGACGGAGAGTAAAATGGCGACGAAAACGGAGAATAGAACGGGGAAGATGATAGCAGATTATTGAGAGCAGGGTTAAATGATGAAGGTGGTGGGTTTGATGAGGATCTAGCTTCATGGAAGTCGTGTATTTCTGCGGAACAGTAATGCATGAGGCGTTTAGCAAACGCTGCAGAAGGGGTGGAGGTTGAGGTACAAGGTGGACACAATTTCGACCAGCCTCCGACACCGTCAGCTACGCCGATAGCATCTCCTCGGATGAAGTAAGCGTCTTCTCCGACGCTGACTGACAGTGGTGAGTCGGTATACACGTGCCGCAGCGGTGGTGTCGAGGATTTCTTTGGTATACCATAAGCACCAACGTCGAGCTGATATCTGGGGCCTCTTTTAGTGCGACGCTTGACGCTTGACTGTTTCGATTGAGTCGATGGATGAGCTGAACTCGAACTGTTGAAGTGATGCGGGTTTGGGTGAGACGAAGGGGGCGGATTCGTTTGCGTATGCGACGAAGAACTGGAGTAGGGATATGGCAAAGCTAAGATGGCATTATTGGTGCCATGATGGGCTGCATTAGAAGAGTGCTGCTCGCTGCCTTTGCCTGCGTCGGCTAGTATTCTTGGAGCTTGTGACTGGATCGTTGGAGCATTACGAGGATTACCAGTGACGACGGGTGCAGTGTAAAGAGAGCGTTGTTGACGAGAGTATACAGCGACGGGCAGACGTGTTTGAGGAAAGCGCTTTGCGCTCATCGTCGTTGAAGGAAGGGTTGAACGGATGTGGTTGACTTGATTTTGATTTTTTCGAGTTACTCCGGTTACTCCCGTTTACTCCGGATTACGTCAGTTGTGCCTGCCTTTTGCGGCAATAGGGCGGTCATCTTTCGTCTACAACGTAGTACTCGAGTCCCGCTATGGACTGCTCTGGTTCGTATATAAACTCCATACGACCTGCTGACTGCTGGGCCAGGTCTAGACCCGAGTCCTTTGAAGATCCTGGCGGGACGCTGATGATATGTACAGTGTCAGGAATAATTTGGCTCTGAGTATGTCGGTCCATGCGTGCGGCACTCGTCACCTGGGCTATCTCTATTCGCTCACCAACACTTCTCAATCGAAGACGGGTATTATCGTATTCGAAATGAACACTAGGTAGACAAACAGAACAAACAAGAGAGAGAAAAATGGCCGAGACAAAAGCAATCCAGCCGGCTAAAACCAAGTGTTAATGAACGGTAACGCGAGGATCCTTGCGGAAACAAAATGAGGGGATGGGTACGTGAAAAAGGACACTCGGTAAGGAATCGAAAGAGGTAAAGAGTCTTTAGGGTATACAAGCAGAAGGAAAATGACCTAAATTCATCGCCTTGCCGATCCTCGTCCGTATCCGACCTGTAGGTTATCCAGTTCAGCCTCGAGCTGTTTGATTGCGCTGTGGGCCATTTCCAAGTCTTTGTTGAGGCGGTCACGTTCTGCGATGAGCTGTATAGAAGTAGCTTAGTCATTAATGGCCATAAATGTCGGTACCACTGCACTCACATGCTGCTCCCATTGTCTAAAGCGAGCTTCCTCAGCCTTGACCTGCTCAGTGAACCTCTTCCTCAATTGTTCTTCCTCCTCCTTAAACTTGGGGTTATCCAGTTTCTTCACCTACAATGTGTCTAATGTTTGCAAATGAAAGTCGAAGACAAACAAAAAACAAACGTGCCTTTGGCTCGTTGAACTTCCTGGTCTCCATCTGTTGTTGTCTATAGCTCTCGTAGTGATTGTCTTCAGTAGTCGAGATCAGGTCCAACATGTGTGTACGAATGAGTAATGAGCGGAGCTTCTTGAAGTCACAGTGCTGTTCATTTTCGACCTCGGCAACACCCCACAAGTACTCCCGTCCTTTGACAACCCTTCCATCAGCCGTCTTCACGTCTTCTGTAGAGCCTATGATGCTGTAAGGAATGGCTTCCTTAAGGGTCGTAGCATGTTCTGCTCCTTCAGGGTTATCGAGTTCAATAGGGGGGCTGTAAATACGAATATTTTGCGCATTAATGACTTCACGGATCTGTACAAGGTTAAAATGAATAAGGACATCGAAAGGAAGGTAGATCGAGAGATCGAGAACATACGCGCTGCTTGAACGTATAGAGATCATTCTGGGTCAAAGTGTCGGCCTTCGCAACGACAGGGATAAGGTTGACTCGAGTGCCCAAACGCTTCATGATCTCAATGTCGAGCGGCTTCAACCTATAAATCGTATGAATTAGATGAACAGAAAATGGCATTGGGAGACATGGACTCACGTGTGTCCAGTTGGACGAATGAAATAAAGGCAGGCATGAACTCTCATGTCGGACTTCTCCTCTCTCTGAGGTTGTTGCTCCATGCGCATGTACGCTTCATGTTGGTCGTCAATGAACTCGACAATCGGGGTCCAGGATTCCCTGCACAGGGTCATTGGTGTGAATTCTAAAGGCTCAATACAAAGAACACTTCACCTGTTATTAACGTAGTCTCCGAAGCCAGGCGTGTCAATGACAGTCAACTTGACCTTGAAGGCTTTTTCCTCGAGTTCGGCCTATAACACGAATGTCAACATCCGCTGGCAAAATTTAAGCTCAAGGGGGAAAAACGTGGCGCTAACCTTGATGATGTCCACCTCCGTCAATTTGTCCAACTGTTTCGCATGTCTCTTCGAGTAGTTTTTGGGCGGGGAGAGCTCGGTGGAGAAGAGGGTGTTGATCAGGGTCGTTTTCCCAAGACCTGACTCGCCTGGAAAGTCGTTTCAGTTAAGTGTTTGCGGAAGAGAGGGGTCGGAGTCGGTCCAAGTCGAGTGTAGTGGATGGACAACTCGCGTCAAATGGTCGTAGGAGGTGAGGAAGGGGAGAGTCCGAAAAAATTTACTCACCAACAACCATGAGCGTAAAATGAGCACCACGTTTTGCAACGATTTTATGCCTCTAAAAATTCAGAAGTCCATTTAAGTCAGTATCATCTCCAATCGTGACTTTGAAACCAGAGAAAGCAGGCGTCCTCTCCGGGGCCTTTAGGGTCTTAAAAAGAAGCGAAATGACAGGAATAAGAGGCGCGCAGTTTGAGACCCACCTGGTTGGGCAAATTAGCTATACCAATCGTGTCAGACATTTCTCCCAGATGAGACAGAAACAAGGTCAGATAGAGAGAAGGAAGGAAGGAACGGAAGGAAAACGAGTTGAAAAGCTGGAAGCGAATTGACAAGCTCAGAAGATTCGTCCAGTTTGCATTTGTTGACACCAGAGGTAGTTCACCACGTGATCTATTAGGCCAGCTGTCGCCCCCTAATTTTTGAACTCCTCGATGCTTGACCACCGTGATACGTACAGTGAGTACAGTGAGCCTCACCTACTTGATTCCAGGAGTAAATTGGATCTAGAAGGATGTTCCGCCGTTGCATAGTACTTTTCTCATAAAACTTAATGACAAGCACATCGACTCTTGCTTTGGAAAGTTTCTCAATCACGTACACAGGCTCGGTTCCTTTCTCCTTTCTTTCATTCTTCAATCAAAGTAACGCCCGTTGCGATTGCGAGTGATATCCGAGGCGAATGAGTAGATCATTACGGTCTTGCCAACGATTTCCTGAACTCGGAAGGTTCGACATTTAAGCACGACGCCTGTAAGCACCTCCTTCGGCACTGCAACCCATTATACCAAAGTCTGTGGTAAGCTGATAAAGCAGAATATTGAATAACTAGCGATAATCACCAGCCATAATTAAATCTTAAACGTGTCGACGAGCATGCGTAGTTGCATGTCTCCCATGAGGGCATCAAATCAATATACCTGTCTCGAATGCCTTCAGCTATTCGAGTTGCAACGTCAGCGTCGGTGTCCTCAGCCAACTGTGCGCTTACATGCAACATCATGGGTGGCCACTTCCGGGAAGCAGTGGGAGCAAGAATGTAGGAAGCCTGCCTTGATACTATGACTCCCTAGTCTCCCCTAGGCTGACTCCAACGCGCGCTGATAGCTTGCTTAGATATGACCTGGTGATACTCAGAAGACTCGTTCTACGGAACTTCACGAAAGAAATTGAAAAGCTTTACTCGGTATCACCCAAAATGCCATACAAGATCTTCCCATTACATCGCTCCTAACAAATTCGGCTGCACCAAATTGGAATGGTATTCTTCATAAAGCCGAGCAGGGATCATATAATAAGGAATTTGGAACGCGCCAAGGTGACCGGATTTGAGGACGCTAGATCCCGAGTTGACTCTGAGAACTCAAGTACTCTTCGGTTATGACCGCGTCCACTTGTAACACGAAAGTCGGTGACTCCTGAGGCCTGAGGGTCAGTCCGGCGCGTAAAAAAGTTGCGAAATTCACCAGCGCCCATCCAAACAAAGGCTCTCGATTCACAGCCGATTCCTTCATCATGGTGCAAATCAAGTTCTTCGCTTTCATCGCTGCTTCCAAGCCTGTCGCTGCCCTCGACAATCGTGCATGTGTAAGTGGTGACTTGGCCTCCTCATTCACGATTCATCTTCCGTCGAGCTTACAACGAACATCCTTGACTCTAGGCCTGCAAAGCTAGCTGCATGTCTACTAACGAATGGGAATGTGGTCCCAACGGGCCTGACACTGCTCGCAAGGCTTGCGATAACGTGATTTCTTCTCGTCAGACTTGAAGGGACTTTGCAGACTTACTAGTGAAACAACGGCAGTGCACTTGCGATGCTTGAACAGCACGATTCAAGTCGCCTCCGCAAATAGTAGGGCTAAGCTTGCCCTGTAAATGTCTAATTTCGAGATGGGCGAAATTTTTGTTGTGCATGTTGTTGAAATACCGAAGAAAATTCGAATTGAATTCTACACTCGGATCTCTTTGTTCAAAGGAACATCTTGTCCAAAGCCTCCTCCGCCCTGCTGAAAGTCGTGGTCTGCCCGGTCTCTAATGAATCATGATATGTTGGTCTCCTGTAGCGTGAGGATCGAGGTAATTCCCAGGTTACTTGTTTACCATTTCAGAACAGTACTTGATCGTGGGGGCTTGAGTCTAACTTCGCTATCCGATGGTCGTGGTGATCAGGTGAGCGTGTCCTTGTCGGGTTTTCTCTCCTCAATGGTCAACGTTCAACGTTTCAACCTCCACGACGACTGGCGCCTTAGGCCCTCGGGGACCTCGCAATTACTCCTCAAGGCAGATTATGGCTCTCAAAGTCACCAAATTTGGATAAATCTGGATAATATTGTTGTCGTCTACAAATAAAGAAGAACCTCAGTTCATACCATTTTGCATTCAGCCGTAAGAGGCCTCCTGTTCATCAAGATTTGGATCAGAGTGATGGATCATGGGATGGGCATGATTGAATTGGGCTCTAAACCCGGCGGGGCTTCCAATGCACCTTTCATTCAGTGAAGTTAATCATATGTAATTCTCCTTGTTCTCAGGTGGAACTACTGATTTTATATTGGGCTGTCAGAAGAAACGGCATTACCCTCTAAAGGTTGGCTTTTCACCACCAAGAACATGGGCTCTGACTTCGGGTTTTCCGAGTTTTTTACGGTGACTCATGTCGTGGTGTACCCTATTGCCACATTCTCGGTGCGTTCTTGTGCGTAGTGGAATTCCTTGCGGATTGCTGACCTGACCGTTGGTCTAGGTTATGTTCCTCACTTACGGTGAGCTTCATAATGCTCGCACCACGAGAAAGATATGCTCAGTACCGACCCAAGGGTTCTACGTCCTCCTTTTCATACTGTGCATCAATAGCCTGACAAAATCCCCGTATGGATCGACGGGTAGTCAAATGCCTCACGGTCTATACTTCTGGTCAACCGTATCACTTTTTGTGATTGGGACGATCAATGTGATTTGCTTCACACAAGACAAGGTCCGCGAGATGGTGGCGATTTTTATCTTTCTACGAACAGGGGATGCTAGCGCTGTTGAAAAACATGCGAATAATGATAAGATCAAGAGCGCTGATCAGTTTGTCCTTCCCCTCCGACGCGCTGTGGTTTGAGTTAATCGAACCTTAAAATTGCAGGTCAATCGTGCTCTTGCTCTCGATCCTCGCAAAGTGAGTCCACGAGCCGTCTTCCCAACTTTCCGTATCTGAATATTGATTTCTGACCTTACGCAGCATTTTCGCGGATTTGATGCTGGTAAGTCTCCAGCAAGCTCCCCTTCCAGATTCTGTTGTCGGCTAACAAGATGCGCTGTGATGAAGGTTCACCGGTGTTACATAGTATGGAACCGCAGGAATTGGATTGGTCTTTTGTTTGTGCTTACTTCACTTATCAATGGTGAGTATATGATCACTCCCCGAATATCGACGTCAGTTCAGCGCTGATTCATCCGACTAGTCGTAGGATTAATTTCGGTAATTTTAGTCGTCGTCGGAGCAAGCGACGAGTTTGACCCCGACCGCGAGCGATTGTTCTTCCTGGGTTCTGATATTAAACAAGCCTACAATGGCGCATATGCGGGCGCCAACCTGTTGACTACCGTTCTAACCGGTGAGTAGCAACAGCTCTCGCCGCATTGAACTGGACTCACTTCTCGCTCCTTCAAGCTTCAAGGATATGGTGGGTTACTAGAGAGGCACGAGAGTCTCTCGGGGGTGGTATTCGAACGCTCTATCAGGGAGTTGTGGCTGCCATGTGCGTTTTGAGGACGTCTTCGAATCACCTCAAACTGACTGCAACGACTCCATAGCCTTGAATCGGGATCTCTGTACCCAATAATCAGCTTTGTTCACATCGCATTGGTCCAGAGCGCCAGCACGATAGGGTTGCCAATCGATTTGATTCCGACGGTAACTTTGGTCGCGGTGAGTGTCGACTGAGATCCGTCAGATTCTGTTCACTTTATTGATGGGAGCTTTCAGGGAATCGCTCCCGCCCTCATGATCGTTCGTTGCAGAGTATTTGGTTTCATGCAAAGCAAAAAAACCGTGCAAGAGGCCGGAGATCTATCCACATTGCAATTTGGTTCGAATACAAGAACGGGGACCGGGACGACGCCTGGAGGTCAAAGCATGTCAGGAGGGCAGGACTCTGAGTTACCAAACACAGACAATCCAACCCGGTTAACAAAAGGTGTGAAGGGAGATAGTAGCAGTCACAGTGATGAGGAAAAAGAGGCAGCCACCGAATGAAGTTTCAGAATGACCACTCTTGTTGTCCTGTAACGTGCAAGTTAAGAGGAGAAAGAAAAGACGCATCCAGGATAGACAGACGGGCCAGACCAAACACTGGTATTGTGAAGGTAACTGGTGAGCAAGGAGTTCCGAAGAAAGAATGCACAAGTCACCGACATCCCATCACAGTCGACGTCGATGAAAGCGATGACAGATGAAGAAGTAGAGTACAACCAATCCACATAGATAATTACGTCCATCAAATCGCCGCCTCTAGCAGGGTAATTATAATCATTTAACCAGATGCATATTAGTCGCGTTTGTAACAGCGTCGTAAAGCTTACTAGTGGGCCGTGGTGTCCACTATCGAAGGCCAACGACGCGGTCCCGTCCATTTAAGCTAGGGTGTTTCGCGGCGACTCCGTGGCCGGAGAACGGTTAACAATGCAGAGGAGGAACGTCAGAACTAGCGGGAGGACAGAAGGAAGAGTCTAGAGATAGTATGTGGCATTTCGCAAACCGGCGGGTTCAGGAGATGTCCTAAGATATTGTATACAACCGTTGAGGAGAGACGGTTTTATATCTCACTTCCTAACAGGGGGGCTTCAACGAACGTCCAAGAGATAATTTTGGCTGTGGCAAAGTTTTGTACGCGCCAGAGTCATGCCAGTGAGACTTAGCGTCGACAGAAGAGGTAATAATAAGAGTTCCTCCCATACCAGTGGGAGTAGAAAGGAGACCGAACCACGAAAGGTAGTGGCAGATCCGCATATTTTGATGATATCTCAAGTACTGTCTCCAACTTAAAGAGAAATGAGTCCAGTAGCAAGCCTAGAAATTGAGTCTTCAGCACAAGAATTAAAGGGTGTGAACGACTTATATGCAACAGATAGATTGACGAATCGGTAGGCACGTAGAAGATGGCCGGTTTTGAGCGAAGTCCCAGATCTCCAGAAGCAGTCCCGACGGTGGATGCAGATGGGACCCAACCTGAGATTTGGGGTTGGTGTATCCAGGGCATTGGACAGGGGTCGAACGTGGGAATCTCTTTTGTGTCCAGTACAATGGCTTTGACCTCGTTCTCCAAGTCGTACATTCTCGATTTCCAGTTCTCATCCTGGTACCCAAAATTCCGCCATATCAGTATTAAATCAACAATTATCAAACCACTTACACAAGATTTTTGCAACTATCTCAATGCCGATGGAATCTTTGTGCCCAAAGGTTCAGAACCTGAGTTCGTTTCGTCGATCATCTCTTATGTTCCATCGTAACCAACGTCGTCGAATGTTTTTTCTTCATGAATCATAGATCACCCGGACTAGAAAATGACGATGAGGAAGCCGAAAGTGACGATGAAGATGAGAACAAGCAGTACTCATTTCCAGAGCTAGATGCGAAAGTTAGAGAATGTATCGCTGAATACGGAGCAGTCTTCCCAAAGCTGAATTTTTCATCACCAAAGGTTGGTTTATCTTGAGAGGTTTATTTCAAGGAACCAATGTTGTCATTTAGGACGCGAACTGGATCCTCCCTGCTTCGGCACCTCTAAAATGCACATCTCCAGCGGATGTTTACATGCTCTTGAAATCCTCTGACTTTATAAATCATGATTTGGACCCTGAATTGGTGTTCGAGGGATGCGAAGAGTCCCCTTCATGGGAGCGGGAAACGTACGAGTTAGAACTGGTGCTGAGGAAGTGGTACTACATGGAACGAAATCGGGAGATGCGTTGTTTCGTCCGGAATAACCAGCTGATAGGTGTGAGAATGTTTACGGTTTACTCCTATGATGGGGATGTTCATGCTCTTCATAGCAATATGTCAGCGAGACAACAACTACTATGATTTTTTGAACGAGGATGAAACAAAGAAACAAATCTCAACCGCAATCGAGGAATTCTGGGGCTCAAAAATCAAACCGGTCTGGACTTCTAGTAACGATTGTACGTATCCTGCAAAAAAAATCACAACGATACGACTGAGACTTACAACAGACATATTTGATGTACTACTCACACGCGACCTACGCCGAGCACACATCGTCGACTTCAACCCTTTCGTTACTCGGACAGATCCTTTACTGTTTACTTACAAGGAGCTGCAAGCCTTGATGGTCAGATCACAGGAGGGACCAGTGTTCCGGGTCATCGATTCTCGTTCTCACCCTACGGCGAACGTCAACTCGCCTGCAAACCAGCACAACATGGTGCCTTACGAGGCCCTAACAATGAGCAGTGGGAGAAATATACAAGATTTTTCAGGACTTTGGGAACAGAGTATTGTCGAGAGTATGAACAGTAATGACGATGGTGATCGATAACAAGAACGAGTATTCAAAAAGCACCAGATTGATAGACAACTTCATTCACTATAAAGCGGGCTGGCCGACAATGATACATAATACATGTTTTTGTAAGTTTTGTCAAGTTTTCGTATAAGAGAGAGAGACTTGGAACAACAACCGGTCGACAGGCGAAACCGGGAAGTAAAAATGTCCTTTAAGGAGTGGAAACTGCGGTTAGTTGTATTCATTGATCGCATTATCAAAGTGTTGAACTGCATCGGACTTCAGCACCTCTCCACGAGGCTTCATGTCGTCCTGAATCGGATGAGTATCAGAAGTAGAACAACATCGCAAAGGGACATACAGGGGTCTTGGCCAGTAAATCATCTGCCAACTGTACATAATTGACCTTGAGCTTCACGATCTCACGGCGCACGAGAGGACGAAGGGGTGCCTCCTTCCCAGTGAATGTGCCACTTTTTGCGGCGATAGCATCGATGGGACCAAGAATTGTACGATGAGATACCTCCATGGAGGTCAATAACATCTCTGCCTCGTCTCGGTCAACAGAAGGGACGTCCTATAAAGAGATGATTTTAGTCCATGCTTTTCAACGTCCAGGATGCAGATGATCGTAGCTGAATAAACTCCGCCTTACCTTGACATGACCATCCGTCTCGATCATCTTGCTTGACAAGGCCGCTGTGGCTCTTTGTACTTCCTGGTAAAGGTAAACGGTGTGAGATCGAGACCTGAGGTACAATAAAGAGAGAAAGTTCGACACTCACGGCTACTTCTGGACCTTTGACCTCATCAGGCGAGTCGGGCAAATTGGCTATAGCATTGTTGAGCCGGGGAATATTGACGTTTCGAATCGTTGCAAAGTCAGCTTGAACGTCAGCAACGGACGCATGGATAGCGACCGGCTTGCTAACAGAGAAGGATGCGAGGGCGACGAGGACGCCGACAACTGTAGTGCAGATGCGGACCATGGTGCGTTTCACAAGGTGATGATAGAGAAAACGTTGGAACAGCGCAAGAGAGCTAGGGAAGAAGACTTTTTCGAGTCCTCTTTTATAGATTTCGCTAGCACCACAAAAATGAGCCGACGGGTCGCAGCAAACAAGATTAGTTAAGAAGAGAAGCGAGTGAGGATGAAGTGGATGGATCATATACTTGGTTATCAATGTGCCTCAAGGACATAGTCGGCCTTGAGCTTGACCATGCAGGGATGTGACACTTTTTGGGAGGTTCCCGGAGAATGCCGGAGCGTCCTGTGGCTCCACAATGGAATAGATATTAGAACCTCTAATAACATTAACGATAAAAGTCTAATGCGCTGTTTTATGGGTACCACCTAGGTACTCTGATCGCCACCACTGTTGAAAAGATGTAGTTAATGTTTGTACTAACCTATGACAGAAGAAGAACCTTACCTCGAACATCTTATCAATTCCTTCCTGAAGTCCTGTTCGAGGCTCGTATCCTAAAACTCTACGCGCCTTCTCAATGTTGTGCCATCTGTTAACACAGCTAAAAGAAACTTTGAACCTGGTCAGAGCCGGTTCCTTCCCAACCACCCAACCACTCCATTCCGATGCCCATGCAGCCGCCATTCCAATGCTACGCGGTAACACAATCTGACGGCGTGCAGCCAGGTGTCCAGGAAACATAGCATCCAATTTACGCCATATACACCGAGGCATGTCCCAGAAAAAACATGGTTCGCCGTTGGTGATGAAGAACACTTGTCCGGCAACTTGAAGAGGGCTGATTTCCGGGTTATGGAGTTTGGCTCTGGCGATGGACTGTTCAGACAGAGGGTCGAATCGAGTCCGTGTGACTGGACGACTGGAAGTGTCCTCCGGTAACTGGAAGGCTTGAACAAGTTTTTCGGCGTTGGGCGGGAGTGTTACATACGGTCCGAGAGGACGTGCTTTGGAAGTGGGCGTACGACGGTTTCCGACTGTGAGATTGATTTGAGGGAGAGACGTAGCAAGAATTTCCAGCTCGGCTTCTGATATTGCTGGAGGTTCAGATGGAATTTTCTCCAGCGGGCCTAGAGGTGGAGCTGGAGGTGGTATTTCGAGTTTGTCTGCAGCAAGCAGGTGGGCATGCGCTACGTTCCCAACGTAAGTCCAATCGAAGAGATTGGTATTATCTCCAATTTGGAAGTGGGTTTTCCTATCTTCGAACACTCGGTAAAGTCCAGCCATTACCTGACGGTCACCAGGTCTAGTATTTCCAAGTTAATCAAGAAGCTGCGAGCGAGATACCAAAAGTAATATGCGCACCCGAAGATACCTGCTGGTCTCAGAGCAACCGTCAACAGTCCTTCCTTTCCGTTAGCAGCGAGGACAGCTTCTTCTGCCTTGGCTTTCGACTCGTTATAGGCATCCATTGCTTGTTCAGGAGGAGGAAAACGTTCGTCTATGTTCACTAAATCCTTTCCGGAGAACACAACCCCGGCAGAACTAGTAAACACCAGCTTTCTTACATCACATTCTTGGGCAGCTGCAATGACTGCTTTCGTTCCGTCAACATTGACCTTCCAGTATAACGCAGCATCATTCAGACCAGCTGGAGGCGAAGCGGTATGTATAATACACGTTGTACCGCTCTGTCGTACGCAAAAATTAATACAATGCCGATAAAAATCACGCCGAATAAGACATACTTTTCTGAGTGCCGCCGCAACTTGGTCTTGTTCACTGATGTCCGCAGAATAGAAAGGGACGTCATGATAACGCTGTACGATGTCGAGAACGGAGACGGTATCCCCACGATCCAGAAGTTGCTGGACAATGTGTCGGCCCAAAAAACCACTTCCACCAACAACCAGATAGATGTCTTTTGAAGGAGCCATGAGAGAGGACCAAGAGGTGGTGTGGGGTGAATACCGAGGTCGGACCACTTTAAATTTCCATTACGTACTAGTGGCTTTACGCGCCGTTGCGTGCTCACTCCAGATTTCAAAATATTACAAGATCAACTGTATACCATACAATGCGTGTAAAATAGGGTAGAGCAGGCGTTGCAACGAACGCTCCAGGTCATTTACTCCTCCATAGCATCATCGCTGTCGTCCTCATCACTGTCGGATTCCTCACCCTCTGCAACGTCAATCTCGTCCAACTCAATATCATGGTCTGCTCCCACGTAGGAATCGCAGATAACATAAAGTTTGAGTGAATTATGCTTGCCCTTCGGTAGTGTAAACTCCAGTTTCACGTTCTGCGTTCTAGTGACGGTGACCCGTTTAATCACCAACAGTTGTCGAGTAGAATGTTCTCCAACGACAAGCCACCAGTTGGTCATCTTTTTTGTGGGGAAGAAAGGCGCCACGACTTCTTGCTCGCTCTCGCTTGGGGCTTCCTCTTCATCATCTGCGTCGCGCGAAAGCGAGACCTGCAGTATGATCGGCGCGCCGGCAGTGTATTCACCCTTGACAAGCCGATGATTGACCTCCAAAGTCGGGTATGAGTTGACAAACGCTGCAATGTCGTGCCTATAGATGAATCGGTATCAACAATTTACAGAGGGTGTGAGAACAGAAGCTTACATCTGAGCCTGAGACATTTGAAGCAGTTTGTCTCGGTCGCTATCTTCCATCTCCATCACGTCGTAGACGGTCTTAATTCCTGCCTCTTCACATCGCTTGATGATCTGTGTTAAGCCGAAAAGACATAAGCGAGAACTTTGGTTTGCAAAAAGTGGTAAGAACTTTACCTCCGGCTCAAAGTGGGGAATTTGTTTTAATACCGAATCCCTGTCCCAAACTGCTTGGACGCACATCTGCGCAAGATCCATTGCCCCGAGTGCGTTCAACCACGCATTCGAAGACATCACGTCAACACATGCGTACAGCAAAGTCAACACCTTCTCTAGAATCAATTTTTGGTCCGCAACAAGATCCGCTGGTAGTTGAATACGACTAAAGTGAGCTTGTAAGAGGAGGAAGGTCTTGAAATGGGGTGCTTCGAAATTGACGCTGCTTGCTTCAAGCTTGACTGGGAGACGGTCGTATAGACGTTTCAGCAGGACGTCCTCATGTCGACGAATAGGAATAGTTTCGAATTCGGCGGATGAAGATACCACTTCAAGGAGGCCTTTAAGTTTCGTTCGCTCTTTGAGGGAGAGGGTATAGACCTCAACGGTAACATCTAAAGAAGAGGATCTTGATGAGAACGATTCCAAGATGGGGAGAGTAGAGCCTACAGGAGATATTGTAGTATGCCGCGATCATACCCAGATTGAGCGGCACAACGTCCATTTCGTCCTCTGTAAAAAGTGAGTCGAGGCCCAAATCAATCGAACTAAATCAAATGAAGATCTTACCGATAGATATGCACTTCGAATTGACGAGATCCGTTAATGTGTTTTCCACTAGCTCAGAGAGGTGGTCCGAGAGATGCTGATGGCTGACGTTGTGTAGGTTGTAGTAGTTGGGGTTCTGAGTCATCCGACGGTAGAAGTATGTCCACGTCAATATGTCCTGAGGGGGCAGAATGGTCAGTACTAATGTTCAGACCCTGCAGTAAAAGCGTACCATAGCATCTTGCTTATTCTCGATGGTCTTCACTGCAATCTCTGCCAGGAAGTAGTCATGTAGCATGTGCGTGGGGAGATGGCTCTCGATAGGGAGGCCTTCAGCCAAAAACTTCTTGTAAAATTCCTTTTTTGTCTGTTGGCACATCAGAATGCACCGACTTCGTTCATCCTCTCTTGGCCGACACGCGTGTCCCATCATTTGCAGAACATCCAGGATAGAGTAATCGATGTATCGATGTTCCTTGCCTTCATAGTATTGCACACCCATGAGTATCACCATATAACTGGCAACCGGGAGTGACCATGCAGTATCCTGGACGATGATTTAATCGAATTTCTGGGATCATAGATGAATGTAACAAACCTTAGAAGCCACAAGGACTTGTACTGCACCACTTTCAAATAACCTCTGCACTATTCGTTTGTCCTGGGCATCCAAAGCTTCATGGTAGTAACCAACGCCATGCTTCAGCGTTTCCTTCAGACCTTCATCCCTCAAATGATTGAGATGAACTTCCAAATCACTTAAACCCACATTCAAGAATCGTTCAGGATTCTCATCGGCAGCGCAGTGGACAAGGAGGTCATCCACAGTGAAACGACACTGTTTTCTGGATGGCACAAATATTATGACAGGTTTGGTGGGGGAGTATTCTGTGATGGCGAGGTAGGCAGGCTTTGACATAGCAATCATGAGGGAAGGGAAGTGAGGGATGGTGAATGACTGTAGGTGAATGTCCAAATCAAGCGGGCGAGCACTGATCAAGTGGACATCAGTGACTGCAGGACAGTGGTTCATGTAAGTGAACGTACCTGGGAGAGAAATTGAAGATGGCATGAGATGGAACGCCCATCCATTCTCCAAGATCTCTGGAGTTAGAAAGGGAGACACCACAACCGACTATACGGGTTTTGATTTCGGTCTGAGCAGAGACGTATCTGGTACGCGAGATGATAACTTCGTATGTTGGCCCAACGTCACCACCAACAAGGTGAACCTCGTCTGCAATGAGAAGTGCGAGGTTCTGAACATTCTTCCGCTGCCTCCACCGACGCGAAATAACGTCCCACTGACCGGAAAATATGAGGGATCGCTCAAGAAAAAGAGGAGGAATATCCATACCTGTGAAGGCGTGCAGATGATGACATCGCCCTTTTCCAGCAGTCGCAAATCTGCACTCGTCTCCCCTGTGAGGGCTACAAACTCCTTATTGAGGTCGGCGAATTTTGTCTGCCACTCCTTCAATCGCATTTCCACCATTTCCTGATAGGGCTCGATGCAGACAGCTCGAGCAGCTTGCGGTTTGCTCCATAACCGTAACAACGCAAACTCTGCACATACAGTTTTCCCGCTGCCAGTTGGAGCTCCAATAAAGACGTTCTCGTCCGTCGTGTAGAGCGCTTGAAACACCTGCGTTTGTATCTTGTTGAAGTTGGATATAGACGATGCGTAAATTTTCTCAAACTGCTTGTTGTGGAGGGCCGAGATCGGAAGTGGTTGCAACTCAAGAAGGGGAGTAGGAGATGGGAATTTGTCGGGAAGGATCAGGTGTTTAAACGAAATGGGCAGCCTTGTTTCTGCGTGAAGCCACCTGTCGGAGACGACAGATATAAAGTAGTTGGGAGGGACTGGCTCAAACATGGGAACAGTGAAAGATACGTTGTGCTCGCCTTCGGCGTAACGCTGCAGCAGTACGAAGGAATCATGAAAAAGGATGATTTCCCCGTCAACATCTTCAACTAAGATCCAGAACGTTTCGGCGCCACCATGAATCTTCTCGTCCCATCGGAAGTCAGGTACTATGGTGAGCTCGATTCGGAGTAAGGACCGAGTTATAGGTTGAACTTGTGCTTGAAGTCTAAGAAAATCATCAATTAACCCCTAAACCGATCAGTCATAGTAAAAACACTTACTGAAGTTTTGGGAAGCTATGAACCAGCCGGTGCACCAGACGACCCGCATTGGGGATTCCAATCAACTCTCCAATTTCGGGAGGTGTCTATGAAGCCTGACGTCAGAAAAAAATATTGAGGCGGAGATGTATCGAGATGCAAACCAAATCAAAGTATCGATACCACGGCTAATCGGATATAATCAGCATCACTTCCAGATAAAACTAGTAAAAGCGTACGAATTGCTTTCCTTCAGCTTTCCGGATGACTTCGGGCGGAACTCCTTTGAACTGGCGAAGGGGTGTCATAGAACCCCACCTACCGGCAGTTTGTTGAGCGAGGAGAAAAATATGTGAACGTGAGCGACTTACATCCGTTTCTCTACCATCTTACAAAGGTCAAGCGCGGCCTTCGCAGGAACCGCCCATCCACGTTTCAAACAAATTTCAAACACGGCCCGGATAATCCTATGAAACGGAATCAGTTGAGAGGGGCGAAACTGAGGTATTAAAGCCTTACCTTCCGGCAGATTGCTGTACGAATACCATGTCCGCGAGGAGAACGAAGCCTAGTAGCACATAGAGTTAAACTAATCAATCCATCCGTACAAGAAGCCTCTGACCGTCGAGCTTGAGTTGAGAGATATAGGCTTGCAGTAAAACGTTAATCTTGGCTGCAGGCTCTTCCACACTCTCCTTCACCGGAATTGGCACTCTTTCAAGCAGTTTTGCAAGTTCAAGCTTTTCCTCTTGACGGACCTACATGTAAGACGATTGTTATTCTGTAATAATGACGGAAAGCAAAAGTTACTTGCCGGAATGAGTTTGAATTCGTTGGAAAGTGCGAAGACCCTGAATAATTCTAGCATCGACATTGTTGGCCTCAGATGCTGATTATACACCTGCATCGATTTATGTGTGACATAGTAATGCGATGCAATCCGACCCAATTCGGTGCTCTGGAATCGCCCTGTTGCGCGTTCATATTTGAGTAGCTGGCATTTCTCTAACAGGACAGCGGCCGAATGAATAATGTCTGCGCGTTTTTGGATGAGACCCTCATCGTCTTCTTGGTAGTCAACACCAACCCCATAAAGACCAGGTGACTTCATCATCCGAACATATCTAGAGGCGTTTGATTAGCTGGAAGCACAGAGTGACTCAAGTGAACAACACCTACAAGTAAGTGTACCCTAACCACTGAACTGCCTCATCTCGGTTCCTGATAGTGCCCAATACGATCTCGGCGTTCAAATTGTCCGCAAGCTTCGCTACGAACTGCGATTCAATGGGCAGTTGCTGATTAAGTAAACTTAAATAATACTGCAGTTCGAGATGGTTGGTGATGATGATACCCTCCCCAAATGTATCGTACTGCGGCCGACCTGCACGTCCTAACATCTGCAAGACGTCCTGTGACGAGAGCTCCACCCATCGGCCCTTCTCTGGATTGTAGATCTGGGTACCCTTGATGATAACAGAATGTGCCGGAAGATTGACACCCCACGCTAAGGTGGCCGTGCATACCAGCACCTGCACTGACCCATCAGCAAACAACTCCTCCACAAGTCCACGATCCTCTCGAGACATTCCAGCGTGATGAATGGCGAAGCCAAACGGCAGAAGGTCTCGTAGATTGGGATCTTTAACATTGTTGGACTCCTCCTGCAAAATCTCTCTGGTGGCCCCATCAGGACGGACAAACTGGGTAATGGTCTCCTTCTCCATGGCCATGTCCCTGAGGAACTTTGCTGTTTTGGCAGTCTCTTTCCGAGAATGGACAAAGACGAGGGACTGATTTTTTCCGGCTTGATCGAGTACCTTCTCGTAGCAAACCTCATTCATGATTTGGTACCGTTTGATGGCCTTTTTTTCAGTGATACCGATGAACTGCTGTTGCAGTCCGCAAGGCCGATACGAAGCGTCGAAATAGAAAAGACCTTTTTTTTCATCGACGCGAAGGAAGGTCGCAACGTCTTGGTAGTTGGGCAACGTAGCGGAAAGACCGACGAGACGAACATATTCCCCAGTTTGCTCCATCCGTCGGATTGTCCGAGCTATAATACTCTCGAGTACAGGGCCACGTTCGTCGTGTAGAAGGTGGATTTCATCGATAATTGTCAGTCTGACAAGATTTGTATAGCTGGTGTCTGTGCTCTTGCGGGTGATAACGTCCCATTTTTCCGGAGTGGTGACGATGATCTGGGTTTCTGCAATCTGTTGTTTTGTCATTTGAGAATCTCCGGTCAATTCCCCAACTTTTATCCCAAAGACTTTCAGCCGTGCCGTGAAGTTTCCAACCATCTCTTGTACAAGTGCCTTCATGGGTGCTACGTAGACTATTTTGAAGGCGTCGAGGTCAAAAGCACCGCTGTCTTCATCTCTGTATTTGGCGAGCTCGTTCAAAATCGTAAGCATAGCAACGTTAGTCTGGATGAACGGTTAGTGTGTATACTAAATTTAATAATAATAAAAAAGTCGGACCTTTCCAGCACCTGTTGGGGCGCATAGAAGAATTGGTTCGTCAGTACCGAAGGCGATAGGGTACAACTTGCTCTGGATACGATTGAGTGTGAGAACGGTGAACGCCTCACGAGCCCAAGCTGGCAGGTCGGAGATTGGAACAAGTTCTCCAGCTGCGGTAGGTTTCGACTTGGGAGCGGGAACATGAATCTCTTCGTAGCCCTTCTTCGCACGTTTGAAGGACCCCTCTGGAAGTTTGCACTTCTTATTTGACATAAGATGACCACCTTGACTAAACGCCATGCTTTCCAGGTCCACCGTCTTTTTGGGCTGGACGGTGGATCCGGGTGCCAGGTTGGCCTTCTTCGATACCTGAGCAACCGGCTTCTGGTCCACGTCCATGGCATCCGTTTCGCGAGTCTTGGTTTGTCGATCACCGGCCAGGGCTCGCAAAATCCAGCCAACGCCCTTCTCCCGCATCGCTACTTCGACGTTGACTCGCTCGTCAGCGTCACTGCGCATTAGTTTTGTGCACCAAACAATGACATCCTTGTTTTTGAGGAATTTCGTGGTAATGTGGAAACTTTGATAATCAAAAAGCTCCATCAGCTGGTTTTCGCAATCACGAAGACTCGACTCGGAACCAAGGATTGAAAGTACGGACGCAGCCTTGTCTGCTGCCGTGACCGGGTCAGGATAGATCTCTGAGACCTGACGCTGAACCCAGAAGGCATCGATAGAATGGGGAGAAACAATGTCCTTATCGGCCTTGGCTTTCTTGTCTTTCGAAGACTCCCCTCCAATCACCAATTCCTCTTCTCCAGTGTCGCCACCCAGCGGGACTTCTTCGGGTACAGCCTCCTCTTCCTCGTCGTCTGATTCGTCTTTGACTTCATAGCCTTCCTCCTCCTCCTCTTCGTCCTCTTCTTCATCAAAGACAACCGCGACTCCAACTTCATCATCTATTTCTGCCTCCTTGCGCTCCGCGTCGGGATCAGCCATCTCTTCATCCTCTGCCCCATAATCCGTGATCTTTTTTGACAGGTTGACGAGTTGAGAAAGTACCTCCGAGGAAATTGGTTCCAGTATTTTGTCTATCTCCTTCTTTTTGTCAAAATCCTTCATTCCCTCGTTCTTCAGTGTTTCCAGTACCATATCCGCTGCACTCCGAACAATATCCTGCGCTTGGTCTCCTAAAGCAGAATGTACAATCGACAGCATGTGCTGGTAAACCTCCCGTGTTTCCGCAGTCCGAGGTCTGTACGTTAAACCCTCTACATCTTGCGTAGACTCGAGGATGTCCGCGTAGCCAAACGCGGTGGTTGTGTCTGCCTTCCTTTTTGACTGCTTTTCTGAAGGGTCCTGACGGTCGACAGCGTTTTTTTTCTTCTTCTCAACATCTTTGGGGGCTTGCCGTTGTACACGAGAACCCATATCTTTTGGGTCAATTCGACCAGCGAGAGAAGTTGGCGCGCCATCCGGTTCCTTGTCTCTTCGCGGAAGAGCAGAGCGGTCTGCTGTGAGAACTAGGGATGAAATGGCGCCATAGTTGTATTGAGAAAGATCTGGTCTCTGTCCCGACATCGTCGTAGACCAAGGTGGGACGAGCGGTTTTGAGTTTTTGGACTGCAGTCAGAAAGGAATTTTGTCATCGCGGCTGTCGGTCCTGCTGACATAATCTTAATAGTATCACGTGATTCAACGCTGCAGCAATTTTACCATCACGTTCAACGCCGACCAGAACCAGTCTTCTTCGCGTCTTCTTGACTCCTCCACGATGAGTTCGCGCCCCAAATACAGTGATGATGAGAAGAAGCACCTACTAGCTAACCTTGAGATTGAAGGTACGATTCATATCTCCGTTTACTCTAACCACACCTTGTTCATCGACTAACGTCTGGACAGTCGCGCACCGCACTCGTCAACTTCAATCATGGCTCGCCGACCGTCTTGAGCAGTTCAAACTTCAGCAAGAAGGACACGTAATTCGTCTTCCCAAGCAAGTGCGGAATATGACCATGCAGGAGTTTGGGGGAAAATATAATGGGAGTGTTGAAGCTGCGATGAAGGGCCTCCAGAGGGAACGTCTGAAAGCGAGCGGGAGTGGCGAAGGTATAGGAGAGATCGACAAATCCACGAGGAAGAGGAAATGGCTTGCGATTCAAGGAGCAGAAGAGGACGGTGTTGATCGTGATGGTGATGCAAGAACGTCGAAAAATGGTGGGTCTTCATGAAAGCCTCGTCGAAATAACAACCTCACCTACGTTCTAGCTCGAATGATGCAAAGCTCTTCACCGAAAAAGCAGACGGGTCCCTCGACTGGATCTGGGACAACACAACAACATTCTCGCTTTTTGGGAGCGAAGACTCCGAACAAAGTATACAGTTTCTCTATATTTGGTGAATGCTCCTGACTAAATCATTTCTTTCTTTTCAGTCAAGATTCCTCAGCAGTATACCTGGCTCTCCAAGTCCTCAAAAACCTCCTGCCTTCAAGCCAACGTTGAATCGAACCACCTCTTCCAACAGCACATCGTCCAACATTCGTTCTCAGGTTCCTCGACCACTCTCACCTTCCAAATCCTCCACAGGACTTATACCCAACTCACGTCCCCCAGCAAACTACAACCCGGGTGTTCCCCGGTCAAGGGTACCTACCTCATCCACATTCAACCCAGCTTTACCGCCCGAGGCACCTGGATATCCCACCGGCTCCCTGCGGATGCCCAGAATGGACGAGAAGATGCTCAGCATCAATGGTTCACCACTCGCAAATCCTTTGTGGTATCAACCCAGTGGCACGACGGATGATGGCGGCGGTGGCGATGGTGGTAAACGACTGAAACGCACAGCGAGTAACATATCCATCCGTCGCGATCCTTCTTTCCTTACCCAACCGCGACCAAACTCACAAGCGAGTTTCGCGACTACTCATTCACGCAACAATTCTGAAGCGACACTCATATCCCCTTCGGAGACGCAAGCGTTTGATGGGTTGCCACCCAAAACGCCTGACACGAGATACCCAACGATGACTCGTTCTTATTCCGTAACAATTTCTACAAAAGACGGTCATCTTCTCGAGTTCGATCCGCTGCGAACTTCACCCGGGGCTTTGGATGCTCTGGATGGGATCACAGACAGCGCTAAGAAGCAGGCTAGAGAGGAGATGGGTAGATTGGTTCAAGCTGCAGTGGATAAATGGAAAGTGGGGTGAAGAAGTTCCCACTTCGACTTTGCATCGGTCATTTTTCTCTTGCCCTGCGTTCATTGCTCTTCTCATTGAACATTTGTCTATCACCTTTGGCAATGTCTCTACTCATCTCACACACTAACTTATGCATCTTCGTTTTTCCCTACGTTTCTCTTTTGCCTTTGTAACCCCGCGAATCTAGTCAGGTCCTTTTTGAAACCATAACAAGTGATTGTCAGTTCTAGCAAACCCTGATCCTTGCAACAGTAGGACCATGATCACTTGACACTGACACGCTCCTGTAACGAGGGCGACCAGTTATTTACCTAGAGATTCGTGAACCATCAGCAAATTGAAAGGATCAGTTTGACAAAAACCTACATGAAGATGCTCTGCTTCCACCGTTCTCTGCCCAATAGCCTGTGAAACGAACGTATGGTCCAATTGTTCAGAGTTCTGATCGAATAGGTATATCGTTCCACGGGTGGTATGTTCGCGAGCTCCTCGATTTCCGTCATGATGGAGGTCAGTGAAGAAACGTGTCTGCGAAAATTCGTTGAAGTCCCCAGTAACCACGATGTTGGCGTTCGGAACTTTGTCAGGCAACGATCTGAGGAAAGTCTTCATTATGTTCATTAACACCATTCAGCAGTATGTCCCTCGAAACAACCCCTTACCGAGACTGTTACAACTTGTTTAGTGCGTGCTGCTATGGGGTTGTTAACTGGAGGTCGCGCGTCCCCATGCAAGGAAGAACTTCCGCCTTTCGAACTCAAATGAACGTTGACGAACTGAACCGGATTGCGTTTCCCATTCCTCCACTAGAGGCTTTCTGGTAGCTTCCCAAGCAGTATTCTCTGGGTCAATTCGGCCTGGGTTAATGTCTAGGATAAGAGGTGGACCTAGAAGATTCGTGTCAACACCTACCTCAATGACACTTTTCCATCCCTATCGACCACCTCGACACTATCTATCGGACCCCCCACAGGTGCATCTTGTACTAACCTGAGCTTCTCCGGTCGGTACCTGAACAAGTATTGGGCTATCGTTTAGTTAGTGGCAGAGAAAGCTTACAGATACGCAGTTCTAATGTTTCCTCCCGGCTGTCCGCCATCTTGACCATCGACAGGTGGTATTTCGGTGAAGTTATAGCTTACACCGCCAGCTTTAGCGATAGCCTCTACTAGAGCGGTGAGGGTAAGATTGGCGGATACTTCCCCATCGTCTGTCGGCCCTGAGTTGTCTTGAATCTCCTGCAAGAACATGATATCTGGTGCATTAAGGATATTAGCGATATGATTAGCTATGCTGGGTATGTGAAGAGAGGTGGGCGCCATACTATACAAACAACACAGTGATTCATCGAAGTGTGGATGGTCCGGGATTTTATTAGTGGGGGCGTTACACGACGGGTATCGATTCAGCATCCTGTTTGAACTCACCATCCCATAAATTTTAGCTAGCTCCTAGTTACTAGTAACTTGAGAAAATGAAATCGATATCCATACAAGTGATATATCCTATGAAATCTGATCAGAGGGAGGGCCGAAGAAAACGGCCTCTTCGAGTTCTGCCGAGTAAAATTTCCTAATCGGGCTCCCTTGCACGTGCTACAAACGAAGAATGAACCATAGGGGCTTGAGGGTTCCTTCCTTTCGCTTTCACTGCTTGCCTGCTATGATGAGCCTTTTGCACCAAACTTCCGTCAACAGGTCTCCTGCCTCCGGACCTTCTGCCTGCAGTCTATCGCCAGCTCTTACCCTCAATAACCAGGGAGTGCTATCAATCTCCTCTCAGCCCTCGAACACACTTGAGACTGCAAAGGCTAGGTACGTTGTCTATTCTGTACGCGCATATAACCATACTTTGGCTTACTGTTCCGTAAAGCGACTTTCAGTTAAAGGAAATCTCACCACGATTGCCCCTTCCTCAGACTCTGTAAGCAAAATCATCACCATGTGTTGCCCTCTATTGCTCTAATCTGTTCCCTTCTCTTCAGTGCACGCGTCAAGGCACATATCACTCAAAGGTCTCTACTAGACCACAAGAATCAAGATTCAGATGATCGATTGGAGTTTGTGGTAGAGAAAGGGGACCTGAAGAAAGTCATTGAGATACTAGATAACATTCCTGAAAGACGCTCCATTCGGTGAGTAACTAGCACTGTTCATCAGAACTGCTCTTGACAAGCATTCCATCCAGAATCAACTACGAGATACAAAACCTCGAAGGCCATATAAACATCAAGTTTGCAATGCCAACGAAACCCCACGACGCTTCTAGTCACAGCTGGCTTCGGCTCCTGGAAGCCATTTGGGCTTTCAATTTTCCAGATGTACAATTCTCTCTTGTTTTTGGGAGCACGGGTTCAGCGAGTGAGCTTTTTGCAGGTCTGTTGCGTACGCAGACTGATAACCCTACTTCCACATAGCCTACGATGGTGCGTTAAAAGGAAAAGCTGCAGACTACAACCTCATCCCACATCTGAGGGAAGCCGGATCACAGTTCCCTAGCACTGCCCTTGAAATTGGGTGGTCGGAGTCGCATACAAAACTTGAAAAAGATATTGACGTTTGGTTGACAATGTCACCTCTAGTGAGTAAACAATCCGTAGTGCTGATGTGATGTTGTTATTTATTCAATGGCCACTTAGTTGCTTTCTGTGTTTTCACTGAAGCTTTACAAAGACTCACACCCATTTCGTGCAGTCTTGGAAATGTGGCTCCGTTCAAAGAGCACAGGGGAGCCGGTCACGCGATGGCAACTGGAGTTAAACGCTGGGTTGATGAATGATGACCGTTACTGGGAAGGTCTTGCCGATCAAATCGAAATTTACACCCACGACATCCTTATGGATGCATTAGATGCAGTACATGCCACCACCTTGTATGCCGGGCATTCCTCCACCCTCACGACTGATCTACGAATCCAAGATGAAATCTCGGCAATACCTGGCATCACCGAGCAACGGCTCCAAGTTCCCCCAGTTGCCTTGAAACGATTCTTCGATGGTATCGTTCCTTATGTCAATTCCCAACGGTTGGGGGTCAATGTCAGCCTCAACAAGCGTTACATTCCACCGGCCACACCACGAGCAGGTGATGTTTACTAACAAGGTGAGTCAGTGGGTGCCTTTATTAGTTCTGAATCCAACTTTAGATTCCCACGTCACCCCCATTTGTTGAAAGCGAAATATTGTTCTTGTAATGCAAGCCACCTGCACCTGATGATAGTGCACTATGCCGGTCATTTCCATTGATTCCACGTATAAACTCCAAACCTCGCTGTAGCATATAGTGAATTATTATTAATATCCTATTTCTTAGAGAATCATGTCAACTTGTCTCGAAGGTTGAAGATGTGTTATTTCAATTCAGTAAGGCAATGTAAGATGAACGTCAACATTGCCAGATAGTTGGGAGAGAAAAAGCACATTTGTCAACTGATAATCTCTTCCGAGGATACCTGAGACTTCTCCTTCTGCCGTTTCGCAAAGATACGCATCCTCTGTGCCAACGCCCGATCAGGCTTGCAATCCTGAAAGCGGAACGATCTGTTACACCCGGCTGCAGGGCACTTCTTTGCGCTTTGCTGATTGCTGAACAATTGGCGAAGGGCGTCTTGTGAAAAGGAATGACCACAGGTGGCACTATGAATGAAAGGAAGAAAATTAGTCGACGTCAAGTCGACGTGCAGAAACATACGAAGTGATAGGGTCTTCAAGAGTCCTTAAGGTAAGCGGACATTTGAAGTCCTGCGTTACACCTCCTATTTCAAGCTCATCGTCATCGTCTTCCTCATCTCCTGGTTCTAGTTAAGATATAAGTCAGAGCCTAACAAGGAACAATCCCATGGACAGATAACGACCTTGGGCTATAAAATCGGTTATCGGAGGCATAGCCTCGCCAGGATGGTCAACAGACTGGAGAGGAGTTCAGAACCAAAACTAGTCGAATGGAAAGTAACACTGATCGACGCACGTAAAGCGATTCCTTGAACTCTTTGTAGACAGCATTCTTCGCGTACTTCTGACGCGTTGTCATTTCCTCGTACTTGCGTTTGAGGCCCTTAACGCCCTTGTCATAGCGTTCCATGATATCAACCTGGATAAGGTGTATCAAGGCATACCCGCACCAAAGAAAGGTGAAAACGTACGACATCCTCTGTGGCTACCACCTGAGCCAGGTCTTTCAGCAGCTCCTTGTGAAGCTGCATTTCCATCTCCACATCAATGAGGCTCTTCAGTGTCGTTTCTACTTGTAACAGTTCCTAAGAAAGCCTTATAAATCAACGGCAAAATGAAGAATACGTTATATACAGACCTTGTCTACAGCATCTCCATCAGTAGCCTCAGAAAGCGCGAGAGCTATTCCTTCCATCGCGCCTTCTGATGTTTTTATGGTATTAGCCACGCTTTGCCAGTCTGTTGAAAACGCATGGAGGCGTTCAACGTGAGCCCTGAGTAAAGGTTGGTCGGGAAAGTTCTCGACATCAATCGGATCTTCATCTTCATCTTCCTCATCGTCGTCCTCAACCTCGTCTGCATTATCATCAGGTGGTACTACCGCTCGATTCTTCCCCTTCTTTTTAACATTCTTTCTGTTGGGACGACGGGATTGGACCTCATCATCCTCAACGTCTTCATCTACAGATCTTCTTGTGTTTGTAGGTGGAGATTCGTCAATATCTGAGGTAGGTTCTCGACGTGACGCTTTTCGACGCGAGGAAGAAGTGGTGGTCGGCATTAGAGCAGACGCGACGGTAACGTGAGTAACTCATGAAGCGTGATGGCTTCTGTGACAGAACACAAACGAACACAAACATTCTCTTGCAAATGACCTCCTTCATTCGAACATTCGCTCGAGTATGCCCAAGTTCTGGTCTCACGAAGAGGAGCTTGTTCGTTTTCTCCCGTTACGCTTTTAATACACCCTCCAAGGTTTCTCCAACTGGTCCCCTCGCTCATTCCCATATCCTCCGGCCTTTCCACACCTCTCCTGCTACCTCAGCGACTATGAATCAAGCTATGAAACGCAAAAAGAAACCCCTGCGTAGGACCGCCCTAACGGCCTCCCCTTTACTAGAGAGATGTCCACAGAAAAAAGGCGTTTGCACTCAGATAATGATTCGGACACCAAAGAAACCCAATTCAGCCAAGCGGAAAGTTGCGAGAGTCAAGTTAACGAATGGAGAGTCGGTCATGGCGTATATTCAGGGAGAGGGACATAATTTGCAAGAGCACAGTGTTGTGTTAGTTAGAGGAGGTCGTGTGAAGGATTTGCCTGGAGTGAAGTATGTTGTCGTTTTGTTTGTCATTCTAGGAAACTCCACGAACCTTTACTTTAAACTTAGATACCATCTTGTTCGTGGGGCCTTGGACTTTGGTGGTGTACCTGGGAGGATGACGGCTAGAAGTAGATACGGGTGCGTTCTCTTTCCATACCGCCCTGCCGCAGCTCAGTGATTCCTACTCACAGGGCGAAGAAACCGAAGAAGTAGAGGATCACCACATACATATGTGTACAATGTGTTTTTGATTGATGCAAAATATACGCCCCGCAGGAGTTTGATATCTATCTTTGACACCAATCTGTCAACGTGTCAACGCTCGGGAGCACGAGAAGACTATTGGCGCTTCCATAACACCACCCGCTGGCGTCGCATTAATTTATAAGGTTTATGAACTCCACGGCAATCTATTCATTCCGGAGCAGGCGCTTGACAATGGAAACATAAAACTAAGTAGAGTGCGAACAGTCGTTTGTTTGTTTTCCCACTTCTCCACCTCATGTATCCCCGTAGTAAGCGCCGATACCCAGCACCGAAGGACGGGGCGAGATGGAATAATTACTCAAGGCCCCCTCCCTCTCATAGGCATAGCGGACCTAGTGCACCTTGGTGTGTCGCACATGATTCCGGAAAAGGTGATACGTACTGAAATTCTCTTCATAAGGCCTTGGATTAATATAGATGACGGTTTGTCCTTCTCGCTCCTGTTCATGGATGAGCTCAACAATCTCCACAGAAATCGACGCGAAACTGCTTGCTTCCGATCAACCTCCCATACCTGAAATGTGCGACCACAGTACATGCAACGGTTGTTGGGAAGGTTATCCGAAATCCCGATTCCCAAATTGGACAGACTCTCAAGTGCGAAGGAGTGGAATTAAGCGTGCCATACAAAATTATGATAAGAAAAACCCATGTCTTGTCTATTACATGGACATGATTAACACCGGGTTGTTCCAAAATGGGGGAACCCTGCTGGTGTACGACGACGAAACTTATGATCATTTTTGGAATAGACTAGTGTCAATACAAGTAAGTCGATTCCTGTGTGGGTCTAGGTTTCATCTACGTGGTTGATCTAACAGATTTGTTATGCAGCGTCCGGTCGAAACTCGTCTACGGGCGATATTTGTCAAAAACATGTCCGGTCCGATTTTACAAATGTTGGGAGCCAAGTATGTGCCCATGTCCACCTTCAATGTCTGAGCCTGACGCGCTGAATCTTCTTACCAGGTATAACATTGAACCGTTCTTCTTTTCATCCTCTTTGTCCTGGATCCCCTCGCGTTTCCAAGAGGAGGTCAGGCCTGGAAAAGGAGATCGTCAGCCTCAGTCCCCCACTCTGCCGTGTTCTCCCCGCTTAACCCAAATTTCTGAATTCAGATATTACGATCACCTTGACCTTTCTTCGAGCTGTGGAAGGCAACCTCTCTTCCACGGTTTCGCATATCTCGGAAGACACTGCTGTAGATGGTAGGCTCTATCTTTTCTCGGTGATTACATATAGCTTATTAGTACCCTTCCTTAAATGAGAAGACGAGGTTTTAGATACCCAGCGTCCGTTGTATTTAGGCTCAGGTGTGTATGACCCCGAACTTCAAATGAACCATCATGCTTATTTTCCACAGGCGACGGGTGCTACCTCGTACTTGACCTATTAGCAGTCCATCTGATTCGTGACGAACATAGTAGCACGGTCATTTCATATCATCACACCGATCCTGATACTACTGCGGCTGAGTATCTGCACGAACGAATACGCTATGCGGGTGATTTCTGATTTTGGTCACCGAGATCTTACTTTGACGCTAACCCCTGTGTAGGGAAAAGCGTATACTGGCAAAACATCTTCCGGAACTCTCCCGATCCAACTTTCATCGTTCTGCTGTTTCTCTGGCATGCCATGTATGCTTGGGACGAGGCGCTGGAGGTCTTATACAGACATATCATAGACATGGTAGAGTTAACTATGACCACTTTGGAGTCGACTATTGATGCACGGGACATCACAGGAAAAAACGGTCATGGACAGTGCTGATATGTACATGACGCGCGGTTTACATTTTATTCGTGCTCACCACCTCCACTATGCCTCCTTACTTCAAGATATGAAAAAATCCGTCCGCTTCGTACTCACCACTCCCAACCCTGCCATGGAAAACGTAGCGGAAGACGTAAAGCTGTTCAGCGAAAAACTTTTGGAGAAGGAATGCAACAATCTACTGATCGAAATTGAGAGATTGGAAATGCAGCTGAATATGCAAGACCAGCGACTTAAGAACGTTATGAATCTGGTAAGCGAGTCTCTTTGATGTCGTACTAGATACACCTAATGTAAGATGAACAGGTCTTCAGTACAGTCAATATCCAGGATAGTTCACGTATGCAAGAATTATCTGAGGCAGCTGTACGAGACAGCGCTGCCGTATGTTTTTGATCCTCTCTCTCTGCGTGATATGATCACCCACAGGCCGTACAGATGAAACAAATAGCTTACCTGACGATGATCTTTTTACCAGCTTCCTACACTGCAGTATGTCTGCTCACATTCTGACTCGAACCCCGGTGATGATCCCACTTTTCAGTCCGTTTTCGGCATGAACGTGAAAGAACTCACGGTTGGAGCTGCTTCAGGAGTCCTTGTGTACATCGCAGTCGCATTACCCCTGACATTCGTGACAGTATGGGTCATCATGACCTTCCAAAGTAAACATTTCTTCCCGAACAGATCCGGCACCACGTTCTGGATGCGACTGGCTTGGCCGTTATTATTCTTTCGCTCGATGTTTGGACTGGATCCCAAATCCAAGGACGAGCGTTTGACAATCCTGAATGGGCGCAGAGAAGCAGCCCATGCCTATAATCATGTCTGAAATATTCTATCACCCTAATGCTACCTATAGCCGTTGCACACGTATGCGAAATAGAAGCTGTAAACTACCAAAATGAGCACGACGTCCGAACCACCACAAGAATGGCTGTCTTCGTCTGGACTAGAAGGACTCTGGATTTCGAATACCTCCCAACGCCATTGGTGCACCGGTACCACTATGAATTACCGAACATGGCATAAGGGGGAAAATGAAAAAAAATTATACAGTGTAGTACTAGATAGAGTGTATAATTGTAGTATAGCAGGTATGTGAAGTCCCGTCCAAACGAATGTCCGTGAATAACATGTGCCAATATGAACAGTCATCGCGACAGAAATCTAGAGATTCATCAGTCCGCCGGTCTCTCTCATCTTCGTCTCCCTATCTCTCCGTGTTCTCGCAATTTTCTCAATCTCGCAATTTAACGCCCAGCACCACGCATCCCTCTCCAACTTGCTTCTCGTACGAAATACCGCCATTTTCTTCTTCCGAGCATCCAAGGGTGGGGCAGGGGGGGAAGAAGCAAGAGAGGCATCGGATGCATCCTTTGTTGCCATCTCTTGGCTCTTTGTATGTGATTTATACCAAATCATAAAGAGCCTATCTTCTTCGGGATCATTGGCCTCCAAGCCATCCTGATAACGACGTGCTTCATTGTTGGCATTGGCATTGTATTGTCCGCTCGGTAGTGCTTGCGCCGCAAAGTATCCGGAGCAAACGTAGGCATCCATCAGATTTATCCTCTTTGCCTCTGAGCGACTCAAGGAATTATTAGGCTTGATATGGAACTGGACAATACTCTCCGAGACGATGAACATTTGCACCAACCTAGATAGGAGCACGGGGTCAACATTCGGATAGCCTGGTAACAGATAGTAGAACTGACTTGTATTGTCCACGCAATCCCTGACGCATGAACAGTTTGCCTCCCCTCACTATGGGTTTACATCCCTCCAAAACACACCAATTGTAGAGTAATCCGAGCGCAGGCATAGGAGAGGAGAGGTCGGGAGGTGGTTCAGGGTAAATCACCCGGTCTTTCTCCTGATATGTCTTCGGCGTTACACGAGGACGGAGAGCTTGAGCAAGATCCATTTCATCACGGGCGTCATTCCGATGTCTGAGCTTCCAAAAGTGAACGAGCTCTCTGAGGCGTTGAACCCATTCAATGGCATAACGGCAGGAATATGCCTGCCTAAGTTCAGTACCATACATTTAGGATCGAGGGAATGGAAATATGCCCACCTCAAATCTCACGACATGCCCGTTCTTGAAGAACAGTTCGAACGATCTTCTCATTCTCAACTTAGGTTTATCTTCGGCCGTCACCTTCTGTAACATACCGTCCCCACCCTCATCTTCATCATCCTCAGCGGATACCTCCCCTTCAGACCACGTATGAACCCAATTCTCATCCTCCGGCTCCTCCTTCAGATTATGCTGATGTTGTATAACGGGATGACTCGCGCGTCTCACCACCAATACTTTCCTCAGATCCGCAACCCCGCTCGCGTTCAAGATCTGTCGTGCACCTCTTCGAACCTCTGATTGACGCAATGACTCCGAATAATGTTCGGTGGTACTTCGAGTCAAAGGAAAAGGGCCAATAGGAGTAGGTGGGTTTGCACGCGCCGGAATCAAGGTGAAAAGATTCCCGTCATGAACGCTAAGATAAATCGACTGTCTCGCCTGTCCAAAGGGTTTGATGCGGTCTACGTATCCTTCCACCGCTGGAGGTTCCTCAAGACGAGTCCCGTTCTTCAGAAACAAAAACCTAGGGGAGTGTTCTCCAAGCCGAATTTCCAAATGCGCGGGAACGGTGGACTAAAATGATCGTGTAAGTACCGTAATAACGGACGACGCGTTATAAGAAGCATACTTCTTTTAACACCAGTCCACAAAGCACGGCCCAATTCCTTCGTTTGCCATCCACATCGTCATCTAGCCAAATCCAATCAAGATGAGTTTCTCTTCTCCAGGCCAGTTCCAAAACCCGCCCTTGCGCGACTTGTTTTTCAATTATATGTTTCCAGTCCTGTACAGAACGAAGATTCTCATAGCACAATGCAATAACGTTGTCCCTCGTGAACACCTTATAGACTTCCGCCGTATCAACTGCCGGCATATCGATGTTCACTTTACTATCGACACGGGGATTCCGAACACTAATGGTGGGAGGAAGTTGACCACCGAGATGACGCCTTGTGAATATTATTCAGAGCGACTCGTACGGTATGTGGCCTTCGCACTTACCATAACTGCCACGTCCAGTCGTACGCCCTAGAACGGCATTTGATCTTGAAGATATATACGAACGTGCCCTCTTTAGAGATGTGAATTTGCCATTTCCGCGTTGTGGGGTTATAACGTCTGGACGTAGGTGGACAAGTTATACAGAATGTGAGGTCCACAAACGAATATATCGAGAGCTTGGTTCTGCCGGACTTGAGAGGGATGATATAGGAAAGGTTCTTGTGTCCTCTAACCCATTCTTCACCAGGCATGGTCTGGAAGTGAGAAACATGTAACTGTATTCGCGACGCGATACAGAAAGGAACATACGTAGTTTTCGTAGAATTCGATGCGGTCCATCCGCCAAACAATCATGAACTCTTGCCAATCCTCGTAGTAAAGTTTTCTTGTCTGCCGATGTTTATGCTCGTCGAAAAACCGTGGAAGAGCAGATAGCTGAGAGGAGAAGATTCGAACGAGCATGCGATCTTAATGAGATTGGTTGGTCCTCAGTTTACTGATGGTAAAAGCGAAACCCTTACCTCGCATAACAACGTCGCCCCACTGGAGGTCGGTAACATCCACAGACGCGCTCATTGCTCCTGCGCTTGTATCTTGCACTTCTTCCCCTGATCTCTGCAGGACCTCGCTCGGAGGTGCAGGTTCACGAGGCCCGTTCGACGTAAGGGTTACTGGCGATAAGTCGTAATGAACCTTCTTTCCTTTGCCCTTGTCCTTTGGAGGGTCACCTCGGACAAGTGAGGGAAGCTTGATAATAGGCCTTCTGGGAGTTTCTTGCCTGTCGCTACGTGATGAGTTCAATGCTGGCAGAGAAGGTGGAGAAAGTAATGGGGTTTGAGAGGAAGTACGGGGATCTCCAGAAAAGGTGGGAGAGTGGGTGTGTTGTGTTTCGACTTCAACGTCAATCTTCGCTTGTGAGGAACTGGGCTGAGGCTCTGATGGAGCAGTTACAAATGTCTGCTGTCCTGAAGATAGAACCCTTGAAGCCTCTGGCCTTTCTGAGGGATTAGATGGCGAAGAGATCTGACTTATGGCCGCATCCAGAGGCAGATACGGTACTGTTGTTTCGTTGCAACTAGATTGGAAGGAAGTGGTGCTGGAGACCAGAGAACGTACTGCGGCGGCTTCACTGATGACATTGATTCCAGCTATTTCACCGATTTCAAAACTAGATCCCATCCAACGATTGGGTATCCGTTTTTGCTTCTCCTCGCGACGATTCTTCATGAGGATCACCCAAGTACTCTCTCGCCATCGACGTGCCATTTCTCGACGAACGCATCGCTCTTTATCCTCACCCCAGTCCTCCTCCCTACCTCCTTGATGCAAGAAAAAGGCAAATGCATTCTCCTTGATGATTTGAGCAAGTTGTACGTCGTCTTGTTCTGAATCGTCAAGTCCTCGAAGAAGATTAGCGTGTTTTTTCCCCTTCTTGTTGCTCGACAGTATTTCTGGGTCTGGTAAGACCTTCTCAGGCATTGGCCCTATGAAGAATCTCGGGTTGAGGTGTTCGTCATGGTGGCGAGATTCCATCCTGTAGGCAGAAACTGATGGTCCTGAAGAGCTTGGATGAATAGGTTGTGGCGGGGGTCTGGAGGGTATCTCTAGGGAAGCCATTGAATGACAACGCTGCGGAGAGTAGAAGCACTGAGGGAAACTGAGGAAACGTTAGGATGGTCTGTGCATAACTGACTTTCGTCATTGAGCGCCAATACATACTACATAGTACTGTACCCGTCTCGATCATCAGTTAAACGCCCAAACACTTCGGCAATTGAAGCAGCTATACATAAAGTGTATCTGGCGTATATGAATGAGGTCTACGAGGGTTTTCTGCTCTATTCACACTAGTCTGCGCTGGGGAACTTGGCCCTCGTGTCTGTTCGTAATAACCCAGCCTCCTGACGGCTACCATTCCAACAAAACACTAGGCCCACCATTCAGGCATATTAAACGTGGTGGTGACCCAAAGCTTCAACTTGACATCATATGAACATCCAAAGACAGAACTGGCTACTTCACTTGAAGAGTTGGTATAAATTTCAACATAACGTTTTGATATGCAGGTTGCCTGGGTCATAAAAACGAAACATCTCCGAAGACCAGTGAACACGCTCACTTTTTTGACATGAACCGACAGGAAATAATATGTCCTGATCGTCCATGTCGAAATTTCTCCAAGGATACATGTGTACTTACAGCTGGAAACAGCAGTGAGAGGTGTCAGGCATAGGTCACGCTATTGTCACGCTATATCCCGAGATGCTGATTGGTCCGGAGCAGTTTTCGGAGATACTTCTCTTTTGGGAAGGTGTAGGTGTCAGGGGGATTCCCGCGATCCCCTCCTTTCGGCCATATATCAAGAAATCACCTTGAATCCCTTCAACAGGATTCTTGTCAAATCCTTGTAGGAATGCTCAGTACGACCTTGAGCGGTTCTAGTTGACTCTTTGGACCAGGCAAGATTGAGTCTCACATACGATACAGGTACCTATACTTCTCGAATGATTTTATTCCGATCCCCACCCGATGCCTCAGACCAAATGGCGATCACCAACAATTTGAATCAGCTGGCGCTGAAGGATGCAGTTAAAGTACAGACCCATTCTTGCCAGCCGCCACCATGCCCAATTCAACGGAGGTTGATATACGAGAACGCATATACTGGGCAACTTCTGTTTTAGCGTTTATCGACAACCGAGGTCCACAAACGTCACCAATGCATGCCTTCACTTCTTCTATTGGATCTCATACAGACACATCCGACTCTCGAGTAGAGGCCTTGAACAACTTCTGCATTCTTCTCTCTCGAGGAACCGAGAAAGAATCCCACCATTCCGTCCTGGTGGGTCCAAGGCTCGCCCAGTCTTTTTCAATAGTAGTTGTGGTAAGCCGGTACGAGCTGCAATCGCTGTTGGTTCGATTGCTAGGATCCTCACTCGTTGGTTACCCAGGACTCATGACCCTACCGCTCAAACCAGGCCAGCGGCTCAAAATTACGAGCAGCATATTCGAGTTGACAAGCGAATCATTTCACCTGCTGAATGCGCCACTATTGATGATATACTGTAAGCACACGTTTACCACTTCCAGCTACCCGCATAACCTACGGTTTTTTTCAGGAAGATAGATCCCACTATTGTGGATTTTCACCACTACGTCCAAATGGCGATCAGAGCTCTCAAATGGGGTGCTGAGAACCAATCTCTGCAAGATCAAGTCTCCCTCTTCTTCCTCTCACACTGCTTTCCCAAGATCAAAAGACGGTTCACCTTCGTAGACCGAGCCTACTTTCACGACAACTCTCTCGCTGAATGGAAATATCAAGATGGCGACGAACCATTCGCGGACTCGAAAATACATATTGGTCATCCCGAACTCCAGCAACTTTTGCGAAACCTTCAGATACCGCAAGACGTTAAAAACCGCTTCGACTTCACTGAAGAGTTGTCCACGAAATGGTTCCAAGCTATTCTGACCCTTTTCAAGGTCTATCGGACGGGGTTCGACGACGTCAGGCCTAATATTTCATCCATTCTTTGTGCTTCCACAATGTCATCTTTGTTGCTTCGCAAGATACCGGAGATCTTTTGGAGACTCGAAAGCCTGAACCAAGCTTTAGGCAACTCGCGGTTGAACGGTAAGGTGATTCACCTCTAACTCTTTGAACGAGGGACTGAACCACTTCAAGCCGAACAGAGATGGTACACTGAGAACAAGAGAGATATTCCTGACTCTCCGATAGAGATGTCTGTTGACCCGATCGATAACCTTCAATTTGTTCAAGGGCATGGACCAGCGGACACGTCGTCGGAGCAGGATAGCACATTGAGTCCGGAGGACGAAGACGAGATAAAAGAATGGGAATCTTTATTACTGAACAGTGAACTTGGTATACATACATACGCTGCTCCTATGATCAACCGCACACCACTAAACAGACTTACAGTGGAAAAACTCGAAAAGCAAAGTATCCCCTATCAAAGCCAACTGTTCGTCGCTTCTATTGAATCCGTCAACTCTTGGACGAGGGCTGTTGCAAGTATATGTCGCAGAAGATACCTCTGCCAAGCCCGAATACACCTTGACGTCAAGATCTTTGAGATACCAGGAATGCCCCTACGTGACCCCACACCCTCAGAAGTTGAAGCTCTTCGAAGGAGATGGACACAACAGCTGACTGTTGGACAGCTGTCGAACTTTCAAACAATTCTGGCGACAACACGCGGTTCAAAAACGCCCAGGCCGGGCTGCCATAGTGAAGCGGTTATTATGGCCGTCTTCCTATGCAAAGAAGCGGCTGACGAGTTAGATAAACTTCCTCCAAAGGTCCGCGAAGCATTTCGAGATATCATAGAGGTTGGCCATTATTATGTTCTTGACGGCTCGCCTGCACTTACTACGATCTCCTGTAGTTGAATCAGCACTACAATTATGGTGAACAGGTCTGGTTATTTCCCTGCAGGCTTTTTCTCTCCCTTATTCATAAAATATTGCAGGACTACATACCGATCGGGGTGTCAACACCAATATGTGCAACGTGTCGCCTCTTCGAACGTTCACTTTTCTGGAACGCCCATATGACGTTTGGTTGCGCATCCCGTACCGGAAAATGTGCACCGTGGATTCCACCCTCTTGGACGCCAAAACAGAACTTGATTGAGTTGGAGTCTGCTTTACTAGAAAAATTAATGGATAAACTGCCGCATACGAGCTGGTAGTAGCTTTGGGTTTACTGGCATAATTAACGGGACAAGCATCTCTTCATAATGTAACATCTATCCCATGTATTCTATGGATAAGAATTGTATAATACCGTATCAAGCAGTAGCAAGCATTACTCTAAAAATCTTTTAGAGTGAAAAACACACGAGAACTTGAGCAAAACCTAGCGCCTCGACAGCCAGCCTAATGAAAACTTCCCTGTGGTACGATCTGACGTATCCCGCTTCTTGGACTTCTTCCCAACATTCAAGGTGCTCCATTCCGCATCCTCTTCAAGCGTTGCAGTCACCATCCGCCATTTCTTACGCGGGGGAGATGATCTCACTGGAGAGCTTGAAGAAACAGATGATCGTCCTCCGTAATGTTCTTCATCCTCTTCCATCGAGATGCGCTTTCGGGACGCAGGCGTGACCCTGACGGCATTGGATTCAGGTGTCGTCGTCAATTTGAGCATCGTTATGACAGGTGAGCGGAGTGGACTAGAATCGGTCACAAAGGAAGGTTGAGCATGATCATGGGAAGAAGTGGCAGGTTTTCGGACTTGAAAACGAGAACGAGAAGCAGGCGGCGCAGAATGAATTGAAGTCTTTGTAGCATCAGGGGCATTATGAGTTAAATTGGTTGAGGTGGACTGAACCGCCGCTGCCGGTACGCAGACAGGACTAGCCGAGAGAGGAGAACAAGAGACTTGAGCAGCATTTATTTTCTGTGGCGTGGAAACTTGAGCAGATTGTTCCGGGATGCGTAGAGGTGAACTGTAGAGAATGTGTTGTGGCTGTGGTGTCGTACGAGGAACTGGCAGAAAACGCTTGATTGGAGGTTGAAAGCGATTGAATCTTCGAGGTTCAGGTGTGGTAAAAATAGGAGGTACCCGGAGATGCGACGTTGTTATGTCTTCTGTCGGCACAGTTTCGAGTGGAAGGACCGTAGAGGAAACTGGAACTGCAGACTATTCGAAATAACGTTACGTTGAATACTCGAGGTTTTTGCTAGTGTAGAAAGCTGACCGTTTTGATGGCAGAGTGCGTAAAGCTGTTCTTTGCTTGGACTTTACCGTCAGTTTGCTCTGATGAGTTGCCTGTGATCTTTTTCTGCCTTTGCTTTACGAGCGCATCCGCAACGGTGCTATCGTTTAAATCCCTCTTTGGCTTGAAAATCTCTTTGGTTGCAAGCTTCGATTGGCTTGGAACGATATTTTGGTTCCCTCTTGTGCGGTCGTCTGTCTGTCGAGACTCCAACACCACCGGTTCCGGAATATGTGAAGCAGACGCTGCCGCTCTCGTCGCGGCATTGATCCTAGCAATGTTGAAGGGATTGGGTTTGTACTTCGGTACGCAGTCCGGCTCCTCTCGCATCGAGAAATCAAGATCATTGAAGAGTTCTGTTTCAGAACTTGGGTCACGCGAAGGAGAGGACGTGAATGAGTCGGACGATGCAGAGGAGGAGTCGCCGTCAGAACCAGTGCGGCACACTTTGTCGCGTAAATTGAACGACCAAGAGCTCATGTTGTAAGAGTCAAGACGCAACACGCGCTTGCAGCCTGTCTGTGACGATGCCAAACATGTACAGAACCTCGTTGATCATATAGGACCAGTTACAGTTCTAAGCAAAAGCCTAGTAACTTATACATAACGCGAACAGTGAGTGTGCTACTCAGAATTTTAGTTTTACAGACGCAGCCATAATTAATGAAGCCCTCAAAATTCTACCACCATGCATCCATCTGACTCAAAACTTATCCAACACGTGGAACAGGCCTCAGCAAGATGCAAAGAATTTCTTAGACTTCTTTAGGTCCAACAAGCCGAGTCAGCGTACCTCAGACTGGTCAACGTTCCGTTTACCTAGGTGTGAAACTTGTCAACCTATTTATCTGATCATGAACTACCAAGCTAGCTCGAAGTTTGCCGGGCACAGGCCTAGCTATAGTTTCAACGAATTTGGTATTTTTCTTCTTCCGATGTTCATAAAATCGGTCTTGAAGCAAGTCAACGACAGTTCAGCACTCAGCGCTCAGCGTTCGGACCTCTTTCCGAGCACTTGGTCCACCATCACTCTACAGCTTCCCAGATAATTCATCGGATCGCACAACCGATCGATTTCTTCCTCCTTCATTTTTCCGGTAACATGAGGATTGGATTTCAGCTTGTCAGCGAGTCGACCTTGCACTCCGGATGCATTGCCCTCGTCAATACAGGCTCTGCATGCCTCGTATACCACATCGTGTGCTCCATTACGCCCAAAGACTGGTGCAAGGCCCATCATGACTGCTTCCCCAACAATGAGCCCTTTAGACATATCCAGATTCAAGAGCATACGACTTCATGCATATGTCAAACGTAGGTTAGGCAATGAACAAGGATAAATTAACACTCACTTCGTGTCAACTACCAGGCCATCTAGAACAAACTCTGTCTGTTTCAATGCCCCACTGGCAGCACAAAATGCCTCGGGCACACAACTCCATTCTAGGTGCCAAGGACCTGAGGCACGCTCGAGATCCGAAACCATTGCGTCCTGAGCCGTTGCTGCGTGCTGCCGGAGGAGTTTCGAGCAGGCAAGAATGACTTCGGAGGATATGCTGTTTCGTTTTTGAGGCATGGTAGAGGACGCCCCCCGGTGCGGTACGAAGGGTTCTTGAACCTCCCCAAACTCGGAGGAGCTCATGAGAAGTAAGTCCAAAGCAATTTTTCCAAGCGTTCCCCCAAGAATCTGCGAAACACGTTAGTATATTCAATCACATAACACGAACAATGTCTACAACTTACCGAAAGAAACGAAACACATTCTGCAATACCGTCGCGAGCAACATGCCACGAAATGAGCGGAACCTGTAAGCCAAGTTCCTCCGCCATTTTAGCTCGAACCCTGAGGCCAATATCGCTGGTTCCTAAAGATGCAAGTGTACCTGCAGCCCCACCAAACTGAACCAGCAGCACTCTGGATAACAGCTGCTGCAGGCGTTCATCCTGTCGGTCCAGAGAAGAAAGCCAAACTGCGCATTTGTATCCGAAAGTAATGGGAAGAGCATGCTGAAGGTGCGTACGACCCGCCATGGGTGCATCACGATACTTGGCAGCGAGACCCACCAGTATTATTCGGACCGAGTTGAGTTGACGAGAAATCATGTCAAGCCCAGCTTTGATTTGGAGAATGCTTGCGGTATCCATGATCTAAATCTCAAGTTATCATGATCGCTCCCCAAACTGAGTGGCGTTGAAACACTCACATCTTGAGTGGTAGCACCCCAATGTCTGTCAAAACATGCTTATAGGCAATCACACACTGTGATTTCAGTGGATGAGAACGTACATGTATTTCCCACTTTCCCCACACAACTTATCCAGCTGTCTAACCAATCCCAGGATAGGATATCCGACTATTTCAACATCGTGTTGAAGGCGTTCCCAATCCAGTTTATCCGCAACACTTTGGCAGCCTTCGGCGATCTTCTCAGCAGCATCCGCTGGGATAACTTCTAGCGTTGCTTCCGCCTCTACGTAAAACAACGCAAATATCAAAAGATCAGTGACTGTCTAAAGAAGAAATATATTGAAACATACTTGCGAGGGCTACTTCTGCTTCAATACACCGAGAGATGTAAGCCCTGTCGCCTTTTGAAGATCGAGTTTTATGCCATCGATAATGCTTCCGAGATTGAAAGACCTACTGAATATAGCGCGTATCCCCTCGTTGGTGAATATGGTACGAAAGATTGAGTCGTAAATCGAGACAGATCCGAGAGGATTCATCCTTCGCCTAGCTAGCCTATATACTTGTGCTGGGTGTCGAGAGTAAGCCGGTTTCTTGTTATAGGAGTTTGTTATTAACCATCTGGTGATTCAATGGGTCTGGAAGGGGAACAGAAGGCCCACACACGATGAGCGCGGCATAATGGCAGGTTGTGAGTGTGAAGTGAATTGGCGGACACAACAGAGAGTGAATTGTCGATTGACGCCTTACTCACGACCGTTCAGAAACCAATTGCGACCTGCGACCTTTATTGACGTTGCGTATATACATTGAAAACCAGTGAGAATTAAAGAAGAGACTTGTGAATGAGAAACCCAGAGCTTCTAAGTAGAAACCTACTTCATGACATTTGCATTTGTCATGATAAACAGAGCGCCAGCAAACGGACGAGGATTAACAAGAACTGTCATCCCTTACTTTCCCGCAACTTTGATACCCTCCCTCCCTTCCTCTTCGCTCACACTACCCTCGTCCTCGTCCATCTGCGCCTCATCGAGAGTTGCAGGGCCCCCTTCAGCGATCGCAACATTATTCCTTTCTCTGGTCTCATCGTCTCTTTGAATAGTCTCACGCATAGCTCGAATATCTTCGTCCACCCTCGCAGCCACACGATCGATTCCAGCCTCCGCAAGAGACACGTGTGCACGGTGTTTCGCGAGATGAGCGGATTTGCGTGGTGGGCGTTTAAGACGTCGGCGGGCAACCATTACAGGGACTGAACATTTCTGTTTTGGATTGAATGAGAATACCACTGAATAAATGAAAGGAAAAGAAGGTACCTGAATGAGATAGTGAGACGTAGATCCCAATAAAATGCTAGAAACAAATGAGTTTGGTTCATTCAGCGGTGGCACAGGCAGAACACGACGAGTGACCGGATTATGGAGGGAATGTTGGGAGCACTCACTTCTTCAACTGACCCAACCCACGCGACCCGACTATCAGCATAACAGGCTCATTATAATCAACAATGTCTAGAAGCTGACTTTAGACGTGAACCTGGCTGGTAAATGTAAAACAAACCTAACAACATATGCCTTGCATTCTTAGCATGCCATGCTTGACATGCGATGGTGACATTCAACGTGGTTCGCTGAAGCAAGCTGGTCGCTTGTCTGACCAGGATGTACGCGAGTCCTTGGCGCTAGAAGATGTCCACACGTCAGAAACGATAATAGAACGAAGAAGACGCCATACCTCTTGTTGGCTTCTTAACTTGCCCGTTCGATCAGCGGTGTTTGGTGTCGCTGGATCGACTGTTATCGGGAAAGGAAATCAGGAACGAGTGCGTAGAGCTCAACAGAGAAGAGCACTCACCCCGCGCGTCGTTCTCAACAACAGTAACAATCAACATCTCATCCCCATCTCTAAGCACCGTTCCGATTCCCCATTCGACCGCATACCTCGACTCTTCACTTAAATCACTCCCAACAACGTACATCTTCTTTTTCCTCCCTTCCAACTTCCCCTCCGGATCACCTTGCGTCAAGGTAATCGTACACCGATCGCGTTGGAAATGAGGACGGCTCGTCTTCAGGGGCAGTGGTTCATGATGTCGAACAGACTTTTTGCGTTTAATGCGTCTTCCACGTGGAGCGGTACTCGCGTTGAGCGTGGTTGGAAAGTAAGGTTCGGGTGGTAGGACAACATTGACGCCTTCGCCGAGAGGGTCAATGTCTAACTCGGGTTCGACACCATCAGCAGAAGTGGGATCCGTAAACGCATTAGCCTCAGTGTTCCGCTCAGTTTCCTGATCAAAACCGTCGATGTCTTCATCTGCGCTCCAGTCTTCATCCTCCGTTTCACCATCATAGATGGTTTCGTCGTCGGAGTCGTGATCGGTGAAGGCATTACGAGGATGTATCGACGCATGGACTGAAGAAGCATCGGACTCGACGTCTGACTGAGCTAGTGGGATAGCAGATGGGGCGGGAGACGGATCACGATTACGAAAACGGCGTAAGGAGAAGGGTGACTGTGAACGTGCTCGAGATTGACTTCTGGATGGAGGGTCGGAATGTGGAGGAGCTTGTGAGTGAGAGCGTCCGGATTGAATTGGTGAAATAGGTCTTCCCCTCTCCTTGTCCTTGTCCTTGTCCTTGTCCCTCTCTTTCTCCTTCTCCCTGTCGTCGATACTTGTGTTGGTACTGGTTCTAGAGAGGGAAATAGATGAAAGACCTCCCATGACCGAGCTCAGAGACATTCGGGCGAAGGAGCCCGATGCAGATTTCGCTATGTCTGGGACTCTCATTTCCGGTGCTGTTGAAGCTTGGGTTTGGCTAGATTTGGTGCGCCCGAGTTCATTGTGGTTGGGGGTATCGCTGGACTGAGTAGACGACGATGAGAAGACCTTTGTACCGTTCAATAAAGCATTAGACCATCTTTTCGTGGTGGCGGAATCGGCGGTGGCAGCACGACTTAGTGGTGCACCCTGAACGTAATCGTTGCTCTGTTCACCCTCTGCTCCCCCCAGAGGGTGAACAACAAGTTGGGAATCCGGAGCTGATGTAGCATGGCCAGCGCTTGATGAAGGTCGTTTGCGGATCCAAGAAGTCCGTTTAGTTTTTACTGGGAGTTCGTGTGTCGACATGAGGGTTCTGAATAAAAAGGAAGAACAAACCAAAGCCTGACCCAGACCGGCAATAAATATTGTGATGGAGATCGGTCTGCCATAGCTAATGTCATTTCCTTGGCATATCATATAGAGCACTCGAGCTCGAGGCCCGGTTACAAGCAGATAATGAGTGGAAGGTTTACATACGTATTGGAAGGCTTGGAATCAAATGCTTGAGGACGACTCGGACCAACGTGGTGACTGCGTTCGACATCGCACGACCTGGACAACCGTTGGCGGGGATCGACCCCCCTTTTACAGTCCGAGTTACAGCTAAGTAGGTTATATTGTTATGAAAACTCTTTCATCTGGTGCTTGCAGGGAATCCATATATCTGTCTCAAAAATCGAGTACGGGGACAAGTTTCTCACTAGCTAATATGCGGAATCTGAAAGATTGGGTGCTGACGGTAAGTAGGGGACACCACAATAGAACGAGGTAGCATGCATACAGATACCAAGTGCTAGTACCTTAGAATCAAAGTAGAAGCATACAAGTGCAGCAGCGTTGCACGTGTGGCGGTACTTTCGATCTTAGAACTTCATTCCTCCCAACCCTTCAAGTCTATTACACCACGTTCGTGCATTGGGTTTTCTCTCTGCTGTTCTGGTCGAGCGTCACAACGGCAGCCAAACAATCTACTTCCTCTGCCTTTACTCTCACAGAAGGCCCTTCCTGGCAGTCACCCATCCTTGGCCAGAATGTTACTAATTAACATCACCGGAATCGTTACCGCAAAGGTGCGCGCCGTTATAACATTACAATTGTTTGTGGGTCCTTGTGATGACGCCAATTATCCTAGGTTAGCAATGGGTTCTTCATTCTTGGAGAACCTCCCCGGGATAAGCGCATATCGAATGGGTTTTTTGTTTTCTCTTCTGCTGGCGCGAAAAGAATCAACGTAGAACCTCGTCTCAATGAGCGGAGAGGTAAAAGAGTACCGACCGAACGATTCGCCGAACGATCTCTCCTCAACCCAACTCGCTCTCGCACTTTCCACCCTCGCCGTCAAGTCCTCTAATCATGCCATTACTCCGCTCGTCCTTGGAGGAGACAGAGCGCCTCCAATCCTCTCTCTTTCTGCTTTGGATATTGGACCAGACGGCATCTTTTCATTTCCAAACAATGTCAGTCGCATCGAAGCGCTCAATGCCACCCTTGAGCCTGAAAAGTATGGACTGGACTTCTGGGAGAGTCTTGAAGGCCAACTAATATCAACCCTGGTCCAATTGCATTGGGATTCCCCAACCGTAATTTCTGGGTACACGGAGACTGGCCTGTCACGAATGGACACGCAAAGAATGGTGCAATTCTGAATAAAATCTTGCTATTAAAAGGGTTTAGAGATATGATTCTCAAATCCATGAAAGTGAAGACAATGCCTACAAATACACCATTGCCAGGAGGATGCAAAAATAATATTATAACGTACAAAATTCCTCAGTCCAACACAACCAATCCCTCAAAGCTCTTCCTCATCACCGCCTTCTTCATGACCGTGATTGGATCGAACTTGTCCTCCTCCTCGTCCTTTTCCTCCCTTGCGACTTTCGTCCAGTCGCCCTCCTCCTCTTCCCCACCCATAAAAACCTTCATCATATTCGCGGAGAACCCATTCATCATGGCCACCCCTTCTCTATCACCCTGCACCTCCACCGTACCGTGTGCTGCCAGATCCCAATATACAATCTGAGGCATCTCGTATCCAGCCTCCTCAAAATGCTTTTTGACTGTATCATAGTTGGTTTCCCACACTCCGGACCCCTGCCCACTCGCCACATCAAACTGCATATCTGAGAAGACAAAGAGCCGCTTGATCATGTCCTCCTTCGGTATGTTGTTCTTCACCGCGAGGGGTAAGATCAATTTCAAGAACACGGCCTCGAAATCCGTATTCATGCCCCATTCCGATGTTTCCATCTTCCGTAACGAATCATAGAGTCCAAGGTCCTTATCAAGCTTCACGTAGTGGGGGTCCTGAGAAAACGTGATGAATCCCCTGTCGAAGGGAGGTTTGGCAATTTGAGCAAGAACGAGGGACAAGGCGAGAGCTGGTAGGATGGGCGGAACATGCTTGGCTTTGGTGGAACCACCGTGAGCATACCCCATCGAGCCAGATACATCGCATATAGCAATCGCATTGTCGATAGAGCCCGATTCGCGTAACCTAGCAATTAGAGTGTTCCACTGCTGCTCAATAACCCTCATCTGCGTCTGGGCCAGGCCCGCTTTTAACTCCTGTACCTTCATCTTCGCGCTGGTCGATTCCGGCAAATCACGTCTATTTTTCATGCGATCGCCAAGTTCGATAGCTTTGTGAACAAGTTGGTGAGGGAGTAGAGTAGCACCGCTGATCTGTTTTTTCCCAGACTCTACGGCAACGATATACTTCTCAAATCCGGCCTGGTCGTGCTGGAAAAATCGCTCCATATTGTTCTTCATGCAAACGGACGGGACACGGTTGTATTTGATAGATGACCACTTATTTCCGGCCATGAGGGGTTCTGGGACTTGTGCGACCGCGCGCAGGGGGGTCAAGACCCACCGCTGAAAGTATGAACGTAGTATAGAGAGTGCAGACTCAATCTCGGTCGGAGAGGAGGAGGTACTGGAGAAGTTTTCAACAGATCGGGGAAAGTTTATGGGCAGGGAAGCTCGGGAATGATGGAGGAGAAGAATGATCGCAGAGGTAATATTGGTGTGACGGTCGTGAGAGGCACCTGGAGTTGGTGCCCATTTCCCTGCAAGAGAGATTTTGTACAGCAGCTCTTTCACACGCTGGTCCTTTGGAGGAAGTTTGTTGATTTCGTCCAGGGCGCGCAGGTCCTCTGCCAGCTTTTTTGCAAACAGTCGGGCAACTGTGACATACAGCGCCCGGTATTTTGGGTCGTTGAGCTTTTTGAGGACTTTTGCTTGCTTCGTCTCGCTTTCTTGGGCGCGCTTTTCCTGCGCTCGAGCCTGTTGTTGAGCGTTATGACGCTCATGGACACCCGCTTCAGCTTTCTTTCTGTTTTTGCGATCTGGATATGTGTACGGTAGCTTAGGACGGGTGAAGAAAGCAGGACTGGGATCATCAAGTTGGTCGTCAACAGCAAGTGCAAGGATGTTAAGGAGGTCCTTCCAATAGCCATGAGAGCAGACCTGATCAGGGTGTGCTTTACCGGGGGGACAACTGGGGGAAACGAGCATGGAGAGATTCGCGATTGCCGTTCGAGGGTGATTCTTGTACAACCACCCAAAAGCTCTTCATTATAAGGTGAACGTGAGATTAAAGGAGGAAAATGGTTGGCCAGAATGAATTGCTTACCGGTAGAACCCCTCCTTCTCAGATTTTCCTTCGTGAATGCTTCGCTGTTGCCATATAAGGCGGAGAGTCAAGGAAGCGTCCTCCTTCCACGAGTTTTTCAGGAGGTTCCCAAGATCGTCACCACTCGTGTAAGAATTGAGACCGTTGAAGGCGTCGAGGGTGGCTGAAAGCGTAGAGTCATAAGCCATGGCTGAGTTTTCAGTTCTGGTATGGTGTGCGGTAGATTCGAGAGCATCGATCATTTGATTTATGGGGACCACCGGGACATCTTGCACGTCTTTTGTAGAGGATTCACTTGCAGGAGGTAAGAGGAGGTCGAGATAATTGGGATCGTATAGCTCTGGAATATGGGGAAGAGTGAACTTTTGGTTCTGATTACTGGAGGCCATGATCGATATCGTGGTTATCGTGAGGGATCGACCAGCCTTTATAAGATAGGAGGCATATTCAGAGATTCAGAGTGACACACTGAGCGGCACCGACGAGGGTCCCGCAATCAATCTGACTACTACGCGACTAACAACATGTAGACCTGCCAGACCTGTCACCGCGTTTCTTCATCTCCGTCTTCTTGCAATCCAAATATCTGCCATACGAGGCCTACCTGTCCAAACGGCCTCTCACTACCAAGCAACGTAGAAGCAGCCTCATATTTGTTCTCCTTTCTCCTGACTTGCTCGCAAATGTTCTCATATGTTTTAGCCATTTTTGCTAACGCAGCGTGGTGAATCTTGGTCTGCAACCGCTGTACGGTCAGATACGAGAGGCGAGGTGATTGCACCACATCCGACATCGATAACCAACGAGAGAAACTCCGCAATCCTGCTTGAAGTTGTTGAGGTTGGGTGGCAAACACTCGAGAGAGTGGTTCCTTGTATTGTTCGTCAGACGCGGCAATTTTCCTGTAACGGAACGAAACTTACAGAGTCATCGTGTTTTTCACACGTTAAGGCGATTTCTTCGAGGCCTGCATCCATCATGATTTCATGGTACTAGAAACCTCTTTGAATACCGACAACAGTTTCGGAACACAAAGAGAACCTCACATGTTCTTCGATCAATATCGCCACTCGTGAGTCTATAGCTTCTTGTACTACAGCCTGTTTGGCTTTTGTGAATTCGAAGGGTTCGATCACACTCTGTTAAATGGTTATTCATTGACAAAAAGTACAGAGCAGGCCAAAGAAAACTTACCAACAGGTAACTCAGGCAGTTGAGTACGAACACCTGTATGTCCCATCTGGGTTTTATTACTTTCTTCTGCTCTGCTGCATTGATACACATCTCAATCGCCGGGTCGACCATGATGTCCAAGGCCTTCTTGAAACCGGCTACTTGTTCTTCCGTATCCTCGTCGCCAAGCAAAGAGGATTGGTACACCGACATAACTTCGCGCAGAATTTGGGTATGGTCAAGTATTGGTATTGGAGGTGTGACGGAGGGGTCTTCATTGTCCTGGACACCTGTCAAAATCCAGGCCCAGTGCACAGATAAAAGACGGGAAATAACTTACTAGTCCAATTCGAAGAAGCGCCCTACATTGCGCCTCGATGGAGTCGAAAAACGTTTGGTATGCTAGATCAGTGGTCCTAAAGGGCGAAGAGATAAGCGAAGTAACAACTCGGATCATTGTAACTCACTCTGTCAAAACCTTACACAACACAGCGTCAGGTCCAATAGTGTTTTTCATGGTCACCACGTAAAACTGTAATAGATTCGCGATCTTATACAAGACAATACTGCTTTCTTGGGATCGGATAGTCTGCTGAATTCTTCCCTATGATACACATAATTCAATCGTTTGAGAGAGTCAAATCGATCTAGACTGACCTGTAGTGGGACACATAGACGTTTAACGGCAAGATCCATCAACTCTTTCATCCACTCCTCCTCTTCAGAATTCTTCTCGCGAAAGATTCGAGCGCTTCCAACCATCCTCCCGTCACTCTTGACACCGAACAAACTTTCGAGAAATTCGCGCTCGGCTGCAATCGATTGGTGAACCCAAGCTAACATATCACCTACGTAGCGCATCGGATCGTGTGCATGAAGCTCGATGGGCCGTGGAAGACCAGAAGGACCACCTCTAGTCAGGGCCGTGAGGAAGTGACTTTGCAACGCGGATTGACGGGTTTGAGAAAGGGATGATAGCGCTTCACTATAGGGGTAGGCATTAGCAAGTCATGTTGGCGATATCGTGATAGAAACGCACGTCAGAAGTTCGGGACGTTTTCGGAGTCTAGTGACAGCTTCACGCATGGTGGGGCTTATTTCGAGTTGTGCATCCCGTCCAACTTGTACAAACTCGTATGAACACCACCGGAATATCCTCTCGTAGCCTTGCTCCAGGTAAGATGAAGTTGATGCAATAATATCAAGACTAAGAATCGTTAGACTTGCATGTAAATTGAGAATAGATGATCCCACCCAGCTTTCGTGGGGCCATCCTCCCCGGTCATGAGAACCCGACAATCCTCTCTGATTTGTTCAGTTTTGTCCATAGCCGCAAAGAACTCCTTCCCGACAGGGACGTCTCTAGAAGTAACCGCTTGGATTTCTTCTTCTGTAAGAGTGAACCGCGATAGAAACAACGAGATGATTGATTGCTTCGTTTGTACTCCCTGTCTTCCCCGCGCTCAGCAGCAGCCAGAAACGGAGAACACGAGCACTTTTTTGCGTACCTTTCTTCCCTGAGGCTCCCTGCCTTTTCAAGTAAGGCTTTGCTGGCCTCATTCGTGGACTGTAGTTGCTTTTCAGCTTCGTCGCAACACTTGTGCATGAAAGCGACATGATTCTGCAAGGTAGCTAATCTCTACAACCAATGAGAAACAGTATTAAGGAAGACTTCAGGAATCATGACGCACTGAATCCAGTTCCTTGAACACTTCAAGAAATTGGTGGCTTCCTTCAGCCAGCTGTTTCTCCATGTCACGCTTCAGGTGTTTCCTGGCTCTGGCAGCGGTTTCCCCTGGCGTTGACTCGACATAGACTGGCGAAGGCTTCCCCAGAGATGATTCTCCACGCGACCTGCCATCTTCCCCCGCTGCCGCTCCCTCTGTAGAAGATCCGTTCGTGGCATAGAGCTCAGATAGAGTCTGCAATGCCTCTCGTGTTGCCTGATCATCGAAATTGGTACCGAGAACTTTGTAAAGCCGTAGGTGTATAGGGTTACGAGACTGAGTCCCAGTTTGGTATGCCTTTCTTTCCTCGTTTGAAGAAGAAGAATTGGTATGAGAGGGTCGGGAATCTTGAGGCATGACGGTTTCAAGTAATAAGACCGCAGTCTTCGATGCGGACGGTCCGCTCCTAATTATGTAACTCAATTCTCTCTGCCAGCTATTGTTAATTTGCAGAATTCTGACTCCACGACGTAGATTAGAACAAGTGATGCAGACGTATTGAATCTGGGATATATTATACAAGCAGAACCTATTTAACAGTGATATCCAAGTGAAAAATGATGAGATGGCGTTGCGATATACGATTTGGATTGTGCGGGTGATCAGTTTACGATTATGCAAAGTGGAGACCGGAAACAAGATGAAAACCAAAGATAAACGACATCCCCAAGCAAGGGGAGAACCTAAAAAAGAGAGAAAAAAGGTACGAAAGAAGGCAGAGGGTTCTACGGTAAACAACAGGGGTCTATTTCGGTTCTCATATTTGGTTCTGAAGGCCTGAACACGAGAACCAGCCGTCCATAGGAGCCAGAACTCATGACGGCGAAAAGTGTTGCAGAGCCTGCTGAGAGGGTAGAGACTCGTCACTCGATGTATTTGGTTTGCGCTTGAGGCTGGGTTTCTTGTGAAGAAGCTGTCCGCCTTTCTTATCCACTTGCGGAAGTTCCGTAGGGGTTGCTTGACGCTTGCTCCCCGTCGTACCCGAAGATCTGCCCGAACCACCACTATTGGTCTTTGAGCGAATCGAAGAGGTGAATGACGAGGCGTCAGTCGAAGTCTTCGACTTCGGCAATAGTACGTCAGACCTGAATTTGTCAACAACAGATTTCTTGTTCGAAGCTTTTCTTCTACTCTTGCTCTTGTGCGACCACTTTTTCCGGGGTTGGCCATCCTTCTCATTCTCCTCGTCCAATATCATCAACGCGCCCTCGATAACAACCGCGTGGACAAAGACATACTGCCTCAAGCTCTGGCACAAACTCATCCGCTGCTCCCGCATGTCCTGCACAACCTCCCACAGCGGCATCTTGAACATACTCAAGGCCAAGGGGGAATCATGTTGGTGAAGAGGCCGAGGCTCGTTGTAATCAAAGGCGGCCCGCTGAAGCTCGGTACTTTTCAGTTTTGATGTCACTGCCTCCAAAGCAACCTTGTCCAGCTTTTTGTTGAACCCCAGTAGCGATTTTGAACCAACGTCAGCCGTGCTGGCAGTTGGAGGAACGCCAGCCTCTGGAGGAGAGGTCGACATCGACCTCGACCGTGAACCAGATGCGGACACGGAACCTGTACCCGACCAATTCCTAGATCCACTCCCCGTAGTTGACGGTACCGAGGCAGCTCCTGAGCCTGAACCTGACTCGGCACTTGAACCGACGGTGGGAGGGGAATCCAACCCTCTATTCGCTATTTGGCGACGAAGGCCTGTAGCGCCGCTGTTGCTGCCACTCGTGCTGGTGTGAATACTACTTACTCTAGACAGACATGACGCGTTAGCATGCGGCTGAATTGGGGAAAGCGATCTAGATGGCGGGGGTGCATCCGTTGCCAAAGAAGGCGCAGGTGAAGAATCGGCTCTCCTCTCAGCCTCAGTCAATACCCAGGGAGCAGGAGAGGCGGGAGAGCGAGAAGTAGTGGATGCGGCAAAGGGCTTGCGATTAGTCCCCTCAACGGTAGCAAAAGCTGCTTCTGCTGCTGGCCGACTTGATGGTGCTGAGGACGTACGGTCACGGAATGCCGAACGTGCTTTGAGATCAGCTTCCGCCACAGATGATGATGTTCGACCGTGGCCCTTGGCCCTCCCGTGCGCATTCACATTACCACTACCCGTCGATAACGAAGTTGCCGAACCATCCATACTCTTCTGCGTCAATTGTGAAGATCTGATAACGGCTGAGGTACCCTTGCCGGAAAACCTCACGTCAAAGCCACTGGGAAAACCGAAGGAGTCATCAGAAGCTGAAGATATTTCTGAATCGATAGCCGCTTGCACCGTGGAAGATGTCGACGAGGGAGGTAATATAACAGAACCAGAACCGACGCCATGCTCAGTAAAATCTCCGACTTGCGAGACTCGGGTGGCACTCCCGTAATGTCCTGTTTGATCAGACACATCCTGACTCCAAATTCTCGTCGTCGTATCTGCCTCCTCTCGTTGTTTCTTCCTCATCTTCTCCTGCGTCTCAACATTCGACGACATGGGATCCACTTGCATCGGCATCGGGGTTTGTGGTCCGTTACCGGCAGGCTTGCTTCGACGACCTGTATGAGGATTGGGACCCTAAAGAGATGAAGAGGGAAAGAAAAGGGGAAAAAAACGTAATTAGCCCGCTTTGCTCACAAATGAAGAGGAAGGAAACACTTCATTCAGTACCATCTCACGATGCACAGCGACGTGCAAAATATCTGTCCCATGTCCTGCTGGTATCGGCACTGTTTCAATCGTCGCGTCGGCCATATCTACATCTCCACTGCCACTCGGACTCGAGTCATTCATCTCAGCATCCATGCTGATATTATCCGCAGTTCGGGCCACAAGCGCTTTTCGGGCATTGTCCAACTTTTGAGCTGCCTGTTTCTCAGCTGTTCTAACTCTTCGTATCTCCCTCCTTACCCCGTCCAGGACAGCATCAATAGCGATAAACCCTCCCGTTCGACCGACACCAGCAGAACAGTGCATCAGTACAGGAGCATTTTCCCTTCCCAACGCATGCTTTGCGACCCCCGTGAGCCTATCAATTTCCTGATCTGAAGGTTTCCGAGAATGCTTCCTTGGATGATTCACCTCGAAAAACCTGACGCCCGTGGCTTTCGTTGGCGAAGAATCGGATTTGTTCGAGTCCGCATCTTCAGACGTGACACTATCAGGGTGGGGCTCAAGTATATCGGCTTCTTTGACGGCCGAGTCCACCTCCTTGATCAACCCCAACACACCCCTGGGGTCATCTGGGACATTCATGTCCGGCCAGTCCAAGTATTGAAAGTGTACGATCCGTCTAGGAGGGACATCAGGATGTCCTGTATGTCGAAGCTCGAAGGTACGTTTTATGATCGGCAAGTCAGACTGTGAAAGTAGATGATCATCATGCGAGGTAAAAGGATGAGAGGTAGAGCGTGTGGAGAAAGATTTTGATTTACTCTTCTTCCCCTTCTCAGAGCAATCCTTTTTATCTTTGATTGTGACCTTCTTCGACTTCTTCTTGGTCTTGCCTTTCTGTTCTTCCGCCTCAGGTTCAGGCATGGCGGGAAAATAGAAGCCTCCCGCTGCTGGCCCTTCATTGCCACTTTTCATCCGGGGCTCTTGTTCGTTTTCAACTTTGCCTTCAATGCTGACCAGCTTGAGCTGCAAAGGGCCGTACCACTCGTCTTTCCAGTAAGCGCCACACTTCACCATGGATCCCTCAACTTCACGCGTGAGCATGACGATAACATGTACGTTTTGTTGATAAACGAGGCTAGAAGTTAATGACCATTAGTAAAACGAAAATAAACAAGCACAGTTAGACTGACGTCCAAAAATCAACAAACGTAGCCTCTAAAGGTCCTTGGGTAGCGATATACCGTCTAGTGGTACAAAGCGGTTGAACATAACTCGCATTCACATAGTCGTCATATGGCTCCTTCACGCATTGCCTGGTAGCCTCTTCCTTCCTCTTCCGCTCCGCTGAGTTGTCCTTCTTACGTGGTACACTTGGAACACCATTGTGTGTCTTGTCAGTACCGCTTTCCCGCTCACTTTCGGTAGCCGTTGACTCTTCTCCAGTACCGACTGTATTTGCATTGCGGTACTGTGTGAACGACGAAGGTAGTGAGCTTGCACCCACTTCACCAGGTAGTGTTAAAGACATCGAAGGCTTGGGATTCGGAGGAGGACGAGGGCTTGAAGTGCGTTTACTCTTCATTGGTAAGGTGAGTGTGAACCCTGGAGTATTACCACATGCTAAAGACGGTTTAGAGGGGCTTGAACTTCTTTCAGGTACAAATATCGGTCCAGTGAGTGGCCCACTAGGAGCAACAATCCCACCGAGGTTCATTCCGAAAAATCGCGGGGCGTTTTGCGCCGAGGGTGCGGTGAGAGAAGGTTGGGATATATTAGATCCAGACGGGGGCACTGTGCCTGGATTTGAACTAGGGAAAGGAATGAGGGGTTTGGCTGATGATGAAAAGGTAGAGGGGATCGATGAAGGAGGAGGGAGCGAAGATATCAACTTTGAAGTGTCGTGATCGGAACCAGAAGCAATTTCATCTGGCCGCCGTTGATAGAGCTTTACGCGAGCATGTTCAAATGGCCAAATGTGACGGTACCTATGATCGTTCATGAGTTTATGACAAACAGAGAGCACATTACACACCGATTCTTAGCACCCTTCTCAACGCCAGCCGTGATGCTATAAGGAAAGGATACCGTTGGCGAACTCATCGTCCTTCTTCTAGTGGACTCTGCTGCAATCTTCGGTTCTGTCTCTTGGATGGAATCAACCTCCATATCCACATCCCCAGAACTCTGCGCATGTTGCCGGTCGCCTTCCATGTTCACACTATTGGATGGAGTCTGACCCTTCCACTTCTGAGTTTGCACCAACGCTCTCTTATTCTGCATTTCACTCTCCTTCGAATGATGTTGCATGATACCCATCAACCGCTTTTGCTCAGCTAGCTCGATCCTGTAAAATTGAATGGCAAGATTATCCATTCCCTCATCGACCAAGACTGGATCTGGATTTGATGAGAGGTCTGACGATTCCGGTGAGCTTGAAGGCAATTCTGGATCGGGGGAAAGCGAGCTATTGAAAGTCGAATTGTTCTGTCCAACGCCTGGTGATTGGAGGGAGAGAGAATCGGAAAGGTTCATTGAATCTGAACTGGGTGAGTTATTGGATGTATTGGCTGAACTAGATGATACGATCGCGGTATCAGTTGCTTTCGATGATAAAGATACTTCTTGGTCGTCTTTGACATCATCTACTCTCACAGGGATATTACTAGCGTCACCGAATGAAATGTTGGACTGTTGTGTACAACCGACACTTTCATCCGAGTCGGAATATTCGAATCCATAATCAGATGCTTCTGAAGTGGAGGATAGATCGTTCGTAGCATCAGCCCTCCTTCCAATGTCCTTTAACCACTGAAATGGTAATTCCTGAATACGTCGTCGAACTCGCTTCGGTAGTCGCAAGGGTATGCGCTCGGTGATGCCCTGTCATAATGAGCAGGGGTTGGTAAGCACAAGTATGGACAAAAATCTCACCTGTGATAACTCTGTATTCTGTCTTACCGCATCGAAGAAGGGATTCGCAGCCATCGACATCGGATTGTAGCCCATCGACGACAATGTGGGTCGCCTAGAGTCGCGACGGCCAGGAACTGACGGTGTAGGCAATGTTCGTTGAGCACGGGGTATCGTGGAGGAAGATTCGAAGGCGGACAAAAGGAGACTGTGTGGTCGTAAGGGCCCAGTAGCGAAGGCTGCATTAGTACCAGCACTAGCGACACCTCCAGCCATTGCGCTAAAGCCAGCAATGTCAGTAGCATGATTCTTCATGTCTATGGTATTGTGACTCTCTTCTTCTTCTTCGTCGTCGAGCGTTGGTGGTCTTGTATCGACAAGATGCCTCCGTTCTCTCCACACTCTCTGAAAACCACCCTTCAACCAACATAGCTGTCCTTCAAATCGTTCTGCAGAATCATCGTTGGCGAACTTTCTCAACAACCCCAAAATGTTGCTTCCTTCCGGTAAGGTACCGCCCGGCACGACACCGCTGGTGTCGGCATCATACACAACGATGCTCTTGGCCTCTCTCCATTTGCTAAACCGTTGTCTCGCCGTTGAGGATGGTAGCATCGCAGCCAGCCGATGGAGTGAAAATAAGGGTCGTTTTAACAACGTCGATGGGACCGATAATGAAAGTGCATTGGGGATTCGAGCCGATGCATAGGCTGCATGTGGACGAATGTCAATAATGAAGGCGTCCATAGTCTCAAGGTCGGCTGGGTTGACACTTTGGAAACGTTCCGGAGGATACTGAATTTGTTTCGACAACAACAGAGCTGCTGCACTGGGACCAGCGCTCCCGCCGCCCGGGCTCCCATCCGTGCCTGCAGATGCTGGACCTTGGACAGTCTTACTCTTCGGCGACGGCAGTACAGGGTCGAAGTTGGTCAAGATGGACGATGGAACTGGACCGAAAGAACGTTGTTGGATGGCCTTTGCGAAATCGTCGGTGTTGTCTGCATCGTCATGGGCTACATGAGCGACTGCAGAGGAATCCATAAAATGAAGATTGTTCGGACGGTGTGATGGGGAAAGGGAAGGAAAAGAAGGAATAATGAAATGAAATGAAAATATTATTAGATAGATGGGAGTATGTGAGGAAATACGTTGGAAAGGGATATTTGGCAACATATCCCACCAGCCGATGACGTCATAACTCCTCGTTCCGGGGGGTCGCTCAGTCACGTGGCTATCTTCTAGACTCTACGGTGTATACGGTGTATTTCCGAAGCTACTCTCTCTTTTGAAGCTACTCTCTCTCATTCTCGCCTCACTTTGTTCCGATGTCTTGCGATCGCCCAGAAGTCCCTTAGACCCAGTCTGCAAAAACAATACCCACTGACACGTACGAGAAGAAATCAGTTGTGTCCAAGCTGGAACGCCCCCTTGGACATTTTCCGCCCCATACAGACTAATTGCGGCGTGTCCGTTCCTTGAAACCGAGACCAGGCGACCAACAGATGTTAAAAAAGAAAGGAGTGAATACCAGGCATCTCGGCCATTAGTAGCGCCCATAGGTCTAGAGCGGTCTAGACCTTTCATCTGAGCCAATAAGAGCACGTCCTTATGGGTCCACAACAAAGGACCCAATAAGATACATGTTCAACATATTCACACCTCGTTTCGGAGTTGAAAGCTGTGGAGACTGTCAAACCAACGAACTTAGGAGTGGGAAGTAGATCTCCACGAATTCCATTCTGTGTTTGGAGACAGCATGAATCCATCTCCCGTCTCTCCCGTCTCCACGCGCGTGGAGAGTCCCTGGACTCAGCGTTCTCCGTGGGTCACATACCCATTTCGGAGTTCGGAAGAAAGCTTGATTGGACGATCATTCCGCGTTCCGATTGGTTCTGTGCATAGCCAATCATAACTAAACTATCGCCCGAACCATCGGACATGTGAGAACCTTGTCATTTCGAAAGCGTAAAAGCAAGAGTCTATTTGTCTGAACCTTACGTGCTCACGTTTGACAATCGAGGTGAGAGACGGGGAAGACTTCAACTTGCTTCAAGCTTCAAGCTTCAAGACTCGCTGAGAGATCGTGGGACCTGGCAGCGCTGATGCCACAGGTCCCGAGGAGAAACTGACGTCGCAGAGGAAGCTGAGAAAGAGGGTTGATAAATGTTTCCGGTGGTGGGTCAGAAGGAGAGAAACTGCACTTGGGATCTCAGGATAGTGCTGTTCTGTTACGTTCAGGCTAAAAGAAACACCAACTTACCCAACTCAACTCCATAGTCAAAGTAGTACATACTCACTGTATTGCCATATGGGTCTTGAGAGATGATTTTTGCAATGCTCTGTATTAGTTGCATCCTGCCAAGTGGGGACGAGGAAAGGAGTTGCATTGCTGTCCGAGCTTCGAGGCTAAAGGACTACTTCACAGCTCAAATGTGAGTCTGCATGCCCTTTCAGGTCTGTGAACCGCTTATTGCTGCATTCACAGCTACTGTACACGGTGACTGTAAGGAGATAAGTTAAACATGACATGCCGCAGAAGTAAACGAACAAACTTTTAAGCTGCGCTGCAGGACCGTTGGAGTCGGGAGGAAGCGTTGGGGACGATCGGCGGACGCCTTTTGAAGTATGAGTGTGACTCCTTGAGATGCAGTTCAAACCTGTATTATACGAGCCAAAGCCGGTAAGTAGACGGGACCAAGCAAATGCCAACTGAGGCGATAAGCGAAACACATGTTCAGAAAACGAATCTTGACTCGATCTTGACATTCCCTGTAAAAGCTCTATATTGGGACTTGTGAGGTTATGGACCACTAACCGGAGGTAACTGACTTGGTTTGTCCTCAATGAGCACAATCTAACACCTCTCGGATTACCAGCTGCCATTGTCCTGGAGTATCCGGCAATCCGGTAAGAAACACAAATCAAAATTACCTCTTCCTCTGCAGTATTGAAGCCAGGTCGGACCATGTCTTACCTCACGGTACAAAGGCATAGCGCAAATGTTAATGTTTAAGCAACGAGAGTGGACTTCTTCTCACTTTGCAATAACATTCCGTCTGTGGATCCTGACACGGCGTGAAAAATCACATTTGGACGATGATAGATGCTTACATATAAATTTGGCTTCCTTTTCGTCGATATCCTGTTTTCCACGGGCAATCCATCACATGTTTTCTACGAAGGAAAGGACTAGAGAGAGGACAAAAAACGTATGGCAACCAAAGTTGTAAACCGGAAAACTTTTAGGATCCGGACTGCCAGTGTGCACTCCCCTTGGGCGTTTGAGGCCTGGTTCAGTACTTTGCACTCGCGACGGACTGTACGGCGGGCACCAAAGATAAATGAGCTTTTGGTGTGCTGAACGTCGTGATGGGAATGTTGAACGAAAAGGATAGCAAGCCACGAGTGCGTTCTGGTTGAGTTTGACACTCATATATATTTGTACGTTTCCAAAAACTTGACTGGAATAATGATAACTGCGACTGCGCCAGACTGTGATGACAAGTTGATTACATTGAACAGGACTAATCAATGCACCGGAGTAACACTCGCCAATCTACACTGTTGTCCATCTCGTTCTCTCACTTTGACAAACAACCGAGATCTACGGTCCTTATTGACATCAGCACTCTCAAGCAACCTAAAAACGGACGTTAGCTGAAAAATAATGGTTTGGTTTTGCAAACCATACCTATCCCTTTGACGTTTCAGCTCGAGATACTTGACAAGTGAAATACATCCGATCGCAAACCCTTCACCTCGAGATAGAGAAAACCCTCCTGTTGTAACGTATCCTATGATCGAGTCCGTGGAGGGATTGGACGCAGTGTCGGTCGTGTTTGCATTTGTAAGCTACCAATGTATTTAGTCACAAAGCAGGCATCCGGGAACTTAGAAACGCGTCTTTCTCACCTTTCCCGCGTCATTTCGCAGGAGTAAACAGTCCTTGACCTCTGCGTCCGGTATGGAGCTAATAACTGCTAAATCGGTAGGCGCGCCTCTGCCGCAAGGACTGAGCTTGATCGTTACTAGAGCACTCTTCAACAAGATTTCGGGGGTCATTTCTGGAGGAAGTAAATCGAGATGGTGATTCTTCCTAGCGTTTTCGATGGCGGTATGCAGTGCAATTGCTGCTGCACCTGGAACCCCTTCGACGTTGACATCCCTCGACACCGCCTCCAGAAGACCTTTCCCGCGAAGTACCCAAGGCGGGATGTCATATTCGATTTCTACACTTTTGTCCACATCCATGTCGTTATTCCCCGACTCATGTTCGAGTTCAGGTTCCCGCTGTGTACTGAGGAAACCTGCTCCGTTCTTCTTTGCACCTTCTTTGGTATTCAACCCCAACACAACCTCCCAATCCGCTCTCCACGGGCTTCTCGTCCCCAACTTTTCATAGTTTGGTTTCTTCGCAGGTGGTGTTCTCTCCCATTTCGCCTTCTCATCCTCTTCGGTCTCTCTAGTATGCAAGCTATACAGATCCGTTCCGGGAAAATCTCTAGGAAAATACGGTCGACCAGCCTCGAAAGCCTGATGTGCACGTTCCCGCTGACCACCGACACGAGTACCGGTGTGGATAAGAGATGAAAGGAATGCCATTGACCATCCTGCAGGTAATAGGAGTGTGAAACCGTGGACGCCCTCTGTATCTTGTTCGGAAGCTACGATGGATGTTTGAATCAGCATGAGAGGCACACAGTCGTCTTGCGGGAGCGAGGAAAGTGGAGTGCCGGGGATAAGGTGGCTCTTTGAAAGAGTTAGTCGTGCGAAGGAAGAAAAAAGATGTGGAAGTGAATACCTTGGCCCTCCGCTCATCTAGATCCTGCTTTTTGAACCTGGGTTGCTTTAACTTCACGCGGGTTGTTTCGTCCCATAAATCGCTTCGCGCAAGAGCTGAGGTTGGGTATGTAGACGAAGAGAACGACGGCTGGTTGGAATTTTGAGGTTTAGAATTCTTGGGAGGGAAACTGGGAACATAATCGCTCAGCTTCAGAGGGGGGTTAAGCTTACGAGAGATTGAAAAACGATGTACTTTAAACGTGGATCATGAACCTTGAAGCCAACGACCATATTTCGAGGTAGAGAGCCTGAATTTTGTATCTTGCCCAGGTAATCCCAGAACTAAGGGCATTGTCGTTAGCCAAGTAGATCCGGAGTCATGCAAAGCCACAAACTTGTTTGAACTCTGCATCATCCATCACGGGCGAAAGAGCCCCTTTCAAAACTTGACAAGACTTTGGCCCCATCAGTTCGAAGACATTCAGCTGGCCTCGCAGATCTGCAAGCTCTACTTCCACTTTGGAAGTCGAGGAAAGAGCTATGGAGGTAGCGGTACGCAACGCAGTGAAGACGTCCTCAAATAGGCCAGGGTGGCAAAATATCCAAGCTGTTCTTGTCAGTTCATCTTGAGGAGTTGCTTTTGCTTTTGCTTTTGCTTTGCCCTTGCCCTTGCCCTTCTTTCCTTGCGACCCCGAGGTTTCTTGCGGAGGGGGAGGAGGAGGAGGGCGCCAAAGAATTATGACTGGACCAATGAGCTTGAATGGGTAAAAGCCGGGCTGGTAAAAGTCCGCTTCCACGGTTCGAGAGCCATCGATGAATCTATGAACCCTGGATGAAACCAGCGCCCTTGTTTTGCAGATGCACAGAACCGTACCGTTTCTTCGTCGGATCCACATTCACACAATCACAAACCATCTCAAAAATCAATCGAAGGGTTGCTTGAGGTCCTCTCAACTCAATAAGACTTTGATAGGATGCATCGTGCAGAATAGAACCGTGTTTTGAGGCGCGGTGAGATGGCCGAAATGACTTTTCGGTAGGTGTAATAGCGAGTCTAAATCCCCACATATTCTTCATGTGCATGCGTTTCGCGTGCCAGATGTGGGATTCGAGCCACCGTTTATCGCGTTGTCGTTTCAAAAAAACCTGACTTTTTGGGAGACGTTTCGATTTCCCAAGTTTGGGTCTAGATCGACCTTGGGCTTTCTTCTTCACTGGATCCATCTGTGGCAAAGGAAACTGAGAATATCCCTAACGAGGATCAATGGAGTGATTTCACCTCGGCCTTGGCCTTTGCCCTCAATCTTACTGGTACCCTTCGTGGATCATGACTAGCTGCCCTCCGCCGCAGATGCCTTGGTAAAAGTTGCCACGCGCGATGAGTAGAAGATGTGCTAGCGGTTTTGATAGCGTTTTGCATCGCATTGATTTCATATGAACGGCTCTAAACATATGATGAGACTGCATATAGACCGAACAATGAGTTGACAGACCTCCGCAAACTTTTCAACGTCAATAGCACCAGGAAGGTTCTTCATGCCTACAATATATCAAACCCCGGTTCTAGTCTCTTGTTGGTTGTACTTACTGTCATGGATAACAGGACCAAGGTTGGTAATGGAGCCATTTTGGTCTTGAACAGCTATTTGACGAACTTCACTGAGTTTCTGTTTCTTCCGTGCACGAAAGCTGTTGTTGTCCTCCGCGGCGCGTTTTGGAGCCATCGAAGACGACGAGAGCAACGCTCGCTTCTTTCACACGAGTCCTACTACCGCTGATCTCGTGACCGTATTAAGCGGTCGAAGGTTGAGGCCGGACCGAGCCACAACTATGAAGCTTTTCATCTGATACTGATGAATATATATGCGCCATCCCTTTATGGAATAATCAACTTTTTGTGAGACGGTTCCCTCATCTTTCATGTAACCTCAGTATTTCACTAATACTGGTTTGTTACTGCCTGCCACCTGGTGTGTGTACATGTTAGAAGTAGGTAACGCGTCGGTATTGGAAGGAAAAAAGACATGTCCACCACTACGCCTGAATAGCAGCTCTGCAGTCGTTATTCTGTTGGCCCATGATCACATTCCCCAACTGTAAATCCACCTCCACTAGCTGCGTTCGCACGCTTGTTGCATTGAACGTCGCACGACCATGGGAGCTACATTTATGTCGACCTGGAAACATTTCCCGCCTTTGGATACGGCAGATGCGGACTGGTTTCAGAGTTCTAGTGAAGGTTTGAAGGTTTCCGGTGATGGGTACCAGAGTTGAACCTAAGGAAAATGAATTCGAGCGTCTTGAAAATGGTAGGTAAAGAAACTTACCCTGTATCAGATGGTACGCCTACAGCAATAGTGGGAGCACGACCGGTCAATGTTGCCGTAGAACCAGCAGTTAACGGTAACTGGAACGCAAATCCCAGTATTATCAGTGTTATCGCCATTACCGGTGTTGCCATGCCATTATGTTACCAGTGTACCAGTAACAGGAGCCTTAATGGTATGCTCGGTCGCATCTGACACCAAAAGCCTCAAGGTATGGATACACCCATTGACACCAACGGTTTACACGTTCCAGACTCGATAGCCGAAGGGGATCACCTCGGCGATTTGACTTTAACTTGAACTGCATTTGGCGACGCGGGGTCCCAACGTTGCTGGATCGCGGCAATTTCAGGATTGACGGCTTTCACCGTCGAACAGGCCACCGTTGCACCCCACGGAACCTGAATTGCGGTGGAGGGCATGCCAATAGATGAGACGCACCGTGCGTTGACCCGGGTTCTTAAGCACTACCTCGGTCGGCAATAGACAGTTGGGATCCTAAAGACGAGATGGTGGTATATCTGTGAACCTGTGAAAGGACGTCGATAAACGTCCATGTTTCAGCTGGGTTTCCGAGACCATTTTGAGCAGCATTGCCCAAAAACCCAACGACAGAGTCTCTCAACTTGTCTGGGCAGATTCTACTCTTCAGATGGGTACGTGATAACATTCTGAGGATGCCGGGCGTCAATGGATTGTGCGGATGAGGGGATGGAGAGAATGAACCTTGAGGAAGTATTGTGGATATAGAAAAGATCCAAAGGATTGAAACAAAGGCACAAAGGCCTGCAACCAAAGAAGGGAACTTGAACCTGTCTTGACGGCAAAACAAAGAGTAGAAAGGAAGGAAGAGAAAGGAATGAATGAAACGGCATGGCTTTTATACCAGGAAAGATGGGCTAGGCACCAGTCCTGATAGGGCAATGTTAGGAAGCATTGAGTGGCAGCGTAAGGCCATTGCTAAGGCTCGTTAAGGACCTCATACAGGGACTGTAACGGAGATCAGCGAAGAGGAGAGAGCCTGAATAACTTGGATCGCGTGTTAAACTCCTTCGTTTCCGGCGGGACGGGTTACAAGTCCCTCTCATTCGCTCAAACCTGGCAGAGACGGTAAGTCATAAGTTGGGACGAACACGGTGGATTCCATCGCATGTTCGCACTGTCATAGTCACCCAAGCTCTAGAACAAGTTGTTCGAAATTTGTAGGATACTGACCGAGACTCCTCGACAATCCTCTACACCTGCTGTTTCTTCGTCAGCGCATGCACATCTTGTTCTATGTAAAGCAGATCTGTCATCAGTCGTTCATTCTCCGTATCAGGCTCAAGTCACTCACGGATCCCCCAAACATGTGTCCGTAGATCCAGGAATTCAACATGCAACCCATCATAGAGCTTCCTAACCTCTGCACGAACACGCGAAATCTCTTCTTTAGACGCAGACGATTCTGATAATGCTTTCAAGTCTTTCTCCACCGCTTCTATCCGTCGCACTTGTGTCGTCACCTGAAACGGACATCAGTGGCTTTTGTTAAACGCAAATCATTTTGGAGCTCTCACCTTCTCTGTACTGACCCTCAACTCCTCCACGCTTGCTTGTAAAGCAGCAGACGCCTGTTTATACTCGTCCAACAGTTGATAAGCGGCGAATGATGATGCTAGTGAGAATCCGAACAGAAACCCCACAATCCTTGCCTTAAATTTCAGCACCAGTCCGAGTCCGCATGAGTAGACTGGACGCTCACCCGCCCCGAAACCCGCCAATGGGCTTCTTCTGCGCAGGTAGAGTTCCTGCTATAATTGGTGTTACAGCTTCATTTCTGAGTATTGTTGAGGTTGAAATACAACGTCTTTGCAACTGAGCGAATGTCTTTCGAGTGAGTGAAGAGAGGCAGCGAGACGCCATGATGACCGAAGGTAAACTTGACCAACCTAACCCTACCGTACTTATTAGTGCCCTCTGATAGCCGTAAATTCTGTTACATATTTCAATGTCTATTGACGTTTACTACATGACAACTACATGGGTATAGAAAGTAAAAGATACGATACTCGGAGCAAAAAATAGATGAATAATAATACTTACAGCAATCGGAAGAGTGCAGTTCGTACCGAGGCGTACCGAGGACGTCACACAATGCGAACAGACACATTTCAACCTAGATGAAGCTGGTGCTTGGTGGCCTTTGCTCCACATATGTATCATGTTTCCCCGTCAGATTCTTGTGCTTTAATCCACAATCCACCCTGTCCGCGGAAGATCGACGTCCATCTCGGTGAGCCTGCCACTGCTTTCGTTCAAAAAGAAGAAAACGCACCCCAGTAAACATAGTAAGCGTCATCTTTGGGAAGAACTTATCGATTCCCTTCCGTCCTGGTAACCCTCCCCATTCAGCAGGTGTTTGGAATTCCGGTGTTACGCAATCAGGAAGGAACGTAAAACTTTGGAAGTGTTGGAGGAGGCGGATCAGCATCAACGACATTTCGTTGTATGCAAACTAAAGGTGGAGTAAAAAAAGAAGTTAGTAAGAAGGCTGAAATGAAAAGTGAAACAGGTGCAAACCTGCTGTCCCAGACATATCCTGGGTCCCGCGTTGAACGGCAAAAAGATGAACGGTTTGGGCGTCAGATATTTCTTCAAACGCTGGTCTAAGAAGCGGTCGGGGTCGTATACATCGGCTAAGCGTAATGTCATTGATCCTGGAATGTTTCCGTACTGAGGACAAAAATGAGAGAACATACCATCAGGTCCCCACAAATCTTTCCTGCGGTGCATCAAGAAAACGGAGTACGGGACCCTACACACACAAATAGATAGGGATATGAACGCATGGCGAGGCAAGTCGAACTCACTTTGAGCCAGCAGGTATATAGAACGGTAGTTTGCCTGGTTCAGGTGATGGCCAGGTCGTCGCGTTGATGCTTTCTCGAATGTTGAATGGGACGACCGGGTATAGTCTCAGTGTTTCTGGCGTATATATGGGTTACCCGCTTCTGAGCAATAAGTGAACTTCTCACCGTTGATGACAGCTCGCAGGTACTTCATCTCCTTGACCATCTCCCAACTAATGTTCCTTCTATCATTAGCCGTCCCAGCTGCTTGGAGTACCTCTTCTCGGAGACGGGCAGCGACGTGCGGGTGCGTCGCCAGGAAGTATACAATGAATGTAAGTGTGGCGGCTGTTGTGTCACGTCCAGCTATCAGTATATTCAAAGTTGCATCTTTGAGTATTACAGGATCTGTTTATGAGAGATGCGTCAATGCTTTCCATACCAAGTAATTCAGAGGATAAACAGAAGGGACCTACCATCCGTAATATCGACCAAATGATCCAACAGCGTTTCGTCCTCACCAACGTCATCAGTATTTTCCTTTGAATCTCTCAATCCAGCCTTCTTCTTCGCAATCGCTTCAGCGATAATAGGATCAATAAAGCCTGACACGATTTTCATAGGCCCTTTGACTCTGTCCTTAAAAATCTCGAGCAAAGGCCACACAGGACCGACACGTTCGCGAGTCGCGATACCTTCTTGGGCCGCCAAGAACGCTTTCGCGAACTCGTCCGCACGAGTGGATTGGAAATGGGAAGTGTCATGGTGAGGGTAAGGGAGTGGCGAAGCCAGATTATCGACGCAGGAACCAAATAGGAATTCAGTCGCGGAATCAAGAGTGAACTTGCCCATTAGGTCCTGTCCGAGAGATGGTGGATCGGCGTGTCGGAGAGAATAATTATCTTGAAGTCACTCACTTGGAAATCTAAAGGCACCTCTTCACGAAATCGGTCCTTCATCAGAGCGACGACCCTCTCGGCGTGTTTATCGAATAGTTCGAAGTGACTGATCCTATCCCGGGTGAAAAACGGCCTGGTCATTTGACGATGGAATTTCCACATTTCCCCTGTAGATAGACTTCAGGAAGATAGAAACAAAAAAGAAACGGGTGTAAAATACCATCTGCATTGAATACTCCAACTCCAAGCATGTCTCTCATGTTTCTCTGGAATCGTTCACCTATGTGAGATCATAAACTGAGCTGACTCTGATACGGGCCGGGTACATTGAACTTTTTTACCTTTAACGTAGTTATTAAAGTCGGTGGCCAGAATTGTCTGGATATGTTCCGGACAAGTGGTAAGTATCAAGTCTTTCCACAGAACGTTCATATTATAAACGGGTCCTTTGGTTTCGCACAACTCCGCAAGGCCGTCACCTGCACGAACGCTGTGGATTACAACTCATGCACAGAAAGAGAAGGCCAATAAGACACACCAGGATACCCATATTTGAAATTTTTATACATCGCGATTACGATGTCCAAATTACCAGGCCAGTTTCCGACAACTCGAGGGACGAGTCGAGCGCCCATTTTATAAGCTTCGAACCTTTGTCGAGCCTCTCTCAAGACGATGTGAACAAGGAGAAGGGCAGGAAGACATAAGAGGGCGAACGCGACGAAAGCCCAGGACGGCGGGTGCACATCGAAGTTAATAAAGAGGTCAGTTTTGTAGACAGCATAAGAAACGATGGAAGGTGCAGAGAAGATGAAGGACCAGCGGGATAAGAAGCGAATTCCCGGGGTGAGACTACATGGTAGAGTGGTCATGGCGATTGCAGGAACAAGAATAAAAGTCCTGACAGGTGGTCCTCCAAGGCATGGCAGGTTTATGTATGAATGAAGTTCCAACCAGGTGACCCGTTGCTGCCTTGTGATAATCAAAGAATGCTACATGTCGAACATTATCCGTGCAACCGCACGACGGAAACCGGTTACACGTAGTAGTTGGACAATCCAAGGTCCTAGTAAGTGAAAACTCGCGAGTACTATATATGTAGTGGAATAGGAATGTACTATGCACCTTGCTGTCATGCAGCTGCAGATTGCAATGCATGTATTTGCAGTGAGGAAAATATTCACACCTACACCGGCAGTATTAGTGGCCAAAAAGCCCGCTGTCACCAAGTAATCAGGCACGAGTTAAGTACGAAATACCCGCCACGGCGCTACCTCTTATCCACGATTTATTCTCCAAAGTCGAATTCGCCGCTTTCAAGCCCTACGCAAAGCTGCAACGTACGGTACAGCTTTTCCTTGCATATCAAAGTCGGATCAAAAGTAATCATTAGAGTGGCCGATTATGGGTCGATTGTGGGTCGATTATGAATTCGCTGAGGCCAGCTAATTTGAACGTTTGAACACCCCGTTTTGTCTGTCGATCATGTGCCCTGCTGGTACATAAATAAATAAAATATATCATTTCTTATTTCGTGTTAGAGACCCGTCAAATAATCGATGACGTGAGAAGCGCTGGTCGGTTTACCCGAGCGACTCCATAATCGGCCACTCTGAACACCATTATTGCAAAAGAAAGTCTCTTATTTCTGCAAATTCCTCATGTGATTCGAGAGGCCACGAAATCAAATGAAGGTATTCAAGGCTTGCAGTTAGCACACTTCAACTGGCAAAACTCCGGTACCACTCTCAAATGACTTTTTGGGATATGTATACCAGAATCCGGGAAGATGAAGGGATCTTCGGTTCTGGAGTACAGTAGGGACCAACATCCGAACTTTATTGCAAGCTTTATTGCCGGAAGTGTCACTCCGGGAACTTCGCCTAGGCGCACCTTACCTTGAGCCAGTCCCTGCCAGTCCTGTAAGGCTCAGTGGACATAGAGTCTAGAGGTTGTGGGAAGCAACTATAAGCAACTTCTAATCAATCAGCATAGGAAAATGTACTCACTGAAACCGAGCGCCGGATATCTGAAAACTATGAAACGATGACGGACTCAGAGATCTCCCTGTCTAGGGACGGAGAGGAAGGACTTGGGGTCGCACTGGCTAGAACCGCACCCACTGCAGTCTGCAAGCGTCACGGTACAGAATTGGAAAGCGTCGGTGGATGTGCAGTATGTGAAGGTAAAATGACGAAAATGACGACCGAGTTAGATTATCTCGTGCTACTATACCGATAGTGGCAGACTACTGTCAAGGTGAACGTACTGATGATTAGGGAACACAATTGGCGATCATGTACGGGTAGTACCAGTGTAACGTGGTTTTGAATTTTGCCAAGTGAGGACCTACTTGGTGTTTGATCAGAGCTCAGAACTTAATCACACCTGTGGTTCAGATCTAAGAGGTCGACGGGGACAATTTTCAGTCTAGTAGTCCGTCCCTTCGATATTCATGTGTTCACGGTAGTTTAAACTGTAAAGTACCGTAAGGAAAACACTCGACCCAGTAAGTATTCTACTCAGCTTAATTCCAGTACTTGGGACGTTGAGGAAAGCAGCGCCGCAGTAGCCAAGCCTGGGCTACCAGAAAGAGCTGAGAGTTCGCTGGATGTTGGCATGAATTGCGGAGCCTGGTACAGCTAGTTGAAAGTTAGCGTTGAGAGTCACGTTCAACTTGCATGGCCTGTTTCAAACCAGACCACTGCCGGCGGTCTGGCGAGCTCTCTCTCTCTCTCTCAGCTTCTGGTTATTCAATCGCAAGGAAATCCGTGTCGAACTTGGAGGAGAAGTAGGGAAGTTTCTGAACTCTTATCTTTGGAACGGAGTTAGATTGTGAGTTAATGACCTTCCATCCTGGGGTAGACGTCTGCACTGATTCGAGGTGTCCTGCCGCCTGAAGCTGAAGGCCCACACCAACTTCTTGTACCACAATATTCATGAGGAATCACAGCACCTGCGTCGGGCTCGTCTCACGCCTCTTCGAAATCCGGAAAAGACTCCAGGCTGTTGTTGCAGACGTGCAGTTCGTCAGCGTGATGTACACCTGAACTTGAAGAATACAAATTCCGTAGAGAAGTGCAGTACTATATGTGCTGGTCTGTCGTTCCAGTTCGGCGTTCCTACCACTCTTTTCCCCCTGATCTCATTCGCGCCCCCGCTGGCGAATTTGAGCTCTCTGACCCTCCGTGTCTTCTTGTTTCCGAAGCTGCAGAGGACAGTGGCTCTGAAGGTATTCATCTCCGAAACTGTACCAGTTTGCAGGCAAAACGTCCACAGTCCAAACAACACTTCGAGTTCAAAATTCCATCTGCCATGAACACGGTGTGTATGGGCGCGAACAGAGGAACAGAGAGTAGGAACGAAAATCATATCCCGCACATGTTACCGTGTTGCTTTATGTGAGCCTCGGGGGGGGAGTCGTTTTGGTCTCTGTGCCGAGGTCAATGGACGTTCTTTCCAATCCGATATACCAGCAATCACATACGCCGACCCATATTTCTCCACCACTGGCCAAGAAACGACATGCAGAAAATGCGTACTTCTTTCCCCATCGTGACCTCATGTTCACGTCCAACGTTACTCGTTCCCTGTCGTCATCGCCAATGTACAAACCAGTACTAACATCAATCTCCATCGTCGCTCGTAACAGCAGCAAACCAATCGATATCGACGTACTCGGTTTGAATCTTGAAAGCGAATACGACCAGTCGCTAATGCAGGCCGAAGAGAAGAAGTCATAGTAAGCTTTAGTCGCTTCCTTCAATAAAGCTCGAGGAGACGCAAGTGGAAGGAAATCGCAACCGTAGTGGGAAAGGCGGTAACGACCGCTTCGTTTAACAAGTCGAATAATTCGCAAACGTTTTAGAGGCTTATTCTGTCCCCAGGATCGAACGCGACACCCTCTTGCTACTTTTCAACCACAGCCGCTACACGCTTGACGGCGAGAACATATGACTTGTTTTGAGCTCGCATAGCTTGGACACCGACATAATGCGAACGAATGTCTTCCAACTCCACTGCTAAGGGAGCACTATAAGCGCCCGACTAGAATCTAGGCGCTCGTGTTCGTTTTGGATTGGTTCAGGACAAAAGATGCTTAGGCTCAATTATCTTTGACTGGACATTGGTGAGGGGAGCCTATGGATGATGCTGGTCTGCCCACTAGTCGCGATCATCTTCAACATCGTTGTGGACATTCGAAATACCACTCTGCCAGGGATTAAATCACCCCCCCTTGAGCTCCGTCACCGAATGCGATACATCAATGGCATGGAGTACGGCGGATGTCCTGAAGATCGACTGCGCTATCAAAAGGCCTAGGACAATCGTGACTCTCGTGTGAGATTGACTTACTGTGGTGAACTGTTTCTGCCTTGTCGTCAGATTCCTTCTACATCAAACGGCGTCGAGGCAGGACCCACAATACTCCTCTGTAATCACCAGTCTGGCTAATCTGCCCAGCTTCGGTCTCCAGGTCGTTCTGGGCTTGCTCTGAGATCGACATTTGTTTGGGTAAGGTGTTACATGCCGCTGGGAACCGCTACTTGCAGACTTACGTCCGCAGAAGTCGGTGCTAGCAGGAAACAACACGACCTCAAGCTTATGCTGCACATCTCCTCATCCTTCCCAGCTTTTGCTGCCCGGAGAGGGCGAGGCCATCGACGGCGACGGCGACATTGAATTTGGGGAAGGAGTGTGGGGGGTCCTGGCCGCGCGCCACCTGATCGGAAACGAGTCAGGGCTGACCAAATTCCACAGAATTCCATGCTGTTGAAGCCATTGTTCTGTGAGCCCCAAATGCTCGTCAATGAGCCAGCCGGTAACGTCTTCGAGATCTAAATCAGAGCGTCTACCTGTCCAACCGATTTAGATGATGAGAAATACACTTCGATGACTTCCCAGACATCTCCTAGGAGCTGGATTCCCAAGCAGGCGCACTGGAAGGCTTTGGGATTCCAGTTGGCCATGGAGAGGTTTTTCCCCCGTCAAGCTTACTATACAGGCGAATCATGACCAGTGGACGATTTCGGGCCTGTGGATCGATATCGCCAGCTTCTAGCGCTCAAAATACAAGGTTCTCTAGCAGTTATGACTCGGGATAGTCTGCTCCATTGAATTCCAATCGGAAACCTGCACGGACAATAACTTTATCTTACTTTAGGCGGTCCATTTATGGAACAAAAGTCACCAATCCACTGATATTTCTCTAAGCAATGGCCCAAACATTGACTGTGTGTACTTGTGTGCGTTGGCCAATCCGGCAAAAATTACCCCCAAAGGCAGGTTTGTGGCAGGTCTTTGCTGATTGCTTGACCGTAAAGCAAGCCCTGGACCTCCCATTAACCACGCCACGTTTTTTGATTTTCCCTCGCTCCATGAACTTTAAATGCGCCCAACTCAAAGCTTTCTGCATCACGCCTTTTCCTCGCTTCAGCCTTCAACACTCCCACATTGACCTTCCCTCTCCTCTCCGATGACTCGTACGTCCTCTAAAACCAAGCAAGCTACTGCAGCTGGCTCGGTGAGTGGTTGGCTTTGCTTAATAGTCATACTTAGCCCTGATTGCATATCGTCAGCCCGCAGGTCGGGCTGTCAAATGCCCAATCTGCCTCAAACTCATTTCCAGAAAGAACGATCTCAACCGGCACCTTCTGACCCATAACAAGGACAAGTCTACATAGTAAGTTCTGAGCCCACTCGTTTGTCGCGTTCGCCACTCATGTATTGCAGTCCTTACAGATGTCCTTACCCAAACTGCGAGTTCCGCAGTCTCCAAGAGTCAAACCTCAAAACACATTACAAAATCCAGTAAGAGGGACCATTCTCTGCACCTATCTTCCACTAATTATTACTTCAAGCACTGGTGTAAAAGACAAAAAATGCTCTCACGCCGAGTGCCTTTTTGCCACCAGCGATCCTGGATCCTTAACACGACACCGCAAGAGGAAGCACGACTATGTTCCTCTCCCTCGCAGGAAGTTTAACAACGCCAGTGGTTTGTTCGAATCACCTTGCTCGACCACCTTGCCCAATTCTCGCTCCCCGACTCCAGAGCCAAACCTTTCCGATAGCTCATTCTCCCCTATCTCCCCTTCGCCATGCTGCTCTGAATCACTAGCCTTCAGCACGTCAAGGACCTCCGCATCCATTCATACACCCGATTACGTTGCTAGTCCGATTCTCCGACCTGCCTCTTTCGATTATAGTACAATGCCAAGGTCTGCTCCGGCGGCGAGTCAGCGTGTCGACACCAGAATCACACTCCCGAGCATCTCAAGCTGGTACAGAGAGGACGCTCGCCGACCTCTTTATGAGTCGCAATATCAGCCCCTTCCTTCGTCGTCAACCTCAGTTTCATGCTCTGGTTGTCCAGACTGTGACAGGCAGTACATGGCGGTTGTACCTGCACCTATGAGCTTCTGGTCCTAAGTGTGGACCTTACGCCGTATTCTTTCCCCTCCATCTCTCTCTCTTCTTTGTCTATGAGTTTGTTATATGCATGCCTTGTTCTACCTACCTTATTGTCTATGTTTTCTACTAGTTAACCAACTGTAAGACCATGTACTTGTGGTTTGACTACATAGCTCACTGAAATCTAACGAATTTTCTGATCTCAATCTGGGAACGAACAAGCCATCTGCAGAGTATCAATAATTCTCTCTATCAAATCACGGCCACTTCCTCACAATTGCTCGAGTCTGAAAATTTTTGTGTTGTGGCGATATTTCAAGTTGCCTCATCGACAAGCGAAAAGTCAGAGGTCAGCTAGGGACGGAACAGTCCTGAGTCAAGTCACTCGAAATGTAGCAAATACTTTTCAACTCAAGCCCGTGTATAATTACTTCTTTGGTATGTCTATAGAACTGTAGTGTTTTTTTGGAGGAGGGACTCGGAGTAAGCCCGCCGTCACAGTGCCTGGCACAAACCGGTACACGTCGCACGAAAGAAACATCAGTCGCTACTATCTATTGACAAGCGGGCTTTAAACAGAAGATTCGCTATGAGCTCGATAATCTTATGCTTGCACAGATGGTTCAGAGCTAGATCTCTACGCAGCCACAAGCCCCACTTGGCGAGAATAGTAGTTTCTTGATAGCCGTACACGTACGCACGTATTAGGAAATTAATGAAAATGACTATGCATCGTAGTGGACTATGAGAAACAATTCTTCAGATAGGTGTATTAGTCCGTATCCATGCTTTCCTCTCGGCGTTCATTTTCCGCTTGCTCTTGAATGGCCTTCAAAAATGGTTCTATTCCTAGACCAGCTTCCTCTGGTAATCCCAACCCGCGCACGAGTCCTCCCAATAAGCCCGTTCGAAGAGCTTGATCAAAGTTTGACACTGCTGCACGAAACTGTGGTGAGCTAAAAGTAGATGATGGTCAGTCTGACGGCAGGTAAAGAGAAAGGGGTTTCGTTCGTGTTGGCTTACTTGATAATTTGTTGGACCGTCTCTTGAGAAGGTGGTATAGGAAGGTCGGGGGGTAGGTGGGGGAACAATGTCTTTATAAGCTCTGGGTGAGAAGTGAAAAGAGGTGTGATATTTGCAGGTGTAAGAATGTCGGTGAGAGATAAGTCTGCACATAGAATCTCAGCACCGCACGATCACGGTTCATAGCATAATTGATTGCTGACCAGGAAGGGCAGCACTACTGCTGCCTTGTCCGGCAAGTCTATTAGAAAGGATTTGACCGAGTTGAGCGATATTTTCAGGTGAAGCTTGGAAGTTCGAAGTTCCAGCACCCTGGGAACTGTGAAAAAGGGTTTAGATATAACATATTGACGAGGCTTGAGTGACATACGAAGTTGGTTGAGCTGAAGTGGAAGTTGAAGCACCAGTTGACGAATCCCAGGTGGGTTCGTAGTCTGTGTCTTGGAGGTAGCCATTCACGTTGTTAGCAAATTCATCATCGCGCCCAGGAGAAGCATCCTGGTGACCGATTCAGCTTCCGATGAAGACATGTAAGCTCAGATCACAGCATACCTGCATCCAAAACTATGCAGGTTCGTCAGCACTCAAGCGTATTAGAGATCTAATATTACTCACGAAGTGCCTTTGATCAGAGGATGAGAATTTAAGGACATAAACCCTTCCAGATGATTGCGATACTTTGGTGAAAGTTGCGTCCGATGGGAAGAGAATCAAGTCCTACTTGCGAAGTTCGATCACCATAAATTTCTAGTTTCTCATAAGGATTCACTGACCTCCTCGACATCATTAGTCTCCCTATTCTTCCATATAAAATGTAACAATTCGTCTTCTCCCTTGGTCAGAATGACCGCGCCCTTGATCGGGCTAGCATCGACAAAGTTCGTGGATCCACGTCTGACGGCTTTTCCTGCTTTGAAGGCAAGAATAATTTCTCCTTCCGACATTCTCGACAAGTGTTGGTAATGGAAGTACTGGGAACGCGACGCGTCAGCCCATTCAGACTTTCATTTCAAAGTCCGCTGAGCTCACCGCCATCATGTCCTTTGCAGGAAATATCGAGGCGGACGCTTGGGCACCCGCACCTCAAACTGGAGACATCATTGCAGAGGCAATGAAGAAGGAAAGGGTGCTCAAGTTTGTAATCTCGCTCATTCCGTAGCCTTTTATTCATACTTTATGATAGGGAATTTATAGCGTCGCAAGCGGATTTGAAAGGCGAGCAAATCCAGCATGGTATCGGACTGACCGGTTTTTCTTATACTTGTCGAATAGCTCTCTATACTCGTGCTCAAACTGTCCAGAAAGAGATTGATAAACTCACCTCTGGAAACCAAACTCTACAAATGTACATAGACAACCTTACAGTTCAGATGGCGAAGAGAAGATGAAGACATTCCTTTTCGAGTAATTTCTAAGGGATCTTGAACATGTAGATCACGGCGAGTCTCTCCAAAAACGTAAAAATATGCAGTTGCTGGAATAGCTGATGATACATGAATCAAATCCTAGGCGTAGCACCCCTCTCATTCACTGTTGCCACTAGTGACTTCTTCCTGAAAGCCATTGCAATACGATATCTCTATCAAGGCTGATTCAGTGAAAGATGAATATCGAACGAAGACGGAACGACTGACAAATTATGCTGCGATTTCATCGAACACTGTGAACCACAATCAAAATCTTGCCTTCTACTGTCGAGATTTAAGAGCAATGAACTTACGGAGTAGCACTAGTTTTAGAAAGCTGATAAGTATGATGCTGTACGGCTACAACTGGTTTAGACGTACTGAGACTGGGCGGTCATTAATTTTATCCAATTGCCTGGAGAAGACAACTCAATACGATATTAATCGCCGAAACAAGTGGTGAACGTACAAAGCCGGTATAAGTTCCTTTATTGAAGCATGCCCTTCGATGTCGTTCTTGTTCCCTAGCTGTAAAGGTCGTCAGAAACACCGAACCTCAAGGGCGCGGGTAACATACTACGAGCAACGGTACGCCCACCAAGCTATGGTGGACTAAGAGCTGGTGAAGTTCGAATCGAGCAGAATTGAACTTTTCCTTCTGCATAAGAAAGTAAAGCTGGGGACGTCAAGGTAGCAGCTTAATGGGGGCGTACATCGACAGAGTCTACCACAAAACTTGAAAAGGTTCAGTTGAAAGGAAGGAGGGAGGTAATGCACAAGTGCCACGCACACTATCGCGTCCACTCCATTGCAATATCTCTCCCACATAGATCGAAATTTCGGCTGGCCTGGTCGGCAGGGGTACCAGTCGTAAGCAAACCGTGGCGATGGACTTGAATTAGAAATCACCAGCAACATCCCATATCTTGAAAGTGACGTTTCCCTTCCTGACTTTCCGAAAGTTAAAGGCGATAGTCGGTACGACGTCTTCACTCCACTGAAATGGTACGAATCGACTTCAATTACTTGTAAGTATAAGAGACGGCGCCACACCTGTCCGGAGCCGATCACATTAACAAAGGAAGTCTTCCCGGATGCCTTGGTGATAACACTGATTAACACGCGCGTTCTCGGTGGATGTCCGATGACCAAACCTGCAGGCCGACTACAGCTATTTCCGCAGCTTTACTGAAGAATATACTGAAGAGGCCGTCAGATTTGGAACACATTATATGAACGAAAGCACGTACGTAGAGAACCAGTAGAATATGGAAGTAAAGAATCCCGACATGGCGAGCGTCGTTGTGGGTTGAGATGGTAGAGCGGATGCGCATGTAGAATTGGCTGATGTCAGTGTCACGAGGTGTGCCTAATTTTTCTGCGCGTCGCGGTCCTCTTGCGCTCGCGTCGATGAGCTTGGCCTATAATGCACAGACAAAGCTTTTCCGCTCAACACAATCACTCGTAACTCGAATACAGATATCCACAACCACTAGCGCACGCAGCAATTCCCATTCATTCACAGAAGATGATCTTAATTCCTCCCCGGCTTTGACACACGTGTCAGAGGTTGACCTCTCGGGACCTTCTGCTCCTTCCAAAGGGCCTAAAATCGCAGTTCCAGCCCAGCCTCGAAGTCCTGTCGCTGCACATAAATCTCTGTCGCACCCCCCAAGCATTCAAACTCCGTCTGCACTGCAAAGAGGCGTTGAAAGGCGTCAAAGAATTTCAGAAGACATCGCGAAGCTACTCGATGTTATTACCATACGCGAGGATTTTGCCACTAAGCTTGGGTCGGACAACCCTCTTGATGATTTTCTGAATAAGACAGGCGAAAAGGAAGGAGTACGTGTCGCAGGTGACTAGCTCATTTCTCTTGTCGTTCTGATTCAAGTTGCCGATCATCTGTCCGTAGAATTGAGTGGTAATTCTTTGTCCTCCTCTAAGAAGAAAAAGAAAAAACTCGTCGAAAAGCGGGCAAGGCGGAAACAATCGCTGAGGGAAAGAAAAGCAGAGGAAGCCCAGGTTCAGCCAGTAATGACAAAAGTTGCATCCACAAAACCTCAGTATTCGAGGCGTACCGAAGGACTTTTGGAAAACACCTCAAAGGAGCCGGTGCTTGTAGGTCCGTTCTGCCGCTCCCTATTCTTCCCCCCTTCAACCGTCGCTCATATTTCCAACTACAGCTCTCGAGCCTCCAACGAAACAAAATCCCGTCGCCACCCTCGCCCATGGTCTAGACCGAGTGCTATTCAAGTGATTCTTCCCTGTTTTGTTTTTTTTCTCCCCGGTGAACTTACGTTTGGAGAAATGTAGCCCAGGAGTATACTGGCTTAGAGACCCGAGGACTCGTGTTTACAACTTCAATCCTGCCATAGAAATAATCCCAAAGGTAGTCGACTTTGCTTTTGAACGTTTAACTGGGTTTATCAAAAGCTCGAGAGATGAGGTTGGCGGTGTTTACCTTTTTTATCGCCTTGTTGCCGATCAGGAATTTTCTATTTGTTTCTTGTCCTTTTAGGATTTATGGGCGCTCGCAAGGAAAGAGAACCGTCGATTTGGGGGATCCACATCTTCATTATCTGGCATTCTAAGTCAGATTTACTTCATGCTGTCGAATAACAAAGACGTGGATCTCAGAACATTAAGCATGAAATTTGAGGGAGAGGTATGTGTCCCAAACCCTCCATCCCATGTCTACTCATCATCGGTATTGTAGTCAACATCCTTCACTCCGGGCCAACGGATGGCAGCTTCCGTCGTCTTCAACCACAACGATGGGACATACGCTATTGATTCTGAACCTAACAAACAAGAAGAGGCTGAAAAGAACATCTTGACTTGGATGGTACGTCGCTCGACTGACGTGGATGACAAGATATGTATTTCAACTGTTGCGCTCGTAGGGTACACTTCTGGAGAAGTACTTTACGATGACCTCGGATGAGTTCCTCGCGTATATGCGAACCCACGCTGAGAAGCCCGTTATTGAGGATGAGAAGGCATCAGATGGACCTGTACGTGAGGCTTACCGTTATTCCAAGGTAATCCTCCCCGGCGCCACTGTACCGTCCTTCTCTCAATCTCTTTCTCTCATAGTCCAACACCTTCGTTATGCGATCCCAACTTGACTGCCACGATTCACGCCTCCCTGGCTCCGGCGTATTTGACATCAAGACCCGTGCTTGCCTACCTATTCGAATGGACATTCTGAATTTCGAGGAGAGCTCGGGTTATTTGATTGATAAAAGTTTTGGATTGACCGGAAGCTTTGAGAGGGAATATTATGATCTCGTCAGATCGGGATTTCTAAAGTATAGGTCAGTTCTTTTCGAGTCCGGTCGGCCCTTTTCGGTTTCTAGCAGTTTCTAAATGCGTTTTCCATAACAGCTTCCAAGCCCGGATAGGAAATATGGACGGAGTGTTTGTTGCATACCACAACACCGAGCGGATATTTGGTTTCCAATACGTTCCTTTGGAGGAGATGGACCAACGGCTATTTGGTGGCCAGAGGGGTACTGGTAATGTCGTTTTCAAGAAATGCGTGGAGATGATGGAAATTGTGGCGGAAGAGATCGTTGGTTGTTTCCCTGGACAGGCAAGTTCATTCATTCATTTGGATCTGAAAAGTGTGTGTGAACTTTGTGTCTAGTCTGTCAAATGTACATTCGAGACAGAGGAGCGAGCAACCGACATGCATGTCTGGGTGGAACCCGTCGAGAAAAGCGAAGGGGGGGAGACACCGGTTAAAGAGCTCGTTGTTACTGCGACAAGTTTTTTGGGTGATGAAATGGTGGAAGGAGACTTGGCTGTCAAGCTTGCCGTTGACAAGTCTTGTGAGTTTCGGGCCGGCAATTCCCTATCTTGAGTTTGCTCACTTGCATCCATTCCCTAGGGACAGTTCACTGGACAGTCACCCATCTAGACTTGCCCGAGGAAACCATACGCTCTCGGTTACAAAAAGCCAAAGATAGGCAGTTCCGTGCTTACAGTTTACCTTCTGGGATCGACCATTCAAAGATTCGGGAATGGTGGAACAAGCTGAACTTTGGAGGGAAGGAAAATGTAGAGTCCGAAGTACTGTCGGAGATTCCGCACTTTTTCTCTACTCACTTCCAAGAACCCGATCGTCGAATTGTCGAGCTACGTGAGTTAGCGAGGAAAGGAAGACGCCAGACTCAGTGGTTGGCCGAAAGCGGAAAAGGGAAACCGAAGGTTGTTTATGGTGTTGGCGAGGTGTATGTGGATGAGGACACTGTTTTGAAGGAGTTAAAAGAGGACAAGGACGTCTACACTCAGGTTTTGTCTATTCAGAAGGAATCGGAAGAAGATGACCAGAATGCCAGTGCTAAGGCTCCCTCTATGGACAAGGATTCGGAAGAAAGCCCAGATTGCTAGTCCGCTGCGGAGAAGGATCCATGACTGAATGACCCGTCACTCGTTACAAACCTACTCGCTAATTTACGTTTGGTGTTAGTAATTCTGTATATGTATCCATAGTCGTAGTAATTCACGTATCGCCTGGAATCGCTGTGTACCTGAGGCTCCGTCGTTGTATGGTATTTTCTGCCAGAGCACATTAAAACTAAAACTTCGTTCTGAGTGCCACTATGCACGAAAGACTGTTTATACTAATACAACACTTTACTCAAACGCTGGATTTCGTTGAGTAGTACATCGCCTTGCCGAATGACTTGTTCAAACTGCAAGGTTTTCTTGCCCCATGCTTCTGAAGTCTTCGTCGTCTCTACAACACCATGCACTTTGTCTATCGATGCATGCAAACGACCGGTTGAAATAAAATGAGATAGTTCACTGGGTACACAGAGTTAGAGTACAAAGCATATGTGACGAAGAGCTTCTCACCTATCTACGAAGTCAACACTGACACCAAATGCTTGACCTAGACTCTCTAGGGTCAAGCTTCGATAGCTTTCGAGAAGTTGTGCATATGCCAGAATGCGCATTTCCCGTACATAAAAACGAGCATGGGGTGAAAGGACTCTGGAGGGAAGAAGCATAGTTTGTTCCACAATAGCTAAGAACCAGCGTCAGTTGAAAGGGGAGAGAATATGATGTCACGCAGACCTAACGCTCTGAAGAACTTATCGTAATGACATTCGTACAGGTTTTTCACCAAGTCACCGAGAGTGGGTATCTCAGGAAGGGATTGGTTGATTTCTGGTGCAGTGATCAACTGATAGGATGAGCGTAAGGATAGTAGTAGAAAAGGCTAAAGAAAGAAGAACCTTCTTCTTCAAGTCCACTCTGTTCAGTGTCAGAGTCCCCGCGAGAACAGTCAGAGCAACGAAATCGTTATATTCCAGAAGCTCTATCGCGGTGAATGTCGAGAGAGCATCCAAAAAGAGCTCTCCTCCCCGTTTAAATTGCCTTATGGAAAGTAAATGTAAGCCTTGATAAACCTTCAGTCGATTTCGACGATCCCAATCGCCACCTTCCTCTATTAGCCTAATTCAGAAGTGTGGGAATCAACGACAACCAGGGATTTAGATAATACTCACTTCTCCGCCTTGTTAAGACCCCAAACGGCCAGAGATTCATCATTCCAGAAGAACCCAATTCTGACCAAAGTTAACACAATGTCAATTCTACTTCCAAGACCGGGGGTCTTCTCTAACGCCAGCTTTTGGGCATCAACTGCCTTGTCTTTCTCTCCTACCCGTGTCAAGAAATTGGCACGAGCCTTGAGAGCGTCAGAAATCTCGGATTCCCCTTCAGTTGCTTCCGCCGACTGTAAGGCTTCATCTAGTGATTTGAGGGTGGCCTCGTTGGATTCTTGCATTGAGGAGAGAAGAGCAGAGTCGATCGGGAGTATGGATTTGGCTGTAACAGCTGCATAGTAAGGTGCCATTTCTACTCGCAAAGTTAATTAGTCGATCCCTCTTCTACACGCGAGTGCACACACGGTCTTCCTTTATAGCTTTTATAGCCTTTTCTCGCGCCTCATCATGTAGTCGACTAAGAGACGGAGTTGACAGAATAAAAACGTTTTGAGCAACCGAAAGATTAGGAATAGGAAGGACTATGTCGTCGGCCATGGATTGAGGAACGAAGAGCGTGTACGCGTCAGTCAAATGTTGACCTCACGTGCCTCAACCGTCAAATTTTCCCACGTGCGGACAAAGGGGCAAGGCTGAGGTAAGACAAAGTACAAATAGGTGCACTACAAATATCTTTGTTCTACTGGCAAATTATGAATACAATGATGATACAGTTGTGCACTCTATTCCTCGTCGTCCTCATCGCCAGAAACTTCTGCGTTCTCCTGTCCCACCTTCGCCATGAGTTGTGCAAGGTCTTGTTCTTCCGTTTCTGACACCGCTTTCGGCTGCAGGATCAACAGATTAAAACCAACAGTGGTATATGATTGATTGACGAGTACCTTCATCTTGACGACCAGTGAGCCACCTTCATCTTCGATGATGCTTTGTATTGACTCGATAGAACGTTCAAGTCGATCAACAGCGGCATACTAGAGCACACGGTAAGATAAAAAGCAACTTTTAGTAAAAATCACAAACTTTGTCAGTCGCATTCGTGCTGAGAACGTAAAGGGGTGGAGCCACGAGTTTTACTTTGATAGGAACCGCTTCGGTACTTTGCCTCTCGCCTGCCTTCAACGCTTTCTTGATTGCGTCGATCCCAGCAGGGGTATAGCATGTCACTTCGATATCTGCTCGGAGCTTGATAGGTTGAGGCGTCAACCGGCGAGCAATTGTCGCCATCAGGATAGATTTGATCGATTGAGAAACCGTTGTTGGTAAGGCTGAAAAAACCTTGTCGGACTCCCTAATAATGTTCATTAACTTCGAAATACGGATAGTCAAAATGGGCTATACGTTAACGCTAGTTTGAAAGCATCGTTGGGGTGGCCATATATTCTTCCCAATGGCCATGCAATTTTTTCGTACAGCATTTCGAGCTTTTCCTCCTCGTTCCCTGTCGAATGAGGAACCGCATCCTCCCCTAGATCGTCATCCTGGGCCTCTTTACGTGCACGACGAGTTTTCCTAACTTCCTGCTGAACAGCTTCAGAAGGCTGCGAAGGGTCTTCTGTGGGTTCTTCATCAATAGATGTGGTAGTGATCTTGGAGGCGACATGGCGTAAAATCGACGCGACAGTTTTCGATTTCATGTATCGTTCTTCGCATTTTGTTATGTCCTCCGGTGATACTCGCCTTTTGGACAGATCGATATAGCCTGTACAGAGAGTTAGTCGGAAACAAAACCATAAATAACTTCCCTCGCCTTTTTCCTTGTCCACACGCAGTACCACGACTACCTCATTTCTGCCAACTCGAATCAGTTTCTGAACCGACCGTATACGTCTCCTTGAAAGTTCGGACAAGAGGATCATCCCCTCGGTATTGTCGTATTCTAGCTAAAAAATCTCTCAATCAATGACTCGACAAAACATGATGATAACAAACCAGTTTAACGTAGGCTCCCATCTCCGCAATTTGACGTACTTGTACCATGACAAGGTCATCCACTTCGGGATATTTCTGCTCGTAGTATCTCATTTTGAAGTAGGGGGATGAATCGATTGAATTGGGAGAAGAAAGGCAACAATCGAAGATGAGTCAAATATCAATTATTGCACCGCCACGAAACGAACCTCCTTTGGCTTTCTACAACATCATGCAAGGTACCTGCGAGGTTGGTTTCAATCAAATGCTCTTCTCTGACCCGAATTCGCACAGGATTCAACAAATACTATCCACCCGACTACGATGGAGAGAAACATGGAAGTCTCAACTCTTACAGAGGTTGTCAAATTCAATATACGAAGTCCCCGCATCATGGTTTGACGTGATCGATAGGCAAACACGCACTTGGAGATAGAGCTCGCAAGATTGACCAAGGCATTTTGATCGTTCGATTTGAACTTCCTTTCAACATCTGGTGGTATGTAGCTGTCTTCCTACAGTTGAAAGCTAAACGACGACATCAACGAAATTCAGTGGGACCTGCAACAATCATATCGGAATGGGTGTCAGATACAACGCAGAAAAGAAGAAGATAGGAAATTATTACTCGACCCCCATATTCTCGTTTCGATGTAAATGCCACCTCTGCAGCGGATGGTTTGAGATCCAAACGGATCCTAAAGTAAGCGGCTCACCTTTCCCTGTTTCCAGTCATTGACGGCTTGCAGAATACACGTTATGTTGTCGTTTCGGGGGCAAGACAAAAAGATGAAGATTGGAATCCTGAAGAGAACGGTGGCTTCGCTGTTCATGGTGAATAGCTCAATCTCATTTTGTCAATAATTACTAAAAATCCTAATTCAAGATACCGATGGCAAGGCAGAATCTATCGATCCTCTCGCGGCTCTCGAAAAGACTACGGACGCCCAAAATCACCATAAAAACGTACAAGTACCCCGTCTTGAGTCTCTAATGGATCTGTCGGAACAGTGTAACGCGGATCCGTATAGCCTGTCGCTCAAGTTACGCAGACAGTTCCGCCAGGATAAGAAGGTCCGCTTGGAGAAAGAGAAGGAGGACGGAAAAGTCCGCGATCGTTATGCCCTACCAACAACCCTTAAATTGGCCGAAGACGACGAAAAGGCATTGGAAGAAGCAAAAGATCAATGGACCAAAGCACGTCAGAAAAAGTTACTACTCGAAAGCAAACAGCGAAAGCTGCCCACTATGACATCCATCACTTCCCTGTCTGGTAGTCGCGGTGTAGCATCGACGTCAGCCGCACCCGGCCTTACAGGCCTACGTGCTCGAATTTTGAGTAATACTGCGAAACAGTCAGCACGCCAAAAGATTGCTGATGGTCGATAGCGGAGGTGTGGCATGGAACAATCAACTCTTCTTTAACCAGGTAAGTTTCACAATTACTGATTAATTCGCTCCAGCTCAAGCTCTCCCCAGGATCAGAAACCTTGTTATTAATGCGCGCTTCTTTGTGGTCATGGACGAAAGGTACGCGACGACCGTGTTTATAAGTACCTGTCCATAACCATGGACACGAACAAGTTTCCTGGGAGTTTGGCACATCAAGAAGAGAGGACAGTGTCGAGCAAACAACTCCGATACCAGGTTATGTTCAAGGATGGAGCCTTACGCAGAATACAATAGAATATCAATCTAAGTAGTTACACCAGATCCCGGATGATGTAGCCGAATTGAACTTGAACTATTCGTGAAACACTTTATGCATTTGACATGGGCTAGGGACGGCGTTTGAAGCCGAGATCGTCTGGGATCCCTTCATTCAGAAGGAGTATTTCTAGTAACCCCCGAATATTGATTGTCCCCAGGGAGTTTGAGCCAACGGGGGTGTCGTGGGGCGAGTTGCATGAAAAGAGGTATCCTATATATCCTATATATAATCCTATATATAATCCTATATATCCTATATATAATGGGACAAAGAGACCTGATTATCAGCGATTATCAGCGATTATCTCCAAAAAATGATCTATGCGACAGGACCAGGGTAAATTAAAGCGGAGATCGAAATTTCCTGCGTGCACGACAATGTCCCCTCCCTTTGAGCTACAGTAACGTAGTATTTTTCATGTTCCTGTTTATTTATTCCTACTGTTATCTGACATGCATCTATACTTCAACTGTTATGAGATGTAACTTTTATATTCCCACACACTTTTTTGGTAATAATTTGTCATCTCTCACTGTCTCCTCTCCCCTTCTCTAACTGTACTGTTTTTCCACAGGTTACAGGTTTTTCTGTGCATGGGACAGGGAGGGAATGGGGTAGGCCACCCTGTACAAAGTTCTGTACACAGTACAAGTCCTCCACCTGCTATTTATGTCACCCACTATACAACATGTACTGATTTGGCACAGAATACTTTCCCCATGGGTTTGTACCTGTAAAATGGGATAGAGCATGGCCATACCTGCAGATAGGGAAGTTGGAACAGCACGGGTTGGTGGGTTTTCCTGTGCATGGGATGGGGCTGGAATGGATTAGTCACCCTGTACAAGTCCCATACCCACCATACTTTTTTCCATGGGTAACAGGTAGGACAGGTGTAATTACGCCTCTGACACAGGATGTTCACAGAACAGGTCATGTGATATGAATACAGTGGGCCAAGGGACACAAACTTTCCCCCCATGGGTGATTCATGCTGTTCACTACCTGCAGAACTCCTACAGAGCGCAAGTAAGCAGGTGTATAAACATGCAAAAAAACTCGGCACAAAGGGCCGGGTCATAAGCTTGTATATCATACTTTAATAACTCGGGAGACGGCAACGGCTAGGACGCTGCGCCGAAAGTTTGTGACAGTTCGCACACGACACACTGTCGTGTGGGGAAGCGGTTCCACGCTACATTCCTCAAGATGAAGGTGGTCGTTATTGGTGCTGGCCCAGCAGGTAACTTCATAATGATGGTTGAGGAGAAATTGTTGACATGACAGCAACTCGACAACAGGCCTCGTCACCGCCAAGTCGTTACTGGAAAATGCTGATGATCACTATCCTTTCGATCCCCTCATTCTTGAGCAAGTGGGACCATGTTCGTCGTTGTGCGGAATTGTTCAGCTCACAAGAAATCTAGGAGGATGGCATTGGAGGAACCTTTCGGTATCGTTCCTATGAGGTTGACGACATTCCACTCTGCCCAGTCCATCGTTTTGACCTTTGCCTTGTTAGAACGCAAATATGGTCTCTTCGAAGCAGCTCACAAGTTTCTCGGATTTCCGTTTACCTCTCCACCACCACGATCATCTAACTCTCGAAGTATGTGGGGTTATTGTTGACATAACTTTGGTCTAACTCCACCGCAGGAATACGTTCAATATCTTCGAGACTACTGTTCTCATTTCCGCCTGAATGATCGCCTTCACTTGAATTCGAAAGTAGTCGATGTTTCCCGTCACCCAGATAAAGGTCACATCGTCAAATATGTCCGGAGGGATTCCAGAGGCTCTGCTTGGGGCAATGGTGAGAGAATTAGCCGCCTGTTGTCGCCTCAAGTATTCAAAAAATCTAGAAACATATTCTATCCACGCTGCTTATGTTGCAATCAGTACTGGTTTGCATGTCATACCATCGATACCAGCGATTCCGGGCATTTCGAGTCATGAAGAGGATAAAAAAGAATGTTCAATAACGGAGGCCTTCCACTCGGCGGAGTACAAATCCAGATCCCAGTTGACTGGAAAACGCGTGATGATACTTGGGACTGGCGAAACTGGGATGGATATTGCATACGAGGCCGTCAAGGCTGGTGCAAAGGAGGTTGTCCTCTGCTCCCGCGCAGGGTGAGCGTCGATTTCACACTATGGTTCCGCTGGCTCATACTTGTGTTCAAAGTTTTCTTTCGTTTCCGAAGCTTTTGGTGCGGCTTTCACGTCGATATCTTTTGCAATATCTTAAATGACATCCCCAGGATGGTTTTGAGTTTCTTGGGCTCGAGTCCAAGTCCCAGGCAGGTTTACCGCTCGATTGCCTGATCACCAACCTGGCAGAAACCGCTTATGTGGTAAGTCGCACTTGTTCGTGTACTCGCGACGCTCTGAGCAGTAGTGGTCTAGCATCCATGGGTTGCCGGTTCACATATCCGATGGTTGTGAGTGACCTATTCACTCATACCAGGGATTTCTACTGACGTCCTCCCCCACAGCATCTCAGATTTCGTCATAAAGCGTCTTTTGTGGTTCTTGACAGGTACGCTTTGTCAAGAAATACGATGGTTAAATCACTCCGATCCCAACGAACACAGGTACCCAAGCAGGCTGCAACCAATGGGTGGGTAAAGAATTCCGCGAACGTATTTTTCTTGACACTTTTCCTCACGCAGGTCGGCGAACTCGAACCCGAACGATTGGGAAGAGCCTACGTTTTCTTGAACAAAGTGCGATTACTCCTTTTACTGTCCATCTCCAACTAAGTATTCGTTCATCAGTCTCAAAAAGCGATGCCCTACATCAATAGACCATATCGTAGTCGACCAGCCTTTTTGGACTACCTCGCTCGCTATATCGACCCTCCGGAAGATTCACCTCCTCAAACCAATTTTGTGATTGACCTTGCTCCTTTCCCCTCTCGTTTTCTTCCGGATGGAAGGGCAGTGTTTCCTGCTAGCAAAAGGAAAGACTACGAACGAATGAAAGACCGAGACGTCAGGCCAGAAGTTTTGATATACGCTACTGGATACCAGCAAGACTTCAGTTTCTTAGCGAAGGATTATCCGACAGCTGATCAGGCAAACATCCGGAACGTTGTCAAAGAAGGGGACGAGTCTGTCGCGTTTATAGGATTTTTACGCCCTGGAGTTGGTAAGTCCAATATCTTCTGGTCCTCCAATATTCATTAACCGATTGGCCAACTCCTCAGGTGCAATACCCCCGATTGCGGAGATGCAGTCATTATTCTGGATTTCGCTCATCAAGAACCAAGTCCGGAAACCACTTCCCCCGCCTTATTATCACCTTCTTGTCAAAGAAGACGCGCGAATCAAGTACGGTGTTGATCACTCCACCTATATGAGCACACTAGCGAAGGATATTGGAGCAGCACCTGGACTGTGGGAGCTGTGGTGGGAGCATGGGTTGCACGTTCTAGTATGCTATTGGTACGAGGTTTATCCAGATTTTCCTTCTATTCCCTGCTGAATATCGTGTAAAGTTTTGGTGCTGCGTTTACGACATTCTATCGACTAGTTGGGCCGTATAAAACAGCGACCGCACCCACAATAGTCAAAACGGAACTCTGGGAGACCATTACTCGACGCGGAATACTTGGGAATGTTGTAATGGGCGTGATACCAATGGTCTTCTACCTCACGTTGAACGCAGTAGCTTATCTCTTGGAGATAGTGTGGGTGTTGCTTGGAGGCCAGGTGGAGTGACATTAATTCTGCGTGTCTGTAAACCACTCGAGCGAACAAGTCTATTCTCGTCTATCTCGTTTGCATTTCTTGGATCGAAGTATGACATTGTGTGAAGGACGTGGAAGTGTTGCATGTAGACGCAGGGCTTCACTATTCCATGGTTGAGCTTATGATGCACGATTGACGAATCGTCGGTATTGATCGCGAGAGGTGTATCTGTGGACAGTTGCTTGAATACTCCAGAAAGCAAAGTCAGAAGGGTGACTTGTATCTGCTGGGTAGATAGATAATTACACGGCATGATTCCAGTTGGGAACCGCGGTCACCTCTCTCTGGGGTGGTGTAGGGTGCATAGTTACGCGCTCCCAAACTCGATGTGTGCATTTGAATGTTCCGGTGACCAGACTTGTCGGACTTGCTCTCTGATCTCCATCTCGTTCTCATCGAGAGAGCGCGCCCGCTGCCGCTGGTCAATAAAATGGCCACTGCAGATGAAACACCATGGCATGCAGCCTTCCCAGATCCGAAGGCAAAATGTGCAGAAATCGAACCAGAAGTAGTTTCCAAGCTTCTTAAGGGACTCTCAACGACCGAACACCACAATCAAACAAGGGACTTCCTGTTGGTCGACGTGAGACGAACAGACTGGGAAGGAGGCACCGTAGCCACCTCGATCAATCTCCCTGCGCAGTCGTTGTACCCTACACGATCGGTGATCTATCAGATGGTGAAACAAGCTGGGGTGAAGCAGGTTATATTCTACTGCGGTCAGTTTTGAATTCCTCGCAATTGAATTGAATGTGGCCCTCACACTTGGCGTATCTCTTGAAGGAAGTAGCAACGGACGTGGTCCTCGAAGTGCAGCCTGGCTGCAAGATTATATCGATGAAGTTGGTGACCAGGAGATGAAGGCTCTCGTCATGAAGGGAGGTATCAAAGGTTGGGTTCGCAAGTATGGTGGACATCATATGGATTGGTATGACGAGAAATTCTGGGCAGAGAAGAAAGAGTAAACAACTCGTATGCAGCTGTCCGACAGTTTTCAAGTATTCAATTGCTTTCCGCGGAGGTTTCAAAAAAGCCGACGACTTGAAAGAAACATGTGCAAAGCATGGACTTGAGGGTCTTCACTAAGTACGGTGACCAGCCTTGGGTTAAGCCTGGCATGGACACCCAGGACATCCTTGCGTTCCGCGGACCGGCTGGTTACATCGTTGCCATTCTTATACTCCTCACTGTCGTCCTCAAAAGTATCCCATGGATACAATTGAGCCATCGCAGAATTGGCTATCTCTTCGTGTTTCTGGCCTTCTGCTCCTTCTTGCATACATTCTATTGTGAGGTTCTTTCTTCTCTGCCTTTTGCGGATTCTGACGCGCTCTAACACTTAGATATACTCGTCTTTTATACGGTGAGCATCGCGATCCTTCAATATCTACGACATCACCTTACACCTGACTTGTAGGCAAGTTTTACAGAATACGAAGCCCGCGCCGGGGTGTTCTCACCCGACCTGGGGAAGAGAATCACAGTGTGGCTTGCCCAGGCTTCGTTATTTGAAGAAGCCCGGTTGAAAGCCAGTGCAAGAAGTGTAAACTGGTGGTGGAGTGAGCAGATATGCACGTATGCCATCGGTCCTTGGACTGTTTTTCTCTTCGTAGAAGGTTCTCGGGGATATTCGACTCTGAAGAATTGCTGTCGATACTGATTTCATCTTTGATGTAGGGCAGCGACACCAAATTAGGCACTTGTGGGCTTACATGCTTTTGGGCCAACTCGTCGCGGTCTCCGTTCCAGCGAACCTGTTCTATCTGGCGCTCGTGCTGTCGGGAAGGGAGTTCAAGCCCGGCACATTCAAACGTGGGCCTGCCATGCCCTCTGTCACCACGAAAGCACCCCCATTACTTTGGATCAGCATCTTGTTGTCTCTCGTCACGGTGGCAAACTCACCATACACCGACGCGGATACTTTCCTCCCTAATCTCCTCCTCATGCATGCACTTATCGTGGTACCGTTCTTATTCATCACTTCCGGTTCACACGGGAAGGGATTATCTTCAGGATGGTTTTCCATCCCTTACAGCACCTTGCACACGATTCTGTACGCCGTCATCTTGACCTTACGTGTCAAAACCACCTTGGCTGCAGTTCGTGAAGGAAGTTCTGGTTTGTATCTGTTCCAGAACTTTTCGTTTATGTCATTCTGCAAGGCTATTATCGAAGCTCTTCATTCGCATCCAGGACAGGCGACCATCGGGTGGGATGTGATATGGTCAACGTCTTCGTTCGTCATCTGGACGTGTCTAGATCGAGGGTTCTCGCTCGCCCCGTTGAGCGCCATCTTTGCGTCTGCGGGTGTGGTGTCGAGCTGGGTTGGTGCATCAGCGGCATTTGAAAAGGAAGAGGTGAAGGTGGAGTATACGGAGGGAAAAGATGAATGAGCTCTGTAATGATTTATGTTGGTCGGTTGCTATTAATCCGGCTTGAAACCAACGCTCTCACAACCCTACATATGAATCTGAAAACTGATCGAATTGATCTTTCTGGGGCGGTAAGGATTAGTTGTGTGAGTGAGCGAGCGTCAGACGTCAATGGACAGGCTTTCCTTGCGAAGAGTAGGTTGGTTGTAGGCAACAGAAATTGCCGGCCCCGGGTGCCGTCGAGGGTCCCAAAGTATCGCTTTGACTTTGACCACCAAGAAGCCACAACTCGTTCACGATTATTGATCCTACCCGTCGATAAATATCAAGTTCTCTTGAATTTCGCATGAAATGGAATCTTACGCCTCCTCAAGGGACATTGAGTGGAGAATCAACATGATCGTGGAGTGCGTGGTCTCGTGGATGCTCGTCACAAAAATGTGGATGTCCTTTGTTCAGAAGTCATGACCCTCAATATCAACCAGGGAGGCTCTGTTATACTTTCAGCTATTGCTGGTATGTATTCAAGCGAGAGGGATTGTCGTTTTAAAATCGACCCATGATCGGTCCCTATCACAGGTCAAAAGACTGGCCTTCAGTCTCAATCTGAACCAGTCTCGGCGATTCAACATCGTGCAGAAGAAGTAGAACTCACAACCAATAAGCCGCTCACCCCATCAGATCTTCCTCGACCTCCGCTCGCTCGTGCGGTTTACCGGCACATATTTAGGCCATGTCCATGGCTAGGTGTAAAGCACGATGGATACCCGATGCTGTCACTCCGGGATTATCAAAACGCTCGAAAGGCAGACAGCCACGGCACCCCCAATCCTGAGGAGTATGTCGCTCTCTTTCAGGCCCAACTCACATTTGGTTTATTGGAGGCGGTTATGGAGATCAAGCTCTCTGAGAGCATGATGGTGGTCGACAGAGGCGGAGGTACCGTTCTGATTGATGAGCATCTCCCAGATCTCCTAGCTGATTGGCGCAGTCGCATCAAGAAACTCGGAAGGGGCGAGGAATGTCGAAAATGGGCCGAACGCGTTGAAGAAGCATTACAAGTCGCTCGTCGTTTTCTCCACATGGAAATCACCTTCCCCCGCAATAGCCCCTTCCGTGTTGCGAACACTTCTTGGGAGTTGCATTGTGCCATTCTGATCACTTGCGCGGCGATTGGGGAAGCTCTGACTTCGTCCAGACGAATATTTCCTCCCGAATATATCTCTCAAGGTATCTCGTGGACGTTCATCAGTATGATGGCCGATCTACATGCCCGGGACATGCTCAAGAACGGCTGGTGCCCATTTACTGTCAGCATCATTGTAGAAAGCGGTATTTGTGGACTGGGATATGCCAGCACGAGGCATCCCCCAGTGCGGGATGGGAGTCATGCAAACTGCAGCAAGGATGCTTGCATTCTCAACAACATTGACACTTCCACATATCGCAACAAGCACGTTTCCCCTTGTGGCGAATGCAGCTATATCAAACCATCTCTGGACTCCGTCCTGGCGTATCTTTGTGCAGGAGAAATCCCCGTTGTAGAGTATAACTCGGCAGCCCGACGATTGTCGGTCTTCCCAGCGTCCAGTGTGCCATATGTGGCCATTTCCCATGTCTGGGTAGATGGTTTTGGGAGTACAACAGAGGTCGGACTGCCACTGTGTCAGATTGAGCTGCTTCACAGCAAGGTAGAGGAAATGGGTGTTGGAGGTGGTTTCTGGATGGATTCCCTTTGCGTGCCTGCAGAGCAAGAGTTACGAAGGCAGGCAATTCGGCTCATGGCAAAGACCTATAGAGAGGCTCGCGCGACACTCGTTTTTGACTCTGGAATTCGTTGCTGCTCAGCTGCTGCTCCGTTGGAGGAGAAGCTGCTTTCTGTCCTGTCTTGTGGATGGATGCAGCGCCTTTGGACGTTGCAGGAAGCCTTGTTGGCGCGCCGCCTCACTTTTGCCTTTGCTGACTGCTTGGAGGACATCGACAAATTGTTACCGGTTGGAGAGGACCAACTTCTCGACAGCCTTGTGACAGGGCTATCTGGCGAAATCTTTCGCATGGTGAAGCACCAACGATCCTTGGTAAATTCCGCGTCATTTGGAATAGGGGATTTAGCCCGCTCCCTGCAGTGGAGATCAACGAGTAAGAGCGGGGATGAAACTCTTGCTATCGCTGGTCTGGCAAATGTCGATGCGAAGGAATTGGTCAAATTGCCTTCACATGAACGCATGCGGATTTTTCTGCTTCGCGTTCAAGAGCTCCCGTCAAATATTATCTTCATGTCAGTTCCCAAACTTGATGAACCAGGTTTTCGTTGGGCCCCGCGGACGCTCATGCAAAGGGGAGGATCTCCGATGGCTGTTTCACATGCTTATGAAGCTATCTGTACACCTACCGGTCTCCTTGCTGAATATGCCGCGGTTTATTTCCAACGGACGGAGGTTCGTCGAGATACCCAGTGGTTCCTCTCGAACATCACGAAGAAAAGATTCTACAGAGCGACGGTGGTAGCCGCGGACGACTCTGCAGAGACATATTCGTGCAACACCTTACTGATGATGAAGTTACCTGGGCCTGCAGACTTGGTGATATGTGCAGCGGTTCTCGTCACAGAAATCGACACAGAGGAGCAAGGGGATAGGATGGTTTGCCAGTACAAACAGCGAATTCTCCTCGCTGAGATTCCTGAGTTCAAACTGCAACAGGAGAACCAAAAGAAATTCATAGAGGCGCGGTCGGGAAGAATGTTGACGAGGGTTACCTGAACTCGTATGTATTTGTTCTGCCATCAAAAATGAGCAATTTACATAAGTAGGTATCGAAGAAACAGAAATGATTGGATGAAGTCGGAAGATATAAGTTGTAGTGGGATTGACAACAACAAGGATGATCGAGAGACTCGTATATCGGAAGGATGAATGGTAGAACGACGAAGAACGCAATGGTGGAGGAAGCCGGCATGTCAGTGATCTTCGGTGCTGGGTGCGGGAGAGTATACGACGACCAGGAGAACTGGCGTAAAGAAAAACTCAAACTCACGGGGCTGTATGTGTAAACGATAAGTGTTGGGTTATAGGTACGACTGTCCTATTGTACCTAGGAACGGGTTGAGCTACTGGAATGCCTCTGGACCACCCAACTGGAACTGTCTGTCCTTTCCTTGGCGAATAAGATAGTTGAAACCCGGCCAGAACAAGAAGGATGATATTTTGTGAAACCTCTCTGGGGCGTGCTCTTCAATCACCAGTACGATACAATCTCCCTCGGGCTCTGGTTCCTCCGCACTGATGATGTGCCCGACCTGTACGCCTAGGAGAACCATAAATGCGCGAGGTCGGTCGTCGAGTCTCTGTGTGTCGGAAGCATCCGGGTGTATTCGCCATAACGAGCCGTCCTCGGCAGCAAAGTGCATGAAACCATCTATTGCCTCGGGGCCACTGTGTTGGTCGATGCCTGGTGCGTCCGTACTCGAGGCTCGCGTTATTCGAACGGCGGCCCTTGTGAAGGTGAAGTACCCATCCTGGCCCATGCTTCCGCCCGGGGCATTATCCAACCAACGGAACGTTGGGATTTTCATCTCTTCGACCATTTCCACCTCATCGCCGTTTTCCTTCTTCACCACCGCTTTTCCAGCCGCACTGGTGTTCGGAAAGCGGGGGAAAGTACATATCTGGGGCCCAGGATCCAGCGTATACAGTCCAGATAGCCAGCTCGCGGTTTTGCCTCTGCGCAGTATCTCAGAGGCAAGGGCAATTGTGGCTCCCAAACGGTCGTCTTCGTCGAATTTGGTTGTATCAAGGTTGACGTTGAATAGCTGCATGATGCTGAATACCATGTCCACTGGACGTGATGATGTACGGATGAACGATGCCCGCCATATTGCTTGCTCGCGCCATTCTTCGCGGCCCTCGTAAGCAGAAATGGACGCCGTCCGAGCCATTCGCAGTAAGTTACATTCCGTATACCCACCCAATATAGAGGGGTTATCTGACATATCGGATGGCGGCCACATCACTAACGGATGCGCCAGGTGAGTACGGGTACGCACGGTGGAGCGGACCATTCACTCACTCGTCATCTTCCAATGAGGATTCACTGTTGTGGCATCCAACAGTGAGTCTAGCGGCATCCAAGCCGCAGCACCAAATCTCTTCATGGTCCTCAAATACACATGAGGATGCCTGTCCCCTCGTCCACTGGGCGAAAAGTCTTGCTTATCACTATTTTCGCCGGCTTTCAGCACCTTGTCAACTTCGTCACCTTTGTCGAAGAAGTCCCTCGAAAAGAGGAAGAGGACGATGACTTTCTCTGGCATGAGAGCTTCCTGGAGGGTCCACCCTCTATGAATCCAAGCCGTCTCCTCATCCAATTTAACGAGACCTCGAATGCCTCCAGGTAAGACGACGCAGACCATGCAAGACTTGTAGATCTTGTGCATGTTTGAAATTTGCCAGGATTTGTCTGATTTGTCCGTCTGCAAGAGGCAGAGACGATCGAGCCAGAGGAAAGGACCGACATCGGTCTCTAGACCCAGGGAAACGGCATTGCCAACATATTTGAGGACGTCAAGACTGATCGGGTCTCCATCCTCCGCCCCCTTCACAGAGAAAGTTCCGAGCTGGTCTTTCCAGTCTGAGCCGGGAGGGTTTCCCCGCCAAACGTAAGACACCGCTGCGTACGGTACAGTGGGTAGCTGTTCGAATTCGTAGATGCACAACTCGTCCTCATGAATGAGACTGTAGCAGTCTACGAGTCGAAACCTGCATGGTGTGGAGCCTTCAGCGAGATCGAGAGTGGCATTCCTGACGTCTTGCAGCGGTTTGCAGAAGCTGAGCTGCCCGCCCTGGGCCTTAATTGATTCACGGAGGTGCGCCCCTCGGTGATTCGGAAGTGAATTGGCTGTAGGGAGAATGAGATTTGACTCTCAAGTTGAACGCCCGCATGTCGTTTCGAGGACTTACTGCCAGCTGCGCGGCGGCTTATTCCTGCCTTGAACTTGATCATAAACAGCGATTGAGGCGAAGGGTGCAGCTCACATCACGGATGTCCGGTTTAAAGAAAGATTAGTGGTGCATTCGGGTTGGTCAACACGATTCAACAAGGTTATGATGTCGGTATCTGTTAACACCACTGTCAGGACCGGTAATGTTGATGAGAGGTAAGTTTCTATTCGGATGCCGACAAGCTGGTGTGACTTGAAGTTTCAATTCGCAGATCTCTCCACCTTTGTCGCCACTTTTTGACAGTCAACTTGGTCACGTTTGTGAGAATTGAACGAGTCCAATTGAAATTTCACCATCGATGCACCACCACCATATTACATCATGCATCCTGTATCGCTTTCATGTCACTCGTGAGAGCCACTGACACCGCTCTTGTGCAGCAGTTTCAACCCATAGAATGGCCGAGGACCACGAGTCAGTGACATACTCTTCCTACAATGCCCCCAGCACCCGACATCCTGTCGCGTTCTGAAACCATAGCTACTCACTTTCCCGCTCTCAAAGACCAATGGAAGAATCCCGAAGACATTCTCTCAATCCTGATGATAATCGGGGGAGACATCGTCCAAAGTGCACTGTCCCAACTCATTTCATCACACCCTAGACCATTCACTCCAGTCGCATTCTCCTTCGGCTGGGTCGCCTATTCATTTTCCGCCATTCTATCCGCCGTCGGCTCTCGACAACTTGTTCCTGAACCAGATTGTCGCTGTATCCTCATCGAGGCCAGCTCGGGCTACTCAAGGGATGTCAACTCTTGGGTTCTTTCCCGGCTCGTCCGCGACTACAAGAGGAGACATAACCAACGTACTGGTCTCGAGATAACATTCTTCGACACCGTACCTGACAAACAAACTGGTGTACCCGACCGCGATTGGGTATATTACCAAGGAGTGCTTGTCATCCTCCTCCAGATTGCGATCGCCGCTATACCTGGCGCCATTGATGGGAATTGGCTCGTCATGATCGTGACCTGCAGTGGGAACCTCCTCGCACAAATACAGGCGGCACTCCCACAGTGGAGGCAGGAGTTGTGGGGCGCTCGACAGATCAAGCCACGGAAGCAAGAGGTGATATGCCTCACAAAGGGTAATGGCAGCCCGTATGTGATGGTCATTCGAAGTTCGCAGGATCAGTTGAGGTTGGCTGACTTGGCGAGCGGAACGGAAGCAGCGAAGGGGTCAAGGTTGACTGTTTTTGCGACGTTGGCGCTCACAGTGTTGTGGTTCGTCCTTCTTCTCACTATGCAAGGTGTGGAGGATGGGCATTGGTATATGCTTGTGATTGGAGCCGTCGGGATGTTGCAGAACGTGATTGCGGCAGGAGCGCGTCGTGAACCTGCAGCATTAGGGTTTCATCTCAAACAACGCGTCACATTTCACTGCAAAAAGGTATTCGAAACACTTACAGAGGCAGAGAAAGTCGAGCGAAATGTGGGGCTCGACTTATTAGACGTCTTCTTTCCTGCGGGCCTAAGGGAGCACGAAGAGAAATGGAGGCAAGAAATGAAGGATAAGTACAGGCAAGAGAAGGAGAGTTTGAAGGAGATAAGTTATGAGAATGTTGCTACGGAGAAACAGTAGAACCGGTGGTATGTGTTAGGAACGCTCCGGGTACAAGACAGGGACGAATTGACTGGTCCAGTGGTCGTACTAGCCAACTTTGAGTCTTTAGTCCGTTGATGGCGGGAAATCAGGTGGAATTGAGGTTACTGAAACCACTTCTTCTTTTAATTTGAGGTCAGCTCGACGCTTCTGAATGCCACGGATTGAGTCGTGGCGGAGGCTTTCTTGCAATCATTTAGTTGGTTAGGGCAGATTCAGTCCTTTGAAATGACTGAGTAAAAAATGGCCGAGGCGTTCCTCATATTGGACATATCGACGACCTGAGCTGTGTTGATCGGACAATTGTTCTTGGAAGCACAAGGAATCGCATTGCAGGCATAATAACCTTCATATGTTCAGAAAGTCTTCGTCTTCCTCGATTATCAAATCAAGTAAAGTAAAAAAAGACGCGCCGGGGAAGCCAACAACGTTATTGTAATCGCCTTCGATTTTGCGAATCAACAGGCCTCCGAGGCCCTATAAGACGTCATAGCTGAGAGAAACCTCTACGGGTACCTAAGCTCACCTGAATCGCGAAACCACCTGCACGGTCAACACCTTCCCCACAATCTGCATACGCTTTCAACAGGTGCTGAGGGTTGTCTGCGAAGTAGACCAACGAGCGCTCATCGATCGAGCGTATAGAGTAACCTGGTGACTGAAGGACTGGGTATACTGGTCCAAGGATGGTTTGAACAACAGTAATAATAGTATGAGGTTGGAATACTGACCAAGGGTTACTCCGGTAACGACTTCGCACACACTTCCATTGAGATCCATGAGCATTCTAAGGTTGTCTTCCTTGTTTGACGGCTTCTCCAAGAGCTCTTGATTTACATCAGGAAGCACGCTATAATCAGCCTGAGAGGTCGAAGGTTGGGCATGGGTCAGGACAACCGTGTCCGCCGCGATAACGAGATCAGGAGGTTCGTCGGGATTTTCTGACTGTGGTGATCCAATTGACTTAGGAGAATTAAAGTATGAAAGTAGACACGTACCACGAGCCTTTCATACACCTCGACAGCCTTGTGAGTCGCTGTTGCCACCGGGTACTCGTGCAGGTCCTGGAAGGAATCTGTACCAAGGTCCTCCTTAAATGTTGATGGAGAAATCTCAGGCGATATGCCGAAGGTCTCTAGAATTTGCTTTCTTCGAGGACTATTTGAGGCGAGAACTATACGCTTGTCTTTGAGTTTCTTGATTGCAGGCAGCCCATGAAGAGCATGGGCGAGAATGTGAGAGGACATTTTTACACAGCCACGCCTGGACCGTAATGTCCTCCTTCGCTGACGTTGACCTTTCCTACACAATCAGCGAGAATGGTTATCATCCGACAATCACTGTTAATTGGAACTCCTCGTACAATGCGGCATGCTCTCTTCATATTCTCTTATCCTTGCCTCCGGTAGCGTATGTGGATCCGTATGAACTACAGACCAGCTATGCCGACCACTATGCGGTTCATTTGATTGGCCATCGTGGATTGGAGCTTCCAGCCATGGCAGTAGATAACCAGGAGAGCCATTTACTGCTTGACGTCAAGAAAGCTCAGGAAACCAATGAACCGTTAGATATACCAATCCCAATCCACTTTCGTTACGCAGCACTCTCCTCCTCCCACACGTACGGAGAGGTGAAGATACTCGCTCCGAAAGGCTTCATGGCTTGCTCTTCTCTGGAACAGGAACGCGAACAGAGGCCATCGCACGGTATGCTCTTCTCTACTACCTCGACTTTCTTCTCAATTAATTGCCCTTCAAGACCTTACGGTTCTGGATCTTCCTACCGAGTTTCGGTCCCTTTTCAGCAACCATCTTTCGGTCATTCCCATCTCCAAAGACGGACCTCTGTTCAGCACTCTGCGTGTACCTATTGGCAACCCCCTGCACATCACCCACGTTGAGTTGGGGACTTCCATCACCGTGATCGCATGCTTTCTCTACCTAAGCTGGTTGAGCTGGCGTACCAAAATCCGACTCGATGAACAAGAGAAGAACTCACGAATGAAAAAGCTGAAATAGCTGAAATAAGCTCTTGTGAACAGCAGCGTGCATCCTGCTGAGACAGTCATAGACCGTTTCAGCGATGTCGATTTCGAAGGCAGCTTGTCCTCCGGGCGCACATAGATTGATCATCTTTGGTGCCCACCTCTCTTTGGTTCTAGCACGGCCTCCGCGTACTGAACTTGGTGATCAGAGCACTGCTGAGCTTGACCGCAAGCGCTTTACTTTTCTCAACGCACGCATTCGAGAGAGTTGGGAAAAACAGTAGGCATTCTATTGTACTCCAAACGGGATAGACGTTGATAAGATATCCATAAATCAATTACGACGGTGATACGATAAGTGGTTGGGATCGATATGAGCAATGCAAGAGGAAGTGACCACGAGGCGCGGAGACAAGTACAGGCACAACGAGGAGGGCTTATTGGCCCTCAGTCTTCTTCTCAGCCTTCATAGTAGCCTCATACTGCTCCTGAAAGAATTTATGGGACTCTTCCAAGTAGGCTTCGGATTCGGCCCTATCAAAGCTGTAATAGCAAGTGGTTAGCGTAGAGATCGAGTCTCCGCGGGTACGCTCGAGAACTTACGCGATGTTCTTTCCTTTCATATGCATGTCAGGCTCCCTCAGCGCGAAGGGGTTGACGTCGGTTTTCCCATTCAGATTGGCCAGACTATGGTTGACGAACCGGTGGGTTGTTTCGTCAGAGCGTACGGCGTAAATGACGTCTAGAAGTTTGGCGTCTGCAGGTAAACGCCAATAATCGATAGCAATTTTCGGGGCAGGTAGGTCGGACCTGGATGGTGTATTTGTAAGCCTCGTTATATCTCGAGTGAAAGATACTTACCACTCCGGGACATGTCCGGCTTCGATATCCTTGATGCATTTTGTACTAATTCGCCTTTCTTGAGCTTTGAAGAATATCTAATATTGAACTAACTCACTATGTCACGACCGCCTCCTCTTCCAAGTAGCCCACGAAACGATGACAGATCCGGGGTGAGACCAGGTATGAAAGAACTAGATGGCAGGAGGGTAGTGCGTTGTCGTCAGATTCTCTTGGTCTCCATGATAGAACCTATAATAACGTACAGAATAAATTATAGAAAACGCCTTGGGCTCCAAGGATCATTGCACGGAAGAAGATCGATGGCTTTCGCAACGTCATAAAAGTCCTATCGTGGGTTAATGTCGGTCCAGCAATTGGAAATTAGCTTGTGACTCACATGAGATGCATTCTTTCATTCTCGGCCTCTTCTAAGCATGTGTGTATCCTACAAAGGTGCTGTTAGACCAGCAGCGTGCAACGAGGCATCGACTGAACACACCATCCATTGTCGCGGCGCTAAGGAGGTAGGCAGGGATAGAAACGGAAGGTTAACGATCGAATTGAAATTATGAGATGTTTATGTTTACATACCATAAGTCGGAGACTTGTCAGATGCCTTATTGTGGCAGCGACCATCCCAGGGACTCCTGCTATAGACTCCAGAAAAAGAATTCGCTGTGAGAAATGACACCGATTTAAAAAAAGAAAGGATAAGAAGGGGGCAAACGCATACGCTTAACCACGCTTTGTCGTCGAGTAGATAACCCTCTTTCCGGAGTTGAGCTAAGGTCATCTCTTTTCCAGGAGGAATGGTCCTGTGTTTGTATCCGGTAACGAGATCATAACCCCATCTGCGTTCAAAGTTAGTCTAAGGAAGGCAGGACAATAGCACTGGCTCACCTGCTCAATCTTACGAGGTTGACTGCCATTCGGTCTGAAAAACACGTCGCGTCGCGGTGAAGGACCTTAAAGAAGTCATGTAAGCTAAGCATATATTTCGTGATAGGAGCTGCAGTTCGAGCACCTCAACTGCTTTGAGTTCTTCGGGCGTGTAAACAGGATGGAATAAGACCCAATCACCGGTTACTACGGCGTTTCCATGTGCGTGGTGGGTCTCGCTAGTGGTGACAGCTGAGGGCCGTTGCTCTATCATTACGAGCTTGATGAGTATTCCACTGCGCATACCGAGAAGGAACAGAGCGACTCACGAAGATGAGGACCTACAGCGCTTGCTTGGGCCTTTTCGTCCGATAGACCATTCCTTGTCGGGGCGCTAGAGGAAATCGCCCTCCGACTATAGATGTGGTGGCGGGATTGAAAAACCCCATTAACATCAACAAGTTTCAGTGATCGTGCCAACCCTAAAGTATACTGGCTCGATATTGCGGGCGATGTACGAAGTATAGAGGTCTTGAGCATGTCAAGTTATGTATCGAAGATTTGAAGTTCTTTGAGATGAGATTGGCTTGTCGCGCGACCCAGGATCACTTTTATCTGTGATGTCAGCCGAATCCTCCCGAAAAAGCTGTCCAGGCCTTCCGAGATAGACCGATGTAACGGTGAATTCGGGTGTTTCTGGTCGGGATCCAAGAACCACTACGGGTAGACGGGAAAGATTAAGATGGATAGATAGATAGATAGAATACACAGCATGGTCCGTGCACAAGAGAGCCGCCGCAACTACTAGTACTACCCTAGAGCGAGCTCAGCCCTCTCTGGAGGCGGTAGACTATAGGGAGACCAGCAGCCCACACAGAACTTTAGAAAAAGTCAATAAGTTAGTGTAGAGTCGCAGTAATAAATTAGTAGCCATCACCGCAACCTGATCCGGAAACGTCGCCATCGCCGTCACTGTCGTTGTTGACATGTTGACACCTCCACTATCATCCCCACTGCATCCCCACTGTCATCCGCGTCGTCGTCAAACCACCGAAAGCCTTCTAGCACTTTTTGCTGCCACAAAAGCACCATTGATGAACAAATCTCGCCACCAAGTCCCATGAATAAATGCAATTCTTCAAAGCCTCAGTTTCTAAAGATGCATGGTACCCAGGTACCCAACAATAGTCGCGTAAGAGAGATGCGATGTTTTTTTTTTTTTTTCCTTCTCGTTTATACGCCCTATGTACATACATATGTAGCGTGTACTTTACTTTGTATTCTAACTCAGTTATGTGTCCTGTCTCTCGGTGTGTTTCGTCGCATAGGTTGTGTCCACCTGGGGTGGATCAGTCAACGCTGGTGGGCGTTGGAGCTTCGACTGGTGGGTCTTAGCAGGTAGGTGTAAGAGATGCGATGTTTATAGTTAGGAATCCTGGTCAAGCAGTAGCGAAGATAGAGGGTGTGGAAAGTAGGCACTTCGTCTATTTCGGATCGACAGGTTCCAGGCGGTCACAGATGAGGGAGAGTCAAGAGAAAGTGTCGATATCCTAGTACTGTAAGTTCTCACAAGTATTCGAGCTCAAATGATACTCTATTAATGGGCGTTCGGCGCCAAATCCGCTCAAGTATATAAGCGCCTTAAGTCTTCACTCTTCCTCCGGTGGTATCACAAGAGCCACACAAATTCCCTTTCGACTTTGTGTTCCCGAGGTTGGATCTCCTTTCCTTTCCTTTTCTCTCCTTTCGCACACCGAGACACAACAAAACCTAATAGATAGCTCTCTTACATTTCACATTGTACAACCAATATCCCAGTTTTGTTGTCCCCCCCCCTTCCCACCGCGCTTTTCAGAAATCGTATGGAGGCTCTGTGAACTCTAGCCTCGAGCACACCTGGCATCAAGGTAGTTGTTAATGGGTTGAGATTGGAGCGCTTTCAATATGCTGAATGTTTAACTATGAATTCAAGGGTGTAGAGGAACGGGACCCGGCAAACAACTCAAATGAGGACGCCTTCCGCTGATGTCTAGTACCAGTACCCTTGTTCCTAGGCGCATTCCTTGAAAATCGAATATTGACTCCCTGTAACGTCGATCATATCGGTTCCTAAAACCTCCTCATCCTGGGTCCGTCTAAGCTCCATCGACTGAACCTCTCTCGAAACACCTTAGCAAATCCTTTGCATCTGCCCCCTCGATCTGGTGGCCCTGAATCGTCTGTATCGCTCGGATTACCATCTCTCTGACTCGTTCGATCATTATCGACTCCAACGCGACAGGCCTCAGGCTCAGAGGTTTGTTGCATACATACATAACTATATACAGGCCCGTAGCTGAGGTATTCTCCAATCAAGGATCATTCTAGTAACTCGACATGTACAAATGCATCACCGCCGTTCCACGACTCTGACTTCCCATCGATCGATAAGCAATCGATGAAATTTCCAGCCCGCTATTAGAATGCCTTATACCCTACACGTCGGGCTCGGGGATCTAGCCATTACCAGTGTGGAAAGGGATTGATTGAATAAGAATAGGTGTGGCGCATTTCCTTTGCCGTATGCCAGGAGTCGTTCACTTTCACTTCTCGACTTGTCTCGACTTGTCTTGGGTAAAAGAACACTAGGTTTTTTTGCATTCTTCGCTCGAAATCTGGCAGTTTTCAGGTTTAATATATTACCTGGCACCTGACAGTGCTCGGATGAATGTTCCTACTGTTCTATTGCCAAGTTTGACACCTGCGGTGCGTGGTGAACATGCTCATGAAACCACAAAGTATGAGCCTAGTAAGGTCTAGTTAGCCGTTCATTTCTCTTTTCGAATGACGGACAGGTGAAATTATGCGTATAGCCGAAGGAATGGTGCAGTCACTAGTGAACTGCGCATGGATTGTGAACGTAAGAGGCATGGGCAGGGTCGGCAGCGCTCCTCTGGATAGGTTGCATGTTCTACATGCTTTACATGGTGGTGAGTATATACATATGCAGACAACGAGACCAGAATAACGACGCACAAGGATGCACACCCAATTGCAACAGGTAGGGCTCTGTGCAATCTGGAACTGCTCGACACCTATGTTTCTGATGCTGGCTAGTAGGCTTCGAGAATATATAGGTGACTACCGGAAGGTATGGAAGCCCAAGGAGTCCCAGCATGTCCTGAAAGGGCGGACGGACAATATACTTTCATCTTGGGGTTTTCAATTGGCTGACATTCGTTGGTACTGCCGGTTGGTGTTGACCATTCAATTCGATGGTCGACCTGTCCGATACACTTGCAAGCTGGAGGGCCCTTGATTTCGCGATAAGTACTAGTCCGCTTGATTCAATATCAAGGTAGCCTAACCTGTCAGGCGGGAACAAGACTTTAGCGAATCGATATACCGAGGATACCTTTGGAAGTTCGTGCTTACGGTTGTCGCACGACGGCAAGAATCGGTGTTGCGCCTATGCCCGTATCAAATCTACCGAATAGATTCGGAGATGACTTGAGAATTCGGTCGGTGGTTGTAGATGAGAACGGGAAGGAAGACCCCAATTTCAACGTCCTTATGTAGAACACCCTGAATATTTCTGCAGACTTGCAGACTTCTGGAGGTTCGAAAGTCCACGCGATACTGCTTGAACCATTCTTTTTCCGCCGGTGTAGTGGGCTATTCGAGTTCCCTCGGCAAGTACTTAGAAAATGGATGTCTTGACAGCCGGGTTTGCTTCTCCCTCGAACCTTCCTCTGGCCAACTGTAACTCCGAGGGTTGAAAACTCCCATGCAGAAGTATGATTTGAACATCAGCTCTCGATCGGGGTTCTGCGTCCACACCTCCTTCATCGATAACTAACAAATCAACGCATGACCTGTTCAAACATGTTCAATTCCTCCGAGATGGCTGAGTCAGTCGATACTCGAACTCTTGTCCGAATACTTGAATTTCGTGGTCACGTTCGACGTTCGACACCCACGACACAAGCACGTAACGTTGATATTGTGTCCTTGAGGTCCTAGGCTAGGCAGTACAATCACCGGAGATCGTTCAGCCTGCCTCGTGTACGCCGCATACGAACAGGTCCCATACAAGTATGTTGAAATTCGCACAGACACCCAGTGACCCACAGTTTAGGTATTCGATCGATACCGGAAATTGACGGTCCAGGATCGGCCTGAGTTGGTCCGGAGGAGGCTGGACAGAGGTAGGGAAAGCCAGGTTTTTGGTTCTGAAGATAAGGTTAAAATGCTAACGGTGGGAGGGTACGCGAAATGTAATGTTCCGGTTAAGGCAGTCGCGCTCCATTCCCTTCAGTACGTACATGTACAATCTGGAGTTGTACGGATCCCGGAAGAAGGTTGCATGGAAGCACGTCTTCCACTCGATTCTCGTTGTTCAAGAGGTGCCAAAGCAGAACTTCGGCCGGATGGAAAATGACGATCGCCGCAGGGACGGTGGATACCGTAACGACTACGAAGGCGCAAGAAGATAGAAGATAAGGATATATGAATGTTGATCATTGAGCTGTCACAAAGATGAATGAAGACACGTTGCCTGCTTTAGAAATCATAGCGAAAAACATGATTGTGAACAGCTAGCAGACAAGTAAGGTAAGCTATAGTCGATTAGCAGGACTGACTCGTCAATGTCTCCTTTCGCTCTGGTTGAATATGGCGTACGGTGGGAACTAGAAGCTATTCTTCCAGGAGCGCTCGATCGAGTTCATGAGAAAACCAGGAAGCGAGGCAGGGTAGTAAGGTTTGACCACAGATTCTGGGGTCGCTGTCTATTGGGGGTAAACAATTTAAAAAATGATGATGGCAAACAACATGAGGTGGCGCCGTGGGCGACTACAGAGATCGTCGGAAGGAAGATGTCGACCTCTTTAGATTTTGGCTTGAAGGTTTGAAGGTTTGAGTGAGGGTGGGCGCATGAATATAGGATCATTCAAGGTTCGACAAATTTGCCGGATTGAGTAGGTTACAATGAAGGATCGAACCGAGAATAAAAAGAGATGAGCGATAGGAACCGGGGGAAAGGCGGGAAGCAGCTGGTGAGGTGACGGCTGATGAATGGGTTTCTAGGATTTATTTGAGACCGAAATGAAGGAAGTCATATGGCAGGGAGTATAGGAGGATAAGTATAGCTGGAATGGACATTACAATCAGCAATGCACTCATGACTGGCCCAGAGGAGATTACGGAGACCCATAAACCGTTCCTACAGATCCAAGCCGTTGCAGGATTTTTTTCTAGAAGAGCGCAGCATAGAATCATAGATTGATCCAGTGATTCAGAAAAAACACCATGGGAGTTAGTTGTCGCTTGTTTGGCGAGCCAGGTATATTTTGAGGCTGCCGGCCCTGCCTTTGGTCATTGTCACTGGGCTTCCTGGGGTATCTCAATGTCGTACCCTGTCCAGGACCATTATGCCCCATGGCCTTCGCCTGCTGATTCTGTCGTAGACTACTCAGAAGCAGATTCGTTCTCCCAGACAGAGTCCAGGATTGGCCCAAGCCGCGTCGTCACTCGCGGTCAGCGGAGACTCGCTTCTCAACGACCATCACTCGTCAGTCATACTTGGGATCTATCCTTTTCTCGTTCAACACTCATTTATGTTCTTTATAAAGCGTTCCTCTTCAAGAGCCCAGTCACCGCTTATCATGCCAGCAACGACCACCACGACCAGTTACCCATTGACACCCGATAGCACATCCTATTCGCCGTACTCTACATATCATTCTCGTTCCAATTCGACCTCAAATCCTCGCTCAGCTTCTCCTGCATTGAGCACCGTTACATCCGTTTCATCTCATTCTCAGTCTGGTCCCACAAGTAACCACAACCAACCGGAGTTTCTCAGTCCATTCGATCGCAACTGCAATGCCCCAGCTGCAACACCTTCCCATACACACGACCTTCCTGCAACCTCCAATCCGCAAACGCGTCCAAAACAACGAAAACAGCGTCTTTTCAATCTCGATCGACGAGCCATTTGTGAATTCCATCTCAAATATCCCACTGCTCGGCAGGAGGACATCGCGACGAAATTCAAAGTCGAACGAAGTACAATCTCCAAAATTCTCAAACACAAAGCTAAATGGTTGAACGTCAAACCAGACGAGCAATTGAAGGTCGCAAAACACCGGTCAGTCATTTGTTCTTTGTTCTGTCCTCGGTTCATTCAGCTAACACGTCTCATCCATCACCGTATCCCCTATCGAACACACGATGGACCGCCCTCACCTCCTGCGTTCACCCTATCTTCATTCAACTACTCTTGTAGGCCTTCTAAATTCCCCGAGATCGAATCTGCCATGTTGAATTGGATATCGGAGCCTGCTACGACCCGCAGACCACTTAGTGACACACGTTTGCGCGAAAAAGCACTGTCAGTGGCCAATTCTTATGGTATTGGAGAAGACAGATTCAAAGCTAGTTCTGGCTGGGTCGAGAATTTCAAACACCGACATGGCATCAGGAATGGAACGTATGAAGGTTATGGAAGGAACGCTAAGATTGCGAGGGCATTAGGGATGGGTGTTGAAGGTATGGAAGATCTTACTGAACGAAACGTTTCCAGGGACGAGGACCACGCCGACAAGAGCAGGGATGACGACGGCGATCACGCGTATTCACCTGTCACCTCAACCACCCATCATGTCTTCAATCCGGCTGCGCTGAGATCACACAGTGAACAACACCAGAGTGTCACAGGTGCGCGCCCAGCATACCGTCGTGCCTCGTGGACAGACGCTACCGTGAACGATAATCTAAACGTAGATGATGATATAGAAATGGGCTTGCATTCCCAACAGACACCACATCTTCCCCAAGATCACCCTCATCACGGCCACCACTTTCATCCACCTAACCACTCGTCTGGACATCGTCAACAGCGATATCAGGATCATTCCCCCACCACATATCAACCGGATAGTTACTCTTACGAACGGCAGTCCCACACTTCGTCTGTACCTTCCTCCTCTTCATCGCAACACCTCAGCAACTACCCTTCTCACATATATTCCGGACACGAGATGCAGCCTGTTACAATCAATACAAATTTACCTCCCCCCGCAGCTTCGCAGACATCGCCCTCGTTGTCAATCCATCAAGTCCAACAGCTCACGCCAGTTGACAGAACTTCACACCCACCCCTTGCATACCCGGAGCCCCGTAATCCGCACCAACACTCGCCACCTGGTCCTCCTATGTCGCCTAGCGGTCGCCGTATGGTTCCTCAGATAGCCGCGGGACCTTCATTGCCAGGCATACCTCCGCTACCTCCTCCCCGATTGCCGGATAATTCACCTCCTTCACTACAAGATGCTGAGGAAGCGTTAAATCGGGTCATCTTATTCGTGGATACCTTGCCACCGGGACAAGAGATCTTGACGACAGAGCAACGTGATAACTTACATGACATAAAATGTGTCCTGTTCAATGCAGGAGCGGGTGTGCCCTACAAATAGTACCCTGAGGTTTCTGTCCTCGTTTTCACCCCTACCCTCACTTGTCTGACCCCAATTTCTCGTGGTTATCTGGTTGTTTTTCGCCGCTCGTCCTTTTTCCTAGTTCCTCGTTCATGTTACGTGATGGATTATCCGCTTTTATCACCAAAAATGTTCCAGTATTCTCCGCGAGGTGTCCGACTGGCGACGCGGACATGTTTCCTTACTCAAAACACCCTCATCGTTTTCTTACGGCGTAGTTTCTTCGTCTCTCAGACTCTCATCGTACTGTCATACGCATAACCATGTATCATTCTCGTTTACCCATGCATTTTCATCTAGCATCTGCCCAGTCTGCTCGCATTTTTCGAACCATATCATTACTTCAACCCACTACCCTCGTTCTCGTTCCCCTCAGTCGAATCCACGCTGTAATTTTATCTATTCCAATGTACATCCTTCAGGGTTTTTCCCTGTTAAAATCCGAGCCATTAGGTTAGTTTATTTTGTCTCAAGACTTATCGATACACGTTTTCATATAAAATAATCTACAGTCCTAAATTAATAACTTGTTTAGCCTAGTTCATTCGAATGAAGCCAGATTCGCAGGCCGAAATGTTGAATGTTCCACCATCTTAAGCACCGAGTCCAGACTTTGAAAACCTGGAATGGAAAGACTCCACGGATTTTGTGGCATCGTCAGGAGCTGAAATCACCATCACAAAAGCCGAGCGGGTTTCACGGGATAGAATCCTTTAATCTTAATTCTAGATCTTCTAATACTCGGTTCGGGACCGTTAAGATTTCCTCGCCGGTCGAGTTTTTGACCGATGCGTAATAAAAAAACGCGATCACGTGAGGGTCACGAGCTTATAGAATGTACTTAGCCCGCGTTCATTTCCGGGTGGCAGGGAGGATTGGTCAATCAAAAAAGAGTGCGAAGTAGCAGTAGGCCTGTAGAATCTATAAGAAGTACTTGTGTCTACTACTCCCAAATCAGTCTGAATGTCCAGAAACGCCAAATCCATTGCCACAACGTAGACATTAAAAACCACCGCGGGCGTTCCGTACCATCGGGCTGCCAGTATTGCAAGAAAGAAACAACAAAAATAAGATAATGGGAGGGTAAAATAGGTACGAGAAAGGCGTTGGACTACTAAATTTACAGGGGGTTGGGGTAATCTTTCCAAACAAATACCGTCCGAACAAAGAAAACATGAGAAAATAAGATATTTTGAACGCAATCGATATGAAAGAAGGTCTGAAGAGAACCCGAAAAATCAAGCGAAAGATAAAGAAGATGGCTTATGAAAACTCGAGTCAGGCAAGCTCGCCATAGAGAGAGTGCGATGACCTACATCTCCTCCGCCATTGAGCTCCACCCCAGACTCTTCATCAACGTGCATTCCGTAAGAGTCTCTGGCAGGCATCGTCGGAGGCATTTGACGAGCAACACTCCCCAATGGGCCAACCTCAACATGACTAGGGTTGGTGCATACCAAGTCATACGTCCTTTGGATGTCGAGAGCTTGTTCTCCAGCCTCTTCATAGGAACGACTGTATTGTTCCAGTCCCAAGATGCAATTCATGACTTCCCGTCGACCCAACTTGGCAAGCAACTGTCCGGCAGCAATACAACTGAAGAGCATTACTGCGGGATCCAGTTTCTGATCAGAAGTAAAACGAACAAAAGGTTTTATGGGTTAGCAAGCGAAGGCGTGACAGATGCTCGTTAACGCCATCAGAAGGAAAATTAAAACTAACCAAGTATTCATTCGAAGCGAGGACCCCGACCTATCCAAATCTTTCTGAGAATTTTTTCTTTCTGAAAAGTTTGGACGTACAAGAGTGGATATCCGCGTTGCACTTTCCACAGCCTCCATCGTAATTCTCCGAAGTAGCTCGTGTATATGCGCTTGAGTCGGCGCCATAGATGGCGGTGTTCCCACCCTTTGGAAGTCGTTCAATTCTTTAACACCGAACTCATCCGCCGCATTGAACAGAATGATCCACATAACATGGTATTGAGCGTCACTAGCGAAACGAGAGACTGTCTGAAAGTCACACATGAAGTCAGTCTAACTCATGGGAAAGAAATACCACCTTACCGTTACGAAATCACCTGAATAATCATTCATGTGGACAGTGACTTGTTCTAAAAATTCTGACCGCCAATCCCGCAAAGCCTTGAAAAAGCCAGTTAGCGTTTCGAGGGGTATGCCGTCACTGTCGGTCGCAGGTCTCCATAATGCTCGGGACATTTGACGAGCGGTTCTTGCCAATGAATGTGCAGCACGATAATACCCCTGGATCAGCCGGTTATATGAGCGATCGGCTAAAGAAAGTAAATGCGTACCAGAAACTATTATGGGGGGTTATAGAGGTAAAAGACTCGTCAGCACTGTTGTGCGGTCACAAATGAAAGCCGTGCTCCCCCGCTACATACCTCAAGTGATTCACGGGTAGATGGCGTACCATCCGTATTGATAGGATCCACGGTGTAGAAATCGATATCATAGTCGTCATCGTCGAGGACAGGTTTGCGCCGGTAATACAGCGAGCTATAGGCGTCACAGATGCACGCCATCCACCAAGCGAATATCAAAGTACCTCGCTCCTCGGTATCTGGTATTTGCCCTGCCACCGATTTATGGTTGATCTAAAATGAGTAATGAGAAAAAAGTAACTTAGGAAGTCTGAAGGAGGAAACGTAATTACTTGAAGGTCAAGAAGATGTCTCGTCGCCGCGGTCAACCAAAATCCGAGGAACGCTAAATATCGAGAATGTATCAGAGGCTCGGCCTGCATAGAACGAGAAAGGCCTACCCTTGGAGTCTCCAGGAGTTTCTTGGGAAGGGAAGGAAAATGGTCAAACGAGCTTGGTAGAAGAATTCCTTGGTTTATACTTACGGCTCTGGAGGGTCTCGATGAGAAGACCAATGACGACATGATCAGAGTTGGGCACTCGATGGACATGGAGGGCCTCCGCCAGTTCTCGTGTCCGATTAATGAGAGCTTTGGAGAAGTGTCCTTGGCCACCGTGGGTTTGGCGATCAGCCATCAGGAGAGGATGTTCAGAGAACTTGGACCCCCACGCAATCACCGTGGCCACAAGCGCGGGGTGTAGGGGCTTTTCGCCAACATTATTGGAGGATAGCTGTTGTTTAAGCTGATTACGGAATTGTGTAGGGTTGAGAAGCGGTAGCCGAGAATGAACAATTTGAAAGTAGACCTCCACCAGGTCGTATGCAATCCTGAAAGAGCGAAAGACCCAAGTCAGTAATGGCTGGAGGAGATTCAATAAGAAAGCATGAAACGACGGAGGGTAGAAAAAACTAGCAAAAACAAAACAAACGCATCGTGCCTTGCAAAGAAGATACATACTCGGACCTAAACTCGGTGTCTGCCAATTTCTCCGCCAGTTCTCCCCACTGTGTGTAGACTGGTCGATTTCTGTGCTGGGAAAATGGATTTGGATCACTAGACGAAATTAATAACCTTGTAGCGTAACACGGAGACGGGGATGGACAGAGGCTCACATGAAATGTTCAGGTGGAGAAAATAAGTATGATAGGACATCCCGAGTGGGTGTGTTTAATGTTATGGCCGGGATCAGCCCATACCTCATGGGCAAAGTCAAAGCACCGGATTGTAAGTAGATGGGAATATTTGCAGGGTCGTCTGTGGGCGAGGCTCTGTGAACATGTTTGTTCTTTTTTAGGGCGATTTATTGATAGCACGGTTGAAGAACCCTCACAATTTGACAGCAGCTGTTGCTGTTGTGAGGCTTGGAACAACATCGATCCTTGCGCCACTGCCATTACTAGAGTGAGACATAAAAGTCAGTCAGATATATAAGCACTGACTTGGACGGGGTGGAAGAATTTGCCCTGGGACGCCTTGCACTGGAGCCTGAACGTTTCTTCTCACTTGTCGCTTGCTGTACGTAGTGGCTAGAGGCGCAGATCGCGTCAATGGATGATGATTGCAACAGAGAGGAATTCGGATAACCAACGTGCAAGGATAGTTTTTCTGGAGGCAGTGCTGCCATAAGATGAGGTTAAAACTACGCTGAAAGCAAAAGGTAGGAGGACAGTAACCTGGCACTGTTGCAGCAAGCGTGAAGCGAGATGGTCAGAACAACCCGTAAAAAAACGAGCAAACGCACTTTTTCTTGACCTGGCAGACGGTGACACTTGACTTTTCGCGATCGACAAGCGTCACAAGCGGTATTCTGTTTTCTGGGAGGAGGAAGGGTTTTTGCTAGTTCATGAATTTGGTTTTGCATAGAATAGGAAGGAAATACGAGACCTATACAGCGAGTTAGAAGGGGCGATGTACGGAGGAGGAGGAAAGAAAGATACCCAAAGGCTGGTCGATAGGCTGATGATCAGACCGAGGCTGCATCAGGGCAAGACGGGGTACTCTGAACTCAAATGTAAACGGAAATAAATATATATTCGCATCAGGAAACGGGAACCTGAGCATCGTGATCACGAGGACGTTCCGGAACCGAGCTTTTGTCTGTAGATTTGTCAGCAGCTCACAGCTAAAAAGCATCTACTGTTACACCATGGTCAAGGTAGAAATTGTCGACGAGAAGGAACACCATTCGCCCTATGCTTCCGATTCAGATGCTAGAACAGCCTCTACAGATTCTCTTTCCTCCGTTGAATCTGACCTTTCAGCGGATGAATCCTTCTTCGACCGCGTCTCCGCTTTGGTCGACATTGTTCCCCCAACAACACGCCACAAAATCTCAAACCGTGTCGCCTCGACTGCCAGCTTTGTGCAGAAAACAGGAAAAATTGTCGGGAACCTTGTCTGGATAGTAACAACGTCTGCACTCCTCGTTGGTCTTCCAATGGCCCTCATATTAGAGGATGAGGCAAAATTAGTCGCGCAGGAACAAGAGATGCAGGAGCAACAGGCGGGAGCTCAGCAGGTACTTACATAGCCATGTGGTGAAATTCGATATCCGCTCATGATTTCCCTCAGATGATGTCTCCCAATGCCATGTATCCTTCACCCTCTGGTTCCCAATCAAAACCTCTGGTACCGCCCGGATTTTGAAGTGTTGGACCGTTCTTCATAGAACTGTAAAGGTCACCTGTTACGAGTTTATCTCACCAGCGTCGTGCCCACTCACACCCTCTTTATCTTCATCACCAGACGTAGCCACCTAGAAAAGGGACATTTCATCCTAACTCCACTCATCCGTGTGTACGATACGTAGTTTTTCAGCTAATTACCATGTGCTCCCTTCATTTCATGGCAATGGCTCCGGCTTCATCTGTAGAATGTCAAAAGCATATCGATATGTTTTAATTGACTTAGTCACACGGAATCTACAGTACTTCTTCGGAAACCTGTGGCAGAGCGTCAACGACAGCAACCAGCGAAGGTAAAACAAAGCTTACGACAGCCGTTCTAGCAGGGAACACAGGTGGTCTCGAGAAATTCTCCGCTGACCGATAACGTCTGACATAGGTGATAGCATGCTGTTCAATTTCAGCCGGCGTAACACCAACCACGTCCCAGTCTCCATTGGTGTCAGCGTCATCTATGTATCGTCTCTCAACCTCATCTGGACTTAGCATCGGCCACCAAGGAATTTGAGCCATTCGAGCTGCTAGTAAAGCAACGGATTTCGGTACGACAGGTACCCGAGACTCGGGTTGGAATGTGAGCGACGATACCAAGTCCAAGAGATACTCGTGAGTGAGTGTCGATGGACCAGGGAGGTTCACAGTGCGGCTCAGTCGCGAACCGTGTACGAGATTGGCTAAAGCTTGAGCTACGTCCAGAACCTGTCAAAAAAGATGTAAGAGTCTGTAAGGGGGATACGCAAGGCATTGATACTCACATGGACAGGTCGTGTTTTGGTCCGAGCGTCGTTCAACTTCCAAAACATCGGCCAGGCTGTTGAAGAGGGTCAATCTCAGACGGGCATCCACCGGTGAACGAGAAAAACTCACCCGCCAGGTTGTTCAGTAACTTGTCTTCGTATCCGTACATGGCACCAGGTCTAATGATGGTTGCGCCATTGTAAGCTTCCTTCACGAGTTCTTCACCCTCGGCTTTACTCTGATAGAACTTCGACTTGGAATTGTGGGAAGCGTTGAGATGTGATAAATGAACTAGACGGGGAACTCCAACGTCCGCTGCCACCTTTGCGATTCTATGAGCACCTTCGGCGAGGACTTGAGAATATGTAAAGTTTCTGTTGAAGAAGTTCAAATCAATCCGGATGTTGTAAAATATTGAAACTACACACTTGGTCTCATAATCTCTACCGACGAGGTTGAAAACAATGTCCGAATGTCTAAGGCACTCAGCAATCTGGGTTTCGTTCCTAATATCCCATTCCTGCGAGAAGCAACATGGTGAGCGACAAGGAATGCTGTTGTATTGGTAGTCTTTAAGCACCATAGGAACAATCTGACCCAAATCACCCATGGGCTTCAAATGTCTCTTGTCGTCTTCGTCACGGTACGGTACGATAACTTGAGTGCCCATTTTCGCTAATGTAGAAACAAACGTTTGGGCTGGTAAATATGCAAACCACCAAAATCCTCACCCAACTTAGATATGAGATATCTTCCTAAGAATCCGGTACAACCAAAAACAGTAACAACATGACCGGAAGTTGCGCTGTATCCCGGAGGACCATGCGAGATGACGGGTTTATGGTTGGGGAGGGTGGTGAGGTCGTGATATGTCCTCTGGAATGGGAAACATTTGTGAGACTGATGTTCTTGTAGCTAAATGAGATACAAACCTTTCCGGACCGTGAGATGGCGCGTTGCACACGCAGAAGGCTAGCTGAGGCAGTCATCGGTCCCCAGCGAGCAAAGAAGATGTCGAGGATGAACAGTTCGGTATTGGACGGAACGCGGTCGACGTTGAGGTTAGGTATTACGTAACGCTACTCGGTCGATCTCTTCTTTTTCATGGCTCAAGGAAAGACAAAGGGTTTACAGACTAAAGCACCAAATCCAAGGCACGCAGCGAAAGCTGCAGCATCTACAAAGAGGGGGAAAAGGTATATCGCACCCAAGAAGCCAACCTTGGTCAAACAGGCCTCTTTGAAGAAGGCAACTCATGTTCCCTCAAGATGGAACATTACTATTAACAATTCTCTACAGGGACTTACAGCAAAAATCAACAAATCCATTGAAGAACAGATGGTGTCAGCTGCGTCTGGAGGAAAGTTAACGATCATGAAGAATGCTAATGCGGGGTGTGTTGGGGTTTAGAGTTCCATCTTATTCTTCATTCACATTCAATTTTTTCAGACCGTCGACCTCAAAGAAATGAAAGACGTACACTGGCTATTGTTGTAACAGCCCGGCCTAAAGCAAGGAGGCAATCGACATTCGATCCGTTATGACTTATGACTCCGCGAGGTGCTGTATTCATTGTGCGTTCGAAGGTGTCACAAGCAGTCACCTATTCGACGTTCGACGAGGACTATGACTTGTATTCACCCATGGGAATCAATAGCTTATATTATATCTAGGCATGGACACGGAATAATCTTAAGAAAGCACCAGCGACCGACTAGCTTACAAAATCAAAGCAAAAACAAGTTGTATGAGATCTTTCGATGTTGACAAGCATTTTAGGCGTATCAGTAAGTATGTATGTGGGATGAAACGATAGCTAAAGCGTTTCCCCTACCCTGCCGCTGTCAGATAGATAGATAGATATGCCAGCGAGAATATGATGCATGCGACTTTCTCATAACAAACTAGCTTGATTCGAGAATACTAGAACTTTACTCGAGTCATTGGGAGCCTTGATTGTGGAGCCTACATAAATATAGATCGACCGACATCAGATTCCCTCAGAATACTTCCATAAAGACATGGTATTTTCTTGAAATCACAGGTCTACCTCCAGATCTTTACCACCTCCCCTCCTCCTCTTAACCTTCATCGCTTCTCTCCATCTCTTCTTCCACCCTCTCGTCAACTCGACCTTATTCTCTTCCCACCTTTGTCTGATCTGTTCCTCAGTTTGGGATTGATAGAGAGGAGATGGTGACACCAGGCTCCCTTTCGTAGTCGTCGTTGTGAATAAGGTTTCTAGTTTAGGAAAGAACAACGGTGTTTTGGGATCCAGATTGATCCTTTGGTGAATGGAAGATTTCGAGATTGTAGATGCGACGGCTGGTGCATTGACCGGCTGTACTTGGCTATCCGTCGCGCCTGTGACGTTGCTTATTTCTCCTTCTGTACCCTGCGGGATCATCATGAAAGGACCCATGTCGAGATCATCCTCCTCGTCCCGTCCGAGGTCGAGATGGTCGAGAAGGGAGAAGCCAACTACGACCACAAAACGCGTTAGTAGAAGCAGTTCAACGAGCTATATATACATACCATCTTCCTCCCGTGGTGCGAAGAGATCTTTCAAAGACACGGTGGGTTTCATAGCAGTAGGAGGTGGTTGTACTGCAGTCTCTCCCTCTTTCGGAGGTGGTTCCTCCACTTCCATAGGTGTATCGCGGTCTCGAGTTTGTGTCCGTCCGTGAATGGCAGCAGCAGGGACGATTTCGTAGTGTTCTTCACCCGTGTAATCCTCCACTTCGATGACACGCGACTCGTCAATATCAGAGTCACTTTCTCGACCGTCCCGTTCGGTATCACCGAGGAGGGCATTGAATAAACTTAAATTTTGAGCGCGTTCGAGAGCGAAGTCGTCTGCTGTTGTTGCTGGGTGGGGAGGCGAATCTGCTACCTGCTGTTCCACGTGTGAGGTCTGTGGAACTGCAGCGGGGGTGAATTCTGAAGGACAGATGGAGGGACTTGGCATTGTTGGGTCGGTCTCGAACTCCATATCTCGAACTTCACCCTTTGAAGATGATTTACCAGTATTCTTCTCCGTCCTAGATAGGAGGGGTGAAGCTATGATCTGCCCGTCGAGGAGTGATCCCCGTAGGTATTCGCCATTCCATTTCGTGACATCGATTGTCCGTATTCTCGCTCTCGAATCTAAGGGTCTGAATTTTTTCTTCTTCTTTGCCGTTACTGACGACACTTGATTTTTCTCGGAATTGTTCGAGCAAGGAGGTAGCGGTTTTTCAGGTCTCATACGCATAGACCTGACCATCCTTCCAGACGGCATCACTTTCCATCCTGGACGTTTTGCAGCGTTCTCCCGAGTGACCAATGTCATATCTGGTCCAAAAGTAGCGGTGTACTTCGAGTAGTGTTTTCTTTGTCGCTTCCGTGAAGGTTCTTCGTTTGTCGTTGCCCGTTCTTCAGCTAGTCTAAGGTATAAACGGGGTGTCAGTCGCTAAAATGAAGCAAAACCCGGATAAAACGGGACCTTTCTCTGTAGTCTGATTTGGCTTCTCCAATGCGTAACTTTGCGCCCTTCCATGTTGTACCGCTAAGACTAGTAAAGCCTAAATCACTTCAATGAGTCAAGGACGGTTTTATTTTTGATAGTTCAATGAAGCAGTTTGTTTGTGTTCTGATAGGATGGCAACTCACATTTTTTTAACGCTGCCGGAGTAGCTTCTATAGTGGCATAGGCAAATTTCCTGGGCTGCCCAACACCATCTTTGAGGTCAAAGCCATCGAGGGATTTGACGGTACCAAATTTCGATAACCGTGCAGAAAGGTCTGAAGAAGTTAGTGCCGGTGTTAAACCTGAAATATGTAGTCGCTTGGTGACAGTGTCGGTCATGGGAAAGGAACACTCGGAGTCGCGTTGAAATTTCATGCTCAGTACATGTGTAAATCCTAATGATGATAGATTGCTTTGTACACCTAATTATTACAACAGTTCTAAGTAAGTCTTCATAGTTGCAAGGTTTTTCCTATCATTCCGATTGAACTGATAGCATCATGAACGGCGGAAGTCCAGATGTATCCATAGCTCAGATTTATTACAATTGCAGACTTTGTCCCGTGTAGCCTATTGATCCAATCGAGCGTATGAAAACTACACTTGATGCTTGCTGACAATGTCAACGCATAAATCGCCCCCGCGGACAAGTCTGAGTGTCCCAAAGGTGGGCGAAGAGAAGCTCTGGGTCAATGTGTGCCCTACCAGACCGTGCAACGAACCGGTGATGAACGCTTCCTTCCCAAGGGTTGCCATCATTTTCGGTACGGGGAAGTGACGGGTTGATGTTTGCGTTCCCAGTCGTGTAGTAGTTTAGGAAGAGAATAGTACGGGAGGCTGGTGTTTGTCGTCGATAAGTTCATAATTGGCGTCATCATGATCATGCATCAACCGGCGTGGGCCTGAGTTTAACTTTGTGGATGGGGAAGTTGGCATAACGGTCTCCAGTGAGAGGGAGCGGCTTCGCGTTTCTGGCGTATCTGGATAGGTATGAGTGGGAGGAAGGCAAATGACCGGTTGGTCACCTTCCGTTTCAGAATTTGTTAGCGCCTTCCCCTTGAATTTCTCTGCGTGCTACTAGCTGCATGTTATACAAGGGTACTGGAGGCCCCGACTGCACACAGTAATCAAGAAAACCCACAAGTTTCTTCTCCTGTAGCCGAGAGAAATGGCTACTCACAAGCAGGATGATGAGGGTGTTGCTTGAAGGAGTCTTCTTGATACGGGAGACTAGCGCCTTGCGATATAGGGGAGAGGACCATACGAAACATACGAAAGAGTGGAATGCAGAAAGTAGAAGGGTTTGAGAGCTGACTGACACGAGAAACGAAGAGCCAACTCCGCTCTCGTCTTATTCGCTACCACTCTAACGTTTCTCTCACAGTACTTATATATATTCTTCATCAGGGACAGTTATCTCGAAAACGTTCATGCACTCCTCGACGAAGCTCAGCGTTCTGGCCCTCGTTTTCGCTCTGTGCTATTTCTACTATACCTCGGATATGCGAAGTGCAAAGGCAGTCCACACCCCAACATTCATTAATGAAACTTGCCTCTCCACACCTCCCTCTCGTTCATGCGCGTTTTATTCTACCTGCCTCGAGCCCCATTTCCATTGTGGACCGGACGGTTACCCTTTGGGATACGGAGACCTCTATTGCAACAAGTTCAGCTCTCCCACTAATTTGGCGCGATTCACGGGGAAAGGTCAATCATGGATGTGGGATACGATGCATTGTTTGCAGGTGGCGCTGGTCTCTGAGTTGGAGAAGGCAGTAGTACCTTCTAAACGCGACGAGGCGTGCAAAGATTTGAGAGCGAAAGCATTCGCTTCACATGCGCCGTGCTATGTAGCATCGGGGGTCTGTTCTCTTCCCATTAACGACTGGGAAACAATTGTCGACATCGTTGGGGGAATTACTTTGTTTCGCAGTTGGGATGCGTTCAAACAAAGTCTTCAAACTGCCGAGGGGTGTGCTGAGCTCTACAGCTGGTTAAGTTAGGAGAAGGAAGCTGTACGTAGTCCGTAGTCAGATCATTGGCAGGAGATAAAGATAAACAAAAGATAAGATAAAGATTTCTTGTTCGCGTGTGAAAAGAAAAAGAAAAAAGTTGAAGACCTCTTCGTGCAAATGCCTCGAAGGCCATCCAAGAAAATCAGGAATTTGAAACAAAAACTCCATTCAGTAAATCGAAACGATGCCAGAATCAGCAAGTGGAACGATATCTCAGACATACCCCTCGATGAAGAGGAAGAATGTACGCGTTGTCATCTATGCTCGTAAAGCTCAGTTAACAATATTCATCTATATCAAGTCCATGCCTCTCGGGACCAAATCCTGCTCGATGGAGAGAATAATGAAGACGAGAACGTGGATGAGGATGAGGTGTTTACATTGAAAGGCATGCCGGATCATGATGACGATGGGGACAGTGAAGACGAGGCCGGAATTGGAGATGAGGACATGGACGTTGATTTACCCACCCCTCGAAAGTCGTCTGGGAGGAAAAAACAGAAGACAAAGGCTTCTGAAGAATCAGAGGAGGAAGAGGAAGAAGAGGAAGAAATTTGGGGAAAAGGGAAGGCAGCATATTACGCCTCCAACGACGCTCAGATAGAATCCGACGACGAGGAGACCATTGCTTTAGAATTACAGGAAGCAAAACGGCTACAGATAAAGTCACGGGAGAACATGACTGATACTGATTTCGGATTAGAGGATGTTCTTGACTTGGAGAATACGGAGGAGGAGAAGCAAGTCATTTCATATTTCCTGCGTTCACTAAACTCTCATGGTTTCCACTATTTAGTTTTCTTGGGGAATCTGTTTCCTGTTCTGTGAAAAGTCTTCCTCAAGACAAGAATTCGATCATCAGACACCTCGAAAAAACCGACCCACTAAGTTTGGCTTTAGCCCGCGATTGGTCTGATACGGCGAATAGTCTGCAAACAGCCAAGGCAAGGCTTGAGAGGTAACCTCGAATCTGCTTAAATCTCCTCAGTGTATCTTGCTTACACTAGTTGATCTGTATAGGTTGCAGGCAACAGACCCCCACTCCCTGACCTTGGGCATGGTTCAACTTCACTATCGTGCGTCTTCAATAGGTTGTTCACTTTTTTTTTCTCAAGAATTTCATTAGAAACTCTTCTAACCTACGGAAGTGCACTCGCGTTCTATTTACACCTGCGGGCACAAGAAAAGTACGCTCACAAACCGGAGTTGCTTAACGAACACCCAGTCATGAAACGACTCATGATGTTAAAGCAATCCCTTATGACACTGGAAGAGCTCGACTTTGCTGGTGAAGGCTCAGACGAGGATGACGAAAGCGATTTTGATCTGGGTGTGAACGACGAAGAACTGATGGCTGATGCCCTACAGCTGTGGGAGAGTGAGGATACGAACAACAAGAACAAGACGAAGACGACCACAGCGGTCACGAAAGATGTTGAGGTGTCTGTCCCTCCAAAGAAAAAACGCAAGACTCTTCCGGACTCCGCACCCGTGTTCGATCTGGTTGAACCCAAGTTCGTCCCTTCCTCCAAAACCTCAAGCTCTCGACCTTCATCCGAAGTATTCGATGTCTATGGTGAAGCTACTTCACTTCAGAGCGCCGACGCCGCCGATAAGAGTGCACGAAAGAAATCGCTCCGTTTTCATACTTCCAAAATCGACAACACCAGTGCTCGAAGACGAGGAGCAAGAAACATGGCGTTGGGCGGTGACGACGATATACCTTACCGCGAACGTAAACGAGAGAAAGAGGACCGGGTCGCGCAGGGGGTGAAGGCTCGAGTTCAAAACCAGGGTGGTATGGACTTGGATAATACAGAACCTGAACATAGGGTCCAAGAAGATGTTGAAGGAGAGGATGGGTATTACGAGTTAGTTTCGAAAAAACTGAAAGAAAAGAAGGTCGCAAAGAAAGCTGAATACGAGGCGGCTCGTGCTGAACGGTTTGTATTGGTCTCTCTCATAAAAATACTCTCTGAATATTTTTTAGTCTCGTTGACGTTAAGGAAGGAGTATCAGGGCCACGATCCCTTACTCGGGCTATCCTCAGCAACAAGGGACTCACACCTCATCGCGCAAAGAATGTTCGCAATCCTCGTGTCAAGAAACGGCAAAAATTCGAGCAAGCCAAGAGGAAGGTTGCTTCCCAAAAGGCAGTTTATAAGGGAGGAATCAGCAAAACTGGTGGTCGCTATGATGGAGAACGAACCGGTATATCGAAGGTTGTTAAGAGTGTCCATTTGGGATAATGTTTTAACAAGTTTTGGGATACACCAGAACAACTCCTGCCTACCACTTTTTCCTCCTACCAGCATTTTTAATGTGCAACGTGTTCCTTCCCTTCGCGCCCCGAAAGCTCTGAAGATCCTGGAATTTCTTCTTGGCATACCTCCGAGCCTCTGCATCATCCACCAGCTCGTCCACCAATGTTCTTTTTCTTTCTGCTCGTGTGAGGTCCTGTCCAGACCCACCACCACCAAATGGTGTATTTGTTATAACAACTGTGCCTATCTAAGACCAGCAGTTGTCAGATCAGAGACGTGTAGAGGCGCGCGTAGTGTAAAAGGACTTACAGCAAAATGTTTTGGTAGGCCTTTAATTCCCTTTCCTTCTCCTTCATCTTTTTTATAGAACCGCTTTGGGTCCAACTGGTTCCGAAGTCGCATTGCTTCTACTTCGCGGTATAATCGAGGGAGTTCGGATTCAGACGGGGCAGGCATATCAAACCAGTCAGAACCGGCGGTTTTGTTTCGAAGCTAAGGATTTAAAGATGACATTAGGATGACTGGAACGGGGTCCTTAGAAGTCACTTACCTCCTTCCGTTGTTTCTTCGTGATGGATTTTCCAGATTTTGAAAGCTCAGGTGGAGGTATAGGGGGAGCGGGTGCCCCGGCAGAGATAGATGAAGTATTTGCGTTTCGATCTGCAAGTTCAGCTTCTGGCTCTCGTAATGACGACGGTTCGTAGAGAGTCTGACGGAGTTGGAAATAGGGTTTTGGAACAGGACCTGGGTCTAATGGAGGTAAGGGACTGTAAAGAAGCTATAGATCAGCAGTTTCTCGGCGAAATGATCAATTAAAACGCACACAGAAGGTTCTTCTTTTGGTAAAACAATTAACTCTTCTTCGCGTACCGCTGCTTCTGTGGCTGGCGTTTGCCTGGGGAGGTTTTTTCTCGCTTTGTCGAGAAGGGAATCCAAGTATTCCTGGGTAATTATTTCTTCCTCCTCTTCAGAACTATTGTCTGAGCATGAATCGGACTGGGATCCATTGTCTGTGAGATCTTTGAAGCAGAATTAAGTATCAGAAAGTCATAGGAATGGTGCATTGGTTTGACCTATGGGCGTTGCTTTTCTCTTACCATTGTTGTCTGTCATGTTTGAATAGAGGACTCGAGGTCAAGATGGAGGAACAGGAAAAAACGTCTTGCACGTGATCGATCTCGCTGTTGTAGTTTTCACACCCTTCCAGGTTCTCCATCCTCAGAATCATGCAAACAATATCCCGCAACGTTCGCTCGTCATGGAACCCCCGTTGTGTCTTTAGGACACTCAGCTCTCAATCCTCCCCTGAATCAAACCCAAAAATGACATCTTTCGGTTTCAAAGACGTTCCTGAAGATCAAAAGGAACACCTTGTAAAGGGTGTATTCGACTCTGTCGCTTCGAAATATGACTTGATGAATGATGCATCGTCTCTTGGGGTCCATAGGTTGTGGAAGGATGAATTTGTGGCTTCACTGAGACCTGGGAAGAAAGGCCCCATAAAGTGTATTGATGTGGCAGGGGGAACGGGGGATATTGCGCGAAGGATCCTGGACTATGCTCGTGAAAATTTCTCAGATAGGGAGACGACTATAGAGGTTGTTGATATCAATGGACAGATGTTGCAGGAGGGTTTGAGGAGGTTCAAAAAGACTATGTATTATAACAGTGAGTTCTCTCTAGGACTTGATACTATGTTTCTTCTGACATGGGTTAGCCCCTCAGGTTTCTTTCCACGAGGCGAATGCTCAAGAGTTGCCCGTTCCACAATTCAAAGATAACTCTTATGATCTGTACACCATTGCGTTTGGGATTCGGAATTGCACTTCGATTCCTTCGGTACTCCGAGAAGCGTACCGCGTTCTGAAGCCAGGAGGAACGTTTGCCTGTCTTGAATTCAGCCGGGTTAATAATTCCTTGTTGAGCACGTAAGTTTCGCCCCTTCGATACCGTGTTCAATAGCTTGAACCTCCTTGAAAAAACAGACTTTATGACCAATATTCCTTCTCAATCATTCCGCTACTGGGAACAATTCTAGCAGGTGACCGTGATTCATACCAGTATTTGGTGGAATCTATTCGAAAGTTCCCACCTCAACCGGAATTTGCGCAAATGATTAGAGATGTTGGGTTTGAGACTGGAGTGGATGCTGATGGTGGTGCTTGGACGAATTTATGGGGTGGGGTTGCGTGCATCCATACTGGAGTTAAAATATGAGATATCACGCCGATGGGGAGTGTGACTCGCAATTTTTAGTTTACTGATATCACCTTGTAATCGACCACTACAAGCTATCTTGGTGCGACGTCTGCCGCGTTTGCCCGTGATTCTGCGATCTCGGGTCTTAAGGTAAGACCCGTGCACTGTTGTAAGCATACTTGGACGTAAAGCTTCAAAGGCTCAGCGCTCAGCTTTCCACCTTGAATCATCCTTTGTCATACTTATACGGCGCTTCGCGTCAAGAGGGTTTCGAGCGCAGCCACACTAAGGGCGTGTCACATCACACGCCTTCCTGCTTTCACCACCCTCCCTTGTCGGCCGTCCGACGTTTTTCTACTCGCCACTCCCATCCGGTTACAACCCATCATGTCTATTTCTCAGACAATGCCACCGCCAACGGCGGACCTCGCCACAACCTGGGCTTTCCTTGAAGAGGGTGTTGACCACATAATGACCAAGCTTCAAACGGGGGTGTCCTACTCCAAGGTTAATTCGAACAGTTTGCGTGCTTTCTGTCAGGAATCTGATGTTTATGCCTTCAACCCATAGTACATGTCGTTGTACACTGTCGCCTACAACTATTGCACATCTCCAAAGATAAACTCTACTATGGGTGAGGCTACCGGTGGTGTGGGCATTGGCAATAGAAGTACGTCTTGATTATCCTTACTTTCATTATCGGAGATGATATTGACGTGTAACAGCTGGCGCGAATCTCATGGGCTCTGATCTCTACAACCACCTCATCCGATACTTCGTTGCTCACTTGAAGGCCCTTCGCGATGTAAGTAAAGATCTAGCCGTCAGTAATGTCGTAACATTGATTGTGAGTCATGGTTCAGAAAAGTGATACTTTACAAGAAGAAGCTCTTCTGCGATACTATGCAGCCGAGTGGGATCGGTACACGACGGGGGCCAACTACATCAACCGGCTGTTCACGTATCTTAACCGGCATTGGGTAAAGCGAGAACGGGATGAAGGTAGGAAGACCGTATACCCGGTTTATACAGTGCGTTGTACCCCAAACAGCAAAAAAAAAAAAGAATCTGAATTTCCACTTCTTAACAGCTTGCGCTAGTTCAGTGGAAAAACAATCTGTTTGTCCCGGTTCAACAAAAGCATGCGAAGCTAGCTGGCGCTATTCTTCGCCTCATCGAACAGCAACGGAATGGTGAGACCATTGATCAAGGTCTCGTGAAGAAGGTCGTGGATTCTTTTGTTTCGTTGGGCCTCGATGATTCCGATACCAATAAAGCATGCCTCGATGTTTACAAGGAACATTTCGAGAATCCTTTCATTGAAGCCACCGAGCTCTACTACAAAAAAGAGTCAGAGTCTTTTTTGGCTGAATATTCTGTATCTGAGTATCTGAAGAAGGCCGAAGAGAGATTAAAGGAAGAGGAGGATCGAGTAGATCGATATCTAAACACACAGACCCGGAAAACCCTCATCAGCAAATGCGAACATGTCCTCATCCGTGAGCATGCAGAGCTTATGTGGGAGAGCTTCCAGAATCTCCTTGATTTCGACAAGGACGAGGATTTACAGAGGATGTATGCCCTTCTTTCTCGAATACCCGAAGGTCTGGAACCCTTGCGAAAGAGGTTCGAAGAACACGTGAAGAAGGCTGGGTTGGCTGCCGTTTCGAAATTGGTCGCTGAAGGAGAGGAAGGTGTGGATCCTAAAGCATATGTTGATGCTTTACTGGATGTCCACCAAAAGAATTCCGAGACTGTTACTAGAAGCTTCAGAGGAGAGGCAGGCTTCGTCGCGAGTCTCGATAAAGCGTGCAGAGAGTTTGTCAATCGGAATGCGGCGACCGGTACTTCTACAGCGAAGTCCCCTGAGCTCTTGGCCAAACATACAGATCTTTTATTAAGAAAGAACAACAAAATGGCTGAGGAAGGTGATCTGGAAGGTGCTCTGAATCGAGTGGTCTGTTGTTCTTATAAATCCTGTGTTGGAAATTCACTCACACGCTCGGTACTTCCAGATGATCTTGTTCAAGTATATTGAAGACAAGGATGTTTTCCAGAGCTTCTATTCAACGAAGCTCTCTAAACGCCTTATTCACGGTGTTTCTGCATCCGATGAGAGTGAGGCCAGTATGATTTCCAAATTAAAGGAAGCTTGTGGGTTCGAATACACGAATAAACTCCAAAGAATGTTCACAGGTCTGCCCGTCTTTTGCAATTAGTCATTCCAATAATTTGACGTATTCATAGACATGAGTCTCAGCAAGGACCTTACAGACAGTTTCAAGGAACGTATGCAGACGAATCACGACGATATGGACATTACGTTTGGCATCATGGTACTCGGAACCAATTTCTGGCCACTGAATCCTCCCACCCACGAATTCCTCATACCCGCCGAGATCCTACCGACCTACAATCGCTTCCAGCAATACTACCAATCCAAACATACAGGTCGTAAGCTGACATGGTTGTGGAACTACTCGAAGAATGAACTGCGAACCAATTACCTGAACCAAAAATACATCCTGATGACCAGCTCCTTCCAAATGGCAGTTCTCCTGCAGTACAACAGGCATGACACTTTGTCGTTGTCGGAACTGATCACTGCTACTTCGATTCCGGCGGAACTAATGAAGCAAGTTTTGGCTCTTCTTGTGAAGGCGAAGATTCTAATCAACGAGGAGACCGACCAATATGATCTGAATCCTGGTTTGTTGCGCTTTTTCGCTCTCGGTTCCGCACTTTTCGCTGATGTGTGACGATTCACATCAGGTTTCAAATCGAAGAAAATTCGTGTGAACCTGAACTTGCCCATCAAGGCTGAAGTGAAAGCAGAATCTTCTGACGTCTTGAAGAACGTGGATGAAGATCGTAAATATGTTATCCAGGCGACAATCGTGCGGTGAGCAACGGTCATCGGGACTGTTCCGTCGACTTGTTATTGACTTTTGTCGCAAAGGATCATGAAAGCGCGGAAGACATTGAAGAACCAGGTGTTGATCCAGGAAGTGATTGCACAGATTTCGCAGCGTTTCGCACCCAAAATTCCGGACATTAAGAAGGTTTGTCTTCGTTTTATTAGGAGCGTCGGAGTTCTAAAGCCTCATATGACATCAACAGGCAATTGATCAACTATTAGAAAAAGAGTACATCGAGCGAGTGGACGGAACAAGGGACATGTTCGCCTATGTAGCATAACATACCCTCCTCTACTCTTTCCTGTAGTTCGCACTGCTTGTCTCGTCCTGTAGCATACTTGCCCTGTCTTATAGTCTTTGAAGGATCGCGTCTCGCTTTCCTTTCTTGTCCGACTGCTATGGATCTGTGGGAGTCTTCGGTACGTGTCCAGCTTCTCGGCTTCATTGGTTGTTGTAACTTTAAAGGCGCCGTCGAGACCACGACGAGAGTAGCTTGAAGCTTGCTTTCCTGGCACTCGACCAGACTGGAGACGGATACGTGTCAACGGTGGTGTGATACGTTGACGCGTATCCTTCTTCAATCTGGTCAAGGACGGGTTGCCGGCGTTACATTCTTCTACGCTGGCCAGCTACATCCGTGCGATTTCAAGGGAACTCAACTAAATTACTTGATTTATTGATACCGATGGCGTAACAACTTTCAGCTCCCTTATGCTTCGTAATCCCGAGGTAGGCTCAAATTTCCCAGAGGCTTAACATTTAACTACAGTTCTCGGCTACTCGAGGATTAGCGTTCCAACCTTCAGCATGTTTCTCCTGGCAGATGGTTCGCGCGACCTGCAGCCCAGTATAGACAGCAGGTATGGAAGTGCCTTTATTGGCTTGATCCTGAGTTCCATGTGCGTCGGTATCATCCCCGCAACCTAGTGGGGGTTTGACTGACTGTTGTGTTTGGTAGATTATATGGCGTCACCATCCTCCAAACGTCAGTATTCAGAGCCCTCTATTGACCTGCCAATGTACACTCACCGCACAAAAGGTACTTTTACTATAGGTAAAATAAAGCGTACTGAATGATGTTGGGTGCTGGCTGAGAAGGGTGTTCATGCCAGAAATTACCCGAAGGATCCCATGTATATCAAAATTATGGTGCGTTTCCTGTCACTGAAGGCTGCTGTCTTTGCTACAGGCGCGTCTCTCTAGGTGTTCTTCGTGTGGTATGCCCGTCAAATCTGTCAGGTAATCCTCTTTACGACTTCTGCATAGGTTATGGGACACCCTCCATCTGGTGCTTTGCACGATCGCCATGTATTGGTGAGCGAGCTCTTACTACGCGTCCGAGGATTGGGAATAACACTCAACTTTACCTGGTCAGGTATCTTATAACCAATTTCAATAACTCGCAAGCATTAATGGAGTTGACATGGTGCGCTTTGATATGTCAAGTACAGACAATGGTCCTCATCGATGCTTTTTTTCAGGAGTATGGAGGTAGGGATCCTCGCATATTTAAGTGACCTGCATCGTCGCTAACGGGAACCGTGTCGTGTTAGCTCCAAACCGACTGCAACGTAACCTGCCATGATTACTGTATTGGTGTTTTTTCTGATAAGTACCTTTCTAGGGCATGGTCGCCTTGATAGTCCAATGGTTTGATTTTTTTCTCGTGATTCCTGGCAAGACGAAGTGTTTGATCCATCACCCGTCCAGTTTCTTTGCAAGGCGCGTTTGGCTACGTGGGTAGTCACTGTTTGGTGTGCGGGATTTCGTGATCCTGATATTTCAGCAGTGTCGCAGAACGTATATCTTGTGTCAGCGATTGTAAGGATTATTTCGGGCCTTTTTTGTCATCCCACTCAGGGTCACCGTCGATGTTAGGTCCTATTATCATGTGTTCACTTTGGTATGTGTTTTAGTTATTTCGTACCAAAAAGATGAAAGTCGAGTCTTCAAACTAATGACTCGGCATTGTATAAGGTCTCGGAATCGGTATGTTATTCACATATTCCGCTTCGCGCGCTGATCGTGTTTGATAGTTTTCACCGTTTCCAGGTAGGATTAGCAAGAACTTTCACGTTCCTGGTCACTCAATCTCTTCCAGTTTTCAGCTCCCTTCGGTGTTTGGATTTAGGCGGTTGGTTGTGAGTACCGTTAACCGTCTTAACTTCCGGATCGCTCAATCAACACGGGTAGTGGGTTACCAGCGCTGGGATCGGGAGTGCCGCAGCCGCGGATATTCTTATTGCTGTCTCGCTTTGCTACTACCTCTCTCAGAGCAGAACAGGATTTAAAAGGTATGCGTCGGATGGCATATTCAGAACCGATTGATTCATGCCTTTTTAGGACGGACTCATTGATTTCGACCTTGATCATTTACACACTGACAACCGGCCTCATGACAAGGTATTCGTTATACCTTGTGAATGCAATCGTACTCACAATGAACCCAGTGTCATTGATATTGTCATTGTCATAACGGTACGGACAAACATTTCGCCATTTTTTTCACAAGTCGTTTGATTCACTAGATAGTTCACTACAATGCCAACAAATTACGTCTGGCTAGCGTTCTTCTGGATAGTGGGACGATGTAAGCCTTTCAAATTCCGAGAACCTCATTTGTTCTGGTCTGATCATGCCGTCCGGCTGACTGTAGGTTATGTGAACTCTGTACTTGCCGCGTTGAGTATTGTTTGTTCTCACAGATTCAGCCACTAAAAACAAGCTTTATCGTAGCCTAAATAGCCGTGATTCCCTTCGAGGCCGTGTGGCGGCACGGGAGGGTAGTTTTTTACAACTCTCACCGATGACCACCGGCAATGTCACGACACAGATAACGAGACCTCAAACTCAGGTATCGGATTATAGATCTTTGCCTGAAGTGCACAAACCTGCATTGACGGTGAATATACAAACGGACACGGTTATGAAGGCGGATTACTTGGACTCCGTAAGTCTCGACACCCGCTAGAGGACGTTACAGATTCAAAGAACTGCTTTGCTGACTGGTTTTAGCCCGCGAGTGGGACTTCTGCCCCCGCAATTCTTTACAGAAGCGCCCTATGAACGCTTCAGATTCCAAACCACCTTGGCTATTTTGTATGATACCCCGCCTTCCGCAGTGCAACTTTCTCAGACACACGATCGAGTCCTCGGTTTGTCCCGGTCATGAATCAAACGTATAACGCAGCAGTAGTTGATGGGATTTTGTAACATTTAAGGCCTCTTCCTACCGTAGGGACCCTTGGAACTATGAAGAGGCAACAGGACTTGACGAATACAATAGTTTATTAGAAGCTTTGTTTTAAATGGCGTGAACATGTGCCAGTGGCCTGATTCAAACTTCCCACGGTGTCGACGATGGTCAACCTGCGCGACGCCTTACTGAACGGCCTCAAATCCCTACCTGGAACACGCGAATTTCACCTACATGTTCTCGTCTCTTCACCTAGAAAACACAACGGCCTTTACCCCTACGCTCAACCTCGATGCAGGTCCTATCTACAGGACGTTCTGATCCTACTTTCTGAACAATCGACGCCGGATTCACCAAGAGTTTTCGTCACTGCAATCGAAGCATGCGTCTACAACCTCCCGACCACATCGTCCGCGATATTGTATATTTCAAAAGTTGACTCTACTGGCCAAGGCTCTTTCCCCTCACCAACGGCTACACTCGTCATATCGTTCCTTTCGTATTATGCTGATCCTGCGACTAGCCCCATCACAGTCGAAAATCTATGGATTCAGCTCTTTGCTCGAGCTCAGAACCAATATCTCTTTCCCAACTCTTCAGAATTCAGTGGAAAACGGCCATTAAACGACGTGAAGCTATGTGGGTGGTGGAAACGAGTTTACACCAACGTGGTAAACAAGATAACCAACCGCTTGCCTCCGACAGCCTTACTTAAACTGTACTATCTCATTCCCGGATACAGTCAGCTCGAGGCAGATCACTCATTGAATATTGCTGGATCCTTATTCCCACCTCACGATGGTCCTCGGTGGACTTATGGACATCCATTTTCCCAAACCGAGATCCCGTTGCCCTGTTCAATAAATAGGACCGGTTCCGGTACCGAGGACATCGTGTCCTGGAACCTCGGAACCGTTATCCCCTCGTTCGATGATGATCCCAAGTCGCGTTTCATGGACGAGCTTGCACACACCGACAAAGAAGGGCTTAAGTCACCGCCACGAAAACGACCACGAACTGTCTCAAACACTACCGACAACGCTGGAACCATGGGTCCTGTTGCAGACAAGGTCGATTCTGAGAAACCACTTGGAGAGCTGGCAAAGGTCACTCCAGACGAGTTTTGGGAGCGTATGTCATTCAGACAAGAGTGCGTAGCGGGAGCTGTCACTGGGTTTTTTACAATGGTTATTAGGCTTGCGGCCGATTCACAAGGGGGAAATGGGAAGATTGGCAACATCCGGTCAGCGGTCTCACCCCTTGCCCCTCGAGCCGGACAGGTATCTTCGAATTTAAACAAACGGGTCATCGCATCGCTGATGACTGCCGTCGAATTTTCAACACCAGAGCGTGCTATACATGCCACAGAGTCGATTGAAAGTACCATCAAAGGATTGTGTGAAGGTATCACATCCATATCTACGCCAATTTTTAGAGCACCTCGCCCACAGACAGCGAAAATGGAGGGATCTCAGGGCCACGACCCACCAGCAACGTCCTTGGAGCCGCCCAAGACACCTCCCCCTCGTAACAGAAGACTGCCTGACGTATCTCCAAACCCATTTCCGGAGCCCGAGCCCACGTTGGAGACCTACAACTCCTATATTTATGGATCGATATGCGTTAGTAACGCGCCGAAGAGCCAAAATCAGAAAGTTCTCTATGGAGCGAATGAAATGCCATCTGCACCGCAGGTGACTGTCCTGACCGTCCGGAAGAAGAAGAAAAGAGCCGAGTGACCATGACAGTCGGATTGGAGACGATGATTGGATCATGATGGATGCTGGACATGTATGTAGATGGAAAAGATATGAATTGGTGAGGTTCCCGGCGTTTTCAATTGGTCTGACAGACTGATGCTCAATCCTGAATTACTTTATACCGCAAGTGTTGTACTTCAAAGCTCGGCCCCATGACAGACGTCGGGATAAAATGTATTGTGCTCTAAGACCTATGTACTTACACCGGAAAGTTGTGGGCATTGGAAACAGTAGAATACTCGATATAGGGACACCACGTCTGATGTTGCTATGCCAGAAACTGATACACGAAACAACGCTTAAATAAGTATAGGTGGCATTTTGCGGGCAAGCACGCGGTGAGGATGATCGGATTACATACAAGGGGATGCAACACAAGTTCAACTTTTTAATTATCGTCCTTTTTCGCCTCGAGTCCCATCTTGGCGGTTCCATCCATCATCCCCAACAATCAACGGCCATCGTCGTTGACGCACGTCCTTGCCCCCTTTCTCGTCGCCGTCGCCGACGTCGACAACCACCTCGCCCAGCTTCCCCATTTCTCACCGCTGCTGACGACGTTCAATGTCCCTCAAACCTTCCATTCAACCGCACCCTCTTCCTTCACTTCCCTCATTCGCCTCTACCTTTAGCACAAAATCCTTCAACAATCTCGGTTCTGAAGACAACTCTTTGCCTCCGATACAAACCAGGTCCTCCGTTTCTGATTTTAGGCGCGTCAAATCGCCCAACCTTAACTCGCGCCTGCAAAATGGCGACGACTCAACTTCATCACCCGTCGTCGGCAAAAAGCGTGCTCGAATAGACATATCTGCCCCTTCAGATAATGACGAACGGACGGACTCTGAGTGAGTCTTGTTCGGTTTACATTTTTCCTTTTACGCTTTTCTGACTTCATTCCCACTTTGTTCTTCGTTGTATTTTGCTCTCTTGACCTGATTTTCGACAGTCGTAGCTCACCAGGCGTTTCTAACGTGAAGGAAGAACCTGAACAGGATATGCTTGAACCATCGCCGCCTCCTTGTTCTGCAAGGATTGATCCACCCAAGAACTACGACAATACATCTGCACCACCTCCATCCAGTGTCTTACCGTCTCCTCTCAAGAAGCGAAGAGTTACAATCAGCGGCGCGCCCGCGCTCGACACGAATGTCCGAGTTCCAACTGATCAATCGAATTCAACTCCTATATCACCTGTTGTAATTGGCTTCACAATCCAGCGCGATAACCCCTCAGCTGTCGAGCAAGTTCGATCTATGATCTCGGTGAAACAGCAGCAACAAGCCATTATTGAACAGCGCAGAGGCAGCGTCGTTGGACTCGGTTCTCCGGTTGTTGGAGGGAACCCGAATGAACTTCCAGCGTCAGGTTCTGCGAAATCTTCCAACTCGGCAGCACGACCTCGACGTAGCCCTAATACCAGTAGCAATCGACGCCATACCAATGTTTCTGTTCCCCAGTCTCAGCTGGCGGTCAACACCCGGGCTGCCAGTCCGCCGGCTGTCACTGTCACACTATCCCAAACTTCGGGACACCCACCCGCACCAGTTATCTCTGGGCTTCCACAACCATCGTCTGGGACCGCAATTCCTCCTGTCAACGTACCCGCACATTCTCTTCCGCCTCCCCCGATTAGCTTCGCTCGCCGGAGGGCAACTCAACTTGGAGGAAACAAAAAGCCGGCGGATATAGTCATCAGTCCTCGGGAAGCTCATACAAAGGAGCAGCTCGCGCTCTCTATTCAAAGTGCGCCTCCCATCCCTCAGGCTGGTCAGCCTCCTGGAAGATTTCCTATGACCCTTCCCCGACTTCCGTCTGTGATGGGGCCTGGAAACAGTAACGTCAATCGTCTGACTGGTGGGAAAGTACCCCCTACGCCTACAAGGTTTTCTGCACAACGAGGCTCGACATCCAGCGTCGCTCATCCCATTCCTTCGATTGCAGGCGGGCGCTCTCCTCCTAATCACAGCATTGGTGTGGGGCCGACATTGGTTCCTCCCACTCCCAGTGTCTTACACCATCCTGGTTATTCAGGAGAGAAATCCGCTTTTTTGGCGCCGTTCGAAATGTTTTATGATGCACTGAACGATTCTAGGCAACTCAAGACTTGGCTCTCAGAACAGTTACAGCGTTCCAACGCGTTAATGCACAGTCTCACACAGCAGCAGGAAAAATTGAACGAAGTAGTGGACGCGATGGTTGAAAAGAGGGTTAGTGGTATGCGAAACGAAGTGGGATCACTTCGACACAGGGTTGAGGAATTAGAGGACGCTTTACGTGTTGCCAGTCGTCGTCCAAGTGTTGATGGGCTCCCTGTGAAAAGTAAAGGCAAACAACCATTGAGGAATGGTATACCCATGGCGGCAGAGTCATACACATTTCCTCCTGTTCAAATTTCTGGTATTGATAGGGATCGACTGCGACCCGAACCGGAACGACGTGTCCCATCTCCTGGATGGCCAAGCGACAGAGAGAATCTGCCTAGTGGATTAGACCGTGATCGACCTACAGGATCACCAGCTCCTTACGATTCAAGAAGGTTGTCCATATCCGCGTCACGACTTGATCCACCCCGACCGTCTGGGATAGATGGAAGGAGCTCACTAAGGATGGCTTCACCTCAGCAGTCTATTCGAGATATCCCTGGTAATTCGGGTGCAGTTGTTTCAAGCCTCCCTCCTCATCCACCGCCTTCCGGCAATCGACAATCACGCGGAAGAAGGCCATCGATAAATAGGCAGCATTCAGGTTCATTCCGTGGTGGGTTACCTGAGCGACCAGCATCTTCACCGCCCAGGCGAGAAGACCGAAGCCAGAAAGATCCCAGTGGAGATGTCTCAATGGAAACATGAGTGTGATATGGCATGTAGAAGTTGTTACTTTTTCTCTCTTCTGAGCACCGTATTGGACGCAGTCCTTCCTTTGTTTTTCCGTTTTTCATCGTCGCTATCGCTCTCATTCTACATCAGTAAGCACGGACCCTTAGCAGTTTAGTCGCTCTCTACTTAGTCACTTAGTTTTCAGTATTCATCCTCCCTCCCTTTCTCCTCTTGGGCGTTTCATCCGTGGATTTTTCGTACCTTACTTTTCTTCTCCGCTCAATATGCCACATTTTAGTCGTCAGTTTCTATATTTCTGTTTGTCTGCAGTCTTCTCGTTGTCTCCTTCAGGTTTCATTATATGTACTTTATACTCTATCGGCAATGTATCACGACTTCTCTACCTCCTTCTGTTCCATGTTCTTTTTACTGGCCTGTTTACTTTTGCGTTTTCGTTTACATTTTTTTTTGTCGAGGCTGTCGGCGAATCCGAATCCGAATCACATACAGTTACCGTTAAAAGCCGGGCAGGTGTTTTCGTCCATTAGAAGAGGGATTTTCAGGTGAGGCAACTTCACACACGCATTGAAGTGGGAAAGGCCGTACGTCTCCAGTACGACTTTCATTCAGTACAGGGTAACAACATACGTCTCTAGTGGTATCAATCAAACTTTGGTAAAACAATTATTTCTCAAACTTTAAGCCTGGCCACGGAGTTTTCTGGCGGCGTCGTCATTGGGCGTCGCGTTCCCGAAACCACAACCGCCATCACGTTCTTGTGCAATAATGGCACCAGCACACTTGCCACTTTTGAATCCACAGCAGCCGGATGCACATTCACCGTCGTTGGCGCAAGTTCCAGTTATGAACTGGGTACCAGGAGCCTTGCCGCTTCCAGCAGCAGCGCCTCCAGCGCCGTTGTTAGCAGGTGGGGCTGCTGGGGGTGCTGCACCTCCTGCGGGAGCGGCTGGGGCCTGACCACGGAGTTTTCTGGCGGCGTCATCATTGGGCGTCGCGTTCCCGAAACCACAACCGCCATCACGTTCTTGTGCAATAATGGCACCAGCACACTTGCCACTCTTGAATCCACAGCATCCAGAGGCACAATCGGCATCGCCGTTGCAAGTCCCAGTGATAAACTGTGTTCCTTGGCGAACTTCTAGAGAGCGAGCTTGGCCACGGAGTTTTCTAGCAGCGTCGTCGTTGGGCGTCGCGTTTCCAAAACCACATCCACCGTCGCGCTCTTGTGCAATGATGGCACCAGCACACTTGCCACTTTTGAATCCACAGCAGCCGGATGCACATTCACCGTCGTTGGCGCAAGTTCCAGTTATGAACTGGGTACCAGGAGCCTTGCCGCTTCCAGCAGCAGCACCTCCAGCGCCGTTGTTAGCAGGTGGGGCTGCTGGGGGTGCTGCGCCTCCTGCGGGAGCGGCTGGGGCCTGACCACGGAGTTTTCTGGCGGCGTCATCATTGGGCGTCGCGTTCCCGAAACCACAACCGCCATCACGTTCTTGTGCAATAATGGCACCAGCACATTTGCCACTCTTGAATCCACAACATCCGGAGGCGCAATCGGCATCGCTCTTGCAAAGACCAGTGATAAACTGTGTTCCTTGGCGGCGGAGGACGGCGCCAGAGACGACTGAATAGACATGAGTAAAAACACCGAGACAAGATAATATTGACCACGACTCACGTTGAATAGAAACGAGAGCAAGCAGGAGAGAGAGTTTGGCGACCATTGCGTTATTTGGGGAAAAGTTCGGAAGTGACGATACGAATGAGAGTAATGAAGATGCACAGAGGCTCTGCCTTGTGAAAAGTATGAAAGAGAGACTGTAGAGAAGGACGATGCAATCGCTGGGGGTCAAAGGGCAGCAACCCAGGTCCTTTTATACCGTTCTACTACTTAACCCATCAGTTTCATCAAAGTTTCATCGGGTAAGCCATATGGAATGGTCACTGCAAAGCGATGTTGGCGAGTTCGAGCGGTAAACCGTCGCCATAGCGGTTGGTCTAGAGGCGTGGGGGTGGTGGGGAAACCGGAAGAAAGTTAAGCGCTCTTGCGGTCATGATGAACCACAGTGGCCTCACGTACAGGCCCTTTCTTCGCCGCTCATTCTCACTGAATCGTCCTGCAAATCGTTTACTTCTCTATGGTGCATCAACCCCCAACGGCAAAAAACCAGCAATCTTTCTGGAGGAGCTCCGTGCTGCGTACGGTCTCGAATATGAGTGAGTACTTAAATAATCCGGATTCCTCTACTTTCCCTTACAACGGTTCTCGAAAGGAAATACAAGATAGAACTCTCGAAAAACGTCCAAAAAGAACCATGGTACATCAAATTGAACCACAATGGCCGCATCCCCACCCTTGTCGACGGTTTGAGGAATAATTTTACAGTGTTCGAGTCGATGGCTATTCTGCTCTATTTGGCCAATCATTATGACAAGGACCGCAAATTTTCATTCGACCCCTCTTCCCAGGCTAATGAGTACAGCGAGGCAGTACAGTGGATGGCTTGGGCTGTTCGTGATGCTTTCTTTCAATATCTTGAGCTGTCATTGAATTGATCTTAGCACGGAGGACTCGGACCAATGTCAGGACAGGGTACGTGTACAACATCGCCATCACAACGCGCAAATCACCAAGTATGTGTCCAGCTAGTCACTTTAGGAATGCCGCTCCGGAAAAGTTGCCATATGCTATAGAACGTACGCACATCGACTCGACGGTTGCAATTGCTTTTCCAAACGGATAATTTTGCAGGGTACATGGATGAAATGAAGAGACTGTACGGTGTCCTCGAAATACGACTTGCCCAGCGAGACTGGCTTGCAGGACCTGGAAGAGGGACCTATTCCATCGCAGACGTGAATGCTTGGCCATGGTTCGTCTTTTTTTCGGTGCTCGAAAGACCCCCTTTGGTTTTGACGTCTGTCCGTGTATGCAGGGCTGCAGGACATCCCTTCGCTGGCTTTGACTCTTTCGATGAGTGGCCGAACTTGCAGGTAATGAATGGCTGAGTTATCCCTTTAGGTTCCCTACTCAACTCCAACTTTGTTCAGAAATGGTTCAATAGAGTTTCCGAGAGATCACAAGTTCAATCAGGACTCCAAGTGTTTTGACAAGGCGGTGAACAAGTTCTCATTAATAGACCATGCACCTCTCCTGTTTCATAACCACGCGTAGATTTTCGATTGCTAATGTAGTATGCTACAATTGTACTTTCGTCGAGAATAGAATGGGACGGCGGGATTAATGTACAACAATGGCTGGATGGTTTACTTTCTCTTCGTAAAAGTCAGTGGAACGCGGACTGGGCTGTAGAAGAACTGGTAAGTCAAGTGCATTTTGAGGCGAAAAAAGGTCATGTCACGTACGTAAGAGTGATTCCAAACTCTGCCTTCAATACACGGTTTTTCCGTTGCTCGAATGTTTCATGCTTGAATTCAAGCTCCTCTGTTACAGAGACTCTGTAATGCTTTATGAGAATCGTAAGGATTGCTACAGATTCGATTTCGCTAAATCTTGGAAAGGGAAAAGGAAAGACATCAGTTCTCAGAAAGGTTTACAGCGGTAAGAAGATGCCTTCTCCCAATGCAAGATCGAGCGCCTGTCGTGGAAAGATCGAGGATTGGTGAAATCAGCAAAGGGAAAAGAAGGATTACTCACCGACACTAAAAGGGATAAATGCATCCCTAGACCAATCTCCGAGGAATCTCTCCGGCAGGAACTCGTACGGGTCTTTCCAATAGCGGGCTATACATAAAGGATGATCCTATATCATAATTCAGTTTCATATTCAGACGAAATCATACGCACGGTTGTAGTGAGCGCCTGTGGTGTGAAGGACGATGTACGTTTCCTTCGTAACAGGTATGGATCTGGTTTCGCCTTCCTCGTTGGATACTACAATGGTGGTGTCCTCGCTGCTCTGCTTGGGAACTCCGACTACCTAAAAGGATACACTGGGGTAAGGACATGTTCAAATCTGCGTGTGGAAGTAAGGAAATTTCACCGAGGGGAATAAACGGAGGGTCTCATAGATGACGCTGGCGATCCCAAAAGAGGGCCTTCGTCAATCGATGGACTTCTCGAATGTGATAATGACACTCACGCCAATGATCTCGTGAGCGCAGGCATGTCGGCATAAGTCTACAAATGTCAACAATGAGGAAGAGGCATTTCCTTGAAGAAAATTTACTCACCGGAAGTCTATCGGGACATATAGACATGATATGCTGATATAATTTCTCTTGTTCATCTTGATGTAATGCCAAAAGGCCAAAGGAAAAGCAGAGGGTGTGAGAAGTCGTCTGTGGGATTCAAATCAGTCGATAATCAAAAGCCCAGAAAAAGTACAGATAATACTTCGTGTCCGGCCAGTAGGAAGATAAAAATGTTACCTAACAAAAACAGGAGTCAGGGAAGAAACTAGATAACGGTATGGTGTGGGTGTTTACTTATGAGCTCGGAGTCATCTAGCTTGAGAATTCCACTTCCATCCACGTTATTGGCCTCGATAAGATTGTTGAATAAACTAGCATTCTCAATCTCAGCGTATGCCAATGACTTTCGTTGCATGACTTCTTGCATGTAGAGCTGATTTCGCCCACGATTAGCTACTAATCCTGTACCGTCTTCGGACATACCTTAAGCTCATCGAATGCCAACCTAACCTTCCGGATGCGTTTCGTAAGGTTCGGAAGCCAGTCCGGTAGCACTACCTTCAGGAAGACGTTTCGAGAGACGACCTGAAATGTCTCTTCGAATGATAGCTCATGTCCCTCGGGGACCGAATGATTGTCACACCAAGACATTCGTTTTCCAAAGCCTGAAGGAGATGTTAGTCTAGGAACCAATGTGCAAACGAAAAAGATTGACTGGCGGCAGATATCACCCGGAGCCCGAACTGCATAAAGACAAGGGTAGATGTCACAGACAAGACCTTCGCAAAGATATTTTCCACACACCTGCAAAGCCGTATCTACAAAGTTGTCAATGGAGATTTCTTCCGCTGACTTCCAGATTTCATCGAAGAATTCCATCAACATATGAACACTCTCATCCCACACAAGCTGGTTATTTCTCTGCTCGGGTGTCATTAACCCTCCAGACGTAAGTTCGGGCTAGGATTCACCTCAGAGAAGGCTGGCGATGCAACCTTACGGTACTTCTTCCACGAGTCCCCTTCGGAAACGATAATGTTCTCCCCAAATACCTCGAGAGCTTTATACTGCCCCAGAGGTTTCGGGAACGTTGTCCGTTTGGCGCCAATTTCCTATGTATGGGTAGGTGGTAGTAAAAACGTGAATGGAAATGCACCCACCTTGAGGGCTTTAGGATCAGCCACTGTGTATGTGACTTGAACGTGAGGCCAAAATGATATCTGAATTGAAACGATATCGTTGAGAACCGAGTAGAGACCAGAGGTTAGTAAGTACCGCAGCGCTGATATCCCAGCCGTGAGGTTTGTACACTTGAAAGGTGCCGACAGGATCAATCATGAGATCTGCTCTCAAAATGAATTTACTGACGATCATGCTTCCTCAACCAAAAATTGAAGTGCCCAAGCGCGAAACGGGTACTGGTGTTGAAAAGCTTTGACAAAGCTGTCTCGTTGCCGAGGAATGTGACAAAAGTCAATATATCGCTGAGTGAAATTGTCAATATGATCCACTATCCTGCAATTTTTGAACCTACTTGACGGATTCACGGGTGCGAGAGTACACCACGTAGACATGCAAAAGATACGCCGTCAGTAGGATGGCGAGAAGGGTCAGAGCGTCGATAATCATGTTGAATCCGATATAGATGTGAGTGGGGTCGGGGAAAGAAATCGAAAACCCAAGCACGAAGGATCCATGTACTTACTGGCAGTCATCCGGAGTAATCTGTGGGTTATGATGGGAAATCGATTTGTTGGGCGTACATGAGTTGTACATGAGTTGTACATGAGCCGTTATTATCTGACCTGATTGCTTGCTTAGTGCTTGGACGTGTCTCGGGTGGGCGCCATGATCATGAGGTGTTTTTGGTATTCGCCTATTTCTCCCATTTAACAACATGTTGGTGGCCACATGAGGCGTTCACTAATGATTTCCGGGTCGACGTGCGCTGGCGTACAAAATGTACTCGCCGCAACACGACTTGTTGTTGCTCACTTCGATGTCAGTCTGTAATGTGGGTTTTTCATGTTGTCTCTTTCGATCCTCCTTCAGGCCTTCCTGCCACTGTCGATAGCGCGTAGAACAATATAAACGGCGTGTCTGGCCTTCTAATCTGCTCAGAACTGGAGGCATGACGAGAGTCAACAATAAGAGCTGGATAGAAGGTGTAGTAACGCGCCTCAAAATCAACGGCGCGTCGCCCAGTGCATGTCATCCAAAATCAACCATTGACTGAAAAGCTTCAATGTCATCGAATTACAGCGCGAAAAAAAAACTGAGATACATGAGCTCTAGATAGAAGCGTCGAGTATGCCAGAATTCAGACGATTTGACTGAAGGAAGCAGCTACGAGGCAGAAATGTTACAAGGTCGAGGAGGGGAATCAGCGAAACACAAAATTGCAAACACATACAAACACCGACAGGAGCCCAAATGCGAACCTCTAGAATTCAATGTACGATTTAAATGCGGGCGTATGTAGTGAGGCGGCGGCTTTGACCGGCGGTAACCCGAAGCCGTGGAAACATTTATGTGAAACAAGTTCTTGACCACGATGTCGACGTTGCTGCAGCGTCGACTGACTTCCCTCATAGTCCCTCATACTCGCTGTTATCCTGGAAAATACCCTCGTCCCAAACCGGGGACTTCAGAACGACCTCCATATCGAGCACCAGATCCCCTCATAGACAACCCAGCAGCGACCATCACTTCACTTCCTGAAGACGACTTAACCTTCATCCATCGACCGCCTCCTACTTCACCTTCACCGTTATCCTACACAACAAATCCTGTATCTCCACTTCTTCAGCCGAAGGCATCATCAACAAACGGCCCTCTTCCACCGCTCATAAGACCATCAGCAGACAAACCTCCTCTCCCTCGCGTCCCCGACGAAGTTGTAGCTAAAATACGACAACTACGACTATCAAATCCAGAAAAATATACTCGAGGACGCCTTGCTAAGGAATTCGGAGTTACGCAACACTTTGTTGCCTTAATTGCTGCCACAAAAAAATCGAAACGAAAGGAACTCGTTTCCCAGAGAGACGTGTTACACGCGGCGAGTAGAGCCAAATGGAGTGATAAGAAGAAGTTGGTTGAGGATATCAGGAAAAAACGGCGGACTTACTGGTAACCTTCGTGAGATCTCACTAGGTCGGTTCAGTGTTCCTACTCGTTCCGACTCTCTAACTGAATGCATTCACAGACATTTCGCAGTATCCGATGTTAGTCTCGTACACTACCCTAATTGGAGGATGAAAGCTCTGAGACTTGTGATACTTCCGCTTCAAGAAATAATAGGACATGCATTGATCCTCATTGTCCCGATCCTTAATGGTGCCACTCGAAGAATACCCCACTTGAATCTTCCTTTTCGTATTTGTTTTCACATGCAATAGACTTGCTGCGACTGAACTGTGTCTCCTGTCCCTGACTTTCTACTGGCTGGGGTAGGTATAAAGTCTGAGCGGGCCTCAGCAAACTTCGCAACCCCCCACTTTGACGAAAATATGTCTGTCGCTGTGTTAAATCCAGTATCTATTTCTACATCTGTGCCAACTGCCGTGCAGTTTCCTCCTCACCTCACGGACACAGATCACCGTCAACGTTGCCTTGAACAGCTTCGTAACAAGACCTCGAACCTAGAGAAGTATACTTTCCTCAACGGCTTGAAGGAGCGAAGCCCAACAATGTTTTACGACATCCTGCTGTCGAACATGATGGAAATAATACCCATTCTTTATACACCGACGGTTTGTTATGCTCTGATCTCTGAGGATGGCCAGTGTGCTCTAACCTTTATTCTCAAGGTCGGAGATGCCTGTTACAATTATTCGCATATCTGGTCTCGTCCAGAAGGTCTATATGTCTCAATTGAGCACAAGGGCCGAATTCGCGACGTCTTACGAACCTGGCCCGCTGGCCCCGCCGCACGTATTGCTGTTGTCACGGACGGTATTTTCTGGTTGCTATTCAATCACGATGCTCTACTCTAATTATCTGCTATCAGGCTCCAGAATTCTTGGGCTGGGTGATCTAGGAGCCAATGGATTACCTGTGAGAAATTTCTTCTAGGTTCGTCTGACTTTGATATTTATTTCTCACCGACCAGATAAGTATCGGAAAGTTGTGAGTATATCTGCACGTCAAAAGAGAGAGACTGAATGGGTGATATTATAGGGACTTGTATATTGCTGGAGCTGGAGTCCGGCCTTCTTCTACGCTTCCAATTTGCCTTGACGTGGGTACCAACACCCAGAAGTTTCTGGATGATCCATTATACATCGGTATACGTCGAAAGCGTCCAGATGTGAAAGAGGTGAGAATCACCTACACAAACCATGGGTAGTACCCTGCTTTACAATATCTCAATAGATGGATGAATTCATGGAGGAATTTATGAGCGCCATGCAGGATGTCTTCCCTGAACTCCTCGTCCAATTCGAAGATTTTTCAACCGACAACGCATTCAAATTCCTCAACGGGTTTCAGAACCGCTATCGTTGCTTCAATGACGACGTCAGTGTTCTCTTCTCGCGTGTCTGCTGCCGCTTTTCTCATGATGGAGCCTAAAACTCCCAGATCCAAGGAACTGGTATGAATGGCTCGCGGACACAATAGCATCGCCAAGCTCACGCGCCACACTTTTTTGCAGGAGCTGTAGTCCTCTCTGGGTTTGTCAATGCTGCGCATTTGGCTTCCGAAGCAAGCGGCATTCCGTTGAAGGACCACAGGATCTTGTTCTTTGGAGCAGGATCTTCGGGCATTGGAGTTGCTAAACAATTACTTTCTTTTTTCCGTGTTCAGGGATTGAGCGAAGAAGACGCCAAGAATAGGATATATGTCAGTTCTGGTTTCTCTTTATTCCTTACGATCAATGCTGATTGGTGTGTGAATCGTAGACTGTGGACTCCAAAGGTCTGATTACTGCGGATCGTGAGGGCTTACAAGAACACAAAAAATGCGAGTAGCTTCAAATCTTCTCTGCCTTAGGACGAAATTGATATTCCGCAACAGATTTCGCTCGAACCGATTATCATGGTCCTCCGTTGAAGAAGTTGGAAGACATAGTGGAATACGTCAAACCTACAGCGTTATTGGGTTTGAGTACACTCTCTGTGAGAATCCTCCGTATGTTTGCGTTGTTTTGTGTCCTGACTATTCTTCAACGATGTATAGAAAGCTTTCACGGAGGACGTAGTAAAATTAATGGCCCGCTTCAATAAACGTCCTATCATCTTTCCCTTGTCAAACCCTGTCTCACTAAGTGAAGTCGACTTCGCTGATGCGATAAAATGGTGGAGAACATTCTTTCACTTCAATAACTTTAATTGATCAATCGCACAGGACAAATGGCTCGGTTATTTTCGCATCTGGTAGTCCCTACGAGCCGGTGCGGGACCAATCTACGGGAAAGGTTTACGAAGCCGGGCAAGGAAACAATATGTACATGTTCCCTGGAATAGGTCTAGGTGCCATCCTATCGAAGGCGCAACACGTCACCGATGGGATGATTGAGCAAGCCTCTCTCGCTTTATCTTCTTGTCTTAAAGAGGATGAGAGGAAGGTGGGCTTAGTGTACCCTCGACTGATTCGTATCCGCGACATTAGCGCGGTCGTGGCGTTGAGGGTGGCTAGGCAGGCTCAGAAAGAGGTGAGAAAACATTTCAGCGAGTGTTAACGTGGAGTGATGCTCACGACTGCAACCCGCAGGGTGTTGACAATAATACCATTTTCCGTAATCTCTCTGACCAGGCGCTCCTTGAATATATCAAGGACAAGATGTGGGATCCAAGTGAATGCTTGACCCGCGGGCGTTTTTAAGTGCACCTCAGCACCTGTGTTCCCAGTGTATGTAACAGTACTCCAAATAGTTGAAACTAGGAAAAATTTCCCGGTAGATTGTCTTCTCCAATTGGTGCTTGAAAGGAAAGTTCTCTGGGTGTACAAATTAAACGAAGCGAGTACGAGCGGGGTTCCCACTTCCGGTGTTATTAGCAGGAGCAGTGGTCAATGACTGATTGTTGCTGCATCGCAATGTAGCAAGTAAAGAGTAGATTAGAGCAGCGAAAAAGATCGTGGAATTCAGCTGCCCTCGTATGTCTTGCTCAGGCTTAGAGACCTGGGAGACGTGCGAAATGTTTGTAACTCGTTGCGAAGCGGGAGGTGGGCTTCCACAAGCCGAAGATAAAGCTTTGAAGGCTTCGATAGTACGCAAGGTGAAAAGTTTCTTCTTTAGCGACGAAGCACTTGGAGCAATCCGCACAGCACAAACATGGCAATTATCAATTGCAAGTTGTCCGTAAGCACTGGCATTGGCAGTGGGCCTACACAAAGAAATTGCGAGAAGCAGGAGTATGGTTTTCAGCGAGTATAAGCATCCCCCCTCTCTTTCATGCTCCGGGTTCATCTTCTAAATATCTATTAGATGGGTTACTATTTAGATGAGGTCTCGCCCAAGAAGTCCCACCGTAAACGAGCACCAGGAGCTTCATTCGGAAGCTCCTGAATGCGAGTGCGGTTGTGTCTCACAAGCTCCCGCCCCTTTGAGCGGGAAGCTGATTCAATGCATCTGTTGGATGTAAACATCCAAGCGGTTGGTCATGGTATACAAGCTCTAGTGTGAGGATAAATACCCCGCTTCGCCATGTAATCTTGAGTCCAGGCTGAGTATCGCACTAGCGAGTTTGAAGCATTGAGGTTGCGACTGACCAGCCGCACATATATTCTCAAGCATCTGTATTCCCATTGATAACCAAACCTCTTGTATTTACACCTCTCAAGGTCCATCTGAAAATTTCAAAGCGATGGTTTACCCCCTGCAGTGTGGGTAGACAGACTAATCCACCGCAACCGCCAGTAGTCCGCATGGGAAGCAAGTAGAACACTTCCTTCACTCGTGAATGCAAAAGGGCCATGCTACACATCACACAAGGCTCGTGAGTAAGGAAAATCGTCCGGGAATTCAAGAGATAGTTGGAACCATTCCGAGAACCAGGGGTTGCGACTCCTTCTACCGGGGTCTGTGGACTTGATTTCTGGACACCTTGATTATCGGCTAGTGCTCGAACAAGGTTGAGCACTGCATGTCGCAAAGGATGTTGTGTTGAAGTCCGTGTGTCACGACCAATAAAAGCACCGTCTTCTTCATGGAAAGTGGGAGGTACATATGCTGCCACCGGAAGCTAGCGAACATTCAACGTTACCTCTGGAAGACGAATGGACAAACTTACTTCACCATCCACGAGTGCGCGTCGAGCTTCTGAAACGGCCCTTCCCATTGCTTCCCAAGCCCAATTGCATTTCCCTCGCGTCCAAGATTCAGGTTCACCTTTCCTCCGCGGAGTATAATGCGTTGGCCAGAATGATGACTTCCACTCGAGGGACGCTGAAGTGAGGGCGGGAGATATAGGAACAGGTATCTGATAGGTTTCCGGAAGCATTATATCATCAGGAAGAGCTGGAGGAATCGGAGAGAGAGATAATAGTAATGTCGCTCTGTCGCCCTGCTTTCGAATTCTCTTCAGATGACCCAGTTCCGGACCATCCAAACCGGTTTTCTTTAGCCACCTAAGTTTTATATAAAACACATGCAAATTAGCAAGTAGGGATGCACATACGTTAATAATGTTGTAATATGGCGTTGATCAGGTATTTCGACCACCCACGCGGGTACTGCAACCGCGGTGCTATGAGTGAAATGTAACCATGATAAAGAGAAATGCCTGCTTACCTGTTCGGATAGATTCCAGAGTTTCCTCTTCCGGCGGTGGCTTGATTCTTGTGAATGGAAGTAGTTCATCCTCCACAATCGCGTCCGAGTCACCACAGAGAAACGGATTTCTGAGGCTTTCAGTTTTAGGTTGCTCCTCATCGATTACGGACAGGCCACCCCACCCGTCATCTACTTCTGAGGGAGAAGATAATGAAGCGTTTGTAGGTTCTGCTTGTTCGAACCAGAGCTCATGGTCATAGAAGATCAGAAGTTCTTCATTCGGTTCGACGTCGTGCGCAGTGTGATAACTTATCGACTCGGTGTCAGAATCCAGAGTGTATGAAACATTGGGCTTATTCGAATGGTTGAAGAGAGAGCCTGGGTGTCAATAGTCATCAATCGAAACTGCACAAGAAAAAATTGAAGCCCAATAGTGACTTAACCAAGACCCAGAGCCAATGCTATGCGCCCATCCTTCCATTGAAACGTGTAATGATCTAGAACAGCATATTGCTTTTCGTACTCGTCCTTTGAGAAAAACAAAACGGGACTAATTTCAATGAGAGTTCCTTGACGGATTGCTTGTGAAGCTGGAACCCGTTCAGACAAACACGATGGTGAAGCTCATTCTGGAAAACATACCGAAGACGCCTCTTCCTTTCCCTGGAGATGAACCGATACGACATGCAGAGGTATCGAGATGGTGTGGCGGGAAGAGAGAAGACATCGTACGTACGTACCGGCATAAACGAGCATCAACGCCAACCTCGTTTGCCGGGAACTACTGACCACGACGGGCACCATTACTTTCCGTTGTCACATTCAACACTGCAACGCTACAGACAATACTCATAAACCAACGCCTCGGATTACGCGACATCAACCAGGATCGACACGTATTGACACGTTTCTTCAAGTTGTTCCCAAGCTTCGAGGGTAATCGTGGTACCGTACATCGAGAATCAGGTTTTTCTCCCGACACAGGGAAAGAGTCAAACGTCGAGATGGGACATCCAGCTGTCGCTCCTCGTCGACTGCCTACTGTTCTACTAGGCGGACTATTACCGGTAGCAGGGTGGTTCATACTACGACCATTCTTGGATCCTGTTCCTCCTCTTCCTGGACTATATACGTCCTTCGGATTCTCAATTTTGGCGTTTTTGGCGGTGCTGTATCTGGTTCCCGCCGTTAAGTCAAATTTTGTCAAGGCAAACCTATATGGAAAGGACCTGCTGAAGATATACGACGATCTTATGTATGGCCGTTTCTAATATCCTTGGGTGTACTCTCACTTTTCGATCTCTTTGTCCAGTCCTGAAAGTCAAGGCGTTGTCTGTGCCGCCGTCTATATCTTGACACTCGTCTGCTTCATCCCGTTCGCCTTTTCCGACGCGTTCGTCTCTACGAAGACTAAGCCCGAAGGAATCTCTATCAATGAATTCCCACTTTACCGAGTGCGTTATTAAGTTGAATCCATCCATTACTGGATAAATTTGACATGACCATTCATCCAGCTTTCCGTCTATCTCTCATCGATTTTGTCGATTTTAATCGCCGCTATACTTGGATTTCTCGATGATGTTTTCGACATCCGTTGGCGACACAAACTACCTATACCCATAATCGCATCAATACCCCTCTTAATGGTATACTTCGCGGAGCGTGGAAATACGAATGTCGTGGTACCTCTTCCTTTGCGGTTCATGTTAGGCTCTCTGGTGAACCTAGGTAAGACTTGCTGTTGATGAATTGTACACTGTGTTCACTTGGTTCTAGGCCCTCTTTACTATGTATATATATCACTCTTGTCTACGTTTTCTACCAACGGAATCAACATCCTTGCCGGCATCAATGCGTCGGAGGTCGGCCAGGCGTTGATCATCGCGCTGTCTGTCATAGTCAACGACTTGTTGTACCTTCCGTTCCCGATAGATTTCCGAATACCGGTCCATCTTCTTGGGAGCCAGATGGAAGTCGAGGTCGGCGGGGTTTGGAGTGCAGGGATGTCTTATGGAAGTCGGGAACTGGTCGAAAGGCATCTCTTCAGCTTGTATTTCATGATGCCTCTCGTGGCTGTATGCTTAGGGTTCATATATCACAATTGGTACGGTTATACCAGTTTCTTGATTCCTATTGACTGGAAGCGTTCCATGACAGGTATCCCGCCCGTGCATTCCCGGGAGACACGCTGTGCTATTTCACCGGAATGACATTTGCCGTCGTCGGCATACAGGCGCATTATTCAAAAACACTACTTTTATTCTTCCTACCTCAGGTTTTCAACTTTCTCCTCTCGTGCCCACAGCTGTTTGGATTAGTGCCTTGCCCGCGACACAGAATACCAAGGTCCGCACATCAGTTTTTTTCCTGTCCGATAGCCTGACATCTGGGTAGATTCGACCGTGATACGAATTTATTACATCCGTCCAAGGCGAAGTTTATTACCCCACCGTCAGGGTTAACGACATTTGTTATACGGGTTTTCTCTGCGCTCGGCCTCGTTAAAATGACGACTGATCCAAAGACCGGGTCAATACTAGAGGTGACGAATCTGACTATTTTGAACTTTTTTCTCGTTCGACTCGGACCTATGACCGAGAAACGACTTGTTCAAGTATTGATGTGTTCACAGGTGGGTAATCTCATGTCTTACGCCACTAGAAGTGGAATATTGATATTCCGAGCGTAGTTTGCTGGGAGTATCTTGGCTTTCGTTGTGCGCTATGGGCTAGCGAGTATAGTTTACGACGGGGACAGAAGGTGAGAGTCTGGATGGCTCTCGACCTGCGGTACTTCCGTGCGTGTTCCCGCTACCCCGAATGATGATATGGTGATCAAGCGCCTTGCGCGGAAAACCGACAAGTCGGAGTAAAGTTTACTTGTACCTACCGGGTATAGAGCGTATATACAGTTGGTTTGCCTTGAGGCTTCCAGAGAGAAAATATTTCGTCGAATCACAAGGCCTGAAGGTGGAGCTTGAGAGTGCGGGTCGGGTGTTTCGTGCGGGGAGCCTTTCTCGATCGGAAACAGGCGGAGGAGAACCGGGTATTCAATCACATGCGAACCCCCGACAAGCGAGGACAGGGGTCCTCGGATTCTTTCAAAAGTGAATTCGTTCGATTCTTTCTTCTGTACCACCACCATCTCCTCTCATCTCCATCTATTCTCGACTATGGCAAACGAGCGAGCCGCATTTGCTGCAGAGGTCAGGCAGATCGAAGAATGGTGGCAGGTATGTTGACCTCCAGTTCTAAAACACTTACCTCCATCGTCTCATGAACGTTGTAGAGCCCTCGTTTTGCCCGAATCAAGCGTCCTTACACTGCTGCCCAAGTCGTTGCGAAGCGAGGAACGCTCCCGATTCAGTATCCTTCCAACTTGATGGCCAAGAAGCTCTGGACTCTCTTAAGCGAACACGCTAAACGTGGAACACCTTCTCATACATATGGAGCGTAAGTATCGTGTCGTATTATTCACTGGCGGAATGAGATTTTGACGTTCCACGGCAGTCTTGACCCGGTGCAAGTTACACAAATGGCAAAGTACCTCGAAACCGTCTACGTCTCCGGATGGCAATGTTCTAGTACCGCGTCCAGCACTAATGAGCCAGGACCGGATCTTGCTGGTGGGTACCGTACTTTGATCGATTGTCCGGTTGAGGTATTCATATCTATGTATTAGACTATCCTTCCAATACCGTACCTAACAAGGTCGAGCACTTGTTTATGGCACAATTGTTCCACGACCGCAAGCAGCGTGAGGAACGGAGCAAGATGTCAGAAGCCGAACTTGTCAAAACACCTATTATTGACTATCTTCGCCCTATCGTCGCTGACGCTGACACCGGCCATGGCGGTCTTACCGCTGTCATGAAGCTTGCAAAGATGTTTGCAGAAAAGGGTGCCGCTGGTATTCACGTTGAAGATCAGGCTGCCGGAACGAAAAAGTGCGGACATATGGCGGGAAAAGTACTGGTTCCTATCCAGGAGCATATCAACAGACTGGTGGCCATTCGCCTTCAATTCGATATCCTGGGAGTGGAGAATTTTGTCGTCGCACGTACAGATTCCGAAGCCGCCACTCTCATCACAACAAACATCGACGATCGAGACCATGCCTTCATCCTAGGTTCCACCAACTCCAGTCTTCCTCATCTCAACAAATTGATGGCTGATGCTGAGAGAGCCGGCAAAAACGGAGAACAGTTGCAAGCTATCGAGGATAAATGGATAACAGAAGCCAATCTGCAGACGTTCCCGGTCGCACTTAGCAACGCTTTGAGCAAGCAAGGTGCAACTTCTGCCAACATTCAAAAGCTCCAGTCGCGTATAGCGCATATCTCCTACCCGGAGGCAGTCGCGATTGCACAAAAGGAGTTTGGTTTAAAGAGTGTTCCTCACTGGGACTGGGACAGCCCCAGGACTCGAGAGGGCTATTACCGCTACCAGGGAGGAACACAATGTGCTATCAACCGGGCGGTTGCTTTCGCTCCATATGCGGATCTTCTTTGGATGGAGACCAAGAAACCGATTCTCGCTCAAGCCCAGGAATTCGCTGCTGGAGTCCATGCTGCACACCCAGGACACTGGTTGGCGTACAACCTGAGCCCTTCGTTCAATTGGGATGCCGCCGGTCTTAACGAGAGGGATATGGAAGCGTACGTTTGGGAGCTGGGCAAGCTGGGCTTTGTGTGGCAGTTCATCACGGTTTGTTGATGTCGATATCTTGAAAGGAGCAATTGCTGATGTTTTTCTCATTCTGCAGCTCGGAGGGTTGCATTCGAATGGTTATATCTCTGACTTGTTCGCTAAGGAATTCGCAAAAACTGGTATGAAGGCGTACGTGACGCTGATCCAGAGAAAAGAGAGAGAGCTTGGCACGGATGTCCTCACCCATCAGAAGGTAAGCTTCTAGCATTTCATGACCATGTAGGTTGTGCTAATCATCACCGGAATGAAACAGTGGAGTGGCGCAGAATACGCGGACAATATGATCAAGACCGTTACTGGTGGTGTTTCTTCCACCGCCGCAATGGGTGCTGGGGTCACAGAGTCGCAGTTCGGTGGGCCAAAACTTTGAGGGACGTCTAGATAACTTGTAATAGACTAGCCACACTGTACCAGTATTTTTTTTTTCGCTCTACATGAATAGAGTTTCATGCACATGATCTTGCTTGGGTGACGTGACTATCTAATTCTGGTACCCGTGAGATTTCAACCTCCATTATCGACACATGAAGTTCTCACCCGTTCTGGATCCTATGTTTATAAAAAGCCGCACGGAACTCCATGTGTTCTTTTCTCTGTCTCCATAATGACTGAGGAGGGCGCCCTTGTTTTTCAATCTGATGATGTCGACGTCGAAAAGGCATCTCATTCTCCCACTGAGCCTGAGGAGCACTTCAATACTGAGGGAATTGCACATCAAGACGCCTTGGGTCCAAAGCCCAAGAGGCGCCATTTCTTTTCTCCTTTGGATCGAAGTCACGCAGACGCTGTGCATGAGGACGCAAAGACGGTTGAATATACTCCTGAAGAGGACGTGAGTAGCACTCATCCTTGTTTTCGACGTTCTCACTTTCTCTGTCGGCAGTACAAAGTGAAGAGGAAGATCGACAACACGGTCCTGCCTCTGGTTATTTGCAGGTACTTTCATTGATTTGCCCATTTCTGTATGTTTTTCTTACTTGTCGGTCATCTAGTTTCATATGTAAGTCCCGTTGTTCAGAGAAGCGTAGTGGTGCTTGATGCATTTGATGTTCGCAACTTTAGTCAACCAATTCGGTATGTGTCGGAATCGGAGTCGTGTCCCACCGCTTACGATTAAACCTGTCAGATCGTACCAACATGCCAGTATCTGCGTTCTTGTTTCACCCGTATCTAACTAACTGTTCCTGGACAGTGGAAACGCGCATGTCATTCCGGAATTCAACCAGAATTTTGTACGAGCCCCCTTCACTGTCTGAATTTGAGGGTATACTGAAATTTGTATTGTAGGACATTACAGACAACGACAAATGGACGCTAGCACTTAGCATTTTCTACGTCGGTTACTGTGAGCTAGCCCCACGTTACTCCAAAATTGTGTTCTGTAATGAATTGACTTCTTCGATTGAAGGCCTTTTAGAGATGCCTGCAAACAGTATGATCTCCATTTAGTCAGAAGAGCAATGATGTTCATTCGGACCTTCCGGAACTCCCAGTTCTCCAACGCCATATTGGCGCTAACAGATTGTGAGTTAATTGAACCTTCCTTCCACCTGTGTGGGTCTGACGCGTGTCGCAACCTTCTAGTTTTTTTATTTCACTCACGGTCTGGGGAATAGCCTCGCTTTCCTTCGTATACTCTAAGGGTTATGGTGCACTATTGGCGCTTCGGTAAGTACCCCTTTTTTTGGGTGAAGAGCTCGGTTTTATTCACCTCATCCAGGATTTTGGTTGGGATTGGCGAAGCGGGCTTTTACGCAGGTGTTATTTACTATCTGTCGTTCTGGTACAGGAGGTGTGTCTCGAGGATTTTTCATCGTATTTGGTGTTCACGGACATACTTAGACATGAATTAGCCTTGCGGATCAGGTGAGCACACTCATTCAACACTTCCTTTACTGATTTCGTGTTCCGTTCATGTCAGCTTGTGTATGACCGGTACTTACCCGGGAGCTATCGGAGTACGTTAACTAACAAGTGATTGTGTCGTCGCTCCGATTAACCATACTAGGGACTTTTGGCCTTTGGACTTACTCGAGCCCATACAAGTCTTCTGACAGGGTAAGAATACCCCTCAGTGCATTCTACTACGAAACCTGATTCACCTGCAGATGGCAGTTCCTCTTCCTGGTGAGGGCATCCGCTGTATCATTTCGAAGAAGCTCTCACCCTTCCACTGTTCAGATTGAAGCCATTCCAACGATGGCGATGGCATTCGCTATCCTGCTCTTCTTGCCATCCTTCCCTTTCTCCGCGTCCTTCTTGACGAAGAGAGAGCGTGCAATTGCACAAGCTCGTGTTAATCGTGACCACAGACCACAATCCCACGGAGGAATGACTGGATGGCAAGGTCTTAAAGCCGTGATCATGGATTTGAATTGTTGGATGTTCATGTTGATCTATGCTAGCTGTAAGTGGCTGCCTCTGCGCAAAGGCTCATCTGATCACTGTGCTCTGTAGTCAACGTCGGAGCTGCCACAATTTCATATTTCCTGCCAACGGTAAGAATCGTCATGGAGCCCCTCACTTTTCCGAACTGAGTATGGTCCCAGCTCATCAAAGAACTTGGGTTTACGTCCATCAATGCTCAAGGACTTACCGTCGCACCATACGCCGTTGGATGGTTTGTGGTCTTCTTCCAGGCCTGGCACAGCGACAAGACAAAGGACAGAGGATATCATACCATGCTCTCTTGTTGTATCTCTTTCGTCGGGTACATTATTCTCGCTACATGCGCGAACAAGAGCGTGGGCGCTTCGTATTTTGCGCTCTTCTTGGTAGTCGGAGGGAATTATAGCTTGTTCCCTTTGGTGATGTGAGCCACTTACCGTTCCCGCTGTCATAACCATCACGGATATTAACAAATGATCATTACTCGCAGGAGTTGGGCAGCAAATTGTTTTTCGCCTACGTCGAAGCGAGGTGTCGGAACTGCATTTATAGTGTCGATCTCGAACAGTGTATCGATGTGAGTCCTGAATTTTACCTTAGCCTTCATTCTGAATAAACTTTTACATGTATTGTCCTAGTGCATCACCACAGATCTACTTCGATCCCGAAACTCAGTTCCGAAAAGGCCATGGCATCTCTGCCGGGTGAGTATTCTCGCTTCCTCTCAATGAGGCTGACAGGAACGATCCCCGTGATAGATGTCTGTTCCTAGCGTTAATAGTGACATTCTTGTTAAGAACAAGACTGATGATGTTGAACAAACGCAACGTGAAACGATTGGCGGCGTTGAGCCAGGAAGAGAAAGTCAAGCTGGAAAGAATTACGGAAATCACAGACTCGGACCCTCGGTATATCTTCCCGACATAGATTGAAAAACAAAGGGGGTCTAATCGATTTGGGAATTTGTGACCCACCGCATGGGATTTTTTTTGAAAGTACGAACGGAATGATGATTGTGATGCTAAATATTATGATTATTATCAGGGATATAATTCCTTCTGGACCCGGAGGACGCTGAAGGACTCGGCGTATGATAATGACGTGCCTACGCTATGAACGCCGCAATATCTTGGTCACTTCCTCTGCACGGCAAGAACAGCTTGAAGCATTACTGAAAAGTTGGTTTTGGCATTAAAGTGTCCATTATCACTGCAGAATTTCTGCGAAAAAGTCCTGGCCATGTCAAGAAGCTAGATAGATAGATAAGTGAGTTACATGCGTGGTCCCGCACGGGAACTGAAACTCAGGTAGTGCCCTTTTGGTGGCCATATTGTTCAACCGCTTAGCGCTTGGGACTCACTTTTGACATGGCCTTGACGTTAAACGTTAAACATTCATGGCTTAGTACTAAAGTCCTGATGGTGTAGACATTCCCGATCCCGCCTTGATGCACAGACGCCCAAAAAAATGAAAATATAGCTAGCTGGACAGAGTCAGGAATAGGTCGGGAATAGCAAAGTTCAGGACTTGCAATTGTGGCGCGATGCCGTGCCGTTGTACATGTGACCGGATTCGATGGCAATGTAAAGCTTCAGTCTTTCGATCTCAGAAGATTACAGTGAGTTTTGTGTCAGGACCATGCATACTCCTCTTCACACTGATAAAAGCTTCAAGATCTTGCCTTGACTGATCCCGACTTGGATACGCCGACAAGATCGTGTACCTGCCGTCAAATGAAACTCCCAGCACGTTCCGAATATTCCCCCATGGAGTGAATCAGGTGTTCAACGAGAACATTATGAACACTACATATGTATGAATGATCCCTTATATAAGTGTGCCCTCGATTCGACGGGAACGAATCAAGGTTACGGTGTTAGTGGGTCACTGTATTGTGTGTTTTTTTTTCGTGCAGAGACACTTCTTTGCACATTCCCCAAGTCCCTTCCTTACCGCCCATATGTCTATCAAAGCGACTAGTCAAAGTACCACAGAAAGTGCTTGTCTCTATCATGGTCGGAAGGCGAAGGAGAGGCTACAAGTTCTGGTCGTGAGCAGCTTCATTTTGACCACACTTCGAGTTCCTTACCTCTGATTCGCAGGTCGGGTGTGGTTTGGGAGGTTTAGCTACCGCCTACTGTCTTGGACAGGCCGGTCATGATGTGACCGTCTTCGAAAGTTCTGCATCTCTGGGAGAGATCGGTGCTGGGATTCAGGTGTGCCCCAGTACGTACCACCTCGAGTGTTGTTGGAGAGTGATGATTGATATAGTTTCAGATTTGTCGCGTCTTCTCATCCGATGGGGGCTAGACCGGATTCTACAAGAAAAATCGGAACTAGACAAGCCCAGTACATTTTCCTATGTCCGCTGTAAGACTGTTGTTTCCTTCATCCCCTGAATATCCCAACCCGCATTGCTTTAGACAACACTGGACAACAAGTCGGAATGGCGATGTTAGGTGAGAAGATGACGCGCGATCATGGTGCACCGTGGTATGTCATTCATGTGAGTGAATTCGTTTTTTAAGAATAAGAACCTACGGATTCATTGACTTCGCAAGCGAAATGATCTGTACGAAATGCTTCTGTCGATCGCAAAGCCATTCATGAACTTAAAACTACGTGCGAAAGTCAAGCACGTTGATCCTACAATTCCGTCTGTCACATTGGAATCGGGCGAAACGTTCTCAGGCGACCTTATAATAGGGGCTGATGGAATCCACTCCGTTATTCGCGAGACTGTGGTCGGCGACAAGGACATCCCATTAGCTATTCCACTTGGGGATGTTGCATTCAGAACTCTTATACCCACCCAGCCTATGCTACGCGATCCTGAGCTCCGTGATCTGGTCGAAAATCCTCGTCTAACATGTTGGATGGGCCCATCGAGACATGCAATAGGTTATTGCGTTGTTCGTGTCATTCCAATCTTGTTTTGTATTTCCTGATGCGAAGTGTTACCAGCGTGGAAGGACCGAGTATAATATGGTGATGGTCAAACCCGATGACGGTTCCACATACTCCTGGACGGCTAAGGGAGATGTGAAAGAGGTAGAAGAAGGTTTTCAAGGTTGGGAACCTCGGTATGACCCTTGCACCCCGGTTTTTTCTCTTGAATGTCGGATCTGATCCTTGTTCGTAGTTTCCAGAAACTCGTGTCCTTAATGCCCTCTGTGCTGAAGAGCAAACTGCTTATATGTTTGCCGCTTAAAACATGGATACATGGTGCCGGACGCGTTGCATTACTGGGAGATGCCTGTCATCCTATGTTGGTTCGTACTGAAAATTATGCTGAGGCCGGCTTAACTGCTTAGAAATTTCGTGTTTAGCCGTATCGAGCGCAAGGGGCTGCTATGGCAGTGAGTACGACTTTTCTCAAGGGATAGTATACAGATTAATACCGATTCAAATAGATCGAAGATGCAGCTGTCCTCGGAAATCTATTTTCGCGAATTAGCCACAAGTCGCAGATACCTACCCTTCTCAAAGCTTATCAGACAATTCGTTTCGACCGTGCTACATCCATGCAAACAGGGTCAATGGAAAATCGGACTCTGTATCATATGCTAGACGGACAAGAACAAGAGACTCGGGATGTGAATTTTCGTGCAGCTTTAGAGCAAGCGGTCCAAGAAGTTCAAACCGGCCATAATACGTCGTCTACAAGTTCTGCCAATCCGTGGGCAGACAAAGCTAAAATGGCGGCAAATTTCAGTTATGATGTCGATGAAGTTGTCGAGCGCTGGTGGGAGTCGCACGGAACAGAAGTGAGATCCAGACTGTGAGGAATAGCCTGCCGCTGTGATACATCTGCGTACTACTTTGTATCTTTCGTGTCCATCGATTCGGATTTTATCCTGAATTTGCCTACTTCTGCTTGTCCAGGTCCAACGCGTAGTGTTTCCAGTCTTCTAGTTAGCCGGAGGAGTGCATCCGCTACCAACCAACAGAAAGAGGTCCTAACAACTATGCAGATTCTGCGACAAAACCTGGTATCATGGTACTAATATTCACGAGTACGTCGGGGAACGTCGTACTTAGCGTTTGAATAGTTTGCCTTCGACCTGCTCTCACTGAATTCGAGTGGTCTAGCATGATATTGATTGGTAACCAACGAAAGCTGCAGAATACTAGTACTGACCAGTAACCTCAAATGCGAAACCATGTCATGGCCCGAATCACCGTGGACACCCGGTATGGCAGCAGTGTTGAATGTATCAAAGGTTACAGGAAATAACCTTCTGAGAATGGGTATGACGGCTTGCTAATCGCCACACTCGACTTGAGCCTCGTATTCCACTCGCGTACTTAGGCGGGAATGCTATAACCATCGCCTCGGCGATCGATATCAACTCTGAGGATGAAGCGGACGAAATACTGTCAATAAAGGGGGGTACTCTTTGGGGCGAAGTAATCGAAATCGAAAGCGATTCAGAGGGAACCAGTGCCTGTTGTGCAGCGACCACATTGACAACCGGGTCAATCTCAACTAAACCCGTCCAACAGTCGGTACTTTGCATTGCGTTGTGTTAGGCAATGATGCGCCAGCATCTTCCTCCTGCCTTGAATATGGTTTCACCCGTCTGGTGGGTGAGTTGCTAATTGCTATGAGGCATTTTTGATTCATGCCTATCGACTACCACGGTCCGTGCAGGGAGGATCTGTTAATCTTTTGGGCACATATCAAGAGTGACTGGAAAGGCCACATTCGTCAGGCGCCAACGTACATAAACTAGGCACGCTGATATTTGCACGTTCATTGGGTCCTTCTGCATCCTACAGGGTCCTTCGAAGGATGTAGATCTCTAATAATAATAATGGGCGTCGGCTAAATCCTGGTCCTTGTTAACACCCGCCTGAATGCCTTCGGCATTAAGCGAAATGACGAATGACGCCAGTAAAAACCGAACAAACAATGGAACGCTGTGCAGATTACACGACCCCGGAAGTGGCGCTCGAATAAACTCGACAGTGCGACGTTACTCGTGAACCTAGTTAACTTGCAGTAGATGGCTTATTCTTGATGATGGGGACGGCGTTGAAACGATCCAGTCTGGATTTGAGGTACACTACAGAATATGCAGCTTCTTATGATGATCCAAAATTTCCTTTGCTTGAAGACAGCTCAGCACCAAGTTTGTAGCCGAGTACCTATAGAGCTTGGTTGAGTTCTGGGAGCAAGAGCAAGATCCAAAAAATCCGTTCTTATTCACCTTATCCCAGTCTAATTTCTGCCTAGTCATCGGCAAAGCACGTCTCAGACTCTTGAACGTCTTTTCCGACATCTGCTGGTAAGTGTCGTTCAGCGAGGTTTGATAGTTCCTCTCTTCCGTTTCAATGAGCGCAAGAATCTTGGATGCTGCAGTACTTGGCGGAGAGGTAACAATAGCAGAAGTGAGGGACAACGATATCGAGTGTGTCGTGGATAATTGAACCTAAGAACAGACATCAGCTCCCACAGGTAAATTGACACGGATGACTTACATTTCCCTGTTCATAATAATGGACATTTACGAAGATTTTTCCTTCTAGTGTATTCACGTCAAGATTGATGATGTATTCCGATCGCCATCGCCCAGACCTGACAGCCAATCAATCAGTCTTTCGACCATTCGACACTATAGCAGCCCGAACCAGAAGTTTGTCGGATTGTACTTGTTCGCTACGACTTGTAAGGTGAAGATATTGGCGGGCTCTCTCGGTGTAAAAACGGAACAGACCCCATCGTGAAAATGAGCAGCGAGATAGCTAATCGCTGATTTTTCCAGCGCAGAACTGCTTGCAAACAATCAGGTATTTTGTGATGAGATCGAGGCATAGGCGCACCGCAAGGGTTCATAGTTCTCGTTCGGCTCGACAGGTTGAGGATCGTCTGCTTCCTTAATGGAACACTTAATCTAAGAGGAACGAGGAGGTCATCGGTGAACGTACCAAAGTCAAATGGTTGAAAGCAAAACTCGTCTTAGAACGTGGATCGAGCCATCTTTCCTCTCCATCGTCCGAAACCGGTAGCCGGGCAGCTTCACTTATCACAGACTGGAACAGTCAAAAATGCACGCTAGGAGTCAAGTCTTCGATAAGCGGAAATCTTTGACTAACTTGATGATCTGTCCCAGGGACATCCACAGTGATGAACTGTTCCAAATTGTACTGCCTTAATGCCGGTAGCACTCCATCCTGAAGTAGTTCGTCATCGGAGATTATGTTTCGTACATCTGTTACGAAATGAGAATGTAGGATGTCGTTGAAACGGAGAAGACAACGATGGTACCGTTCAAGACATCGTTGATTTCTCCTGGAGGGGCCTGAAGAAGGAAGCTACAAGCTGCATCTATCCTTGGGTCAGTATCCATAAGAGGTTTGTTGAGACCAACGACAAAAGTTGAGTTTAGTGGAGATGGTCTGTAAGGAGAACGCGACAGGCCTGTGACACGTGAGGACGTCTCTGAAAATTCTATCCTTAGCCTACACGTAAGTACATGTTCACTACCCATATTCAAGCTTGTATAGTTCTTATGGATGAGGGCACTTCATTAACTACCTTTGCTTGTAGCTCGGTACCCAGGGATGGAGTTACTCTTTTCTAGGATTAAGCTTTCACGAGTCGCTCACACCTTCAATATTCGTGGCACGGGACTATAAGTGCACATGCAAAAACAGTCCATGTACTTGGTCTATATTAGAACAGAGAGCTAGGATGCTATATTTACTGTAAGTAGTGTAGAGCAACGAAATAAGGCACTAGTGGGGTGAAGGCGGAGTCTGAAATTAACCAAATCCAAGTTTAGCGCCCACCAAGTACTTCGGTCGGCGCCTCCTTCATCCTGCTTACTACTTTGTTGTACGACATATCCGAAACACACCTCCACTGAACGACCACGGAGGGATAGAACCTCGAAAGAAGATTTCAATCTCGCGGTCTGACCCAGCTTGCGATTACTTTCCGCTGAAACAAGATGACGATCGTCGAAGGCGGGGATGAAATCTCTCAGCTTTGGGGTGTCATAACGGAGCTCAGCGAGCAGCTGAATCAGAACAGGAACCTGTCAGTTGCGTTATTTGGGGCGGCGGGGAAGGTTAAGGTCAGTCATAGCCAAAACTTGATTCAAATGTTCTTTTCTCAATGACTGGTTTGTAGAGTCAAGCTTTACATTCTCAGACCGGTTTTGTTCTGAGGAGGTGTGTCACCATTTACTTCTGCAATGTCACTCGACCGAGTCACTCGTTAGGTTCAATATGGACAAATCTAAAGGTGCGATATTGATACCTTCACGGGGAAACTCAGTCGAATTAATCTCCGCAAGCCAGAGGCGTACGACGCGGAATTGGAACGAATGAATGCAGCTATTGCTTTGGAGAATCAGACCTTGCAACATGATAACAAGCAGCTTAATACCCTCATCAAAGAGTACGAGCAGACAATGGATACTCTAATGAGTCAGTCACTCCAATACTCATCTTGATCGAGTTGTTCAACGTTCATGGAACCCCGCATTCTAGCCCAGTTCAGGAACAAAGCGGTAAGGGTTATTTTGTGATTTTGTGTAGGATGTGTCGTTAATTTTTGGTCGACATTTTTAGCAAGACGTCCAAGAGCATGAGCTGTCTCTCATAAAGGAGTACGAAACCAAGCTTCTGGCGTTGGAGGAAACCAATGCGACACGTGATCTCGGGACGAGTACCGCCATCTCAGACTCCTTGGCACGAATATCTCGGCTTTTACGACGGTGTTTGCGTGCTCAAGGCGGAGAGTGTGTATTCGAGGCGGCCGAAAGTGGGGCTGCTGACGAAGAGCTTGAAGAGGTGACCCGATCCATATATGAGCGGGAACCTTGGCTATCACAGGATGCTACTCAGGCTGAGAGGGCGTTAGAACGCGAGATTGAACTTGCGAGGTTGGAGAAGGAGAATGAGGAACTAAGGAGGATGCTCGGATTACGGCCTGGACAGTAGCGGACTGAGGTCTTACTGTGCATCGGAGGCATAGCGATTATTACCATTCGTAACATCGACGCGGCCATGACCTCGCCACAACCCCGCCACTGTTGATCAGGAAATTTACGTCTCAGATCACGGTGCCGATTACTCTGTGTATGGGCTCGATGAGGAGCAATTTGATGGATACCATATATCTTGCATGCCTTGAATATTCGTTACTAGTACATAGCAAGTGGCGGTAAACCTGAAAGGGGTGACGGATGCCATAAACCCCCTTTTTGATGTGTTCCTTCGGCTGTCGTTTGAAAGCGCTGGATTAATTTTGATTTGCGACTCCGAGCAACCTACAGGGACGTGCATTTTTCGAGTAAGAGCACATTCGCATTCGATACCTCAAACAGCAGCGGAACGGTCGACACGGCGGCAGAGGTAAGCACAACACATTCTCATACACAGCCAACTTCATCTGATGACCCCTCGTGCGCCCATGTCACCAATTCGTAGATGGAAACCGTGCTCAGCAGGCCCTCATCTCCCCCAATGTCACCTTTCCGAGCAAGGAGCAATTCGTATCAAGCAAGTGGTGGTAGTTTGCAGCAGGAGGTCAAGACGCTCTCGTTCTCACGCCGTACGTGCCCGTTCAATGCCCGTTTTCTTGTTTCTTATTTGTTTTCCTAGATGGGTCGCACATCAACCAGGACACGATGCAAATGACATCCTCCGGGAGCTCACCAGAGAAGCGTCATTCACCTCGAACGAATTTACTTGTCATGGCCTCTGATGCTCTCAACTTCAATTTCGGTCGTCGAAGAAAGTCAATTCGCCATCCCGTGTTACCCCCAAGACCAATGCCTATAATACTTCCCGATGTTATTGAAATTTCGGCTGCTCACAAGGACGAAGAAGTCGAAGAACGGGGTCGGTTACGAGAGGAAGCCGCCCAGGCACTCGGCCTCGCAATTTCTCCAAGCGATGGCACGGAACATGGCAGCATTCTAGATAGTCTTGGGCAGGGGCTGGATTCTCAAGACACCCCAGAGAATACTGAAGGTCAGGAGCCGATAGATGACACAGTTTCTGTCGCTTCGACACGGACTCCTAACCACCAACATTCTCATACAGTATCGTCGATATATTCCCCTCTCACCCCGCTTACTTCAACGCTTTCCATCGCTATACCCCCGGCTCTGCCCCGTAGCCCGACTCAACTCGGGCACGGGCGAAGTCGTTCTGGTTCCATGCCTGGGGCTTTGTCATCGCTCAAAACCACAGACACAAGATCATCGTCCACAGCTGGAACACCACCAATTCCACCTTTTCCGACAACGGTCGCAGTACTCAGCCATTTCTCTCAGCTATCGTTTACTTTCCCGAAATATTACCCTTCATCTTCATTACGCATTTTCGCACTCTCGAAGCAGTGGAAGACGCGGTTCATAGTGTTCTCCACACCTTCACCTTCAAATCCCTTCCTCCCAACACTCACTTCTTCACGAGGTCCAACCAACAGCCCCCCGCTGTCATACCTACATCTCTTCAAGTCCGCCGTCGCGGAAGAAAAAGAGTACGAAAGGCTGGAAATTAATGAAGATTCGGTGGTTTTTGTCTCTGAAGAGGAGGTTGGTGGTCGAAAGCATGTCATTAAAGTAGGAGGTGTCGATGTTGGTGCCATGAGAAAAGACCTCAGCCATGAAGAAGGTGGTCGGACGATGTGGTTTTTGCAAATCACAGACTCAGCTGAAGCTCAGAAGTGGATCGCAAATATCAAAAGTTCTATTCTGAACCAAAGGTTGGTAATTCCAATTTGAACGATTATCGTTCTAAGTGTTAAACATTTGAACAGAGCTGTTAGAGCAGGATTAGGATCGCATTCGAATTCTCCCAGTGTCGGCGTCGTCGAGCCTCGAGGAGATATGGATGTCATGCTTTCGATCCGTGCTCAAAGTATCATGACGAGTCCCACTTCCCCTTCATTCGAACGGCCAAGCAGTCCTGAATCACACCCCCCCTACGCAGCCTCTATTTCATCTGTTCGTTCTCAAGGAAATGGAACCGCCATAGGGCATCCCAGCGGGGCTGGAGGAGTCTCTGGACTCAAAGGATTTTTCTCTGGGGCCGTAAATCGCCCGAGGTCCAGTTCTCGTGCCACTAGTGTATGTTCTGACTCGGGTCAGGACGACGGGCGAAGAGAAAGCGTTGTCAGCTCATCTGGAATAAGTGTTAATCACACTAAAGGAGGCAATAGTCTCATGAGCCTACTTCGGTCCAACGCGGTCGATAGTATCCACGCGACATCGTCTGTCGGAAACCCTGGGAACACTACCTCCCTCTCAGCACCCGCACCTATTCCGTCTCCCGCCCAAACCCACTTGTTTTCGCACATGACCAATGGAAATCTTCACCCAGCGGAAAAGCAAAAACTTCGCCACTCACAGCTGGAGCGGAAGATCATCGAGAACCCTGGTGTGTTTGACGATGATGAAGGTGCAGCTCCTGTGTTTCGCCAGAATGTCTTGGCGAAACGCAATGCTGTGTCTACAACAAGAGCCATGAAGACCATGTCTGTCGATGCAATTTCGCTCCAGCCGCCGCCCAGGAAAAGATGGACAACAACAGGTTCCCATCATCCATTTATGACCGCTGGATTTTCCGAAATCCCCGAAGATAATGGGAAGCGCCCGAAGTATCAGCAGCAAACTGACAAGCTTAATATACATGGTCGAGAAGAAAGTGCCAGTTTGATGTCGGGGATCAACATCAGTCCCGGCGGGATGAGCGGGTTTTCGTTCGGAACACCAGAACAGAGACCAAGATCGCCGTCTACTGGATCGGTCTCAACCATTGCCTCTGGAGAGAACGGCAGACCGGGTAGTTTCAGTGGAGAGAGAGCCAGCATCAATACGAAGAGGAATTCTGTGGCCAAGCGCTGGTCTCGACAGTTACCGCAGAGATTAACACCACCAAGTGGTCCACCTCCCGCTACACCAAACTCAGTGCACCAGCGTAGCCCGACTGGGAGCATCATCAAGAAATCGCCAAATCCTCATCCATACACCACTATGGAACGATCTCCTAGTCGTTCATCACAGTCCAGCATCTCGAATGGGATTCCATCGTTTTCAAAACGCGCGTCTGCGTCATCCGCTTTCAGTGTCCAAACGACCAGCACTTCACAGTCGCAAGGTAATAGTATAACATCACATTCACGCCCCGGTTCTACGCACCGTGTTTCTCTGCAACCTCCGCCACGGCCCCCGCCTAGTTTTGCTCTACCTCCCACCCCAGACCTGGATGTGGGCTCGTTTCCATCACATAAACATAGAAATTTATTGTCCCCTTCACCTCCGTCTCAAGCGCAATCACTCAAAGATCCATTTACCTCTCGAATACACAGATTATCCTTAGGTGCACCAAAACCTCCCCCGTCAGGCATGCTGCCTCCTCGGCCTGACGAATCAATTCCCCAAGTTCGGAGACGCGCCGGAAGTAGCGGCGCTGTCTCCCTTCGTTCTTTGACCAGCACCTTGAATTCGAGTGTGCTTTACTCTATACCCGCTTCTCCTGTGTCGACGTTCCTGCCATTCCATACCAATTCAACAGCACCCTCCCCACCACCCGTTGACCCACTCCCGCCAACTCCCCCATTATCACTTAGCGGCATCTTAACCACATCTCCTCAACCCGCCTCCAATTCTAGTCCTTCACGCGCCGCGTCCATCAAGCAGCGATTCCGGATACTTAGCGCACCCTCTGCTTCTCCTTATAGCTCCACCCCGACCGCTGTTCTAAACAACTTTGCTTCATCGTATAAACCTCAGCCTACAGTAGTTGCTGCACCGTCACAATCCCCTAACGGTACTCCGCAGACCGAAAAAAACTCCTTCATACAAAATAGCGGCGATAGTATTACAGCACTTGGCTCTCCCATTACACCCTCTTTCCCCACCCCCAAGATACATTCACTCCCCCCACCAGAACCCGAGCCAGAAATTACCTCGTTATTACCTCCCCCCCGTCGTGGCTCCAAGCGAGCATCTCTCACCAGCGAACAAGTATTCGATCCCCACCTTGAAGATTCTCGAAGCCAACCCACTATCGATGTCGATGATCAGCAGATACTTCCTTCTTCACTTTGTCGTCGCGGTTCGGTGATTTCGCTTGGGATTGCAAGCATGTAAATTGTTAACACTCTTCCTCCTCTCTCATTTCTTGCGTCACATACGTGATATCATTCACTGCTTTCACATCATCTTTATCTCGGTTTCGTCGTCTCATGCTACTTGTGTACTTTACCGACGTCGATGGAACCCATTCAGAGTATTGCAGGTACTATTACTCAAGGACGGAGAAATGTATTTTATATCCCATACAAGTACAACTATAGAAACTTAACATAATGATTTCAAGCAAGTAAGGAAAGCTACTATGCAAAACTGTTTTCCACATCAGCGCTATCGTCCCCTTCAAGATTAGCAAACTGAAAAGACCCGCATGAGTGCGAATCAAGTACGAGATGACGGGAGAAAACGTACTGTCAGGAACGCAGCAGGTCTGTGTTCTTCAGCCCAGAAAAGGAGTGGCGTATCAAGTACCATTGAATAAGTGAAGTTTTGTGACCATAGCTGCGTCAAACCGATGCCGTAGTTCCAGACTCTACCTTCGGGAACCAAAGTCATGCCTAGAATACGGTCAGATAGGAGCAGCTGCACCCTCTCAGACATGTTGGGATTAAAGCCCTGAATTAGGACGATGTATCAGAAGGGAGGAGAGAGAGTAAAAGATAGGGCGCACCGGAGGGTTGGCAGAAGTATCAACGTTCTTTCTACCCCAGTCAAAGCCAGGGACGGTAAGAGAATGAGCTGACAGTGAAACGGAACCTGGTGTGAAGGATGCTGTGATGCAGATCGACGCTGAACTCCATTCCGGGTGATCCGCCATAATCTTCGCCTGAGTGGTTACATCCGTTGGGGACAGATGGTTGATCTCCAGAGCCTGAGTCTTAATCCACCCGAGGGGCTCAAGATCTTTGAGTAGGAAGTCTTCCTTGGGCAACTGAGAGGGCAATTCTACGTTATTATTGCTTCCTCTCTGAGGGATCCATGCAATTGCCTAAAGGGGAAGGTGAATCAAAGTGCAACCGATCAAACAGAAACGACTTACCTTAACTTCCTTAACCTGTTTATTATCGGGGGGCGAGACTCCATAAAGGTACGCGGCAACCTGAGTTCGCAGATCCGCTGCTGTAATGAAAGCACGTAGGATGTTCTTGGGAAGAACGTAAGTGTAGGAGGCAGCATCGTCCTTGACATCGTCATTCGACACATAGATATGTTGAAGGCGGAGTGGGAGATGTGTGGCGGAAATCGCACGAACACGCCAGTCGGATTTACTACTGAAGACTTGTTGTTCATAATTCGTTGCTGTATTCATCGACGGTATATCAGGAAACGATGTGAGGGAATAATGAAAATAGCACGTACTCGTCACAACTTGAATTGTGTCCCCGTGAACATTCGTCGTTTGCCTAAACCATCACAACCTGTTAACGGCTAGAGTAGTGAGACCGAAAGGAAACAGCTCACGTTTGCACAGCAGTGACTTGAGCTTGAGCTTCGGAGCTCTTCTCCAGTTCTGCCATTTGTTGCCGCTGGACCGACGGTGCCGCGATCTCTTGACCAAGAATGATATCACGAATTTCACTGACGGTTAAAGAAGCAATGTTGACGCTGTTTCGCTTGCCGAAATCCTAAAAAGGAAACATTAGTGGAACAGAGCTCAATCGAACGCTGAGCAAATATTCGCTTACCGCAAGGATAAGGTCTTTCATTGCGACTTCTACCTTGATCCACTCCTCATCGCTGAGGGTCGGCCAGACGAAGTGAGGTTCAGTGATTGTATTCTTGTCTGGGTGGAGTATGATTTTCCCCTTCTCATTGTTTACATGTAGACCACGCAGAAGCAGGATAAGGCGAGAGAAGGCCGTGTAACTCGAGATAGACTTGAGCCAATCATCTAAGAAGAGTATGAGCTCCGTATATGCAATAGAATAGCACATATTCACCGTAAAGACTGAACAACACCATTTGCGGTTGAGTAGCTCGTAGAATAAGATCACCGAACTTTTCCATCTTCATACAAGCTTGAAATGGTAGTTGAAGTTCACTTCCCTTGATAACAATGTTCGGGAAATCGAGTAGGTGCACCTCCAAGGGATCTGAACAATTATAAGTAAAATGCAAATGACATGCAAGCAATGTAACTCTTACCCAACATTCCCTTACGAGTCACGATTACTTGCTTGGGCTGCTCTTCTACCGGTAAGGACCGGACCAGAGCTGCAACTTCTTCGGCGGTCTTCCACTTAGCAAGTTGTCCAAGACGTTTTTGACCAGCCCAGACACTGGTGTGGATGACTTTCAAGAATAGTTGCCCGGACCGAGGGTTGAATATGAAGATAGCACCATCTGAGCAAGTATGAGATGATTACGAGTGGTTAACCACTGTTCACCTACTGATAGGTTTGGTGGTCAAGTTGCCCTCAAAGGTCTTGTGGCTGCACAGAATGATCAATCTTAGGTGGAGACTGAAAGCAGGCGAGCGGACATACATTGTGACACGGTAGACGTTTGTATCATCCACGAACCCTGTAGAGTGGTTAGTTCAAGAACAACCTCGCTGAACCAACAGTAACACACATATGATCTGGTTCGAAAAGAGCTCCGAATAATTTTGACTGTTCAAGTACGGTTCTGTGGGTTCCGACGAGTATAGCTGTAAACCTTTCCGAATACGTTCTCTCAGGACGTGGCACGCAGGATTGGCTTTCATGATTTTGGCCATTGCTTGTTGGATGAGAGGTTTCATGCCAGGGAACCAGTTCCCATACGCCGACCATAAATTGTACGCCAAATCCATACCAATCATAACACCGGTCGGCGAAGGGTATATGCTCATGGAATCAGAAACCTGCAATACAGTCAGTTTACAGTCAGTTTACAAATTACAACTTGTCAGTCGCGGAAATCTTACATAATCCAGGAACTTCGCGCGAGTGTACCGCTCAATGTCGTGGGTATCAAAATCTCCCCACCTCAACTGGACGTCAATCCAAAACTTGTTACTTGTGGTACCGTCGAGGACGTCCTTCACGTCAGTAACCAGAGAGGGCCTCGATATGTTCCACTATGACATGAGGCTAAGTTAACACCGACAGGAACCGGGATGAAGGATCGTTCTACCTTGTAGGCGGAGAAAAGCAGGATGTCGGCACAAGAAGAGTTCATCTTATAACTTTTACGAGGATGAATCGTTTCCTTCTGCACGGTCTCGATCTGTAGTGGTTCGAGTTCTTGATCAAATACTTGACACAAATCCATAACCACACTCTCGTGAACTGCATCACAAGGACGTCAGCCAAAAATAGGACACTGGAAAGTATATGAACCCACTTTTCTGCCATAAGTGAGCACGGAAGATCTGAATCAAACTGATTTTAAGGGTAGGGATTTTGCCATGCATGAAAATTCCAGTCAAGTCAAGCTGCACTTGGAAACCGACATAGACATTGGCACGATTAATCGTAGGACTCCACCAAAGCGTGAAGCGACGATTAGGGATCTGGTTGAGACCAGAACGCTGGGCATTGGTCAGCTTCTTGTACCTCATTGACTCCTCAAAACCAGAGGCTTTCTCCCAGAACAAACCTATGGGACAAGTCAGCTTAGACAAACCGAGCCTGATCTGCAGAAATAAGAACTGACCTTCCCAAGTAGGGAAATATGTACCCTTGAATAGAGTGTGTTCCAAAATGCCCTCGACACCCCCTAAGGCGGCAATCACATCGACACGATAATTGTTAAGCTGCCAAAGTTTGCCATCGTGACGCTGTGATGTCCACCAGAAAGGATTGCTGGTAAAGACAATGAGACAATATCTCACAGGTAATAAATTTCGCTTACTGTTTCAACAGTTGATATTGTTTCCAGTCTGTCCGTACTCTCCAACCGCGGTCATAGGCCAAGCTGCTCGACTGTGAGTATCAAGAAATAATACGAGGGTTCCTTCACTTACGTGTGGCGATCCTTCTGGAATAGAGTGTTGATGCGAGGAATACCACGATCCCAACTATCCTCGAGGTCTTCAAGAGTGAGTCGTCGATTCTGAGCGTTAGCTTCTTTTCGCTTCATGGAATATTCCGACCACACCCGCGCGGAATCCAGAAACTCGGCTTCCCATGGTTGTAAGTAGCGGTACAGGTTAGGGATGAGCTGATCTTCTTCGTGAGACATTCCAGCCCGGAAATGTGTCACTATAAGCACTGGTAAGTGATACAATTCTATCGTGAGCTGTCAACCGGTATCCTACCAGCAACGTCGGTCTGTTTGGACCATCGGAGGTCACTTTGAGGTATCAAGACGTGGCCCATTGAAAGCATCCCGAGGCCGCCCAGCTCCTGGAAAATTTATCAAGAGGATGTCGAGCAAAGTCATGGTGTATTTACCTTGGGGGTATAAAAAACAACCGGCGGGAAACGTGACGGCATCTTACTGTTCAAACCGATCTTGACACGAGTCTGAATCTTGTTCTCTGCCTTGACAAGGGAATCGAGAAGTTCATTTGTGTGGATGACTGCTTCACGATAGTAGGTCATCAGACCGATCAAGGCCGTGTTCCACTTGTTCACGATCTTGGAAAACGTTGTGGAACCAGAGCTCATCAACACTTGTCGTATCCTGTTGTTGAATTGTTGGACACCTAGTTAGGAAGTGTCAGAGAAGGCAAGTGCGTTACAATCTGACAACAGACTTACCCTCATCCGAGACACGCAAGAAAGCTTGCGCGGTTCTTTCCTTGGTCTGCTCGTTGGTAAGATTCCATACAGCATCTTTGAGGGAAAATTGTTCTCCACTCATTGTCCGGATCTTGGGAAGGATACGGACTTCGAATCCACACATCGAGAACAGCAGCTGAGGGTTATCCTTAGAGTAAACACTGACAAACGTGTCCTCCCATTCGATGGTGGTCAAAGACCTCGGGAGACTCTGCTTCACATTCCAAAATACAGCACGACCTAAATTGACGTCGTGTTTGATGAGTCTCATTCGACAGTCGCGTGGCCAACATCGTTTGTTGTTATATCCGATGACATTATTGTTGGTAGGATCGGGATTGGCGGAGAGATATCGCTGGATGAGATCCCTAGCCTCGTCGGCATTGAAACGGAAAAGAATGTGTAACCGGTCAACGTAACGAGAGTACAGTCGGATGGGGTGTCGAGTTTCGGTCGCGGAATCCCGGTATTGCAAGAAGTTGTTGGGCATCTGAGGAGGTCCGGCCATTTCGCTGGCTCGTTGAAGACCCAGAATCAACAGATCCAATACCAGCCCATAGTACTGGAAGACGAACGCCGAGAATTGTAAGCCACGAATCAACCCGAATGCATTTGTATGGGCCATATCTAACATTCATATGGTCAGACAGATGGACAAACCAATAAAACTCCAAATCAACCTTTATATGTAAGAACTGAAAACAGATACATAGTAAGCACGGTCAGCGACAAAAGTATGGAAAGCATACCAGTATTGTTCTTGGCCGTTATGTAGTCAGCCAAATTGTGATCTAGTATGAGACGCAATAGACGATTCAGCAGTGTGAGATCGATTTTCTCATACACCTTCGATAAAACTGTCTCCATCATGACATTGCATTCGCCTTCGCTTGTCTCCCAAATCTCCGTAAGGTTATTGATACCTTGACACCACTATGAGACATAATTAGACATGCAGCTGATACTGGACATATGAGAACCGACTTTGTAAACAAGAAGTGGTGGGGGTTCTGTATCCTGAAGTAGACGATGAGCCACCGAAAATTTTCATAAACTCAACGACTTACAGCTGGTTTGATCCAGGCAGGGAAGAGCCCACGTTTTTCGGCCCTTGATGAGTTTACGTAATTGTGAAGTAGTATACAGAGAAAGCACAAGCAATACGTACTCGAAGAAGAGGAACTGGTCGAGATACTATAACAAGCATAAGCCCAAAAATAAGGGATGATAAATGAAGTACTTACAGCGTCGGTAATCTTTTCGATTGGTTCGATATCGTAACACGGGATAAGTTTGTCGTATGTATCGAAGAACTCGATTCCAGATTCTTTGAATGCTCGTTGCGTCAATAAAAGACGCTTGATTCGAGATAAACCTGCAAAAACGCCTCAGTACTAAACTTTACAGTTCGATTTTGACTAACATTCGTGAGGGTTATCGTATGCTTGTTCAATGAGCGCGAGCTCTTCTCGCTGTGATTGGTTGAGACGACCTGAAAGTGACATTAATCACAACTTGCGAAAACAAATGAAGTCTGTTCTCACCCTTGACTGAGTAAGCTTCTTTGAGTTTTTCGAGAGCCAAAACGAGAAGCTTCGTGTCGTGCTTGTAGGACAATGGCCTGGCCGCCTGTCAGGAGATGAAAAGATGGGGCAAGATGACTCACGGGAAAGGAATGGGAGCAAATTTCCTACTCTCCAGCCAATGAACGGTTGCGGTATAGATGGCAACCGCTTCTTCTGCACTAATGTATGGACCGTCCTTGAGGTAAGCGTGTTGGCGCTCTTGTTCAGCTTTGAGGTATAGTCCTGCGAGGGATTAGATATGTGGTTGAAATGAAGCGCACACTGGATACTGTCACGCACGAGTAAGACGACCTAGATTCTTCTTCACGACAGCTTTGTCGACAGTCGCACCGCGTCGAATCCGCTCTCGGTTATAATGAGCAACTGAACACCACCAATCCGCCTTGCTCTTAATATAACGAAGGATGATGTTCTCGATCGCAGTCGGCATGCCTGGTACTTTCCACGGAACTGAAAAAAGAGAGATTAAGGGATAAATCAACCTCAGTAGAATAACATACTATTCGCCTTCCAACATCGCCAGGCTTCGGACAGATGTTGCAAAATCGTCTTCGCCTTATTCTGTTTAATTGATTCAGGCATCATATCAAGAATATCGTGCATGACAGCCGCTCGCAACTCGAGGTCATAATGTGATTCCACTCGTTGCTTCGTGACAGTCTTGGCAATTCCTTTGCTGTTTCGGCCTTCGAATTGACGAGCAAGGAGGTTACCAAGCCTGATACATAGGTGATCAGCAGCAACATAATGGCTTCAAGACGCAGAATACATTACCATCTCTCCAATAGAGGAACGATACCTCTCATAAAGAATAACCACACACGCCAACCGGGTGCCCAGAAACCATTGCCCGGTCCCTTTCCTACTGGACCAGTATTGAAGCGATAGTATATCAAATGTTTCAAGTCCTTGGTCATTCGGACTTGCCTCATCAACTGCCACAACCCTCAGACTGACATCTGGAGTGTAAAAGGGGAAATGCTGACCTTGTACTTATACCGGTACATTCCAGTCAATGCACCGATGTGAGCGAAGATATACTGGAGAGCGTCTGCAAGTTGGAAGGCGTCGACATTTCCTAGACGGAACTGAACATGGGCATCGACCACTAATTTCGTCAACCGAAGGATTTCACGGCAAAGATGGAAAGCGTTGCCAAAACGCGACTTCTTCCTTTCCTTCGTCGTCAGAGTCTTAACCGGTTTCAAGTTCATGTTGTAGTCCAGGTGAAGGTAGTTCAAATTCTGATGGAAATAGTTGTCAGTCCTGAGTATCTCAAGAGAAAAAAGGCATACTTTTCGGTGGATCAACAGATTCAACATATTATACCCTTGCCTGCACACCTGTAACCCAGCTTCCACCCAGTCCAACTTGGTCGTTTGAAAAAATTTCGTCGCTTTGAGTTGACGGAACAAGTTCTTCTTGGTCATCGCCTTCTCCGGCCGTGTCCTGAGTTCGTTTAGGACGTAGCACTTCAAAAGTTTCTGATACGAAACCCGGACCTTGACCGGTTGGTTGGGTGGGCAATGCTCCAGGTACCAATTCTTGACCAACGGAATATCTTGAGCTCGCCGCATTCTTCCAGAACGACGACTGTAAGGCTCTGGCGCCCACCACAAGGCGATACCATCAGCGGTCATGTCATTCTCAATGTCTTTGTCCCGAAGGAACGGGTCTACTTCCTCGGGTAATTCAAAAAAGTCATCATCGGCGCCATTTGGTCCAAATATCGAGTCTTCATGTGAAACGAGGGGCATGTTCTTAGGGGTGTACCCACGAAGCGAGATAGGATTGATGAGAGGGTCGAAGTAGAAGGCAGGGAGGTCGGGGTCATCGGTACGAATATACACGTTTTTGGCGTAATGGTAAGGAGATATTTTAACGGAACGGGGTAGGGAGTTGTACAGATGAGGGAAAGCAACCTTGTACTCCGTTCTGATTTGTTGCCGAATGATGACCTTGTTGATATCATTGAACTCGTTCCAATCCTCGTCGAAATTGTCCATGTCGCGATAGAGTGGCTCAAACTTGGGACCACCTGGTATGGCCATGTTCAGAGCTTTTGCAGTGAAAAACGACTTCTTGTCGAAGAGAAAACTGGCATTTTTATCCGGTTGGTCAGAAAGTAAAGTTCTGCCGAGCCGGTAAAGGTTGGCCATTATCGGTAAAGATAGTGACCAGTATTTATATGAGGAACCATTGACGTGAGGTGTGTCGATAAGAGGTTTAGGGTCATAAAACCAATCAATAATAGCCGAGTCCTCTTCTTCGTCAAGCTCCAGCTGAATGGCTTCGAGCGGCTCGACATCAAGGACATTGTCACCGTAGTCCAAAGGTGGTTCCTCATCGTCGAATGGAGGGAAACGCATCCGTTTGAAGTGACGACGATCACGCTTTTCTCGACGCATTGCGAGCCACATAGTACTCCATTGTGCATGATAGACGGGCTCAACGACACGCGGAATTTCGTTAACGAAAGTGATAGCACCGGTAATGTGGTACAAAACCGGTACTTCGCGCACCTGCTCCCAAGGATAAGGAATGTTCTCGAGTAATTTCATGACGGCGTGAGGAACGTATTTCAAAGCTCCTAAATGAACGCGTTTATCATTCCGAAACTTTCTGTTGCTCATGTCTCCGTGGTCTTTAATGATTTTACGAACATGTTCGGGAGGTAAGTCCTAGGAACAAAACTTGGTGAGACAGCAGACGAGAATGAAAAATGCCCAAGTCCCGCACCTGCTTCCCCATATCTACATATCCTCCCCTACGTTTCTCTCCATATCTCTTCCTCTGCATCTGTACCCATTTCATCGACTTGTGGGCGATGACTGGGTCGAAAACTCTAAATTCGACATACATCTAACAAAGGTGCAAAAACCAACCTTCTGGGGGTAATTTTGATCCTGAAATGCCATTTGAAGGAGCTTGGTTCATTCCAGGGGGAGGTGGAGGCATAAAGCCAGGTGGTGGTGGTGGAAAGCTCATTGCCAGCGATGGTTCTGAGCAAACCAGGCTTGCTTTTCACAAAGCGTGACAAAGCGTGAGCCGAAGGCTGAGTCACACAGCGGACCCTTTTGAGTAGAATTTGGCTTTATTTATTCTAGGAATTACCATAGGTTGCCCACAGAGCCCGTCTCAGAATTATACTTCGCGCCCTCCTTCCAACCTTCTTCAGAATATGTTTGCGAATGCGTTCGATTCCTATCGCGGTAGGTCTAGAATTATATATACACAGTCCTAACATAAAATGTTAACATCCTGCACATGATTAATGTCAACGCGTGAATTCCTTAGTAGCTAAAGAAGGATGATGTGCATGTTTCAATTTCTTCCGAGTCAATTCAGGCTTAAAAGCAGGACGTATGGATTCTTCATCACCCCAAGCGTCATTCAATCCAACCGCCAGGCCTAAGCCTACCAAACCTAGTGCAGGATGATCCTCTGAGACCCTTGTACATGACTGGGTCCACTGTACGCTGTTTTGACGTGTCGAGGGAGCAGATCTAATCCCTTTCTTCTCGGCGCGCCCACAACCATTCGTTCCATCGTCCGTATGAGCGTGTCCAAATGGTAAGCTTGGCCTTCTCGGTTGCAACCTGGGTTTCTGTCCCCGAATATCTTGCACGTTATCCAAATGCACCAGCTTGGAATCCTCGCATGGATCTTCCACAGGAAACACTTCGACCTTACCGGCGCAACCCTGTTCTAATATCCGCCCGTCAACGGTTCCAACCATAACTTCGAATAGCTTCCGTGCCTCTTCAGCAGTGCGCAAGGTACCCTTCACCATGGAACGGGACAGGGAGACGAGTTTATGTCGGAATGGCGATGAGGGCAAGTTGGGTAAGAGACTGGATAACAGGTGGCCGAAAGCGTTGATATCATCGATAAAAGGTGATCGAGAAGAAATCGAGGGAGAATTGGGCCTGGTGAGATTGTGAGCTTGCGACGACGACGGCAACGGAGACTGTAGGCGAGTGTGTCGAGCTCGCGGCAAATCTACAAAGTAGTACCTCACAGGATATCTTGTCCTATCAAACTTCTCGGGACTCTCGATAGCATTTGTATCCGCTGATATGTCCACCATAATCCCAGGTACACCTTGGTGCTGGGTCTGTGCCGCAGTTGAGAGACCACCATGTACAACACCATGCTCGTGCAAAAACGTCAGCCCTTCTAGAAGCTGTCTAAACATGTCGACCCAGTTTGCCACCGTCCGGAAGAGCAATGCATTGAATGGCACAAGGTGCTTGAGGCAGAGGAAAATGTTGTCGTGCGTCTGAGTGCGATCCACAGCACATATTATGTGTGGTATAGGGTTCCAGGGGTCAAGGCGAGCATCTCGTTGGTTCAGAGCCAGATAAATGAGAAGTTGAGTCGATGTTGTTGGAAGGGGGAGCAGTACGAAAGGGGTCCCATCTTGACAAGTTCTCTGGAGAGTTAGTGACCGGAATATTACATGTTCCTCTGAATGTTTCGATAAAAGCTGGTCTATGTGCTCTTCAAAGTCGCTGTAGAAGGAAATAAGAAGAGGTGAATATGACAGATTAAAACAAGAGCACCGACATGTCATAGACGACTGACGACGAATCCGAGGCGTCGTCCTCAGAACCCTCGTGCAACGACTCATTGGCGAGCATGGAGGCACAAGCAACATATATAGGATCGTCTCGCATTCTGGTAAGGGGATGTCCCCAGGAATAAGACCCAGAATCTTCAATAGTCTCGTCAGTATCTGGTGAATGCATCGTGCGGAGTAAGTTGTTCCATGCGATACAAGACCATGATTATACAAGCACCTCTCCAAGTCTTTGACAAATCAAGATCGTGCAGTTCCCTTTACTACCCGATCCAAATTCTTCCAGAAAACAAGGTCACTAAAGTAGGAAAGAGGGGACGATGTTTGAGCCTCATGGTAGAATGCGCCACGCCTATGTTGTTCCGGCGCATAATTTTGTTACGAAAACGTTTGGTAATATCGACGTGTATTCGGGGTTTACAGTATCGTCCACGCCGGGGTGGTGATGTTGGGTCGTGGTTTTGAAGAAGCCTTGTGAAGCTCACCTCATGAATTGGTTGCATGTTACGAGTTACATTAAGTACTGTACAGCCCTTATATCAGATTGATTATTGTAGTTAAGTAGACTATGGAGTAAAAGAATTACGGCAGGTACCATGTTACTGGAGATTTCAAAAGGTCCATCTAGTTATCAGTCGTAGATGGGGAGAGGCAGTAACCTGGCGGAAGACCGTCAATAAGTGTAGGGCGGCCAAGAGTGAACATACCTGTCTGCATTGAACAAAAAGTTATCTCCGATATCTTCACCTTCCAAAAACCGTGTGGGATATAGGACTACACATTTGGTCGAACCATCAGCTATTGGTGCGACTGTCTAAGGAGGAAGCAAACTGGCCTAGATGTCCGTTGAGATCCTGCAAAAGTTTCTCCATCTCATCCCGCTCCCATTTCTCGAACGGCTCAATACCTTTGGAAGGACGGCGAGCCTTGGTCTCCTTCTCCTTTTCCGATGGCGGACCCTCCTCGCCCTTGCGCTCGCCTTCCAGGTCTCCCCCACGTTCCCCAGATTCAACTTTATCATCTTCGCCTGGAGCACCTTCGTCCCCTGTTTCCGACGGTACTCGGGCCACAGCTTCCGGAGTCGCAGAATCGCGAGGCTAAATCAAAATACATAACAATTGAGGTGATTGTCCAAGAAGAAACAAAAGAACATACCGGCTTGTTCATGCGTTCGTGATGCACTACAAACTCCTTGTACTGCTTCCAAGTTGTGACCAGATCATCAGGAATAGCATGGAACACTTTCCGGTATATCTCCGTCTAGAATCAAGTTGTTTAACCCTTCGACAGAAAGTATAATAAAGATAGCGACGAACATTGTAGGCAGCGGAAGCCACCCAGACGTTCTTCCAGAAAGCTTCAGACACTGGATCTTCAAACCCTTTCGGGTCCACATGGGGTCTAGGGGTAGGGATTGTCCATGTCTTATTGCCCATCTTGCTCGTCAGATGTTTCCGCAACAGCTCTCGAGCACCGACAGCTGCGCGTTCCTGTTCACTCGCGTCGTCGATTCCCGATGAGGCGTGGGGTGGTTCATCATCAGTTCGGGGCGACTTAGAGGCATTTGCGGGTGCACCATAGAGTGCCCCTTTGACGCCTGCATTTCCCCCATTATTATCCTTGTAAGCATCACCATTCATAAGGTGAGCCGCCGCTGCATCGTTAGATTCCGTTTGCTCCGTGGGGGGCCTGTGTTCTGCAATCGTCTTCTCCTCAAGTGTTGGCACCATCGAGCTAGCAAACCCGGGTTCCTTCTGTCCGTCGCGAGTGAATGTAGTTCGTTCCTCCTCGAGTGTTTCTCCGGCTGCTTTACTTGTATCTCCGGAAAGACCCAATTTATGGGCCATTTCGTGCTTCTCGGCGGAGCCGGCTTCCCCAGAGGCGTGGACAACTATCAAAAGCCCTTTATCAGAGAATGGACAAGTCGAAGCATACAATCAAGTCACACTTTGCTGTGCTGTGTCCTTAACAGAGTCGAGGATATTGCGAACGGGGGTTTTCTGTTGAGATTTTTTAATCTTCGTAACGCCGCTCTCTTTGCCGTATTGCTGTTCGGTATCAGGATCCCATGTCTCCTGCTCAAGCCCGTCTTCTACTGGCTCGTTGACCATAAGATCCTCTTCGTACATTGCATCCACATCGATGCCCAAGTGCTCTCGCATGAGGCGAATTCTCAAAGTATGAGCAAATCGGCCGACTTTGAAAGGCTTTCCTCCCATCATGCTGAGAAAAACTAGTCAGACAAGGAAGATATTCGTCGTAAAACGAAAACAACAAACCCATCAATCATGTCGGTGTCTCTGATGACGGCCGCAATCTCGGAATCTCGGTCACCACGTTGTGAGCGTTCATTGATGTTTGCACTTCCAATAATTGCCAGGCGGTCGTCTACGATGCATACTTTTCCATGGATATAAATCTGGACGTTCGCGCTTCAATTGGCAGGGAATTATTCACCAATGACCTGATGTCATACGCACCTGCTCGGTTGTCAGAATGTCTCCGCATAATTTGCCCCAATTTCGTAGGCAGAAAACACTGATATAATCGTCGGGCTGTTATATATAGTTAGAACTCGAGCTTGAGAAAGATAATAATAATACGAGTAACTGACATCGATTCCCTCCTTTCTAAGCCTCGAAAATATCGAACATGGTCCTCGAGTGATGGTGCGATTTTGGCATTCAAGGATGATGCGAATCTAGAGTATATTATAGGTTACAGGCGAGCATAGGCGATGGCCACTGATAGACATACCGCACTAGCGTCACTGGAATCAACAGGGAACGAGAATCCGGGAAGCAAAGGGATGACGATACAACATTTCCAAGGCGCTTTATCATGGTGAGCGCGTATAATTCTGTGAACAAGAGCATCCCCTATGTTGTTCTCGATTTTAACGTCACTGACCACCGTTCTGGAGAGTAATCAATGGACTAAACTATAGAATAAGTGGACGGGCGTACGATGTGATGAAAAACTGGTTCTCGATATACACAAAATGCTCCGACATCTGAATAGCTGATGGTCGTAAATTAGTGAGCGACGATCCGGAGGACAACGAGGATAGACGTATGATACCTTTCAAATACGCGTTCTGAATCGAATGCTCGATTCGCCCGGGTGTTCCCAGTGACCAGGGCCCCGCAGAGCGACATATCTGCATCTCACAAGTCCCAGTGAGTCCCATTTGCGTTAATTCACCAGGCTTAAATTCTGGTGGAGGCAGAAGGAACGGCATCACTCGTGTGTGTTTCTATCACCATTCGTTGAATGAAGTCTTGTGTATCTCGAGAAGTTCACGTACTTTAATTCGCAGCAAATAGTTCCACCTTCAAACGTTTAGCAGCGGGATGGTCACACAGAATGACGTCGCGCACCTCTGTACAAAATGGCGGGCGAGGTCTCTGGCTGGCTGGCCAACAATTTGCATGGCAACATCATGCCTTGGTACACCAGTCAAACCTTGGACAATGTGTAAAATTTCGTAGGGTTCCACTTACCACGGCATGCGCGGGACTTTGGTCCGATCGTACATATCTTCATCCGGCTTGTTCAATGTGTAGAAATCAGACACCCTAGGGTTGCTATAGTCCTTGCCTATACGAGTGCATTCAGCTGATAAACCCAGTTCGAACTATGAGGAAAGCATACCAGGCCAAATTTGACGTTCCGCTTCGTCATGATCGTCAATGAGGACGTGCTGCGGTGTGTCCCACCTGTTGAGAGGTATATGAAAACTTGTTTGGCAAGAGACATATTTCCTACCTTCCAAAACATAGATCGAGCCCACCCATGAACGCTATGGCCTGATCTATCACGCAGAGCTTTTCGTGCTATATGCCATTTTGAATACATGATAATTGAACGGCGGTAAAGTAGCGACACTCACATGAGCCCAATAGAAAGTTCCAGTTTGGAAGTGCGAAGGAGACCGTTGGACCATAATGTTAGGGTGAAGACTAGTCATGCGTTGTTTCGTATAGCTAGTGATAGTTGTAAATGAGTAAAAGGACGTTGAAATCATGAAATGGACTAACTTGCTGTTGGTAGGTGTCGTTCGACTGGAGACTTCCTGGCTATTTTTGTTGAATCAGATTACTTCCAAGGATTATATAAACAACGTACTAGACAATGATGTAGATTTTGACACCTTCCTTCGCCTTTCGTTCAAGGAGATTGTCGACACGATAGTGGTCTTTTCCCGGACGACGCATTAGGAGTTCTATAACAATGGCGATTAGATAAGAGCTGGAAACAAGGGATAAGAGGAGGTCACAAACCCGGTGACAGCCACCAATCATGAATATAGATCGTTTCTTTAGCCAGCAAGATGGCGCGAGATAAGTTCCAGAAATAATCTCTCTGCAATAGACAAGATCAAGAACATGAACTGTTGCGTGAGGAAAATGGGACATACCCCATCGACAAGCCATTGTGCAGCAACGTTAAGCCGAATAGGGGCAAAACTGTCAAAACGATTGCTTCCAGTGTAGTGCGAACTGGCAGCAGCTTTCTCTAAAGCAGTGATCCATTGAAGCATTTGCCTCTGTTACACGAGTCATCATCAACCAAAGGAAAATCAATAATCCAACTTGGTCACTCGCCTCATTCTTAGCGTAGAGCTTCAGTCGCATCTGCGAATTTGTTATGAAAAATGTATGTTTCGAGACCTGGTTCGAATGAGCCTTCTTCTTCTTCTGTGACCACGGACGCTCTTTACCCATCTCGTCGCCTTCGTTGATCTGATTATGTTCTAGTGGGTTCACATTGGTGGATGGATCGAGCATGGGGGTAGCAGGGCGAGATGATATCGACGAATGAGTGGACCCTGAATCGTCCGAGTCTGCATCACCGTCCATAGTAGTTCGTGCCCGAGAATGGTTACGATGGAGTGCTTTCGAAAGGCGTCCCTTTATACTTCCCATTAAAGACAGATGTTCTGCCTCGGGGTGGACGGCAAGATGTTTACCCTTGCTATCCGTGTCCACTTTTTCTTCCTCTTCGTTTTCGGAGTAGAGCAGGTGGAGGCCCTGTCTGTAGTAGCGTCGTGGTCGTTCTATTGCGAAGTCGGAATCCAAAAGGAAGACATCCCAGACTTCTAGCTGTTCGAGATGAGTTAGATACATGAGGATATGTATGAAGAGAGCCTACTTCTCCAGGTTCCTCTAATACAACGAGATAACTTTCGCGTACTGCACACCACCTTGCTTCCCGCTTCGCCTTCCAGCTCAAGCCTTTTCGCCCAAAACCACCACCTTTACTATCAGTGGCTTCAATCTGAAGGTAACCCGCCTTGAACTGATTGCCTCCCGTTTGCGCCAACGTTATTGATAACGCGCTGACTTCGAGGAAGCCTGCGAGCCTGTTCGCTGTTGGATGGAACATCTTGTTTGTGTTTCAGATGATTATCAGTAAAAATGTTGAGAGAACATACCACCACGCGTATAAGATCGAGGAGGTAGTTCTCTAACGCCTCTCGCTGAAGTCGAGCAAAGTCAGCATGTCCGACTTCTGCTCCCTTTTCACGACCTTCTTTCACGAGCCACTTGAAATAGGGCAAACCTAGGAACGGGATAAGTCAGAGCTAACTATTGCCCCAGGAAAGAAATGCGCACTGGTTTTGGGAAATTCTGGCATGTCTTGAACGTTGCGATTGTACGTGTTCGAAATGGTATAATGAGCGTGTAGCGACACAAAATCTCGCAACTGGCGGTAGACAACCCATCGTACGGCGCCATTCGCGTATTCACATTCAATCCGGAAAACGGATTTATGTCCCTTGAGAGGGTGAAGGCTGTCGCTGACCCGAATACGCAATCGGTGTAGCAACATAGGGATTCTGCGGTTTCCTTTCTCGTCGCGTTCAAACCATAAACGAAGCATGAGTGTAGACAAACCGCCTGTTATGAGCTCGTCTGTGATGTTAACTGACTGAGTCACAACGGACGCTGGACCCTGCAGTGAAGTGCCTTGGGTAGCGACTTGAGGTATGAGAGAGCGTAATCGACCCCATCTGGCTCTCGGCGTCTTCGGTGTGTCTTCGGCGGGAGACTGGGGGGCAGACTGAGCGCGCGAGAGGCCTGGCTTGTCTCCGAGAATGTCATTATTCCCCTTCTCTTCTCCACCAAAGTCCATCCCGGGCTTTTCTGCTGTCGGTGAGTCGTGAAACCATTTCATAGGATTCCATGACTCTTCTATAAATCGACTTTCCCTCTTCTTCCCTTTCTTATCACTTGACATAGAGCCGCCCACCTCAAGTGCTCCACGGAATTGGGATTGTGGTGTATCGCCATCTTCTGCGGTGGAAAGCCCTCGGAAAGGCCCATCTGGTTCGTGCTTGCTATTGCTCCTTGAATTAGACGGAGACGTTGGATGAGAATAGACGTATGATAGAGACCGCGGTGGGCCTGTTCTCATGGAAGGTGTTGACGGAAGAGACCTGAAATGAGCAACGGGGCTACGGTTATTTGTCAAGTCCAACTTGGTCAGTTTGGGGGGCGTCTGGGGGACGGCAGCGGAACTGGAAGCGTGGTCATTGTCGCCTGGAGTATGTTGCTTTACTTCAGCATTCTCAAAGTCGTGGTGATGAACTTCATGAGTGGTGTCTCCGTCGGCGTGAGCACTAGAATTTTTGACACGATGGACGAGGTCTACGATGTCAAGGGCGGGCATGACTGGGCGCGGTCGATGAACGCACTGCAAGCGAGAGTGAAGAGGAGTAAAGAATCTTGTGAATGGAGCGCGTATGTAAAGACTTCGACTTGGCGTACGTACGTAATAGGCACGGATTGTGTAGTTACCTACTTGAACAACCACAACACCGCCTGCAGCTGCACAACGCTAAGTACGTATGGGTTCCAAAGTTTGGATTGGTGTATACTATGAGTTAATTTTTCCACTTCGCAAAGAGGCTCCATATCCTGCTTTTCTCCCAAAGACGGCACCAGCAGTCAAGCCACTTCCGCCAGGATAATTGGTGTAAAATAGTCCGCCCACCATCTCTCCTGTACAGAAAAGGCCATCGATGGTTTCCCCAGTAGTTTCAGAGACTACGGCCGCCGTCTCGGCATCAATCGCTAAACCGCCAAAGGTAAAGGTGATACCGCACGTCACTTTCACTGCCATGAATGGATCACGATCGAGAGCGAGAGCCCAATTAGACTTTGGCGGAGTCACAGAACGTTGAGAAGACTGCGTAGAGAAACCGTCCTTGATAGAAAGGTCTGCCTTTTGGTCAGGATATTCCGCTTCGTGCAAGCGCACGGCGTCGTTGAACTCTTGCATAGTGGAAAGGAAGCGACTCTGGTCTCGCAATCCTTTCTCACCCAACCGTTGAGCCAAGCCTTCTAAGGTGTCTGAATAGATCTTCTCGGTTACACCGTCCCCGTATTCTTCTTTTCGTAACGAGCCCAGAACCTTGGAGTCCCAGATTTGGAAAGCAATTCCTTCTGGCTGAGAAAGGATAGCTCTTCCGAACTTCGCATAGGTGTAGTTACGGAAGTCTTCGCCCTCATCAACGAAGCGTTCCCCGTTTAGGTTGACCATAACACCCAATGGGTACCCAGATTTCGTGAACTGATTGGTGACATCTCTTGCTCCTGCTGAGTCTGGAGCGTTAGCGTCCCACGCAGTGCTGTGGCATCCAGACCAGTCCCCAGAGAACTTGGCCCCTACTTCGCGAGCTAGACGAAGACAATCACCTGAGGTTGGAGAGCAACGATCGGTTCAAAATACTCGCTGAAATGCGCTGAAATTAAGTACCCACCAGTATTATAAGGTGTTCCACGAACCTGCTTTTGAGTCAATCTCTTGCTGCGGGAAGATCATCGGAGAGTTACCTTGGCCTTCTCCCAACCCGGTCCCAGGTGCTTTTCTCGCATCTCAGAATTAGCCTCAAACCCACCAGCGGCAAGTACGACAGCTGGTGTCTGAAACTCGATATCTAAGCCATCCCTTTGTACGATAATACCCTTGGTGGAGTTATCCTGCACGATCAAGCGTATGATAGGGGAATTGAACCAGACTTCAACGCCAGCTTTGGCCAAAGCTCGTTGGTGAGCAGTAATCAATCCCTTGCCTCCGTCTTCAACGCTAATAACCAATCCACCCCAGAACTTTTGTCTGCCGTCAACTTCATAGGCCTGTCGATGGAACGGGAAAATGAAGGGCACATTGACGTGATTGTGGAGCCAGCCTAATGTGTCTCTCGAATTGTGGACAACGGCGTTCACTAAAGCCTTATTGGACCTTCTACCACCGAGCCGCATGATGTCTTCTTCGAACTGTTCGGCAGTATAGGGATCCATGTCGATCTTGCTAGCCATCTCCGGACTCACGTTACGAACTAGTGGAAGAAGGTCGTGCAAGCCTCCATGGACAATACGATGGGCACCAGCTGTGAAGTAACCATTGCCACCAACCCATTCAGGCGAGCAGCTATCGACCAGGAGGACTTGAAAAGAAAACTGAGCAGACAACTGGGGATAGCGTTTAAGTGACGCACCTTTCTTGCAACCATTTTCCACCGCAGATAAAGCAGCACAACTCCCAGCATGGCCAGAGCCGACCACAACACAATCGTACTTCATTTGAATAGTCAAAGGCCGATATCTCCCTGCGGTGGGATAGGAAAACGAAGCTGATGGAAAGTCGCATGATGAGAAAATTGAGATTATTCAAGTAGTCTTCTGATGTGGCAAATTGAATGAGGTCTGCCTCGGAGCTGCATGGAGTTTGCGCCTTCAGGTATTTAAACAAAAGTAAGTACGTGAAGTGTCAGTGGTGTAACAAGTGAAAATGCCGGATGGAGCCGAGCCTATCAATGTAATTCAAAGTCCGCCAACTCCGAGATAAGCCTGCGAGAGGACGCGCCAGTCAAAGCCTCCTACAGTAAGGTAATACATTTGAAATCTTACAGATTTATCTACTCTCGTTCAGGTTTGGTCTGGAACCACCCGTGCCCTCCGACAAACCCTTTCCCCTTACACCTCTCACCCTCTTCTGCCTCTCGTCCATCGAGAACACTTATTCTCATATCGTTCAGGCGTTTTTTGTAAGTACTGATTTCAAAGGAGCCGACGCGGAGTTGAAAGACCCGTGGGATTTGCCGAATTCAACTTTCTTTCGGTATCAGGATTCCCATGGTAGTGTGGGTCAGTTTCATGCAAGACCACGTATAAAACATAGACAATGTAACTGGTGAGCTGTCCCAAATCTTTCGAGGCATTGACCTGGAGCGTCAATGTCAACTTCTGTTCCCCGACGTCTTCGGCAGCACTCCTCCAGACATGGAAGGCGGTGTGAGAAGGACAAATAAAAAGTACCATGGATGGGATCTCCAAGTTGATAGGTTGTTCTTTGCTAATGGCATACGTACGTTTACTCCCTCCTCTTCTCTATTTTCCACTTAGCTTGAAAACTGACTATTCGATTCCGAATCAGGCGACCCATGGCGAGAAGCCACGGTCGCTGCACAAAGCCTCAACAAACCAAGCACCCTCAAACAGGTCCTTACTCTCAGCGACGGTTTTCACTGTTCAGATCTCTCGGCCGCTGTTGGCATGGTTGACCATAGTGTTGGTGAAGTACAGAGGAAGGCGCTAGAGGCGTTCAAGGGTTGGCTTGCCGAATGGTCATAAACGGAGGCGTCGGAGGACTTGAAGAGGGAAACGTTAGATAGAACTTTCAGGAGAATCAATATTTGGGAGAGGGAGCCAACCGCGATGGCCTAATCGAGATATATAAATTGAGGACAGCGATGCATGAACTTGGTGCAAACTCAACTTATCAACTATAACTATTGACATTGTTTCTCAAGGCTTCGAAAAAGAGGAAAGAAATTTGATCAACTTCGCGCCGAAAGATCCAGCTTCTTGATTGTGATCCATCGGATTGGCCAATGTGGATCACATCCCCAATGCCAAGGTACCCAATCATGACCAGCGACTTGAAGAAGGCCAGATCCACCACGGTACAATGTACATGGCCCTTTGCTTTCTTCGTATCGAGATTTGGACAGTACGTGGCCGAACCCCGTGACCCAGTACTCACTTCTAGATCGGGTATGTCACTGCGTCTTGTAGTCGATTTCCGAAGTAAAGGCCGATGCTACCTCCTAGATTCATGAATACCATAATCGGCGCCTAAGACTGACAGTGTTAGTAAGTTTTCAAACTATTCGCTACGTATACTAACTCCATGCTGACTTGAAACGTTTGATATTCAGTGGTTCGCTGGAACATCAAGGGCGAAGAATGAATGCCATCCCTAAGTTCGTACGGTTTCCCATTCAATCCGGAATGAATAAGCATTACCGAACGTTTCTGGATTGATTTCCACACGACTGTCGTTGCATTTTTGCATAAAAACCTGCGGCCTTGTGCAATTTGCAAGATTGAAGTTCCTCCCCAACCTTCAAAGAATCAAATTCCAAGTTTTACTACCGAACTATGCGTGGTCTATACCTGGTTCTCGCTACAGCCATCCTTTCTCCATTGCACGCCGTGTCGGTGTCGGTAGATGTGATAGCCTCACAGAACCCTCACCCCGCCGTTCAAGTCAAGAGTCGCGCAGTCTCACCGAATGTGACGAGCTCCCTCCAACATAGGGATGTTCCTGGGCAGAAGGCGGTTTTCATGCATGTGGTGAGTGATCAGTTCATCGCGCGTCCTTATATTTAGCTGAAGTGCCTCGGATTGAAACTAGATCATGGGAAGTATGTGTTCATCAGATATTGATCTTCAAATTCTCCCTCACTTTGATCAATGCTTTTCAATTTGATGTAGACGTGTGAGTAACTATTTGGATTCTACTGATGCTTGTACAGTCGTGACTAAAACGTGCCGCCTTAGCTTTGGTTATACATTCGATAATTGGGTTCGAGACTTGACAACGATAAAAGCTGCTGGAATGTCAGGTTTTTTCCCGCTTGTTTGATCGTTTCTCAATTTCTCAATCTATAGTGACGCTGTCGCGCTCAACATCGGTAAAGCCAACGACTGGCAAATCGACCAAGTCTCCACCGCTTACGACGCAGCCGCCTCCGTCGGAATCTCGACCTTCATCTCCTTCGACTACTCTTCCTTCCCCTGCGACACCAATCTCACAATCTCGTACTTTAACAGTAATAAGGACAAGCCCGCTCAGTTCAAAGTTGATGGCGTACCCATGATTTCGAGTTTCTTGGGGCTATGCTTAGGGACTGACGGGTGGCAGAGTATCAAAAACCAGGGGGCATATTTGATGCCGTTTATTGAGGTGAGTGACGCGCAAGATTTGCAGGTAGGACGTCCTTGGGGATTTTTGCAACATTGGCATTGGTAAGTGGCCCATTGTACTTTCGTGTTTGTTCTTTTTTTGAAATCAGCTTCTCTTTACAGTTGGGGATGTGCATGGCCGCAAGGAAATGCCCCGAAGACTGTGAGTTTCTCTTGTCAGTGGTTGCTCCACGCGGGAATGCTGACGTTCTTTATTATTTATTTATTTCACAGACTGACGATGATAATTGGTGTACGTGTTGGCGTTCCACTTATGTCTTTAGTTTCCAATGAACAAGACCCAAACGACGTGTAGACTTGAGCAATCTCGGAGCCGGCCGTTTTGCCACAACCGTCAGTGCTTGGCTCTACGTTCACTACCCAGGAAACAACCGATACCTCCGTGGTGACGACCACTTACTTGCCACGCGATGGGAGCAGCTCATTGGCTTGAGGTCCAGTTTAAGATTTGTCGAATACGCTACCTGGTGCGTCCTTTACTGATTTTGCTCCTTTGCGGTATATCACTTACCCCTTTCGTATCAGGAATGACTTTGGAGAATCTCACTAGTGAGTAGAATAGCTCTTACGCGGAAGACTCGTTGCACATGCGCGTTTTTATCCCGCAGTGTTGCCCCTACTACGTCTGGTAACCAACCCGCTGGTAAGTTACAACACCCCGGCAATCGATATTTGTTAGATGTGATCTCGTTTTCTTTTCTTTATGCTGCAGGAACGACATGGGTGAACGGGTTCCCGCATACTGCATGGCTTGACATGAGCAAGTACTATATTCAATACTTCAAGAGTGGTAGCGCTCCTTCCGTTACGGTGAGTTCTGGCTGTCGCTTGTGTGGGCGTAGGAAATGGTAACTCACAAGTCCGTTTCTCGTTCATAGACAGAGTCCGTTTACTTCTGGCTACGCCCGAACCCACACAGCATTCAAGCAACTGGTGACAGTGTCGGGCAACCTACGGGATGGGATTGGGCTAGGGTAGGCTCCTTCGTTTTCCCCTTCTCACCTCCCCTTGAACCCTGAATAACTTTTCATCGTGATCCTCAGGACTCCCTCTACGCGGTCGTCTTCTGTCGTACCACCGGTGGCAGCTGTAGCGCTACGCTCAAAGTCGGAAACACGAGCCAGAGCTACAGTAATCTCCAGCCGGGACCTAACAAGCTAGAACTTCCTCTTGACGGTAACAGTTTCGGGACTGTTACGGTGCAAGTATTCAGAGATGGAGGAAAAGTTATTGATGATACGCCTTCAGCTAATACGTTCCAGTATACGAACTCTGCAGTGACTTGTGAGTTGCATCCATCGTCTTTGATTTACTATAGAATGAACATCGAGTTTTTCTAGACAACTTCAATGCCTTCGTTGGCTCTGCGAGTAAGTTTGCCTTCTTCTTTTGGTTTCCCATGAGGCTGAGATCCGTTTTCTAGCGGCCTCAATTTGTGGTTAAGGGCTTTTTGAATGGAATTATTTATGTGTTATCGTATATTCAATTCTTGCGTGCAAATTGAGTGTCAGATTACATGACCCCACAGTATGAGCATATGGCATCTGTGCCATAGCTTCCTGTAGGCCAACCTTTATCGATCATCGAACACGTAGCCAGAGTCAAAGCCAACTCGACTCTACAGGAACAAAGAAGCACGATCTGTAGCGGTATTAAGTATGACATATTACGCGAGAGTTCATCGCTACAAAGTCCCTATATACCCCCCCAAAAAAAAAGAATCCTTGAGCTCTTATGTACCCCATGAGTCTGCCTGCAGCTCGGTCGCATTAAACCAACGCTCTGCATTATCATGAAAGCCCTTTGCTGGGCCCTCCCTCAAACATGTGCACCTATCAAGCTGCTGAGGACACTCATAGCCCCATCCTTGATGCTGATAACCCATATCGGTAAACTGCATGACCTGATCCTTCCTCAAGGACATGGCAAGGCCCAATGAATGTACAGGCGAATCGGACCATCGTTCATAGAAGAAACCGCCCTCTTGCTCCAGATAATCGAAAAATTTTGTGTAAACTTCGCTTTCCCAAACGGATCTGTGAGATATTTCGAAGTTGTTGTACATGCACATTCGTGTCCATTCGGGGTTGGAAGCTTGACCTTGCAAGGCTTTTTTAATGCCTGATTGACCGGACCAGACGAAACCGAGATTGGCGTTGGGTGGGATGATATGGGAATGGGTGGAGAGGAAGTAGGAGGCGTTGGATGCGAGGCTGGGTTGGACAAAGTCTGCGTCAGGGGAGATTTGGATGAAACCGTAGAGTTTGTTGGAATCGATGAGGCGTTGGACTGGGTCATAGGGCTGCCAGAGAGGGAGGATTGGGTGAGTTGAACGAAAGGGGGAAGAGGAACGAACGTACGATATCACAATGAAATTCTATGTCAGTATCCAACCTCCAAAGCCACTCGTAATTTGCGATGGCAGGATTACGCCAAAAGAAGCCAGAGTAGAAACGACACATTTGTCTATAACCCGTTGAGAAACCGATGCTTTCGAGGGAATGTTGGACAAGGGATTTGTCGAGGTGAGAAGGTATGTCCCAGGATTCTTTTGTGACGGTCGCGAATTTGGCGCGGCCCTCTGTGATCCAATCAATCTTTTTCTTATCTTCGTTGCTGACGGCTGCCAACTCATCCTCGGTCATGAAGAGAACGTAAGGGTATTTGAGACGGCGGTTGAATCTGTTTTCGACATTATAAAGGGCTAAGATGGCTTGGTGAACCCGAGAGGGTGGGAGGAGCATGAAGATTACTGCATTCGGTTTTATGGTGGAGGATGAGGGCGACAATTGAGAGGTGGTGTAAGAAACGTAGGCTTTGTGAGAGGGAAAGATGAGGAGGAGAACGGCGAAGACTAGGAGTGAGCAGAGGATTAGTTTTGAGCGAGAGGGGGGCATGGTGAATGGAGAGAGAGATAGAGTGAGGCACTGTTTCTCATTAAAAGCGCGGGAAGAAAACTGACAAAGTTGTAATTGAATGATTGACCTGGATATTGTTATTCCACTAAGAGTCACAAACAGCTGTTCAAGGGAGATTCGAGCGGAAAAGAGTAGCAGTCGTAAAAGAAGGAGGGAAAGTCCAAGAAATTCCAAGACAATCCTATATATCCTATATATAATGGGACAAAGATCCTATATCCTATATATAATGGGACAAAGAGACCTGATTATCAGCGATTATCAGCGATTATCTCCAAAAAATGATCTATGCGACAGGACCAGGGTAAATTAAAGCGGAGATCGAAATTTCCTGCGTGCACGACAATGTCCCCTCCCTTTGAGCTACAGTAACGTAGTATTTTTCATGTTCCTGTTTATTTATTCCTACTGTTATCTGACATGCATCTATACTTCAACTGTTATGAGATGTAACTTTTATATTCCCACACACTTTTTTGGTAATAATTTGTCATCTCTCACTGTCTCCTCTCCCCTTCTCTAACTGTACTGTTTTTCCACAGGTTACAGGTTTTTCTGTGCATGGGACAGGGAGGGAATGGGGTAGGCCACCCTGTACAAAGTTCTGTACACAGTACAAGTCCTCCACCTGCTATTTATGTCACCCACTATACAACATGTACTGATTTGGCACAGAATACTTTCCCCATGGGTTTGTACCTGTAAAATGGGATAGAGCATGGCCATACCTGCAGATAGGGAAGTTGGAACAGCACGGGTTGGTGGGTTTTCCTGTGCATGGGATGGGGCTGGAATGGATTCGTCACCCTGTACAAGTCCCATACCCACCATACTTTTTTCCATGGGTAACGGGTAGGACAGGTGTAATTACGCCTCTGACACAGGATGTTCACAGAACAGGTCATGTGATATGAATACAGTGGGCCAAGGGACACAAACTTTCCCCCCATGGGTGATTCATGCTGTTCACTACCTGCAGAACTCCTACAGAGCACAAGTAAGCAGGTGTATAAACATGCAAAAAAACTCGGCACAAAGGGCCGGGTCATAAGCTTGTAAATATTCAATAAATAAATTCATATTCCCACACTTTTCTCGCTTCTCCTTCCACCACTTTCCTTCATTTCCTTCATCATCATGGCCGTCTCGCTTCAAGTCGTTGGTGTCGTGAGCTTCTACATGGTCGCCGCCCTCATTATGGTTTTTGTCAACAAGCTCGTCCTCAATGCCGCTCCCAATCTCACCGTCCTTTTCATGTTCTTCCAATCCACCACCACCGTTGTTCTCCTCATCTTGACCTCGTTCCTAACCCCCCTCGTCCAGTTACCCCAACTGTCACTATCTGCAGCACGAAATCTCACGCCTCTTATTATCGTCGACACCGCTGGTTTTGTTTTCAACGCTCTCTGTTTACGAGACGTCGAAGCGGCTTTTTACCAGATCGCGCGAGGGATGGTGTTACCTTTGACTATTCTCGTCGTGTCATGCACTTCTCGACAAGCACCTTCTCTGAAAGTTGTTGGATGTGCTACGATCGTTACATTGGGTTTCTTCATCGGCACATCCTTCCCCGCCGGCCTCCCCGCCAAATCAGTCATGTCCCCCACAGCTTTGTTTTACGGTTTCCTTTCTTCCATGTCTATTGCACTCCATGCTGTACTCGTCAAATCTTCATTACCTTACGTGAATGGAAACCCAACCATGCTCTCATTCTGGTCCAACTTGGGGTCTGCATTGCTTCTCGGGGCATTATCTCTCCTGAAAGGCGAAGTCGTGGAGTTTATGGGTATGACGACCAAGGTGGATTGGGATTGGAACACATTCTTGTGGGGAAATATCGTTACGGGTGTGTTTGGGTTTTTGATTAGTATTGCCGGGATTTTGAGTGTCAAGGTGACGAGTCCGGTTACGCATATGTTTAGTAGTGTTAGTATAGTCCCTCTCCCTCTCTCTGGTGACGAGTGCTGATTTTGAGCTACATTAGGCTGCACGGAGTGTTTTGCAAGTGTTTTTGGGTGTCAAGCTTTTTGGAGACGTGTTCACGACGTAAGTTCTCCCTTTCTTTCTTACCTCCTCTGCTCTATAACCATGTTCCATTGTAGTCAACGAGCCATGTCAGTGTTCACAATCCTTGTGGGGACTTTGTTATATACCTATATCAAAACTCAAGAACCGAAAGCTGCACCGGCGTCTGTTTTGCCAACAACGAAACAGGATGCGGAGAGTCAGGCGAAACTTTTGCACAACGAAAAGGAGGAGGGTTGATGGCGATTCAATCTCGGACCCAAAAAATGTTGTTATTGGGGGCAAGAGGGGATGTTAGAGGCATTTATGTGGCGATCTTACATGGCTTACACCTATTTCTCTATTTTACTATGCTTTCACCATTATTCATGGACTCGAGCTTGTTGTCTGTAATTTTTTCAGTTGGCTCGCTGAATACTACGCTCCTTTTCGCCTGCAACTTGTCCCCGTGGCTGTCGCTTCGATCACACCACCATTTCGAAGAGTGCAGGAATGGTTCTATGCCTGCCTTGCCGGGCCGTGACTTGCCGGCGTCGAGGTCAAGTCCGAATTCATCTTTAATTTATTGGCACCGGGAATGTTCTGACACGAATAGTGTAAACAAAACCCATTGAGCTAAATCTGAAACTGATGTGTACCACAGCCCGCCCAGGACTGTTTCGTGATAGATGGCGAGATGTGGGAACGTGATCATGTTGTAGAAGTCTTTTGCGGTTGTGTTCCTTCTGCATGTGCCTTTCGAACTATCTCCACCCGGCCTTGGCTTCCGTGCCGTAGTATCAGTTGTGCCGACGCCGGTCTATCTCGGCGCGAAATAAGCGACTGATATGGGGTCGGCGGCTTCTGCATTTGATCTAACAGCACACGTCGCCATCGAAATATCTTGTTCGCGTAAGTTCTGACGGACAAACGACAGCTAACTCGCTGGGCCAAGCTACTGGACGTCACCCAATGCCCTAACGCTAACAGGATCTTTTAATTATGTATATAGTGGCGTAACATATACCCTACCCCGCTGCTTGTACCTATGTTGTAAAGCGGAAGGAAAGGAGGTACTAATTACGAGTAACGACGTGTACAACGAGATAAAGAGCGGATTCCATATGGTAAATGGATGACAAACGAGGGAGGGATTGTAGAGATAACAACAAAAACATCAAAGAAAAGAGCAAGCATACTAAGGCTAATAAAAATGATTTACATGGACCTAAAGGTAAGATAGCTTGAAAATCCCAGACGAGAGTACCAGTGATAGATATGTACGAAATCAAAAAGTCCAATGAAAACAAGCGTTCAGAATAATGACTAGTCCGGGTCCTCCCTTTAGGCTGCCCACGCAATCCTCAACTTTTTGAATACATCTCCCTGCAACGACGAGGTCGAACCGAGTTTCTCCTCCAATGACGGTAACGACAAAGCTTCCGGATCCATCCCCTCTGTCCCTTCAGGTGGCACTTCAAACATGTACTCTGGTTCGTCACAATCTCCCCTGGGCGTAGCCAAGACGTCGGAGCTGTCTTCGCTTCCACTTCCACTTTCCGCGCTCCCCTCGGTTTCAAGAGAACTCGAACGCGTGGGAGTGGTCATGTCTGCAGGTGACACTGAGGGTGCGTCCGTGGGTAGAGGAAGGACAAGTGCACCCAAGGCCCTCTTATCCACCTTTCCATTCTTCGTCATCGGAAAGTCATCCAATGCTAACCATTTGGTAGGTACAGCGTAGTACGGTTGTATCTCTTTCGTGGCAGCTTCGACAGCAGGTATGGAGACGGTGGAGGGAGTGACGAAACCCCAAAGATCTCCAGGTGGTAAAAGGAGGGCTAGGGCGTTTGTTACTGGCGGGTGGCGCTGTATATCAAATACATACTGTTAGTGAGTGGGAAGGGAGGAAGAGGCGGGGACAGGTAAACGCACTCGCATAGCAGTACCAACACCATCTAATTCCACTCTGAACCCTTTGACTTTGACCTGATCATCCACCCTCCCCATATGATCCAATTGACCATCTTTCCTCCACCGTCCTAAATCACCCGTGTTGAACATCCTTGCACCGTCAGCATCCACAAACGGATCCTCCCTCCACCTCTCTGAGGTTCTCTCCGGTAGATTCAAATACGATGTAAGATTCGCACCGATCCCACCGACCCACATACACCCTGCCTCGCCAACCGGCATCGGTTGGCAGGTCTCGGGATGGAGAATGTACACATTCGTATTCGGAATCGGTTTCCCAATAGACAGAGGATACCCAACCGTATGCTTTTGAACCGTATTACAGATACTAATCTCCGTAGGCCCACAGCAATTGTGGAAGTCGGTATACTCGGCCCACGTATCAGCCAAGGATTGTGGACACGGTTCACCGCCTACGATAACAGCTTTGATGTTTGGGTAAGAGGATGGATGGTGTCGGGTGAGGATGGAAGGGGTTGAGATGACGATGTCGACAGTTTTGAGGAGGGAAGCCCAAGCGGCAGATGAATTGCCGCGAAGACAGAGGGTGCAACCGTTGTAAAGAGAACCAAGAATTTCCCACGCGCCCATGTCGAAGGCGATGTTGAGGAGTTGAGCGACACGGAGACCTGGGGCCATGCCAATGTTTGCTGGAGGACCAGAGATGACTGATAAAGAATTATAGTGAGATGGTGTGTAGGCGGTATAGGGGTTACTCACCGTTGGCGGCACCAATATGTTTGACGTCTACGCCTTTGGGACGACCTGTTGTACCGGAGGTGTAGATACAATAAGCACCATCTTCAGGACTTGTGAGGTCTTCGACCTTGGACGAATTGGCATTGGATTTTTCGTCTTCGTCAATGACCTCCTCTAAAACGACAGCGCTTGGTACACGATGAGAAAATTCTTGTACAGTGAGTACCACAGTTGGATTGGAGTCTTCCAAGACAAACTGTAGAGTGTCGTCTGTGATGGTAACAGCATCAAGCGGTACGTATTGACCACCACTTTTCAAAACAGCTACGATGGCGACGACGAAAGGGATGTTTCTTTTTGCCAGTATACATACTCTTTTCCCGGGAATGATTCCTGCGGCTCGTAAACGGTGGGCAAGGCGGTTGGCTTTGAGGTCAAGGTCGTGATAAGTGATGGTGGATAAAGCGGGATCTTCTACAGCGATAGCGTGTGGTTGAGTGCGTGCATAATGTTCAAAGGAGTGGTGGACGATGGGGATTGGGATGGGACGTTTTGGACCGAATCCGAAACGGTAAAATAGTGCTCTGTCGACGGGGGAGAGGGGGTCCATGAGATAGGGAGAGGGAAGGGGGAGAAGGGGAGAAACAACGAAATTAAGGGAAAGGGATGTATTATTTGTTTTGTGCCTTGATTTGATTATCTCACCAGATGCCGCTTCCGGATCGACATCTGCCGAAATAAATACTATCGGCATGTTGGGCACGGACTGATCACGGAGGTGAGCTCTAGATATAGGACCGATGGCCGGAGTAGGTTCCCGCTGTCTCGACTGTACCTCTTCCTCGACCTCGCCTGTCCCTGTCTATACGCCACTACTTAGTTGTCGACGGAGTCAATGTAACTGTAACTTAATGATACCAAAGTCAGCCTGACTTGGACAATTACAATTCAACCTGTCGATCCATCCATCGGCCCGGCTGAACACTTGTCAACACTTTCTCTTCACCACCATCATCGATCCGGTGTCAAGTTCACCCATGTCGTCTTCTTGGGTGTATGATTCACAGACAAAGTCCTACCAACGACCTTTGGGCTCGAGTGAACTCGCCTACTATTACCCTTCATTACAGAATGGTCTCGGTGATATGTAAGCTAAAGTACTCATACCTCCTTCCAATCCATCTATTCAAGCTACCTACCAGGTTTCTCCACATTGCATTTCGCGCTCAAAAACGCCTCGTAACGACAGAAAGAGTCGTTGGCGCGTGGACTGTTTTGAGATCTCGACATCCCTCTCTCATGTCGCGAGTGGTTGAAGATGAAAACGGAATACCGCGATTTCGGTTGGTTTTCGGTGCCTCTTTTTTTTTTGTTGTTTTACAGTTTAAGATATCCCGTAGGTTCTCCCCCTACACAAAGACAGAAGAGGCCTTAGCTGATACTAGCCAAGTAACTTATTTCAAAAACGATGCGAAAGAAAGTGAGTGATCGTTTTGTTGCCGCCGATTTTCAGTTTAGCGTGTAACCAATCATGGTAAATTATTCTTCTTCCAGAACTGATATCGGATTACATGAACGGCCCAAGAACCCTCTCATCTTCAAAACTTTCTTATGTCATCATCTCCGAACGGAATCCTAATTCGTCTCAAACGGAAGGAGAGGAAGCGCACGCGGAATATGATTTATTGATGTGTGCACCCCATTATCTGGGTGACGGCGCCTCGTTGCATCAGTGCACTCACGAGTTACTGTGTTTGCTGTCCAACAACTCGGACACGCAACTGAAAGCACAGATTTTGATCGATCCGAATAGGGATGTGGATTGGGTGAGTTTTCGGATGGTTTATTCTGGTTTAGCTTTAAGAGTATTCATCCTCAATATGCGCAATACTGTGTCGGAAAGCACGGAATTCTTCCACTCGCAGCGGAAACCCGCTTGAAACCTCTGATTTCTGACACGAGTCGATGGGCAAAAGCGGCTTCAGAGGTTAATATTGCGCAAACGTTGAGGAAGGAGATTGTACGTGGTCTCCCCTACACTGGATTTTATACTCAGAATTGATTCTGTCCTCTCACTCCAGGGTGGGCACACATTCCCTCGTACACCACGCGGACCTCAAAACACAGTCCTCAACGAATTCGCGTTCACGGAAGAAGAAACGTCCAGAATCCTAGCCAAGTGCAAAAAGCACGCGGTGACGATTAACAATGCCATGTTTATCGTTTGTGCTGTTGCTTGGGCGAGGGTGCTTGGTGTCAAAGGGAAGTGGGAAGACCCGGTGATGATGTACACCGCTATCAACCTTCGCCCGTTTCTTTCCCCTCCTCCTTCGATTGGCGGTTCTCATTCTCCGTCCTATTGGTTTGTGGCATTATCCTACTACAATATCGTCCTCCCGTCTTTCCCTCCAGCCCCAACCCCCGAAGGAAAAGATTCAGAACGTCACGGTGTGTTTTGGTATAGGACGAGAAACGTGAAAGCTCAAACCCGGAAGATCGTTGTCAATTCGAGCTTTTTAAAAGATCGAGCTCTTAGGATGGCAGATTTCAGAGCTGCGCGGGTAATACCACGGGGGAGAGGGAAAGAAGTGGTATTGCCTACTCTTCCTTCCCAGGCTTCCGAGGCGCAAGCGCCATCAAAGTGTCTGCTGGGTCTATCTCTCATAGGAAACCTGGACTCCGTGTATACCCGTTCATCTTATGCACGAGACGAGAACAACCGGCCCAAGATAGACCTCCAGACGGTTACAACGGCCAGTCGTCAAAAACAGGGAGGAATGTTGTTTTTGGAGCATACGTTTGCGGGGAGGTTAAATTTACATCTTTGTTGGGACGAGAATGGGTTTGAGGATAAGGTTGTGGAGGCGTTTTGGGATGGGGTGAGGGGGGTGGTTAGGGAATATCTCTTATGATGGAAAGGGGAGGGGGCTTGGATAATGTTCTCATTACGCCGTTGTCAGGATCTTTATCTTGCCACGAAGGTATGGAATCACCGAATTAGCCAAGCGGCTTGTGTGGCAGCATCGGCGTTAATCTATTACTCACCTCTGTTTCTCATTTATTTTCCATGCAAGAAATCATATTAGCCATTCCTCTTTTCATTCCCGTACTAGTTACTCTTGGTCGAACTGCCTTCAATTGCCCGCTTCGAATTCGACTTCTCTTCGTTTCCGGCTGAATCCTAAAACAGAAAATTGTCTTGCGTCGACTCAGCACGGAACATGGAACGATATACGGAAGGTACGAATTACTACGGATCACTTGAGATACAAGGGATGGAAGTCTCTGGGAGAACAGAAAAGGAAGGCATTATTCGTCCTCTTGAGGTAATTTCATGACTACCTCCCCATCATCCACTGTGTCGCCATCCACGGCATATTCCCCATCCTCAGGCTCCGCTTCATCCAGCATAACATTCATGCCATTCTGCTTCAACATGAAGCAGTGACTTAACAGTGTTCCTTATGCGGCGGTTGCTATGACGAATTCCAGTACTTCTGTTTTGTCTGATTAACGTTTTTTGTGGCTAGCTATACACAGAAGTCATACAAAGCAATCGATCAATGAGAACAGATGCAACGAGTTGCGACCGTCGAGCACTCCGAAGCCTGTACGTACCACACCTCAGTCTTTTCTCCCACTTTGCCCACGACTGTCTGTGCCGCCTTCTCCAACCGCTCGCGGAAGAACCTGATAACAGACACACAAGAATATTCGAGGTGCCGCCAATACCCCACCTCCGACAACTCTTCCTTTGCGGCTCTCGAACCCAGAAATCGTCTGCAGCTGCATCTAACCCCAATGACCCTTCCCAATGACGTGGATATCTCTTTCGCTGTATCCACACAGTGGCGCCATGGTCGGGTACTTCATGAGAATGTCGCACCCCCGTAGCTGATCGGGTCTCGGTGACTCGCGGCAAGTGAAAAAGTCCCAGATCGAGCCCGCGAATTACCAGAGGATGGAGGATGCATGTCGATGAGATGGCACTCAGCTTCTCCTCACGCATCCATCTCGCCGCTCGCAGCATCAACAAGACTCTTTCTCTCGCTTTGACTTGTAATCTTCCAATTTTATCTAACCTATTCTTTGGCGTTCAGGTTTGGATACGCGGATTCACGGGGTTTTCTACCTCACCCAGCCCAGTCCCTCCCGGCCAGTCTCCAGCAACCCTACTCTTCTCGTGTTTCCTTTCATCTCTCTCCACCTTTTCCCTCTCGTCCATCGTGAGCACACATCACATTACGGGACGATCTCAAAGCCCACGATCTCAACTTTCCTCTTGCATGGACTCGGAGATCACTGTAGTACTAGCTGGCCCGGCGATGCTGGGCCCGAAACTTCCTAGAACGTTTGTCACTTCCTATCCTCCCTCCTCGGACTCCCTCTTCCGGCAACACATACTAGCCATGTCACAGAAGATCCACAACCCTTATGAGATCGATTTGGATATTGTCTCTTCGACCGTATATTACCATCATTCGGAACCTCTAACCCCCGAACAAATAAACTCAGACAGCTTTCGGTATCCTCGCCAAGAGACACGTCACATACTCATAACGCCATGGGCATATGTAGGATTTCATCACAACCTACTTCCTCAACAGACGCCGCTTCAAGTGATCATCGTAACAAAATCAAGGATCTCGATCCAAAGGGGTGGGGTGGCTGTGTAAAGGAGTGGTGGAGTTTTATATCTGAGACTGTAGAGCTTGTGGATAGAACTGATAATAGAAAAGATCATACCCACATTGGCAAAAACTCAGTTCGAACTAATGCAAACTTTGTACAAATTTGCTGGAAATATTCCAAAAATATTCTGAATGGCATCCTTATTTGCACAATTTTGTGACGAGTGGAAAAACACACTAACTAGCACGGTTAGTCAAATTTGTGCGAATTGGAATTGATTCGCATTTTGGGTTTTCAGCCTGAGGCTGAAATCACGTAAAAAAAAAAAATAAAAAAAAATGGCAAGTGGCTCCTCAAGCAGCATGGTACCCCCGTGTATCATCCTCCGAATCCCTCACATCTCCACCCATGGAACCGAGATGAGCCTTCGGAACAACATCCTCCTCCTCAAGAAAATCAGACTCCGTTTGCCTAGAAACCTTAGCTCTCTGAAGACTCATAGCAATCGTAGTTTCAGAACGTCCATTGCTCCCCTGGCGATTGGCCTGGCTTCCGTTCGAATACTTGCTCGTCGAATTCGAATTGTTGGTAGATTTCTCAGTTGAGAATCCGAGACCCACTCGAACGATGATCAACGTTGGGACCATTGCCTGCCAGTGGTGAATTTAGGGTGAATATTTACTATATTTCTGCCTAGACGGCTCGGAGGGAAAATCTTCATGAAACTGGTACTCACTAAGATTTGGCAAGCAGGGAAATAAATAAAGTCCTATAATTCCGTGAAATTCATGTAAAAAAAAAGTTGGGGAAAGCAAGTCGACGTACCGCACTCGTTAACGTCGTTCGATAGAATATCAATATTAGGAACGTCGTGAGCGCCGACGTTATCCCCGATTCGATGCTAACACAAGCGGAAGGAAGTCAACAATAGTTGGGGTGAGTGTGGGGGAACAAACGGCGAACGCACATGATGATGATGGCCGTATAATATCTCTGTCGATAACTACGACCAAGAACCTGCGAGGTTCGACGGCCGTAGTACCAAAGTCGTCCAGCTGTTCATCGCGATGAGGAAACAGGGAAACAGATCAGTACCAAGAGGAAGGAATCAGCGTCGGCTTCGAAAGTAAAGACACCTTGACCCGGCGCCAGGTGGGGTGAAACGACTTACCGATAAGACCAGTTACAGTGATGTTAGTAGCACAAGTGAGGGAGAAGGACGCCATCCCATAAGCGTAGATGTCAAAGTTTTGCAACACGGCTCCCGGGTCGGTTGTACTCTGGCCATAAACGGCGAGACAAGAGAGCGCTATGATCAAGAATCGGGATGAGAACTTTTTGTCAGATCTCGAACTTCTTAGGACTGATTCATGGGCGCACCGGTGGAAGCAAACCAGAGAATGACTGGTAGAATGAGGATGTACTTCTTAAAGCTCCACACAACATAGAGTCGATAAATCTGGTAAAGAACGCTATGAGAAAACCAACGGGCATCCAGAGACAAATTGAAGATTACTTACCAAGACAGCATCGGATACCGCACTTTGGTTAAAGTTTCAACGCCTTCGTGTTCCGTAGTCCAAAAGAAACGTACATAACGAGAGCGAAGAAACTCTCCCTAACAAGATTGCTCCAGATCCAAAACTCCTCAAAGTACTCCGTCGGTCCTTCAGGTGTATCACCGTGTAGAATAAAGGCAGCGTAAGCTCTAGCGAAATCAGCAATGATGAGACCCGTCGCAAGCGTAAAAAGAGCGACGGCGGAAATTAAAAGGGTTTTGTTCGCCCCTCCACCCGACTTCCTCCCTCTGTACAGAAGAATGTAGATACAATGGCAAAAGAGGACGGTGTATATCCCTGGAAGTGGGAATTGGGTTCGTCAGCTTCGACTGTATTTTGCCCTCGCGAACTGCGACGTACCGTAGAATAGGGTTTCTACCTATAATCGGACGCAGATGATGAGCCCGCAACTTCATAACAGCGAGGGGGAAGGTTCTTTGACTTACCCACAATGCTACGAACCGGACCTATCGTTTGAGCGATTCATTGTCAGTGAAAAAAACATACCAAGGGGAGAGACCAGAACGTACTGTCGATAGTGGCAGCTCTTTGATCATTTGCTGAACGATAGAAGAAGAGCGGGGACAACCTGAAACTGAATAGAAAGCTTTTAACTTTGGTTACTTCACAATCTAGATGCTCTCACCTCGAGTATGGGCGCTTCTCCCACAAAAGGTGGTCACCACCTTGATACCATCTCCATCGATTCTGATGACACTAGCCTTGGCGGGGGCTCAGAGTGGTCCAAACACGGGAGAACGTGATTGAAGTCAATTAAAGTCCATGAAATCCATACCCGATGACGCCGGACCCGACGTACGTCGCGCGAGGTTTTTGGTGTTACCCGCGAAAGCGGCGCTACCGCAGTACGGGAGTGGATGGCCTTGACGAATATCAGCGTAAGTCATCTCTACCTCTATCAGTTTTGACAGTGCTCGTGAGCTGGCGGTTTCGTAGCGACCCGTACAGGAAGGGAGCTTAATCTCCAAGCGTCTGCCGACCAGATGAAGACCTGGATCTATTAATATTCATACTAATTGAGAAGTGATAAACTCACCAGAATGAGAAGTAGCATCGAAGGAGTACATGGCAGAATAGAACGCCAGCGTTAGGAACGCGAGTTTGAATATAGTAAGTTATTAGTAACCACAGTAGAACAATCGCGATGCTGATACTCCTGATCGTCAAACGGTACAGAGGGTCACGCTTTAAAACCCGGTCGACGTCTAGTAGCCGCATAAGAATATCTTCCCGGAGCGCGGCTCGGTGGGAAGCAGTTTGAAACTAAAATCATCCAGTCGGCCTTCATGTGCATAGCGACTCCGAGGACATGGCGGGCCAAATGCGTTGATCTATTCATTAGGCTGTACTTACCACCCCTGTTTCTCATTTATTTTCCATGCAAGAAATTAGACTAGACATTCCTGTATTAGCTTCCTTGCTCTTGGTCGAAGGTACGGATGATTACGGGGTAATTGAGATACAGGGGATGGAAGTCTCTGGGAGAAAAGAAAGGGGAGGCATTCATCCTCTTGAGGTGATATCATGACTACCTCCGCATCATCTACTGTGTCGCCATCCACGGCATATTCACCATCCTCAGGCTCCACTTCACCCAGCATACCATCTGCTTCAACATCCACCTTACCACAATCAGGGTCGTCAAATTCCAGTGCCTTACACAGGCGAGGGGTAGTGTATAGTACCTGAACATCCGAGAAATCTTGCATTTTGACAACGTCCACAACATCGGGTGGGTTCATCACCAGAGGGGTGATGAGACATTCCTTCATCCGGGGAAGACACCCCAACCTGGTAAAACGCAGTCGTCCCGGCCATGAATCCGGGGTTGTCTGCACCAGAAACGTGCGGATGGAAGGAGAACCGGAACACCAATCCCAACCGCGTTTTTTGCCTGGATTTTCATGATCAGAAGCGTACTGGTTATGGTTGGGGCGAGGGTGGTCGCGCACATTAGGTTGTCGTAGTCAACTTGTTCTATTTCCACACGCGGCGGTGAGCGCTTGAGCGGTCACACAGGAAAATCAAGAAGAACAGCGAGAGAGTCTTGTGAATGCTGGACGCGCGAGGAGGAGTCATCTCATCCTCTATACTCGGTCTTATCTCGGACTCATGGCAAACCGGCACTTACCTGAAAGTACCTGTGGCTGTGCGTCCCGACCCACCGGACGTCCGTTCCTACACATCGAGTATCTGTCATAAACTATACCCCATTAATAACTCGATACCGTGTATATAAGCTCCCGTAGTTGTCTTTCTTTCCCCCTGCCTGTCGGAGATGCGCTTCGCTATCAGTGGCACCCTTGGATTAGCTGCCGCAGTTATAGGCGCCAGAGCACAAGGTAACGGTGAAATATCCATTGTAGCGGTTCATCATCCAGTTCTCATTTCTGTCGTTGTCCGCATCTATTACAGGAGGATTATTTACTTCCTTATCCCAAATAAAGGATACCCATTACGATTTTGTAATTGTTGGTGGTACGCGTTCCCGAATGATTTCCGAACAAACTCTCTCACCCCAATCTCTTTAGGCGGAACCGCTGGTAGTGTGCTCGCGAACCGGCTCACTGAATCCGGGGAACATAGCGTTCTTGTCGTCGAAGCAGGCATAGAGTGCGTTCCCGAGCATCGTTTCGTATCTACATGAGCTGACGCCCGAGCGGGTTACTTCTACTAGTCATAAAGGACTTCTCGATCTCGTGATACCACTTTTAGCGATCAACTTACGAACAAATGGCACCATTACGAATTGGAACTATACAACGGTTCCTCAGCGGGGAGCGCTGAATCAAAGTCTTGAAGTAGCAAGGGGATTTGTGCTAGGTGGAAGCAGTAGCATCAGTATGTTGTTTCCATTTTTATCGTATAGGTCAACTTCGGGAATCTGTCTGATTGCCTTCTCAGATACTCTACAATGGTACCGTGCCTCAAACTCTCTCTGGAACACATTTGCGCGGCTCAGTGGTGATGAAGGATGGGGATGGAAGTCGGTGGAAAAGTATTACTTCAAGGTGACCTCAATCCTTCTTTCAATCCAATGTCAATTTTGAATTAGTCCCGTTCATTCTCACGCCGGAATCAGACGTCTAGCCTGGTTACTCCCCAAGATGGACGAGACATATCTACAGAAACCAACTCCCGCGCTCATGGTAGTGGTCCGCTCAACGTCACCGTAAATGGGTTTGTATTCGATATCGATACCGTTTTCGAGGAAGCAGCGAAGAATTCGACGCGTTTCCCTTACAATCAGGATTACAACTCAGGAAATTCGCTTGGAATAGGTGACCACTGTTTCCTAGTTTCTCTCAAGCGCAAACCGAACTTTACATGTAAAAAAAAAAACTCTTTTTAGCTTGGGCACAATCCACAACTGGCGGTGGGGTGAGGAACAGCGCTGCTACGGCCTATCTTGACCCTGTCATGAGCCGACAGAACCTGGATGTTCTCATCAATACTCGAGCAACCAAGATTCTTTCATCATCCTCACACCAGGGTAAGGGAGAGCCCATGATGAACGTGGTTCAACTAGCAACAGATGCAAACGGTAAGGCCAAATTTTTTGCTACATAGAGATTCCAAGGAGACTCTGACCGACCTATCCTTAGGCCCTCGAGTGAACATCACTGCCAGAAAGGAAGTCATTCTTTCCGCCGGAGCGATCAACACTCCACAAATTCTCCTCATGTCCGGTATCGGTCCCAAAGAAGACTTGGAAGCACTCAACATCGACGTCGTCTTGGATTCGCCTGCTGTTGGTTTGAATCTCACAGATCAGCCGGCCATACCGATCGTGTTCAACGTTACTTCTGTTCACACATTCACCGACCTTTTACGGAAACCAGAATTATCAGAGCAGCTGCTACAGCAGTGGCAAGAAAACCGAACAGGCTTATATGTCAATTATCCGGGCTCAATAGTTGGAAACTTCAAACTACCTCCGACTTTTAAAGATGTTTCGTCAGGAGATGGAAGTGCAAACATCGGGTTTGTTACCGTTGTACGTTTCTCGTTCGGTTCTCTCTTGCGATGTATGATGTTTGATATACTTTCCCTTTTTTCCTCGCGTATTTAGGATAGCTTTTTGGCCGCACCTCCGGTACCTGAGACTGGCGAATTCATTAGCATGTTACTCGCCGTTCTCAGTCCTAGCTCTCGTACGTTGCGCTCCTTTACTTATATAAAAAAAACCGTTGCTTCTATGCATCTTCTTATATAGGTGGGTCTGTGAAGCTCGCCACCACCAATCCCTTCGACGCGCCTCTTATTGATTTCGGGATTTACTCCTCCGATCTTGACATCAAAGCGCAAGTTCAAGCAATGAAAATGGTAGACGAGATCTTCGCTTTACCCCAATTCAACGGAATCTTCCTCGGTCCATATGGGGATCTAGCACTGGCTAAAACTGACGAGCAAAAGGCCGATTTCGCTAGACGGAACGTTGGCGTATACGACCACGCGTCTTGTTCTGTCTCCATGGGACCAGGGGGTGTTCTTGACTCTCATTTGAGGGTGAAAGGCGTTAAAGGACTCCGAGTCGTCGATGCTTCTGTTTTCGTAAGTTTAGTTTTCCATATTCCTCTTGAGTTCTGACGCGATGGTTTTTTTTTTTTTACTCGATTTTTTCAGCCCATGATACCTGAATCTAATACTCAAGCTCCCGTTTATATTGTTGCTGAAAGAGCTGCAGATCTGATCAAGGCAGATTACCACTCGTTTTCAGTGAGCTGAAAATTTTCACGTGATTGTGATTAGCCTTTTATGGTTTATCAGTAATTTTCAGATCCAATTATCGCTGATTCAATCTTCTACGATAGGTGGCTCAATGTAGACTAGATGCAAAAATCTGACAACAATAACGATCATACTTTTTTGACACATAAAAGAAGCCAATACCTCTCCTTTGTGTCATTCCCTGGATCCCTCGAACTGGTGCAAACATGAGAAAGGAACCTGTATGTTGTTGCCTGTACACCCACTATATGCACATGTCCTTGTACACTAACCCACCACTGCATATACCACTGGCATACCTTCTACCACTACATGTGCTATACTATGCACTGCATTCATATATATATTTAAGCTTGGAACCATAACGCAGGTGAGACAAGACAAATGTCCTTTTTCGGAACCCTAATATTAAGCGCTTGCGTCAGCGTCACCTGCCAAATGTTAGCGTCTGCGTCATCTGGTGTTATTTTTCCCCACAGATCCTTCTTCACATCGTCCTCCGTCTTATTCATGTCAATATCTGCACTCAAGATAGCCAAGTCTGCATCCTTGCCAAGCTATATTCAGAACAGGAATATTTGATCATGTCATCTACACTCTCTTTCACATGGTGCACATTATATAGTTGAAATCACATATGGGTATTTGTTCTTTAATTTTGGTCGTGTCGCTACCTGCACCTTCATGATGTGCCAGATTATACTGTATGCCTTTACAGAACTTTATCTACCCTTGAAACCCAGATAACAAATTGTTCAAGTGTGTTGCCAACAGTGGCTCAATTGTAAGGTCAGGTGCTGGAAGCATGACTCTGAACCTTAACTCTTCAGAGTCATGCTTTTGAGGCCTGATACTGAATAGGATAGTACTACCATGCCGTTCAACAACTCATTACAATCATATTTTCAGAAACCACCAACCCTCACATACTGTCAGCTAAATTTAGAACATGTGGGTGTCGATTGAATTGTGGAATATATTAAGGTTTGTCTACAAAGCACATAGCAAACTTCAAAAATTTACAGCTCCACAGCACTGCTTCTTTTTTTTTTATAGTCTTGTTTGTCAAGTTCCAGCCATGTCTTTGCGAATGCATCTATTCATTTATCTTGCCATCCCTGCCAGTCTACACTTGGAGACCCTGAAGATGGTATTTTGGCCACTGCATTACGACTATCCGCATCACTGCTGCTGCTTCCTAGGAAAAGTCTATAATAGTTTTACATGGCTGACTTTGTTATGCCGCACCGTCTTTTTCTTGCATAGCCGGGCATCTTGACTGTTTTGTGTCTTGAAAAAAGATGAATGTCCCAACATGATCGACTGTTGTGAGTACTATTGTAACGTGTTACATCCATGCCGGACCGATCTGGACCGACGTGTCACAATCACTTCATTCTATTCTTACTTACTCCACTTACCTTAATCTCCGTACTACCCATTAAAGCCTAGACTATCGGCTTGGGAGTCGGCTGTCCAAATGCGGATCCGACTATTGGATCCGTCTCAGACCTTGTACATTTCTATCCTATATAAGATGTACAACTTAGTAGTTACATTCTTTAGAATTAAACTCGACTCTGGTTTCCCAGTGGCCTGGTCTAAGGCAGTTCGACTCAGGGAGCCATTTCCTTCACTCTCCTCGTCGCTCTCCGACACATTCCGATCAACTCTGTTTCCTTCCTTTCTTCATCTTAGATCATTCCTCTTTTAGTATATCCTTCAGTACATATCTTATATCTTATCTTTCGTTTCTCCCTTCGGTTCCGAGTCATTCCGCACGTCCTTAATATAACGAAACAGCATTCAGCTTTACTTATTGTTGCTACTGTCAGATCTCTTGGTCAACAAATATGTAGAATCAGTGAAAGAGATGAAACTTGGCAACAACATATAGTAGGATGTCAAACTCCTCAAAGACAGGCAGGCTTACTTTATTTATTTTATTAAACATTTCTAAACAATATCACACCTTCTTTACAACAGAACAATGCTCGAAGGTCTGAAGGTCAGCATCATTGCCGTGACTGAGAGCACCAAATACGGGATCAACAAGTGGTAGGTAAAGTTGATAGAAATGCAGATATTCTTCCAACTCTTTAATTGATAAATGCTGTCACATAGGTTTTAGCATGACTACAACAGTGACAAGAAGGGATAGCATTGTACATGTGTGCACAAGAAGAATATATCGAACCTGCATGCCACTATCTAGGTCGAATCAATTCCATTTGCCCTTATTGCCATGCTTTGCATTGGAACAATGAGCAATTGTCTAATACAAGGATCCTTAATATTTGGCTCATGCTGTCTTTCTGGTAATATATGATTACCTCTTCTAAGGGATCCACCTCAGATCCTCTGAGAATCACTTGAAACCAATTCCAATTCTGGCCATCATTCTCATAACAACATCTGGAAATATAACTGAGCCTTTGCTTTCACTTCCTTAGGCATTGAAAATGAAGACCACAGCATCAATAATGGCTTATCAGCTCCAATATTTTGAATTTCTGGTGAATTCCATCATCATATTGGTTTACTCCTACCCCCTTCTGGCTGCACACCAACATATGCTCAGATTTATCTGTATCATCCTGAACGTGCTCTTTGGATATGCCGGGAAAATAATCCTGGACTTGATGGCGACATAATGCGGCTCTTACAAAACCTCCTCTCTCATATCAACCATTATGTGCACCTGTATACCCATACATGGGAAGTTCATTGTTGACACTCTGATATCCCAGACTTGGAGATGTATCTCACACAGACCCTGGAGCCAATCGAAACACCCACAATCTTCTGACTGTTTCAGAAGTTGCATTAATTGTTCCAAGTAACGCATCCATCAAAGACTGGCACAATATCATCATTAGGAGTCATGAAGGACCTTTTTTCCGTATAAGTGAAGACCATCCAGCATATACACCCCTTCAATATGTGTTATTACTCCCTTATAGTGAGCCTGGCTGGCATTCAGAACTTCAGACCGATCATGAATCTCCACAAAAACTGTCTCTTGTCAGATATACTGCATATTATATATGTACTCACCAAATGGAATACTCCCTAATCCTTCATAGAAAGCAGCTGTTCCAATATTATTTGGTAGATATGTGGGTAGCAGCAGAGCAAAGTCGTCTCTCCTATCTTCATTACCATCAGACACGACTGCGCACCTCTCTCTATAGTGGACTAGAAGACACAATTGGGCAAGATACTGGCCTTGATTTGAACAAAGTTGGATAGAGGATTATTCTTCCTTCTTCATTTATGGGAGGACATTGTCATATGGTGCAGCAGTGTCAAGATGCACTGGCTATTGCTTGACATTATGGAACCCCCAACCTCTTTATTATGATGACTGCCAGTCCTGAATGGGTTGAAAATAGTGGATGAACTTTTGCATGATCAAACTTCCTTTGACTGACCCAACCTTGCTTCCCATGTATTCCATCTTAAAAGCAGTGAAGTCCTCAATGACATCATGGAAAGAGAAATTTTTGGACACACTGAAGCATACATTTACTCCATCAAATTTCAAAAACACAGCCTACCACACATTCATCTCATCATTTTCCTTTCACCTCAGAAGAAACTCCAAACTCCTGCTGATGTTGACAGCTGCATCTGTGTGTACTGGCCAGATCCCAAAACTGAGCCACACCTCTTTGAAACTATTAGTTGCTGTCAAGTTCATGGTCCATGCAGTCCACTAAATCCTAACTCACCTTGCATAATTGATGGAAAATGTAGATTCTGATATTCCAAACGCTTTACTCTTGCTACTGAACTCGATGATCATGGCTACCCTTCCTATTGTCAGCCTAATAATGGTTGTGAATAGTCTCCCTAGACAGTACTACACTGCCATGACCTCTCTGAGTGAATTCGATGTCAGTGTGACATGTAGCCTGCCAGTATTGTCAGGGGTCTAACAGCTGGCCAAAATTTTGATGTCATTAATGCTACACGATAATGTGACTTAGTTGACTATGCTACAAGGTTCTTTTTGCACTTTAAACAGTGCTATGGAGCGATATTTATCGTATTAAGAACTAGAGTGAGCCCAAATTGCTAGTTAAAGCTAGTGCCGCTAGTAGAATGTGCCGTAGGCGCAGCTAGACCAGTTAGAGAGAGCCGTAGATCGTGTCAGAAAACTGTATGACCATTCGAAACCTGTAGAACACTATGAGCAGAGGACTTAAGTGGTAATTCACCGAGTTCTACTCTCTACATTCTATTATGCACTGGCATATCAAGGGATTGTACTATTAGAAGACTTGTAGTCTTCACAGAACCGTTCGTAGCAGAACTTAACGGAGTCAAAAGACCTTCATACTAGGAGTACCTACTTCTACGGGGGATTTAGTTGACAAGAAATCGGACATAGGACCACACAGACTAGGAGAAATTTGATATGACCATAGATCGAGTCCCGATCTGAGGAAAAGACAAAAAGACATGATACAGATCCCAGATCACAGATAGAGTACCTAGGAACCAGGCAGGAATGAACAACAGATCTTGGAGTCCGCACTGTTCATGTGCTACGGCAATTCGGAGCTCTGGATCCATATGCTGGAACTACTTGGACACACAAAGTCCATATGATTTGATAACGTCGAAAAGCAGGATAAGGTCCGTAGGCAGGGAATACCGTATGGTACACCTATGTAGGTCCATTCTACAGGCTGAAACAAGAATAAAGAATGGTCCAGATTGGTCCAAAACATATGATTCGAATACGGAAAAGCTCTGTAGACAAGATTCTGCACATGTAGCAGTCCCTAGCGATAAGACTCTGCATGGATTCGTAGCTACGGTGCATTATTCTTAGAGATGAAACAAGTAGAGATAGGATTACAAAGCTAGTGTAGAAGTAGTATAAAAGCAGCTCATGTATCCGTAGGTAAGGAGAAGTACTACCTGTGCGTAGGAAAGTCCTGAGTGGGTTGCCGGTGAGTAACTGCTCTTGACACCAATAGAGAGATTTGCCCTGTCTTTGTGCAGTGAAACGATAAGATTTGATTTGAACTATACGAGACCGTCGAGGTCAAACTAGAGAACTATCCGTCTGTAGGCCACCGAGGTCTTGATTACTGTTTCGTGATCCGTCGAGGGCAATAGTCTCCAATCGTTCGAATTAGTCTTACCGTAGACGAAATTCACAGTCCCACTTAGTCCACTGGACAATAAACAGAGCCCCTACAAACGTTAGAATCCCCGTAGCTGTGGTGTTTTTACACTTGCAGTTGCACATTGATTTTATAAGACCTTCATACGATACTGAGACTGTGATCTTGTGCGTAACCTTTGCCAAGCAGTCCACCCTTGCAATCTTTCCTGGTGTGTAGAGTTATTGATAGACTTTACACGGAGGTTTACTAGTTTTTGGGTTGATTTGGTGTTGGTGCTACTCCCGTAGCTCTGATATTAGGTTGACTCTTGAGTGGTATACCTCGCCCATTAGCGCAGAACTCATTCATCAAACCCATCTTATTACATGGGATGAGGTGGCTCCCCAACATTGTTATGCTCTGGAGGCCTTTGACCAGACTTGTAGAGATCTCAGAGAAGACGATCATCCTTTTGGAGGAATTACAGTTGTTTTTGGCAGTGACTCCCAACAAACACTACCCATTGTCAAACATGGGTTGAGAAACGACATTGTAGAGGCAACTATTCAATGTTCATATCTATAGAGACATCTACAAATATTATGCCTCCAGACAAACATACGACTAGAAAGGGGTGATGGTGACCAGCCATTCGCAATTGGCCCTCAGAAATTGGCAAAGAATCCTCCTTTGAAGGTGACTCAGGTGAAATCATTATTCCCAGTAAAAATTGACAATATTACTGGCCATTACCAGCATATTGTCAGCTATTTAGGTAAGTGCAAGCGAGCGGCAAGCGATAATATCTGCCAATAGCTGGCAAGGGTCTGGCAATAGCAAAAATCGTTATAGTACCCTAACTACTTGAGTGATTTTCGCTATGGCATCAGTATGGCATCACTATTTCAGCAATATGACAGATACTTTTCCAAGTTAAATAAACTGATTGAGTCATCCCTTCCCTTGCTAACCCTTAACGTTGCTCCCAGGAAGGTAAAATTATTGATTTGGTTGCATTTTCAATGCAGGAGAGCTATGTTAATCAAGAGTTTTCATATTTTGAATTTATTACAACATCGCTCAGGTACATCTTGAAACATGTGTAGCGACGTATGTACTGTACTATTGATTTTTGGCTATTGCCAGACCATTGCCACCTAGCAGCAGACATTTCGCTAATGGGCGAAGAATACCACTCAAGAGTTAACCTAATATCAGAGCTACGGGAGTAGCACCAACACCAAATCAACCCAAAAACTAGTAAACCTCCATGTAAAGTCTATCAATAACTCTACACACCAGGAAAGATTGCAAGGGTGGACTGCTTGGCAAAGGTTACGCACAAGATCACAGTCTCAATATCGTAGGAACGTTTTATGAAATCAATGTGTAACTGCAAGTGTAAAACACCACAGCTACGGGGACTCTAGGGTTGTAGGGGCTCTGTTTATTGTCCAGTGGACTAAGTGGGACTATGAATTTCGTCTACGGTAAGACTAATTCGAACGATTGGAGACTATTGCCCTCGACGGACACGAAAACTAAGTCCTCGGCGGACACGAACGCTAAGACCCTCGACGGATCACGAAACAGTAATCAAGACCTCGGCGGCCTACGGACGGATAGTTCTCTAGTTTTGACCTCGACGGTCTCGTATAGTTCAAATCAAATCTTATCGTTTCACTGCACAAAGACAGGGCAAATCTCTCTATTGGTGTCAAGAGCAGTTACTCACGGGCAACCCACTCAGGACTTTCCTACGCACGGGTAGTACTTTTTTATCTACGGATACATGAGCTGCTTTTATACTACTTCTACGCTAGCTTTGTAATCCTATCTCTACTTGTTTCATCTCTAAAAATAATGCACTGTAGCTACGAATCCATGCGGAGTCTTATCGCTAGGGACTGCTACATGTGCAGAATCTTGTCTACGGAGCTTTTCCGTATTCGAATCATATGTTTTGGACCAATCTGGACCGTTCTTCATTCTTGTTTCAGCATGCGGAATGGACCTACATAGGCATACCATATGGTGTTTCCTTCCTACGGACCTTATCCTGCATTTCGACGTTATCAAATCATATGGACTTTGTGTGTCCAAGTAGTTCCAGCATATGGATCCAGAGTTCCGAATCGCCATAGCACATGAACAGCGCGGACTCCAAGATCCGTTGTTCATTCCTGCCTGGTTCCTGGGTACTCTATCTGTGATCTGGGATCTGTATCATGTCTTTTTGTCTTTTCCTCAGATCGGGACTCGATCTACGGTCATATCAAATTTCTCCTAGTCTGTGTGGTCCAATGTCCGATTTCTTGTCAACTAAATCCCCCGTAGAAGTAGGTACTCCTAGTATGAAGGTCTTTTGACTTTGTTAAGTTCTGCTACGAACGGTTCTGTGAAGACTACAAGTCTTCTAATAGTACAATCCCTTGATATGCCAGTGCATAGTAGAATGTAGAGAGTAGAACTCGGTGGATTACCGCTTAAGTCCTCTGCTCATAGTGTTCTACAGGTTTCGAACGGTCATACAGTTTTCTGACACGATCTACGGCTCTCTCTAACTGGTCTAGCTGCGCCTACGGCACATCCTACTAGCGGCACTAGCTTTAACTAGCAATTCGGGCTCACTCTAGTTCTTAATACGATAAATATCGCTCCGTAGCACTGTTTTAAAGTGCAAAAAGAACCTTGTAGCATAGTCAACTAAGTCGCATTATCGCTTGCACTTACCCAATAATAGCTGGCAAATGACCAGCAATATTGTCGATTTGCACTGGGCATTATTCCTCCCGAGTTACATGCTCCAACATACACATACAATGTGTCGCTGTGCCGAAGGCACGGGTCAAATGCTAGTCTAAGGATAAATAAAATAATCAGCATCAGGATCATTCCTTTGTCCATGTGTAAAGTCACTTTAACCCTCGTAAAACACATTTGTTCTGGAAATGAATCTGGGGTTGTCTGCACCAGTCCAGCTCATGTCTATCAGGAAAAGTATGTCGAGCAGATGTCGACATTTGAAAATACAAATGTGTCACTCTGATTACTTTCTCAAAACCTGCACCTCAACTTCACTTCGGATGCATGACCCACGATTAATGGCGCTTGTTTAGCCGACAGAACTAGTAACTCCTACAACCCTCCAACTATCCTTTGTCAAACCGCCTGATAGTCAGAACATACTTATTCACATACATGTCATACAAAAATTGAATTCTAGAACAATGTCAGAAGCCAGTAGGTAGAAAGAAAACGAAAACGGGACTCCTATAGTACATGATCAGCAGGAATAGTGCCAGTACTTATTGATGTTAATTAATACAGATTCGACGGTGGAGAGATATATGGAAGCCGTCCAGCAAAGCAAAGGAAAACACAAAGGATAAAAGATAAAAGATAACTAAAGAGTGAAAGAGAGAGAATAAAAGTTGACATAGAAAAAAAAAATAATTCTACATCACAGGAATCCGCTCTCTTGCAACAGCCTGGCCATTTTTTCATCTTCCCTCTCTCTCGGTTCCCGTTCCAAACTCATCTCCCAGAACCGTTCACTCGAAAGACGAGTGTCGCCAAACGACGATAACGATTCCTCGACGTAATCTCGGATCGCTGGCACAATTTGGAAATTGAATGAGTGGGCCTGCCATCGTTTGATGTCGCTGATGACCTCAGATGCTTTTTGTCGTTTCTTAAAATTGACCAGGTTACCAGGGAGATTATCTGGGATACCATCTTGAATGAACTGTAATGTCGACAGGAAGACACCTGTAAGACCGCGAGATTTGTAAACGAACTGAGTTCTGTTTTATGAGACTACACACCGATAAAGGGAACGCAAGGCGGTACGACAGCAGCCAACATTGACCGATATTTGTTGAAGTTTCGGTTGCTGTCCAAAGTGACTTCACAAGCCCCAAACTGAGCCATGTATCTCTGGCTGACCTGTTCCCAAGTCCGTTTTAGCCGGCGTATAGGCGGTGTGTTGAGGCCAGAAATTATAGCGATCATTGTTGAGAAGTTATTGAGAGTTCGACACCGCTATAATGACAGTCGAAACACATCAGAACAAGAGGAAATGATGAGGATGAGAAACGTACATCAGCAACACTGATCAGATGTTTGACGGTGGCCGCACGTCGGCGGGAGTCGTCTTTACTTAACACGGATTCAGCCACCCAGTCGGCAATCTGGATTGTGGGCCATCTGGTGAGCGAACAAACTCGTTTGTGGAAAACATTTAACCTCACCCGATTACTGGTTTGAATGACGTAAGCAATGTTATCCATGTTCTCCGCCTTTTGTTCACGAGCACGCTGTAAACACTCCATGGGTCTTATTTTCTGATAGAGAGAGCTTTCAAGGAGAGTAAGTTGCCTCGCAAGCTCTAGCGGCTCTATGTCCAAGAGTTTGAGTTTCCTGTTGGTCTTGGGCCATATTGGGGGTGGTGATTGTGTTGCATTAACAATCAACTTCTTGGTTTCACCGCTTTGTTGCTGAACGTCGTACTTCAGCAATTTTGATTCTGGACAAAGAGGGAAAACTCACGGCTCGTTCAACAAGATTGAGCAGCTGTTTGGCCGCAGGGAAGACGGACACGCCTTCTGATAAAACAAACTCCTTCATTCGGCCTAGGATGTACACGTCCTCTTTCTCGAGCACATCGTCATCTGTTATCATCGACTTGAAAGTATTTATGACACTAAGCCTATATATGAGTGTGATGTTTCCCGCATTCGATGGAAGGACTTACCGTGCTTGAACAATTTTTAGTTTCAATCTCACCCATTGATCTGTCTCGCTCGGTGAAAGTTTTGGTGGCGGTGGAATCCGGAAACGGTCAACCAGAAGGTCAAACAGTTCATCCAATGTAGTGAATGATTTGAACGTCATCAAGAAGGCCTTGGAATATTGAGGATCTATTATCGCCTTTAGTTAAGGGATGAATATGTTTGGATGAGACATGGGATCTTACCAGCTGTGTCATGTGCAGTCAGTCGTTCTACGAGAGCTTTGACGGTCCCACCCTTCACGGTCCTGTCGGCGTCGAGAATGAGATCGGCAGGATCTGAGTCGGGGCCCAAGAACCAAGGTTTCTCCTCAGGAGGCAGGGGAACATCATTTCCAAGAAGCCTTATGAGCTTATCTGACTGTTTCGGTTTGCCTACAATGACTGAACCGTCAGATTCATGAACATTCAAAAGCAATCCAACCACAACGCACCCTTATGATTGTCATCAGACGCCGGGCTCTGGTCATCCTCGATCAACAAGTCACCCGGATCATTTGCATCCTGCCCGAAGACAGTCGATTCCGTTAGAGAATCAGAACGATCATGGCCATGAGTGGAGTTAACATTCGAGGGTGGTAGAGACCCGTTTTGTGGACGACGATTGGGATCATATCGATTAGGCTCGAGCGGTACTTGCAGTCGTGGCCTAACAGGTCCACGCTGGAAGGCGGTCTCGATGTCGACGATATCTTCCTCGTCGAAAGCCTTCGGTATTATGGATAGTGGTCTTAGAGCCCCACCAAACTGGACACCGATTAAACTCTGTCTGGAAAACCTCTTCTCAATCGAGCCACTGTAATCGCCCTGACTTATATCACGCTGTTCATGTCCTAACGTGAGGATGCCTTGTAGTGTCTGGTGAACCACCGCGAGGTTGGCTTTGAGTGATGTTACGAGAACGTTTAGGATGTCACATGCATAATCCCTTTCTTGATAGGGCTGCCCCAATTCCACATCTCGCATCGCCTGAGCTTGTAGTAAGACTTCAGCGCAATCGTCATACACCGACTGGATGGAAGATTCCAGTGATCGTACGAGCATACGGGCTTTTTCTAGCGTCCTCTCGTATAAAGCATTAGCAGGTACTTCTGTTGGGGCATCAATAACGACGTGGCGACCGACATTAACGTCAGCCACATAAGTCAGGAAATAAGATATCAGGGTTGTGATTTCTCTGGCGAGGAGTTGGATTTGATCAACTTGATGTGACATGGTTAAACACCGGCTTGAGAAAAGTGACAAAGAGTGTTGCTCACCTTCACACTGCTCAGGCGTCCTCACCGCTGAGCTCAATCGAGCGAGACTTGAGTAGATTCTGTTACAAGACTCGCCCACCTCATCAATCACATCCGTCCGAAGAACTTTTTGCGGTGACAGGGATTCATCCTCGAGAGACACCCAGCCAAAACCCTTCCATGTTGCGGCTGCACCAGCACCAGGAAGGCCGAGACCAATGTTAGAAGTACCAAAAACAGCTTTCAGCCGTTTTGTAGGAGGAAGCACCTGCGCGCCTGACTCGGAATGCTGTATCCGTTGCACTTCTAGCACGAAGGAGAGAACTGCTCGTCCCAATTCCTCCGCGTCCACCTCTATTCGATTTAAAGTATCAGACGGGGACGATCCAGAATCGTACTGTATGGCACGTGCGGATAGCACGAGCCTGGATAGCGTTGCTGTGACTTTTCGTTGTGCAGGCTTAAGCGGGGAACTTGAACTGGAGGGCTGGTGATCGCGTACGCCACGAGGAAGGACGTTCGAAGGTATTTGGCTAGTTGGAACAGCTGCGACATAAAGTAGATTCCGAACAGCCAAGACCACGGAATGTATCAGATCATCCATACGCTGGTCATCCTCTGGCTGTCGATTCTCCGTCGTAGATCGTATGTTCTCCACAACAGCATGTATGGAAGCCTGTGCTAATGCAGACATATCCGTCACGAGCTCTGGGGGTGGGGGTGCTAGTGCTTGCTGCAAAGACTGAGCAATTCGTTCAGCAGATGTGAGTTCGGGTGCTTCCTGTTTCGCGTTGGTGTTTATCCGATCGGTGTCGTTGGAGAGACCATTGATATGAGATCGAGCAGCAGTATCCGGATAAATCTCAGAACTGTCGGAGTACACGCTTAGCCGACGCGTGTTATGATTGGAGGGATGAGAGGTAGTATTATTGGAAGCTTGGGTTTGAGACCCTAAATTTCGCGGACCATTGGGCGTAGACTCCGGTCGCGTCCACTGTACAGCTCCATCCTCCTTGTTGTAATAATACCAGGACATCCCATCATCCGCCAACTTTTTGACCCACGGTTCAGGCGTTCCGTTCCTTCGCAAGAGTCCAAAGCCTGCAGCATTTCCCGCAGAGTACGGTAACAATGAGTTGAGTGGTTCGGAATTGTAGCCAAGACCGGCACTCGTTCCTGAACGGGAGCTAGACTGAGATGTGAGGCCGGCCAAGTCGCTATCGGAGGTGTCATCGTCAGCTTCTTGCGGGAGATCGCGAGAGTGTTGCCCTGTTTTCGTATTGATATAATATATCTGCAGGCAATAAATGGAATGTTCCCTTGAAGAAACCAGTAAGATGTGCTCGCTCACCTGACCATTCGAAGCGACTTGAGGCATCCAAAAGTCACTCGAAGATGTCGTCCGATTTTCAAGCGTAGCATTTGTCAAATCGACCATGCTATCTCTTGATTCACTGAACTCGCTTTCCAACCACTGCTCATTTTCAGCGCTCGAACCCCGCATCAACGCCTCAGACATGTCGACCACCGAAAGTCGAGACTGAGAATTGGTGGCGAGAGTCTGGCTTTCGGCGTTGGATTCCGACCCAGACATTTGGAGTTCAGCTTCCTCCTCCGATATTATGGCCACATAATTCGACGGAAACCACCCGCGTTCGTCACCAAGTAAACCATCCCACCACCCCGACGGTTGCTGGGACAAGATCTCTATGACATCGCCAGTTCGAAAGGTGAGTGCTGAAGCGTCTTGCGCTGTATAGTCATAGAGAGCGCGGCAGAAAAGAGGAGGGGGGTAATCTTCTTCGAATTCAGATTCTTGCTGGGTGGCGACCGAATCAATAACATGTACGGAGGGAGATGTAGAGGAGGAAGGAAGGAACGTGGCGGCTGGCCTGTATGACGAGGCGGTCATAGTAGCCATCCTGAGTGTTTGAAGGAGTGACCGGTGACCGCGGTCGAAAAAATCAAGACCTTTGAACTCGACGAGTAGTGATAGTTCGTCGGAGAGTTATACCACAGAAAAGGAGCCTCTAACCGTATTATGTAATACATTGCTATCTTTGGTCTATTCTTGTCCCAAATCATTGAGAAAGTGTGTACAAATACTGTCCTATTTTGGCGACAATCTGTGAAATCGCTAGGTTGCCGTTCTCCTTATGCCCACCCGTTCTCATCGCTTCAAAGTTCGCTGTTTCTCCGCGAACTCCACGATCTTTCGATCCACGAACAACCCTTTCCTATCCCGAACGGCGTCCATATATCCTTTGGCAATATTTGATCGGTCCGCCTTTTCGCCCAAATCCTCCAACTCTTCCTCGGTCGTTGGCACCCAGAAGGGATCTTGGTCGAGCAACTCATAGCTATGTTTGTTGGCGGTTGTGAGAACTTGCAAGTAATAGAGGAAAGAGTTCATTACCCTTTAAAAATGAGCTGCGGGCTCGCAGCACCTGAAGTTCGCTTCCGTATATCTGCCGACCGTGGTTGGTCAGTTTCACTTTTCAGCGGGTGGAACAAGGACCAACCGTCTGCGAATCCAAAACTTTCGACTACAGGCAACAAGGCTGAGATTGTAAAGAAAGATGTTCCTTCCTTCATTTCTTCAGCGACAATTCGTCCTCGCCTTCGTGCTACAACTCCATATACCTTCCCAAGCACGTCGGCTATGATAGGGGAAAATCAAATCATGCCACCGTATTGAAACTCCTCCTCATCGGTGCTTACTTGAACATTGTATGTCACACGAATACATCGCTAACATGAGGCGCGGGGACCAGTCTAACAGTCCATTTCTACAGGCATCCCGGACAGCTGAGCTCAATGCCGAAGATAGCTGCGTCAAACGATTCTGAGCTATAAATGCGTCATTGAATAAGTGGGTATAGGTCCGTAATGAAAATAGGACGAACCAATCTCTGCAGTGAGACGCTCTTGATCGACTTCGAGGCTTTCGACGAAATATGCAAGACCTTCGACGGGCTCTGAACAGAGCGGACCTTGGAATGTTGCAAGCTGGAAACCAGTTTCTATGTGGCCATCAAAGTCAATGGCAACTCTGTCAGTGGCTGTATCGGTATCATCAGACTTTAAACGCTCAAGTCTACGCTTCAGGCTAAAGTACTAGATCAGTATCTGTCCAATCGTATCATGATTTGATGGCTCACGACCGTTCCCCTGAGAGTTTTCGTGAGTCAATCAGGAGACAACTGCCCGCCCGTTGAGGTCCAAATCCCCATATCCTATCTACAATATTGTCCCATTCACCGCCGACCTCCCGACACACGTGTTGCAGAGATGTCCAAAACTGATCCGGCCTTACTTCTGAGTCCCGAGTGATATCTCCGCGATTTTCATTGACGAATTCCTCTGCTCGGAGTTGTCCGATCTGCCCGTCAGCCTTGTGGTCTAGCTGGTGCTGCACTTTCTTCAAAGTCGCCAAGTTCTGCAGAAGGAAGTCTCGGATAGGTTCTGGGAGCGGGCTTGCACGAATTGTGAAATTAATGGTTCCCTGAGAGGTGGAGCCTTTAATCGTCCCTCGGGTTGCACCCGGACTTTTAGTGGGTGCCATGTCTTCCCGTTGGACACGATGATCAGAAGACTCTTTGGGAAACAGGTAAAATACTCACCAATTCCTTTGACAGCGGTCTCACGGAACGGCACGATAGGCTTTGAAACATGAATTTCTGTGCGCGCAAATCTTTCGCGAAGGTCTTTCAGGCATCTCTACATAAAAAGAATATCAGGTATACGTGCTTCACCAGATGCCGGTGGTGAATACCTCGAGATGCAGTTCTCCGGCAGTCACTATGACATGTTCACCAGTTTGTTGTTGGAACGTTTCTACACACGGATCTGATTGGCTGAGAAGTTTCATACCTGCCAGTAACTTTGGCATGTCAGCCGGCATGGCTGGTTCCAACGCAACTCGGACAATGGGGGCGATCTAGAAAAAGGATGTTAAGTCGAAGCAAGGCGCTGACAACCATCAAGGAGCGCACTACACGATTGACACGACCGAGATTGAACAAGGAGTCTTTCACATTTTGTGTTTCGTTACTTTCCACATCTCCTGGCGCACAGAGCGTCGCGCTTCTCCCTACCTTGCCTTCTAATCCTCGGACAGCGAATATATTTCCCGCTTGTACCGTATCCGTCAAGGCAAGCTCTCGGCCCATCATCACGTATAAACCTTCAACAGTCGCCTCGGCCAGGAACTGCTGGTTTTGAGCATTTGTCGGTTCTAGAGCTGTGTCGTACTTTGGCAGTACAACATATACTTTCTGACCCATACGGATAGTGCCTGAATAGAGTCGTGCAAAACCTAGAATAACTTCAACGTCCTCTTCTGGTTCTTCTTCTGCCTGTTCATTGATGTCCTCGGCGGCAGTATCGGGAGTGTAGTTGATGCTTGACGTTGCCTCCAACCCTTGCGAAGTGAGATCGGTCTCCTGAGGTCGCGACTCCCTGGCTCGTCTCGCTTCGGCGGCCTTAGCACGCATCTCTTCTGCTGTCAGTGTTTTCTTTTTGTTTTCCGGCAGATCCCTGGTTGACACAGCGAACATTTTACTGACATAGGCGCACATGAGAGCATTTGGCTGAGAGTTGGCAGTGTAGAGGTCTTCTTCTGATTTATTCTTCGGAACGTTCGTTTCCTCGTGAAAGTCTGGATAGAGCATTTTTGGTAGCCTTATGGCCTGAGCAACGCAAGGTGCTGGAACAATATCAATTGCTGCCTGTATTATGCACGTAGACAATGACAGCCATTGCGAAAAGATGAGCGACAGGAGATGACGCGTGTCTTTCGACTTCAGGTCTCGAGGTGAGATTTTCAAGTTCAGCGTTGCTACGATCTTGGCAATTTTTTCAGAGTTCCTGTCGCTTTGTGAGAACGTTGCGTTTTAGAAAATGTGGGAAAGTCGTACGGGTTCAAGACAACAGCATCATAAACAGCCCAAATATTCTCCAGCACGAACTGCACAAAGAGCGGCTTGAGTGCTCGGCCGCGAAGATGCTTATAACTGATCACTCTCTTCGTCTTGGGGTCCAGGTAGAAATCTCCCCAAAGCACCCGTCGCAAGTTGCCCTCTTTGACTCCTAATTTCGCCGCGTACAGCTGGGCGAATTTTCCGATCCGAAAACCCCATCCGTCAATAGCAGATGCAAAAACCACATTTCCTCGCTCGGGGGCAAAATATATGTCCTCGTCGTCCCTTTCCTGAAACTCGTCTCCATCGTTAACCAACGCGTCTGTTTCGTCGGCGTGTTGCTCTTTCTTTTCCGCCAAGCGACGTTCGCGCCCTTCCCTCCATCTAAGATCGTCTTCCATCCTCTCTGCCGCAAAGAAATTCCCCATGACCGCGTTTGTCTGCTCGATAAGTCGCGTGAGGTGGTGGTAGGCCTCTATTGGTGCGAGTCGAAGCTCCGTAATGAGACGATCGAGTTTGTTTATGACCAATATTGGTCTAAGACGGTCTTGGTACGCCTGCCTGAGTACTGCGATTGTCTATAAGATCACTGAGAAAGTACTGCCGCGACTTAACTGTCACCACTCACTTGTGTGCATACTCCCTCTACAACATCAACGACCACAAGTGCACCGTCAACTAATCTGGATGCAATTGAGACTTCGCTGGAGAAATCGACGTGACCAGGTGTATCGACCATATTCACCATATATGATATCGGGGATCTTTCTGGGCTACTTTGTCATCAATTTGCGTTCTGAGTGAGGAAACGAACGAACCTCCATTTGGGCCAGAACCGAACACTTGAAATTTGAGAGAAACTGCGCTGGTTTCCATTGTGATCCCTCTTTCTTGTTCATCTTCCCGACTATCAAGGTATCGCATTTTGCCAACCATCCTGGATGAGATTATGTTGTTTGCAGCGAGAAGGGAGTCCATGAGTGTGGTTTTTCCATGATCAACGTGTCCAAGAGTCGTGATGATACGGATATTAGAGGAGGACTCCATCGTAAGTATTGGCAGTGAGTCTACGAGAAAGGATTGAGAAAGAAATTAAATAAATAACTGAGTTCCAAAAACGGCGGAAATGGCGGAACCGGAGTGCGGAATCATTGGTCCGTGGGAGCAAAAGCAAAGGTTACACGTAGACGCGTGATCTGGAAATCCTCGGATTTACTCCCGATTCGAGCACTCGACATTGACACGTAGATTCTCTTCTCTTCCTCCCTAGTCCGTAGTCCTTTACCTGGACTGGTAGTCGAGTTATGTCGCTCGTCAGGTATTTCCATCTCATTCCTAGTACAACAAACTCTTTAACATACGCCCATCGCAGACTAACAATATGTGTATCTGGAGTATACTCCATGTTCTTGGTTAGTCGATGAAAAGTTTGACAAAGGTTAAATTCTCAAGCTTTTACACTTCAGTGGTGGGCAGTCGCGCAAGAACGACGTACGTTTCATACCTCTACTCCCTATCACCCGTTTTTGACTCGTTGTTTTCCTAGTTTCCGTTCCGTTCAAAACTATAGACGGTTTATCGTCAGATAAATTCCGTTCTGCGCTCATCCTTGGACTCTTTCAAAGTGCTCTGTGCTCCATATCTGCCTTTCTCTATATCGTTATCCGTAAAGACCCTTCACAGACCCTCAGCCAAGCTCTCGGTTTAGCGCAAAAGCTCGAGTCTAACGGAGTTTTGAATGGTCATGAAAAATCTGCCCACAACCCTTCCACCCGTTTTGATACCCGCCTTCTCCTCCGATACCTTCAATGTTCGGTATTGATCACCTCTGCAGCTCCTTTCGGATTCGCAGCGCTCTCTTACATCTCATATCCTGCAATGGTTCTCGGAAAATCTTGTAAACTCGTTCCGGTCATGATAATGAACTTCTTGCTGTACAAACGAAAATTTGCTCCCCACAAGTATTTGGTTGTATTTATGGTCACTACCGGCATTACCATCTTCATGGGTTTCGGGGATGAGAAGGCCAAGAAACACAAGTCTGGTGGACAGGACTCAGACAGCCCTTACGCGTCTATCATCGGCATATCCTATCTGCTGATAAACCTTGCTTTGGATGGGGCTATCAACTCCACGCAGGACGAGATTTTCGTGAGATACAAAATCACCGGACAGCAGATGATGTTTTGGATCAACCTATTTTCCACCTTCATCTCCTTGTTCCTTTCGATTTTACCTCTCCCGTACATTCCAGTTATCCACCCTTCAACAGACGGGAAATCAGAACTCATGAGTGCCTTGGCATTCATTCAGACCCATCCTTCGATCGTGACTCCGTTGGCAGAATTCGCAATGACTGGCGCTTTCGGTCAATTGTTCATTTTTGAAACATTGGCTCGTTTTGGCTCCTTGACGCTCGTGTATGTCCCTTTTTCATATCGCAAAAAAAAGGAAAATTAATACCTTTCGTTCGCAACAGGATGATCACTCTAACGCGAAAAATGTTCACTATGCTACTTTCCGTTGTTGTTTACAATCACAAGCTTACACTCGGACAGTGGATAGGAGCTGCCGTCGTCTTCGCCGGAATATCAGTTGAGGCTTTCATAAAGAGAAGAGGTTCGCTCGTCCTCTCCGGAGTAGTGGACATTATTGACTTTTTATTCTATGTACTGATAGATATTCACGCCAAACGTGTGGTACAGGAGAAGGAAAAAGCAAGGATAAAATCGTTATGAGCGCTAGGGGTAGCCAAATGCAAAGGGTTCGGAAATTAAGGGCAATAGAGACCGAGGAAACTACGAAATTTCCATCGCGTTTGGATCATATTCTAGTTGTAACAGTAGACTATTGTGACTTGTATCACTCTCAAAGAGAACACGCTTCGACCTATCCTCCTCTCTATCAGCCGGTCAGCGGAAGTGCAGCACCAGAACACCATAGCCACCTACCTAGGGTCTTCATCATCTGAATCGTCCTCTCGCTTTCTTCTATTGATGGGTCTTTGAGTTGCCGGATAGGAAGCAACCGCCTGACTTGCTCTGTATATGGCTTCATATTCCTGAGTTTGAGTTTGAATAGGGTCTTAAATTTGAAGAAAGTGATTAATACTCGCCTTGATTTGTGTTAAGAAACCACCGTTGGGGGAGATACAATATCGACGGTTTTGGACTAAATGGAGGGCATCTTCCCAAGACAAAGAGTAGTATTGCATGACAAACATCACAACGAACGCCGGTGAAAGACTGATACCACCTATGACGAATTTAGTGCAAAGTTGAAGACGAAAGATCGAGTAGAAACAACGCACCGTTACAATGAACAAGCACTCTTCCTCCTCTCTCTGGCCTGATAGCCTCATCGATGAACGCTTTTGCTCTGGAGCAGTAGATTGTTGAATTAAGATTTCGCAGGAGATGACTTGCAGAAGAATGGGTAGAACCTTGGAAAGAGTCGAATCAGGTTCTGTTCTTCGTTGTCTTCCACGTCCAGTGTCAGGTATGAGAAGTGTTCTGGAAATCGAGGTCTGACTGAGAACGCTTCTTTGGCGTCACGAATACAAACGCTGGACAAAGAGCTGGTGAGCAGTGATAACTGTATATCAATTTGGGGAGAAGACTCACATATGGGTTATATTCAGACTTTGGAGGGTCTCCAAGGACTTTGAGGCCACAAATGGTCCCAGAAAGAGTCCGGGTAATATCTCCTGACATTCCCTACGCATTTCATACCTGTACCACAAAGATTGAAAGAAGGTCAAACAAGAAAAGATATAATTCGGTACCTCCATTCAACGTCGCCAGGACCTTGAATCACGTTTCGCACTTGTTCATCGGTGAGTTGTGAGATGCTCATGGTGGTAGTGGGATGAGGACTTTGGTAATTTGACGCGGCGGAGTCGGGCCTCGTCAGACGCGTCCCAGAATCTACACAGCCACCAATACTGTCACTGATCGACTTGTAATGGATCTCTTTGACGATGTTCCGTACGTTTCGTCTCTGTGCTGCTCTGTCAGAGAACTCATATCTACCATAGGCAGCTTATAGATAGCGCGCAGGAAACTGTCATTCCTGATTCCAACGTGGTACCGACGAATCGCGTTCCTCTGACGATCATTTGCGGGTTTCTGGGGGCAGGAAAATCAACCTTACTTAGGTAGTTATTATTGACTCTTCATATTGGATCGCTCATCACGCTGACCTCAGACGAATACTTACTGAACGTCATGGCTATCGAATCGCTGTGATCATGAACGAATTCGGGGATACCGCGGTGAGTGGAATCTTCCTCCAACCCATTCTGCGGAGTAAGCTAACATAACCCTTTATGAAAGGATATCGAAGGTTCGTATAGATTAACATGAGATTCGTAACGCAAGACAACTTGCTGCAATGGTTTATAGCGAAAACGATCAATGTGTCATCCGCGGAAGATCCTACAGCAGAAAACTCAGAAGAGTTTCTCGAGCTGGCTAATGGATGTTTGTGCTGTAGCATCAAAGACTCCGGTGCAGCTGCGATCGAGAAATTAATGCAGAAGAAGGGTGCTTTTGACCATATTCTCCTTGAAACCACCGGACTTGCTGATCCAGGTAGCTTCAGTGTTTGTTGCTTGTGCACTGAATAAATTCAAACAGGACCTATCGCATCCATGTTTTGGCAAAATGAGGAATACGCAATGGGCTTGGGAAATGACATAGCTTTGGACGGCATCATTTGCGTCGTGGACGCGGTATTTGGACGACAGGTTGTCTGATGTTCGCTAGAAATTCTCTGACTCTGGCTGATGACCATCTTTTGTTTTGACTACAGCAAATGGAGGAAGACAGCCCCTCTGATGCTAGTGGGGCGGGCGAGAGTTTACGGTATTTACCTTGCGTGTTTTACCTTTTGGCACTGATGATACGGCACACATCCTACAGGCAAGTTGCTGGGTCGGATGTGATTCTTTTAAACAAGGTTGACTTGGTCGATGAAGCTACTGCTTCATCGATGGAGGAGACCATTCATAGAGTTAATCCAGTCGCCCGAATCCATAGGACCGTCCGTGGACAGATTGACCTGAAGTACATCATGGGAATATCAGCGTATGCTACAGACACCGCTCAAGCTAGACAGCTTTTGGGCTCGATGCGCCATTGCTCAGATTCGTCTTCCCATGCAAACGATCATTTATCAAGAGGAACCCAGGTCACTCATTATGAGATGCGAGGAATAACGAGTCTTCAAGTATCCTGTCCTGTGCTTAGTGCATCGAAACTCGAAACTCTAGATGAATGGATACGGAGTGTTTTATGGGAGGGAAGGCTGCCGGAGAGCTCAGGGATAGACGAAATACAGGTTCTTCGGTGTAAGGGACTGTTCACAGCAGACACAGGAGACCAATACGTCCTTCAAGGAGTTCGGAACATTTACGAACTCTCGAAGGTCTCTTCTGGGGGGGACGTTGATCTCGGCGTCCCAGATGTCGGAAAGCTAGTTCTGATCGGAAAGGGACTCAATCAGGATGTACGTCGAAGTCTGGAAGCAATAGTCAACTTGTAAGTCTGCATGAAAGTCCGTATGTTCACTGCTCTTTGTATAGATGGGATTCGGGCCGTGTCATTCGGCTCGAGTACGTTCCCTGAATTTCCGGTGGACCACGGTGTAATATTCCATTTTTCAACTCAGCACCGAAAGCCTATGTTACCAACGCTTTTTCGTCCTTGGAGAGAGAGACGATGACCTCTTCGTGTCACTAGTATACTACAAACTCATCTTGATATTCCATTTGCTCCCACCATCAAGGTTTCGATTTTTTCTCTTCCATGCAAGTACGTGTTCGAGTATCCTTCAGTGTGTGTGGTTTCTCCTAGAATGAAGCCTGACAAGATAATCTGCATGGGAATCTAAGCACTTTTCCCGGCAAGTTGCCGGTAGGGTGAGAAATTCTTCTTATTTTTATCAAAGTTTTATTAGATATGTACATAATAGCAGAACGCCGATCAAAGTTACACTCCCCTTTCCAGTCGCCGATTTGGTACTGCCATACAGTGTACGTGATGGTGTGCATATACGTACTCTGCCTGTGATGAATACTGAATACTTGATATTAAACACGCGATCTCGAACAATTGATGGATGATTCGATGAGGTTCGGGTGCAATGACTTGAACTTCCCCGCATCGGTTGATGGCGGTTGGGTTGATAGAATGAGCAACGCCGTGGGTTTGGGATACGAATCAGACAAAGGTTCACATGGATCAGCCGTAGGATTGGAGGTTATCTGCGATCTGTGACCGTGTTCATCCCGCAGTTCTACTGGAAGTCGCTTGTTTGCCGAGCTGCGACCAGGGGCAGAGTCTAGGCCAGTTGGCTTGTCTTCCCATCTCGCTGTTACAACGAATCATTTTTAATTTTATTTTGTCTGGGAATAAGAAGCCCGGTTTCCAGTTCTATGACGACTACTTCCAGTACTCGTTTATGGGATCCGAAGACAGTTAATGAGACTGACTGGTCCGCGGTATCTTCACAGTTGTTCTGATACGATCATCAGCCAGAGGCCAAAGCGAGAGTGAATGGCACAACTGTAGCCTGCCATGTGTGGCGTTGTTGAAACGGCGACCGGAAGCGGCCGAGTCCGTGGGAAATATATTTAAAGGCCGGCCATTATCTCCGCCGCTATTCAACCTCAGCGAAGACGAGTTTGTACGTACATATGTACCGTCCCTTATGTACATAATCCACTGCTCCCTTTTCTTCCTGACTATGCCCCCAGCTTCTACTCACGAATGCCTTCCCTCTTGACTCTTCCCATCGAGGTACTCGATAACATCGCCTTCCACGTCGCCTGTCCCCAAATCCAGGGCCTTCCAGATGATCTCACTTCCTTTTCCCTCGTTTCTCGTCGCATATACCGCACCTTCAGCGATTCGCCAGCCCTCCATGCCAAGATCTTCAAGTTAAAGTTCAGTCATAGCGCCATTTCCCGTCGAGCATTCGTCCCCAAATCCAAGGAATATGCCTGGCAACTCAAGTGGTTCTCCCAGGTTCTCTCTCACATTCGTCGTCGTTCGGCTGCTCTTCCAGACTATGCCTATGCTTTTGGCGAGCACGATCCAGACGAGCCTTCCGTTTCCGAGCTTCTCTTCGCTCTTTGGTTCTTATGTCTTGATGACGATGGCTGCAATCGTCTGCAAATGGAACACGCAGGCGCTTATGAATGGGTCACTGCTTTCGTCCATACCCAGTTGTACGTCAAGGCAGACCTTGGTTGGCCTCTCGAGGATGCCAGGAACTCGTGTGCGTTATGGGTCATGTGGTATCTTACAACAAAAGGTACGAGGATCGCCGGTTTTTCTCTCACATTTTTACACACTTCATTCCATTTCAGCTCGTTTGTTTTCAGAGTCAGCAGCTGCTCGGCAGCAACTAGTGAACCGAGTCCTGCCATTCGTGACTCTTCCCTATCGCTATCCTGCCGCCTTCGCCCCACCAAATCACTTCCATTTGCCGCTTGTTGCAGGTGGACCTGCAGAGTGGGACGACCACGCGCACACTAGTTCCATACCCACTCCTCATGGAAAATATCCCATTTACCTGTCATCCGATCGCGTCTGGCGGCATGTTCATTTCTTCCGAAGAACACCCACCACCGTACCACTTGTCTCCGACTCTGCCAAATTACTCTACTTCTCTCGCCGAGAGTTCACACCATTTGGTATCCCTCCACACCTTCCTCTCACTCGCGAAGATCAGAGAGAACTTCTACGTCAGAGGTTCATCGCTGAAGCACAGGAAAATGGAAGGGTGCTCAGTTCGTTCGAACTGCAACGACTCATCGCCGCGGAAATATCTCCAACGCAGGAAGACATAATGGAAATGAATGCTAGCTTGCTCGGTGGGGAACTCGTTCCCCACTCTTCTTTCGGTCAGGGTGGTGGCACTGCTTTAACAGGAGGTGCAAGTATCGTCTTGGACGCCAATGGTCGGATTATTGAAGTCGATGAGTCAGATTGCTCGAGTAAAAGGTGGGATAACGATTGGTGGCGTTTACGTCAGTGTCGTTCCTGCTGGCTACATGACGATAGTGCCGACACTGAAGAGACCTCCCATGGTGACATGATGGCTGGCCACCCACGGCAAGGAAGAGTTTATACACCTGGTTCATTAACTGGCTTATGGTCTGGGAGGATGCTGGTAGGCTTCTTCCTTACCTTGGTCCAACTTCTCCTTCCCACCAACTCATCTGGTTCTATCAGATTCCTTCACAGTCGCATCTCGAAGACATGTTGCGACCCAGAGGACCTCAACCTGAAGATGGGCGTTTGGTTCATCCTCGGCCTGAAGATTTCACTGAGAATAACTTGAGGCTCACGACTGTGCCAGTGTTCATGCGGCTAACTGAGCACGTTTCTTATGCTCCCAATCCTATGATACCTTGCGGCGGGAGATCAGATTCGACAGACCCTGCTGAGCGTGAATTCGATCAGGGTCTGTCCAACGGCTACTTTCCCAATGGCATGCGACACAGGAGATCGCCGGATGGCGAGGGTGTGATCTTTAGTGTTCCGCCGCCTGCAACGTCCACGAGCTCCGTTCCTCAAGAATACTATTACCATACCCTCAAGTCGAAACGAGGTGGTGATACCAACAGGCTAAAACCAGGAAAATTTCACGACCTTGATAGTTGTTCTGGGTGTAGAGTCGTGGCAGAAGCACGTCAAAAGGCACGAGTCTCGGCCACTGCGGAAGAAGGCGAGGAAGATGATGACCTCGGGGATACTGCTTCCGATCCTCAAGATAGCGTGGAGGACGACGACAGCTATTTTGAGGAAACGGCACCTCCACACGATCCGCACAAGGTTCTCGACTGTGACGGAATTCAGGATATAGTCATCACGGGTGAAACGGATGACCGTCATGGACAGGCTTGGAACCATTTTACCTTCCAAGGACGGGTTCGACACTACGATGGAATGGTGGGAATCTTGAGGTGCCCGGTATGTCAAGCCATCGTTAACCTAAGGACGAACTGACCTCTCCCACGAAAAGCGTAAACCTGGTGTTGGCAACGTCTTTTTCTATGGGACTATCATCGGCGAACAAAATTTTGTAGGAAACTGGAGGGTGGCTAATGTCGATGTTGGCATGCCCGCCTGGGAAGGCGCTTTCAGTTTGGGCAAAAAGATTGAGTGAGGTTGTTCCCCTCTCTGTTGTTGTAGTTGTGATATGCTTCTTTGTGTGTGTGCTATGTATATCTATTGTTTGCGTTCGACGCTTCCTTTATTTATTTCCTCCTTTAGATACCGTCTTGACTCTCATTCCTTCGCATCCCAAAATGTACCAATATCATTTCTTGCAACCAGACACTGTAGGACTACTCCCCCCATTCTCTTTCATACATACTGTTCGCGTTCTGAGGCTAGCAACTGTTAACTTTTTTAGTTATCGTAATTCACACAAAAACTTGTACTGTCTTGGTTCAAAACGCTGCCCTAGTGAATTTGTTCCTTCACCACATGCACAGTAAATCCCCAATAATAATGATAAAATGGAAGCCGACACGGATGCGATTGCGATTCCGGGTACGTAGCTGAAATGGCGTCATGCATTCAACCATTCGACGGTGGTCCATTGTTGTATGGATCACCTTGTAAGACCCCATTTCGACCCTGTCGACTGATCGAAAAAGGGGGTCTAGGGTGGTGTAATCGCTAGATGAGATATTCACACAATTGAAAAAATAAATCCATGGGTGGCACCGATGTCAAAGCATACATTTTCACGTCCTCCTCCGTTTACTAGATCTCCCTTGCTCGAGATCCTCCTGCCGTTTAGCCTTCTGTCCCGCGACCCTCATATATTCCTTCCTCTTCTCCTTCTCCTTCTCACCCTTCTTAGCCGCCTCCTTCTCAAGCTCCTTCTGGTGTTGAGCACGTTTCTCTGCCTTTTTCTCCTTTCTACGATCCAGCTGGTCCTTACGCACAGCGCGGATCTGTTGCATTAGAGCAATAGCCTTCTTCTCCTCTGGTTCCAGCACGACCGCACGTTTTTGCAAATAAGTCTGTTTCGTCTGTGCTTTCATAAGTTTAGGCTTCGATGCGTAAGGTAACGAAGCTTGGATCTTTTTCGGCACGACTAGTGGATTGAATTTCCTGTGGGGCCGTTCGATCTTCTTGTACGTCGAGTTGACGTTGAGCGGCGTCTTCAAACCCTCGTCCCTACGAACCTGCCCGGTGAGACGCATACCGGACCAGTGAGATTTGTCGGGGAGTAGGAGTGAGGTAACGGGATTATAAAACTTGCGGGGTGAGATCGAGTACCACGCTCTTAGGAAGATTATATCTGTAAGGGGGTCGCATGGTGAGCTCGAGAATTAAACTAGGGGAAGAATGGACCATACCGCTGTGGAGTAATTTATCCTCAAAGGTGGCGCGGAAGGCTCCGTCTGGCTTGGGTAGTGCTTTCTTCACTTGTCCTCTAATACCGGACACGGTCCGGATATTTGCACCCTCAAACTTGGCCACTTCCAGGGCTGAGGAGAACATATCTTTGACAAACGCGGTGTTCTTCCAGACTTTGAAGGGGACACCAGTCAATTTGAGCTTCTTGACAATCTTGACCGACCGATCGATGTCAAGGACGACGCCCGTGGCGGAGACTCTAAAATTGTTGACGTCACCAGCGAGCGAATGAAAAGCGCAGAAACCTGTATTGGGAAGGGAAACGGGCCCGTAAAAGGTGGCGTAACAGTGCATGTGCTCGGGTGTGTATTTGAGCATTCGCATTCGGATGGAATGATCATCGAGGGAGTATATCGGGACCGTTTGAAAACGCCGCCAACCTAACGACAGGATGAGAGGGTCGTTGGTCTTCAATGTCTTCGTGAACCAACGATGCCGTTTGATCCTGACCTGAACGTAACCGAACCTCTCTTCGGCTGGTAAAAGTCCTCCGACGATGATCGGATAGTTTGGGTCGAAGTACTCCACCATTTCACAGGGGACGTCAACGAGTTCGATTCGAACGTATGCCCCAGGACGGAAACCTTCGATGAGAGCTCTCGAGTCCTCGTCCATGTTCTCGAATTCCTCGCGGTTGAGCTGAAGCTGACGAGCCATCTCATCTTTCTTTTCGTCGTAAAAGTCTAGTTTAGAGGATCCTTCGGGGTCGTCGTACTGTTCATCGAACTTTCGCTTGAGTGCTTCCTTCTTGGTAGCCAAAGCAGCAGCACGTTGCGCTTCATGGTCTAAGGATGCTGGTTCCATGGGATCTTTGCCGGAAGCTTCAAAATCTTCGAAACCTCCTTCATCGTCCTCGTACGGTTCTCCTTCACCCTCCTCAGGAGGGGCTGTTGCGTCACCAGTAATGAAGAGGTTCCGTAACGACTCGAGCATCTCCTCGTCTTCCCATTTACGCAAAGTTTCGGGGTCAATGACTTCCTTTGTCCTATCCATGTCATCTCTGCCTCTCGATTTGTCTTCAGGAGCTGTCTGTTTGAAAAAGTCGTCGTCATCGTCCTGATCCATTTTCTTCTCCGCTTCTGCCATCTTCTTTTTTATCAATGCATTGGGATTCTCTGATAATACTTCTTCCGGAGTTAAACTACTGGAATATATCAGCTTTATCCAGTTGCGCCGTCGAGGGGTCTTCGAAAACGCTTCAGCGGCCTTTTCTGCAAGATTGGCTTTCCATCTAGGTGCATCCTCGTCCTCGTCCTCGTCCTCGTCTTCGTCGCTGGGTATGGCAAAGTCTTCCTCACCGTCAAATCTCGTTCTCTGTCCACCCTCCTCTTCATCATCATCTAAGCCCAAATCAGAGTCACTATCGGCAAAGTCGACTTCAGTCCGTTGGCCTTTACTGGACGAAGGCATCGAACGAGCTACATCTCGAGGCTTCGACCTGCCTGTATTTCGTGGGTCGGCACGAAGAACATCCATGTCGAGTTCATGGTCGTCTTCACTCTCAGACTCATCTGAAACGTCGCTACTTTCCTCGCTCTCATCCTCATCCTCATCCTCATCCTCATCCAGTTGGTGAAATTCTGTCCCGAGATTCTTGGAAGATGAGCCGAATAAACGAATTTGGCTTTGTGCAACCGCATCCTCTAATGTTATTCCTGCGTCTTGCAGATCCATTACCATTTGTTCGCCTTCACCTTGAGGAACTAGATAGAGAACACGTCAGGTCCTCTTAAAAAGACTTGGAAGGAGAGAACTCCTTACCATCCGTGTTTCCTCGCGTGAAGTTTCCAGGAACATTGATGTAAACAGCGTCCTTGTCATACATGACACCACCAACATCGCTCATAGGAGCATGAACAAGAAGTTTCTTCTTCTCACTCAACCTTCTCCGTTTCTCCGAATCAGCGTCAGGTAACGGACATGGATCTCCAAGTTTCGCGACGCTCTTCATCTCGAGATCGCCCACACCAGGAATGTGAACCTTGGTACCAGTACGCAGATTGGTTCCACGGACGTAGCCGTATAGGGTCACGGAACGGTCGCATTTGCCTTTACTGGTGCGTATTGATTCGCGGGGGGTTAGGTCTTCGAGACGGTCGGCGAGGAGGTAAGGGTGGGAGTTGCGGAAGACGAGGGGACGGAATTTCATGACGCTGATGAAACGGGAAAGGTTGAGAATTTCAGTGTCGGGGTAGCGGCTATTGAGGACTCCGGAGAGGTAGAAGAGTTTTGCACCTTGATAGATTTCGGTCCAGAAACGCTTTTTGAGTTGTTTTTTAGTAGCGCGAAGGGTGGCGGATTTTTTGATGAGGTCGAGGTGGGTGAGGATACCGATTACTTTTGGGAAACCGTGAGATTGGAGGATGTTGAGGAATTCAAAGGTTTCCTGTGAAACGATTGAGATTGAGTAGTAAGGGACATAATCGTGATACTCACCATTTCAAAACCAAAAGAACCGTCTATCATGAGGAGAACGAGGTCAGCAATTTTCCCAATGTCGATCATGCTATTGATATCGTTGTTGCATTCGATAAAAGTCAACCGTCGTTTCTTGCCAGTGACGACGGTTATAGGACCCTTGGGTTCATTGAGGGTTTGTTTTGTGTAACGTCTGACGAGACTCTTCAATAAAGTAGTTTTGCCAACACCCGGTGGACCAACAATGGCGACGATGACGGGTGGGGGATCGTCTTCTGGGGTTCTGTTGACAAGAGGAACGTGTAGACGAGTTTGATCGCGTTCTACGTTTCGTCGTCCTTGACGTTCTGCTCGTCGACCTGATTTTGGTGCAAAGGCCTGTAAAGGCGTTTCAGGGTGTAATTGGTCTGGACGGTGAAAAAAACGCGCACTTTTTCATTGAAACCGTGTTGTTTTTCTTTTCCTTTTCCTTTTGCTTTCTTCTCTGCCTTTGCACCGGAATGAGCAGCCCTATGAGGCTTATGGGGACGATCTTCCATGAGGAGTTGGCCCCAAATTCAAATTTTTTTTCCGCTACTAGATTTTACGTAAGGGTTTTCTGCCGGCGGTAAGACCCGGTGACCGTGAGCAGGCAGCTGACGGCAAATCAACTGTTCCACCTGGTCTCTAAGTTCAGACGCGGCAAGCAGCCAGCTGCAGGCGAGCGGTGAATCAGCTGAGTGAGATGTAATTCTATACTATCCACGTTTACTCCTTCTGATGACTATTTTAAAGGCCACTGATGGTGCATTTTTTCCGTGTTTTATGTCTTCCGGTGTTTTCGTTTTTACGTGAGCACCGTCTCAGAAGGGACCTACTGCAACGTAATGTGTAAAGTGGAGTTGCTCGCGGGCCCTTGCAGATGACCTTTCGATTCATTCCCCGTAATGTTGGCGGCCCGAAAATATCGATGGTATAAAGCTATCACCTAAATGACGCCTTGACTCCAGCTCGCTCCCGCCATACGCTATGCGTTACTTCGCCAAACACTCCCTTAAAGTAGGCAATCGCGTCACGAAAGCAGCAGACTTGACCTTGAGGTTCGCGTTTTCTTTTGGATCCTTTCATCACGCTAACTTCAACCATCTCAGGCAAACCCTCTTCCCGCTGTTCTTGGTCACCATCTTGTACTTTCTCTGGGTATGTATACTCACCGCAGTTTGGGTCATACTCAGTTCCGTTGCAGGGTTTTGCCTATGGACTGCTTGATACTTTGAACAAACACTTCCAATCTACTCTCGGCATCACTCGAACTCGTTCCTCCGGTCTTCAAGCAGCTTACTTTGGCGCTTACCCCCTTGCCTCCCTCGGATATGGAAACTGGGTACTCAGACATTACGGTTACCGAGCCGTCTTTATCATGGGTCTCATACTTTACGGGATCGGTGCCTTTATGATGTGGCCTGCAGCTCTCAATCGAAGCTTTGGCGGTTTCTGTGGTGCCACTTTTATCATTGGCAGCGGTTTGGGTTGTTTGGAGACCGCGGCTAATCCATATATGGCTGGTAACTGACTGCCTCCCGCTCCCGTCTCTAAACCGGCTTCCTGAAATTATTTTTTTCCTTTCCTCAGTGACCGGTCCTCCTCAGTATGCTGAAATGAGAATCAATTTGGCACAGGCAGTGCAAGCCATAGGCACTGGTAAGCATCTACCGTGTCCCCTCGAACCATACTTATAAGTGCCCCCTTGCAAGTCGTTGGTCCCGTTCTGGGGTCATATGTCTTTTTTAATCAGATCACTACAGACTCCGTCGACACTCTCAAGTCGGTACAATGGGTCTATCTGGCTATCGGATGCTTCGTCTTCTCCCTTGCTGTAGTCTTCTACTTCTCTGTGATCCCTGAAGTTACAGGTACCGTCCCTCGTTGGCCAATCATGCGACTACTCATCTGATGCGCCCCCAAGATGCTGATATGTCAGAGCAAGCCGATATCACCCACTCTGAAAACAGGGACGATTCAAAGCCTTTCTGGCAACAATACAGGCTTTTCCACGCTGCTTGGGCTCAGTTTTGCTATACTGGTGCACAAGGTTCAGTGTTTCTCACCGAAATTATTATATGTGCTCATCTGGGACTATCGACAGTGGCCATCGCTGGTTATTTCATCAATTATGTTACTGAAATTCGTCCGGGCACCTCCTCTGCCCTCGGCGCACAGTTCCTGGCTATTGCACAAGGATGTTTTGCGATTGGCCGTTTCACAGGCTCAGGCAAGTTTATCCAGCCACTGATCTCCAAATTTTTTCTTATCTTTGCCCTATAAGGAATCATGCATTTCGTCAAACCAAGAATTGTGTTGTTGTTATATCTCACCCCTGCTATGGCCTTTTGTGCCGCGAGTATCGACACGAGGGGTAACGTTGGTCTCGCAATGTTGATAGTCACTCTGTTCTTTGAAAGTGTCTGTTTCCCAACTATCGTCGCTCTTGGGATTCGTGGACTCGGAAGGCACACCAAAGTGAGAATTTCCTTCCTCCTCCTCCTTCTGCAGAGGGGGTTCTTATCTGATTTTTACATTTAGCGAGGCTCTGGATTCATTGTAGCAGGTGTTGCTGGTGGTGCATGTGGTACGTTGCTTCTTTTCTCCAAAAAACAGACCATCTGCTCATGCGAGGCTTGTTTTTTTTTAAAAAAGTACCCCCGATTCTCGCCCGTGCTGCTGACAATCATAACAGCACTGCGTTCGCTATGATTGTACCCACCATGTTTTTTGCCAGCGCGCTCAGTTACCCCATATGCGTCAACTTTGTGCCTTCTTACAGGAATCGAGCCGATGCCACTGGGACGGGCGTCAAGACTGAGAAACCTGCGGATGTAGAGAGTGATATTGTTAAAGCCTAATATTGAAGTCCCCATCATGTAGTATGAATGAATCCTGAATCTATGTAGCCAAAAGGATTCACGACCCTTGCCGTTTTTCTTCTCCGTATCGCGATTCTGGTGGATATCAGTGCTGTATACAACGAATCAAAGCACGTCTTTTGAGCATGGCATGTATTCAGGGCTTCATTTCATACTCTGTTCTAGGCATTTTAGATTTTAGAAAAGAGATCTCTAGTTTCGCGGCGACGGTTCAAGTACAAGTACGAATTCTACTCGGTTATGATCTTGGATCCACTAGGTGTACCTGATACTTAGTCTGCATGGGTAATCAAACCACACAACGTCAAATTAGCGACATACCACTCCTGGTTGGTGTACCCAACCGACTGGACCTCGAGCGACCGATGACAGGCGGTGACCCGCTCCTCGGGCTAGGTGTGGATGGTGTTCCCGTTCGACTTCTCCTAGACGTACTAGTCATGGATGTCGTCCTAACGTGATGTGCTGGTGGTGGTGGTGGTGGTTTCCGCCAAAACATCAATTTCCCCCACCACCGTGCGTGTCTCTGCATGCGACCCAGTTCGTCTCTTCGTCTCTCAAAAGCGGATCTGTAACGTTCGTAGGATTCGCGGAATTGTTTGTCTACTTTGGAAGAGAAGATGAGTTCTCCTCGTGGGTTGCTTGCGGGGGGTATGGGTGATATTGGGATGGCTTTGCCGATTGATTGAGAACGTCGACGGGCTTGCGGTTGCAGTTCATCGCCAGATGGTGATGAGGCTCGAGATGACCGGGGCGATGAATCGCGGCTCTGTGGCCGTCGAGTGGGTGTTTCCTCTGGTCGTGGGAAGAAGAAGGAGATGTTGAAGTAGAATTTGCTTGCAAGGGGTGGTTTTCGAACGTTCAAATACATATTGAATGAACGTAACGCTCGGTTGGCATGTGGAACGTATCTGTTGGGTGTGGGTGAAATAAATGCTACAACGCATCACAAGTCCAGATAGCTTACTTGTTTGCATAGGCGATCTTTTCAGAATACATTCCACTTGCAAAGAAAAGGACCAAGGTCGCGATGCTCACGAAAAGAAGCCCGCTTGTGAAGTATGGATGTAACATGACAGGTCTATCAGGTCGATATAAATCGGGCAAGCATCGTTGCAGAAGAGCGTTGTATGGTATTGCCAATAGAGACGAAGAGGTTGGCATTAACACCTCCCATAATAGAAAAGCAATGATTATGAGCAACTGTAACAAAAATACTACCCCAAACGGTAGGTCAGTTTTCTCGTGGGGCCCACTCATGAGTGGAAGACGCACATTGATATCGAGATTTGCGTTTTTGGAGGCTTGCCGCCGTACTTTTGAGTCTTTCTTCGAATAACAACAAATCCCGAAAAACTGAAGGGTCATGGTTTGGGCTTCTCGTTGGTGGTGGTGTTGAACGGGGAGGCATTCGGCCCTTTCCGCTCTCGGTCCGGCCACGTGTAAAGAGCTTCGTAACGCGTCCACGTGATGTGTCGCGTTGTTGATTTTCCTTCCGGGTGTTTTTGGTCCTTTTCCCCCTCACCCGCTTGCCCTGCGAAACCCGGTCGACCTGTCTTCAGCATGAAGAACACTTCTCGTCCTCCAGTCATCCGCATTCAAGGCGACCAGATTGAAAGTGACCGTATTCAACTGGAACACAATCTACAGAACACAGACCTCTCTATCCGTCTATCGTCACAGGACGACTTTGACGACAGTATAGAATATCCAAGGCATAATTCAGGCCCTTCTCCTTTTAACGATTTTGGCTCTTTTATTCACCGTTCTGGTGACCATTTTGACGGTGATATCCCTAATGCTTGGTCATATCGCACAGGCGACGACGAAGAAGGCGTTCATCCTTACGGCGGGGAGACTATGTCGACTGCTGCTCATCATGCCAGTGCTCTCACATTGAACGCTGGATTAGGTGGCAATAGAGGGGCGAGACGGGAAGTTAGTCTGAGCGGTGCGGAGTACGATCCAGATAGGCCTTTACACGCCATGATCGCTGGGGTGGATAGCAAACTCAGTATCTTCGATGCGGATCCTTCGAGGTCTAAATACACGGTGCGCCTGTTTCTTTTCTTTTTTTGAGTCATAACCTGACAGTCTCTTATGCGTGTTGTAGGCCCCAGGTGGAATCACATTTGACCCGTTGGTTGTGGACAGCACTGCTGAACTTGATCGTATCTTAAAATCCGGCCATGCACCACCCCCTTCCTTGCGGTGTCGCGCCGATGTAGCACGCTCAAATAACTCCTCATCTACATCCTCTTCCTCCGACTCAGAAGGTCCTAACTCTCGTCCTAAAATCACGGATGCGTTACGCCGCGTCTCGTTCTCCCCAAAGCGCCCTCGTAGCCCAAAAACTTATCATTCTCCTCACCACCGATCTTCTAACTTACCCGACGTACAACCTACACCCAGCATCCTCCTACACACCTCTCCGTTATCCCGGCAACCTCATTTTCAAACAACCGACGGACATACCCAATCCACCCCCAAGCCCCGGACTACCAAACGAACCAATATCCTCCCTACCCATTCTTCACAGCCTGAAGTGCGACTTCAACCTCCTACACCCTCTTCCTCGACTTCTAGATTCAACAAACAGGCCCGGGGCTTGTCCAAAGATATCGACACCGAAGCAGAGCGCAGCCGTACGAACCACAAGCGCAACGATATGCCAGAAGGCTTTGGTATCCCTGGCAGTACAAAGCACTTTAACACCAATCGCAATAACTCGTCAAAGAGCAGAATTCACCTGCCTGATGTCACTGGTCTGACGAACGCGGTTGAATCTCCGGCAAAAGTCATGCTCAATCACTATTCTTATCAGCCCACTGATGAACCTCGAGAAAATGAAGGTGAGTTGTATATCGTTCTCTCCAGATTAAGAAAATACATGATGGACTTGTTTGTCGTCAGCTCGCCTACTCGCGGTCCTCAACACGATACAAAGCAAACTTTCGCGTCTTGAAGATGAGAATAGCATTTCAAGGCGCAGAGTGCGGGAACTAGAGTATGAGCTGGAAGTGTGTAAACGGGAAGTTGCAAAGGAGCGAACTCGCGTGTTGGAGAAAGAGAGTGCTATCCTTCAGAACCAGCGGGAGCTAGAACGCGCTGTTGCTGATGCGAAGAAGTCTATGAAGGGGAAGGGAAAAGCTAGGGATGCGAGTATCAACAACGATGCTGATGCCTCTGTCAGATATAAGGAAGCGGTGGAGGAGAAGAAAGGTAATGAACACCGCTATTTTGTTGACATTATCATTATTTCCTTGCTAAGGATTCCGTTTTTTCAGCCCTGGAAGCACTGATTTCAACACTTCGTTCTCACCTCACGAGACTCACCGCTGAACTGTCTTCTCATCAAGAGCTCTTAGTCGAACTTCGGTCATTGCGTGAAGCGGACTCACGCGCGTTGAGAGAGAAAGCGGCCGATATCACTCAACTTCGAAATGAGGTCGAAAGGCTCGCTGGTGAAGTGGAGGTTCTACGCGGTGTTGTCGAGGAGGGGTTGAAGGAACGCCGGCTGAATAGAGAAAACTCGAAGTTGAACGAATCACAGTCGCAATCAGGCTCACAAGTGGTTGATATAGCTGATACGCGGACGAGTGAAGGCGGCAGTGCGACTGGTGAAGCACACGAGGAAGAGGAGGAGGAAGAAGCAGATGACGAAGACGATCAAGAAGAGACCGGAGAACCCGAACCTTTTGACCCTCAGTCTATACCAGGCTCGTCGAGGGATGGTTTGCCCGACCGAACGATGGGAACGGATCGTGCCACTGTCGGTGTCAGTTCCAGCGGCGTGTCGAACCAATCCAGGAGTGGTAGGTTCATTGACGACGAAGAACTCGTTCGAATCGCGGCGGATGTTGAAGAAAGGCGATCTGAACTTTCAGTTGATTCTCCTTCTGATTTCACTTCTCGGATCTTGGAACCTTCGTGCTCGGCTTCACAGTCAAATCGACGATCTGTCCTCGAAGTTGAAGAGGTTATGGATGATAGAGCAGCTTCGCCTACGCACAGTCTTCAGAGCGAGGGACGACCTGATCATTCAACATATCAACCTCAACCAGTCGAGTCTCGTCCCGCTGCCCCAACACCTGCTCACGCTTCTTGGCACAATAAGCGTTTAATGCGACGGACTGAGACTGATTATCATGACGCTGATGACTCCATCTCGGGAGCGCCTTTTCCTCAGATACGAGGCGAAAGGCTGGAACGACTGTTTTTCAGTGCGCCTGACCATGATGAGAAAACGTGTAATGTTTGTCACAGGAAACGCGGAAATGTAGTTAACCATCGGCCAACTTCACCATCATTATTACCAGGCAGGCTTGGTCAGGGCTTGAATAAACGGATGGCAAGGGAGACCAACGATGAAGAGGATGAGGGTTTCGCCGAAGAGGAAGACGTTGAGATTGCCGAATCTCCTCGACGGGAAAAGCGGGCGGAGGGACGAGGGCGGGTACCAGCTTTCCGCGATAGCTATGAGAAGAGAAAGAATTTACCCCAGCAAACGGTTCTTGTGCGGGTGATTCGAGAGTTGGAGGATGATTTTACCCATTTCAAGGGGTGAGTTTTTTCTTCCCCCGCCAGTATGGGTCTCACGGTGTTTATTGATGAATTCAGGGTTTACGTCGAGCTCGCCGACCAGTACAAGGATATGGACCCCATTTCTGATGTTCTTAAACGGAATCTGTTGGCGCAACATTTGCGTGAGGTTATAGATATACTCGAACAAAAGGTACATGGAATGATTTTATCTTGGTGGCGTCTTCATACTGATCGCCCTATCATTCATTTGTACAGGGCGACCAGATTGCATCTCTCTATGATCTACTCACTTTTCAAGACAAACCAACATCTAATCCGCAGTACACTCGAAGTATTCCCAAGAGTACAAATTCGCTTGGACGGACGGCTGGTGTGAAAAATCGGTTGGCTTTTGCCTAGGACTATTCTTCTCAAACACATCTCTTTTTTTTTTCGCTGTAGCCTGTAGGTAGGTCGCACATTAATTTTTTCTTGTAGTTGCACACAACGGTCCAATCAAACCTTTTCTCGTCGCAAACCTATGCACATGTATAATTACATATTCCACGTTGGGAGCGTATTTATGTACTCCACAACCAATCTATATGAACACGTCTTTAGGCTGTAGAGTTTACAGGCTCGATAACGAGGCGATGGCACATGAGAATCACCTAGATTTTCCGGTACTTGCACCATATTGGGGTAGACCTACCTAGCTGTGGAAGGTTGGTGGTAGTGGGAACAGATGTGAAATCCCAACTGCGACGTGATTCGTGAGGGTTTTGAGATTGGGCAGAAGCGTTGGTCCAATGTATGTATAGTACATGATATTAAGCTAATAGTACGCGGTAGAATTGAATCTGTACTCCTAACCATCTTACCGTTGTGGTCATGTCGGTCAGAGATAGTTGCCAATAGCTTCAGCTTAATGTCTCGAGAACAGTGCATCTTCCGTAACGTGCACAAGCCACAGCGATTTCCACATTCCATCGAAGTCGCTGGGCATGTGTAGTTTGACATCCCTCTGAGCACTGAACAAAATACAGTAACGCTCGTATTCGTGTGTCGGTAAGGACTGCATTCCCTCCTCCTTGACGCTGTGTTCATCGAAAAAGGTAAACTCCAATGCGAATAAAGATTTTTTGACTGGGTTGACGATGAAGGAGTTGAACGATGCTCGATTGCGGGCGTGTGGTCGATAATAGCCCAGGTCATCGAATTTCAATTCTTTGAATTCACACCGGTAAATTGTGAGAGGTTGGGGGTCAAAGGCTTCGGGGACGACGTCAACGATGCCTAGATTAGAACCGCTAACGAAATACTTTTCAATTCGGGGCTCTCCAGGCGAGGGTGTTGCGTAGATGATGTTCTTTTGCGAGTTATTCGACTTCGGACGCTTGCATAACTGGGTTGCCTTCCAGTACCCGCCCATTGGCAACTGTCCGTGAATTATATCCTCCAAAAGATGAGCTGCGGCGCTTGGTGTCTGCGGAATAGAGTTGAACAGTCTATACATGCTCCGCGCGTGGCATTCCCAGTTCTTGGAGAATTTTTCTTTTAGCAAACCGAGAACTTTGGAAGTGATAAAATCGACTGCGATCCGACAGCGTTTCTCATCCGGGTATATATATAGCAAAGATCCGGTATGAAAGGCTGTCGTGTATGCTTGGTTGCCTTATCCCGCAAATAACTTGTTCAAGCTGGTCAAAAGTGATAAGGTCAATCCTATGCTGCAGGCCAGAACGGTATTCCTCAGGTCTCCTGGCGTACATGCTGACAAGGCGAGCGGATGGCCCATAATCCGTCACGAATCTCATTAGTTCTTCCTTTGTCGGGATGTTACGCCAAAATTTCCTCCTATGCAAAATGTGAAAAGGTTATAACAATGAAGAAATTATACGCAGCGTACATCATCAACAGTTCTCGTACTGGGCTGGGTTTCATATACCATTGATAGGGCTGCACATCAAGCTTATCTATCCAATTAAGTCGATTGGCCCGCGAAGGGGTCGCTTGGAGTGTCCGAGCACCCGAATGCAATATCTTGTCCCTAGGATATACATTGTCCTGGTTTGAATCCACAAGGAACCAGACATTGTCGGGGAGGATCTCGCCGAATTCAGTCATGGAGATGCGAGACAAGCCCATGGCATGCCAATAAATAAAGTAATCGGGTTCGGTCTGTAAACAGGTAGGAAGGCGTGCGAGAAGACGTTCGACGAGGACGTAATAAAGAAAGTAGCTCTTCCCTGCAGGCAAATGTCATTGTGAGGCTAGCCTCGAAACCGTACTAAGACTTACCAATGCCGGGCATCCCACACACGATAAAAACATTACGAGAGGGTGAAAAGGGTCGGTCATGGTCATCGGGAACCATTTGTTGGCCGTCACCTTCCTGGCTATCGATATCCATTTGCTGGTCTTCAACTTCCCGGCCATCACCTTCCTGGCCTTCACCTTCATCTTCGTTCTTCAGTGGAACCGACCGCCTCCAATAAAAGTCCTCCTGTGTAAACTTTTTTTTGGGGGTTCCTGTCCGGCGAACCAGCGTTTGGCATCGGAAAGAGCGGATTTATATTCAGATGTGACCAATATGCTTTTCAGAGTACCGGCTGTGTAGGGAAAGATAACCTTCAGGGATTCATACTTTTGGCCAGGTTCAGCGTCAGCGACATCCTCGAAATGGGCACTACGGTCTTGCTTTTCCCAGGCTAATTCCCGTAATTGCTGGTAAAGTAACATGATGGTTGGCGGGAAAGTCTTCTTGAATTTCCCAACGAACTCTTGCCACACCGTTACTTTGTCTTTAATCTCCCGGTCGTACCAGTCCGATGCTGAGCTATCTCGAAGAAAGAATTTTTGGACAGTGGTAACGTATTCGTCCTCGGGGATGTTATAATCATGACAGAGGCTTTCGAAATCGGAGATGAAACGTTGCGGATCGGGGATAGTGGTAGTGCTTGGGTAGCCCCAAAACCTTAGGCCGTTTGCCATGAATGATGGATCCATGAAAGAGGACTTAGGGGCCTTTACTATTAGGGGCGTCTACAGAAATCATCATTCAAACTCCGCGGCTATGCCCGGTCCGATTGGCGCAATGTGGGAAATTTCCGGTATCGGCCCTACGTCTGGGTACCGGTAGCGCCCCCTCCGGAACGACAGGACGCCAACTGTGCTATGGACGAATTAATAAGTTGAAGGTCAGATCAGAAAGACAACGAGCTACACGAGTACAGTATGTTGAAATTCCTCCAAAGCCCGTTCCTTTATATACGTTGTAAACTCACAGTTTGAGTTTATGATTATACCACTCCAACTTCTCTGAATTCTTTGATTTTCTCCTGAGAGTATCCCAACTCTGTGAGCACCTGTGGAAATACATTGTTAATGGACGGTTGCCATCATTCGACATCGGCCCACCTCATCTGTGTGTTCAGATAGCCATGGTGGATGCCTCCTCACTGGCATCTTTTGTCCATTATACGAAATCGGGGGCGCCACTAGCTTGATTTTCCCGGTCCGTGGGTGCTAAGGATGGCGGAATAGGAATCTGAATCGTTCAAGGGGTTTGGGCACCTACATCGACTTCAACCGCGACCTTTCTGGCAATTGCTTGAGGGTGATTGAAAGTCTCGTGCATGTTATTGATAGGTCCATGAGGCACACTTCTCCCGTCAATTCGAGGAGAGCCGACAAGAGACGGGAAGGAGACCTACCCTGAGCCCCGGAATCGCTCTAACCATACCTCTTTAGTGTCTTTCATGAACTCGTCAGTTATGATCTGGATTAACTCTTTGCGATTCTTGACACGAGCGGTATTGGAAAAGAATATGGGATCCGTAGGAAGCGACGGAATGTCGAGGACCTTGGTACATAGCGTTTTGAACTACAGTTCAGCGGTAAGAGCGGTAAGAACTACTTTGAAACATGATCCTTGACTTGGAGCCTCACCTGCTTGTCGTTTCCAGCTCCAATCATCAAGAACCCATCTTTGCATGGGAATACCTCGTACGGGACGACGGATGGATGAGCAGTGCCGTGCCGCGTTGCTTCTTGTCCAGCAATAAGATAGTTGGATGCGATGTTGGCTAGACCGGCAATCTGCAACCCGAGATAAAGATGAGTACTCAAGAAAAGATGATCGTACCAAATACCTGACACTCGAATAAGTTTGCGTCAATCCATACACCTTTCCCGGTCTGTTGGCGTGAAATGAGGGCGGCCATGATGGCTCCGTGCGTATATAGACCGGTAGCAATATCAGTAGCAGCAACGCCTACTTTGCAGGGTGGACGGTCAGGTTCTCCAGTTCTGCAAGAATGGGTATTAGAAAAAGTGGTTGGAGGTGAGAAACATACATACATATGCATCAAACCTGCCTCCCCTTCAATAATCACATCGTATCCGGCATTCTGTCGGTAGGGACCAGTTTGACCGTAACCTAGAAGCGTTAGATACGCACGAAATCGTCTGAGAAACGCGAGATATTGCTGGGATTTCACGGAATTTACACGCCTGTGACCGAAGCATAAATGAGTCTCGGATTAATTTCCTTGCAATGTTCCCATCCTAGACCGAGCTCTGCCAGTTTCCCGGCAATGAAATTCTCGACAAGAACGTCAGAACGTTCAACAAGCTTGCGAACAATCTCCAATCCTTGAGGGGATTTGAAGTCGACAGTAATGGAGCGCTTGTTACGGTTTATAGCAAGGTAATACGCGCTTTCAGGGGGTAGATGAGTTGAGCCTACTGGTTGCTGGGCTTCTGGTAGCAATGGTGCAGCTGGAGGGTTCCAGGTACCTACACGAAGAGTACTGTGAACGGTTGAAGCTATCGAGTATCCAGGTCCACGTACGAGTATCGTCCCCCTTGCCAATCTGTTCAACTTTGATAACATCCGCACCCAGATCCGCGAGCAACATCGTAGCTGTGGGGCCGGCAAGAATACGAGTCAAGTCGAGGACCTTGATACCCTTCAGTGGAGGTGGCATGGGTTCATCGGAGCACCTTCCCGCTTCATCTAGAGTTTGAAAATGACGAACGGTGAGAAGGAAATGCGAACGAGATTTCACGTTAAGTGCTCTCCGTAACACAGGGGACAACATGGAGAAGAATAGATTGCTTGTGGGTAAAAGTAAGTAGAGAATGTATCGGTAATCTTCGGACCGGGTGACTGTTCGGATTCCCAGTCTGACCATGAAGCGACCAGAAGCCGACCACGACAAGCTCGACACCGCTATGTCTGGTTATCCACGTTTTTCTGATTTAACATAAACCGAATAAGACAAGAAATGTGGTCGCAACTTCTAAGCTTCTGTCTGTACTAGTAGACGACTCTCAAATCTGGCTTTAAAGCTTCATGGCTGACGACAATGTTCAATTGAGGACGGGCGTTGGAGAGCTAGAAATACACAAATTTGAGTGGATCAAGTGGCAGTCTCTTGCAATTAGATATGCATTGTCAGCGGAACAGGAGTGCGGAAATGGAATTCAACGTCACCACCGAGTCGTCCCGCGTCCGAAGTCACTTTCAAGCATCTTAATCATCAACCACCATCCCCTCGTAGCTCCGCCTGCGTCCAACCATGTTGACCAGGCAATCTCTGCGACGCCTTCCCATCAGCAGCAGGCTACTGTCTGGTAGGGTTTATGTTCCCAGTCATGCTCTCTTCCCCAGACGTGAGATGGCGACTCCCGCTAAACCTCCCTCTCCGAACGACATTTTTGCAAATGGAACAAATGCATATTATGCAGAGGAAATGTACAGGCATTGGAGGCAGGATCCCAAATCTGTACATGCTTCATGGGATGTGTATTTTCGAGGGCTGGACAAAGGCCTGTCTAGCCCACAAGCGTTCCAGCCTCCTCCAAGTCTCGTGGCACCTCCAGCAGATGGTGCACCAGCTCTCTACGCGACTTCTGGTGGGACTGAATTGGACGATCACTTGAAGGTAAAACGCAATTTTAGTCCTGATGGCACGACGCGAGTTTAATGTTGTTTCTATGATGTCAGGTTCAACTGCTCGTTCGTGCATATCAAGTTCGTGGTCATCACGTCGCAGAATTGGACCCTCTTGGGATTCTTGACACCGACCTCGCTGATTATCGTCCACCGGAGCTTGAGCTTAGTCGTTATGGCTTCACGGAACGCGATCTGGACAAGGATATCACCCTTGGGCCGGGTATTCTTCCCCATTTTGCGACCGAGGACCGAAAAACGATGAAGTTGGGGGAGATAATCAAGCTCTGCAAACGTATCTATTGTACGTATCCTATTTGTTGCCTTCTTCATCACACAACAACTTTCTCGTGTAGGTGGAGCCGTTGGTATCCAATACGTCCATATTCCCGACAAGGATCAATGCGACTGGATTCGTGAACGTATCGAAATTCCGAAGCCTTGGAATTACACAGTCGAAGAGAAGCGTATGATCCTTGACCGTCTCATTTGGTCGGAGTCATTCGAGAAATTTATTGCCTCCAAATACCCAAATGAGAAACGGTTTGGTTTGGAGGGTTGTGAAGCTCTCATTCCTGGTATGAAAGCTCTCATTGACCGATCAGTCGAGCATGGCGTGAAGCATGTCACGATGGGTATGCCTCACCGAGGACGACTCAATGTTCTTGCTAATGTGATTCGAAAACCGATCGAGGCGATTTTGAACGAATTCAGTGGAGCAGAGGAAGACGAGCCCGCCGGCGATGTGAAATATCATCTTGGTGCCAACTACGTTAGGCCTACTCCCTCCGGCAAAAAGGTTTCCCTCTCACTCGTTGCAAACCCCTCACATTTGGAAGCAGAGGACCCTGTTGTACTTGGAAAAACTCGTGCTATCCAGCATTTTGAACAGGATGAACATGCGCATAATACAGCCATGGGTGTTCTTCTTCATGGTGATGCCGCCTTCGCTGGACAGGGAGTCGTTTACGAGACCATGGGTTTCCACAATCTTCCGCATTACGGAACCGGAGGGACCATTCATTTAATTGTCAATAACCAGATTGGTTTCACCACTGATCCCCGTTTCGCACGGTCCACGCCTTACCCATCCGACATTGCGAAGTCAATCGACTCTCCCATCTTCCACGTTAACGGTGACAACGTGGAGGCGGTGAACTTTGTTTGTCAACTGGCTGCTGACTATCGTGCCAAATTCAAGAGAGATGTTGTCCTCGACATCGTTTGTTATCGGCGACATGGTCACAACGAAACCGATCAGCCGATGTTCACTCAACCCAGGATGTACAAGGCCATCAAGGACCAGCCCACACCTCTTACCCAGTACTCCAAGTTCCTCGTTGGACGAGGCACGTTCACCGAGAAGGATATCGAAGAGCACAAGAAATGGGTCTGGGGTATGCTCGAAAAGGCCGCCGCTGGCGCAAAGGACTATGTTCCTACCAGCAAGGAATGGTTGTCGGCTTCTTGGCAGGGATTCCCATCTCCAAAGCAGCTGGCTGATCAAACGTTGCCCACGCGGCGCACCGGATCTGATGAGGAAACTTTGAAGCGGGTCGGAAAGGTCATCTCCAACTACCCCAATGGATTCCAAGTTCACAGTAACCTTGCCCGTATTCTTTCCACCCGTGGTAAGGCCGTCGAAGAGGGTAAGAACATTGATTGGTCCACGGCCGAAGCCCTTGCATTTGGTAGTTTAGCGTTGGAAAAGATACATGTTCGTGTGTCTGGTCAGGACGTGGAACGTGGCACCTTCTCACAGCGACATGCTGTTCTGCACGATCAGGAGACTGAAGCCCAATATGTTCCTCTGAATGACCTCGGGTCATCGCAGGCTCGCTTCGTCGTCTGCAACTCCTCTCTCTCGGAGTTCGGCGCTCTTGGGTTTGAATTAGGATATTCTTTGGTCTCCCCCGATTGTCTCACGATGTGGGAAGCCCAATTCGGTGATTTCGCCAACAACGCTCAATGTATCATTGACCAGTTCATCGCTTCTGGCGAGAGGAAATGGTTGCAGCGGTCTGGTTTGGTTGTAAGCCTGCCTCATGGCTATGACGGTCAAGGACCAGAGCACTCTAGCGGAAGAATTGAACGGTTCTTGCAACTGTGTGATGACCATCCTCATGTCTTCCCTTCCCCGGAAAAAATTGAAAGGCAACACCAGGACTGCAACATGCAGGTTGTGTATCCAACGTAAGCATCGTTATTTGTGGTCAGCCTATAGACATCTGACGACTTTGGTGGTCCTTAGCACACCCGCCAACTACGTATGTCGTCTCCTACAACTTTTAAATTCAATTCTCTGATTCCTATACAGTTCCACGTCCTTCGTCGTCAAATTCACCGTGATTTCCGAAAACCGGTACGACCCTTGTTATATTATCTAGGTCACAGAATGCTCACTTTTCTAAAACTTTCAGCTCATCTTGTTCTTCTCAAAGAACCTTCTCCGTCATCCCAAGGCTCGTTCTGAACTCTCTGAGATGGTTGGAGAGACCAGCTTCCAGCGATATATTCCCGAGCCTCACCCAGAAACGCTGGTATCTCCTGAAGACATCAAACGACATATTCTTTGCACTGGTAACCCCAAACACTTTCTGCGCATTGCGTATCTTTGAGCGAGCAGCTGACCGTCACATTTAGGTCAAGTTTATCACACTCTTCTTGCTGCGAGAGAGGAGAGAGGTATCAAGGATATTGCCATTAGCAGAGTGGAACAGGTTTCGCCCTTCCCATACGATCTTGTGCGTGTCAGAAATGATTGTCCAACATTCCCGTCTGATTACTCTTTACTGCTCTTTTTAGATTACTCCCCATCTAGACAAATATCCTAACGCCAGTCTCTTTTGGTCCCAGGAAGAACCGTTGAACAACGGAGCGTGGAATTACGTTGGACCTCGTATCTACACATCTGCTCAGCACACCGAGCATCACAAAGGAAAGTATCCTCGTTATTCTGGAAGGGAACCCACGAGCTCCGTTGCAACGGGTAGCAAAGTCAGTAAAAACAGGTTGCTTTATGTTCTCCACTCATTTCCTCTTGCTTCTAGGCTCAACACAAGAAAGAAATTGAACAATTCGTCAACGTTGCTTTCGACTTGTCTTGAATAGCATTGATATCTTTCCTGCTATTCATCGTTGTTTTCGACGAAGAGGGTGGGATATTGTTGCAGCATTCCGCTTTTCTCATGCTTTCGGTTTTTCACCCTTATCTATCACTAAAGTCGGGATAATGACCAAGCAGGATTCTGCTTCGATTCTAAATAAGTTCTTCGATACATGACAGCTATTTATATAGGGGTTTTTACCTGCACTCCAATTGCAAAACTGCTTTAGAAACGTCGACTTACTTGAGGCTTTTCTTTGGGACGACTTGGTATGTTGACATTGTCATGACATAAAAGCTTCTCGACCCTGGACTTGCAGCCTTGAGCAGCGTATTCCGACCTTCTTCGTTTCTCCTTTATGCTGGCTCCGTCCCAGCAACTTCTATCCAAACTTAGTCAACGTTCGTAATGAACCCATGGGCTTTTTCTCCTCACGAAGACCCGAAGAGGATTATGTGCCAGATGACAAACATACAGTAGTTCAGGTTATCCGTTCCAGATTCGTGCGTTATTCGTTGCTCTACAATTGAGGTCTTAATTCTCTTCCGGTATAGTATGGACGAAACAAAGGAAAGGAACGTGAACTTCCAGAACGCCCGAAGACCGTTTTCCTCGCTCAAGATACCCCAGCTGCACAAACATTATCACATCCTACCTCCTCTGAGTCCGCTCATCCCATCCGACACGCAGCATCGATACCCTTCCTAGGTCCCAGAAAGCCAAGTTTAAACTCTATTCGTGAGAGCGACAATGCTCGGTCCTTTAGTCTCCGACTCAAACCCTCTGCTCCAACAAACCCAACATCTCAGTCCTCAGCTTCTTTGTCCAATCCGCCTTCTTCGTGGCCTTCTTCAACAGAAACCTCACGAACAAGTGAATCCCATAACTCTACAGCCTATTCCACTATATCTTCAACGTCTTCCTCGTCTCCTCGAAAGCTACCAGATAGCGTAACGTACGTTCATTTCCCGAGATGAATAATTTAAAGGAACCGAAATTAATGAAGTACACCAAACTGTCTTCTTCACAGAACGACGCTCGCGCAGCGGCTCAACGAATTAGCGGTCGCCAATTCCGAAGGATTGTTGAAGTGGGTGATATTTTGAGTCAATTTTCATGCGATCACAAACTTTTATAGTGACGATGAATACCGGGCTCTCCGTCAGAATCTCTTTGAGCGCTTTGCAAGTAGCACAACGGTACCGACGGAAAACCCTGTAGTCCCCGCGACACCCATAAAGCGGAATCTGAGAGGTCCTTCAGAGGGACGAGGTGAGTTACCCGCATCGTGTTTGTGCACTCAACCTCTGATTTTGCCTTCGTGAAGCCTCTACGTCTTCGCGACCTTCTTCGAACTTCTTTGTGGACGTTCCACGATCACCATCCATACGCTCAAAAACATCAATCCGGTCGGGCGTGGCGAGCTTATTTCGAGCAGCCAGCCGCCGGACTGGGTCGAGGGATCACCATGATACTGCCAGTGTTTTTTCGGGGATCTCTGGCACGTCTACCTCACATCGTCCAAACCCTCTGCAGAAGAAATCCAGCAGTACTTCAGTTCGTTCGATTCGCACCGATGCATCGCATCAGACCGACACCATGTCGACAGCCGGGAGGCGAACAGAGCGGATACTCTATGCTCTTGATAGTCCACACACACCTTCTCGAGCAAGTGTGGGATCAAGGCGCGTCGTAGCTCCTCCATCCTCATTCCCGAGAACGTCCGTAGCGGAAAAGTATCCAGGGAATGTACGGGATGTATTTGATACTTCAACTCTTCAGACATCTCGAGATATTCAACAAGAATTGGAGGCGATCGAAGGGGAGAGAAAGCGACTCATGGATGCCTTCAATGGATTGGAGTTGACCTCGCTGGCAAAAAGGCAGAGGCGACCTAACCGAGCCCGAGCGGGAAGCCGACCTTCGACCATAGTTGTAGACAACCTGGATCGCAGTGTGATGAAGATGGCATCGACCACAACTTTGACTCCCGATTCTCCCTCTTCTCATTTACGAGTGCTTGGTGGGGAGAGTGATGTCATCTCCATACGTTCTGGGACCTCCGTCGGTACAACTCTATCAATGAGCCGATCTATTCATTCCAAAACGTTACCTTCCAAGACCAGTAACTCGTTATTGAACAACAGCCCTTCACGAGGTTCATTACATCGCAAGAATTCTTCCGGAAGTGTCTCATCTGGACGTGCTCTAGTTGGGAAAGGGAAGCAGAGAGTACCTCCTGTGCCCGTTCTGCCTTCACATCTCGGAAAATCCGTTCATGCAAGTAGCTCGAGTGTTAATCTTACTCGAAGTACTGGTCATCTTCCAATGAGCTCTTTGCCAGAGGACGAGGATGGGGCTCCAATGGAAGTGGAGGATATAGAGTTCGAGGCCGAGATGGAAGACATTCGAAGAAAACGAGAGGAGGTTTCGCAGCGATATGAAGCTCGACTGGAGTACCTGAGAGCGAAGTTAAAGGGTGCTCAGCTCCACGAGAAGCTGATGAAGAAGTAGAAGGTCTACGGACAAATGCATACTGGTTGTGCGTGACTCAGAGGGCTTGGTACTTGTTGCATCTTTACGAATTCTCTACTTACAATCTTTGGTATGATTTTAATCCTCGAATCCTGTTTCTTGTGTAGAATGCACGGCATGGAGGTGGCATATGCGGCATGTCACCGTGATTACCCATTTTAGGTCAATTGCGTAAAAGTTATAGATCTCTTGAAATTCTTCTGATTCTCACCGTCAGACTCTTGTTTGCTAGACGACGACCAGCTCGGGTTTCTTAATCCCTCTGTCTCTTCTTTCTCAACGGCGGGCTCGTCCAAGTCTTAGTCATGTCTAATATTCCCTCTCCTACCACCGATGATGGCGAGGACAATGCTTTGTCCTCAACGCCTACTCCCCACAGCCATCTCCATAGGTCTCTCAGTCACGCCTCTCCGTGGTCTGCAACGGAAACTCCTCAGCATCATAACCAAGGAACTTCCTATTTCCCTTCTTCCTTACCGTCTTCAAGACCGAATCCCTCTCCAATACTCATTCGTAGTACATCGGCCCATTCGGTCAGTCGTGGCAATAGAAGCACTAGTGTGAGCTCTGGGCCTCGCTTCAGAGAGGACACATTTAGCGAGGCAGACGAATACGATAGCGATGAGGAACGACCGACCAACGACCGTTCGCACAACAAGCGTGGCAAAGCGGTCGCAGCAGCGGAAGATAGTGATGAGCGAGATGACGAATCACCTCCGCCTGTGGACAGAGACGAAGATCCCATCACGCTGAAGGAACGACAGTCTTTGATCAATGTCGAACACCCTTTCGGTCTACCCATCTGGAAGCCTGCCCTTTACAAAAAATCTCGTTCCATCACTCGTTCAGCCGACCAAGCCCTTCATTCTGTTCCCTCAGCCCAGGCAGAACGACATCTCCTACCTGGTAATCTATTTTGGGTCCTAGTTTTTGGATGGTGGTTATCCCTCGTATGCTTTATCATTTCTGCAATTCTGTACGTTGTCCCTCGAGGTGGGAGGGAGTATTCTCGGGTCGTTTTTGGCCTGGGATGGTATCTTGCATGGCCGTTTGGGAAATATGTCGAAGGTCTATCCGATCATATTGAAAGCGAGGAACATTCCAATGAACATGAGAGGGCCAGTAGCGAATCCGATACACGTACTGTTCGTGGCAATGAGGATGCTAGTACTGTCAGAGCTACTTCTCTGGCTGAACCCTCCCGTCACGTTCAGTCGGTCTCGTGGAATTCTCCCTCGGTGATTGATGAGCGCACGACTCTTTTACCCCCCACGTCGCGTGCCGTTCCCGCCAAATCGTATGGAGTCCTCCAATCTTCCGCTTCCGCTTCACCATCATCGATGGGAATCTCTAAGGAAAACACTGCAAGCCTTGCTCTAGGGAAAGTCTGTTTTTGGCTTGCTCTCATCTGCATCATTGCGCCATTGATGCTCGTCGTTTGCCTGATCTGTTGGGGCCTTGTTGTTACTATCCCGATGGCTAGGCTTAACTGGGCTCTTATCAAACACTTGTTTGAACAGCCAGACTCGATCAGGTTTTGTGCAGCTCCACCAGCAGTCGTTGTTTCGACAGAAGAACCTGCCTCCGATACTACAGACAGTACTGTGGTGTCCGCTCAGTTTGCCGTCAAACACAGACGCTTGACAGAAGGTCAAGTTGCCCCGGGGTCTTCCGGATCAGCTGTTCTACTCTGTATCTATCGTGCAATGGGATGGAAATACTACAAATATACCGTTGGTGGTGTAAACATCATGTTCGTTAACCTCATGGTGGTGGTGTTTTTCGTCATCTTCGACTGGGCTGTTTTCCTTCGGTGGGTCGAAGAGCTGGAGAGGCATGGTAGACCTGTACCCAAACTCTTGGCCCTTGTGGCCTCCCGAGGTTTGATCTTTTTCATGGGCCTCCTTAGCGTCATCCCCCTCTCTTACTTCATCGGTATGGCTGTCGCCTCGATCTCTGCACAGTCTTCCATCGGTATGGGTGCAGTCATTAACGCAACTTTCGGTTCCATTATCGAGATTCTGTTGTATTCTTTGATGTTAACGGAAGGGAAAGGACACTTGGTGGAGGGATCTATAATCGGGAGTATCCTTGCTGGTGTCTTGCTCATGCCCGGTATGAGTATGGTTAGCAGCGCCCTTCGCAGGAAGGAACAAAAATTCAACGCCAAGAGTGCTGGTGTAACTAGCATGATGTTGATCATGGCTATAATTGGTGCTTTAGCACCCACTTTGTTCTACCAGACCTACGGAAATGTACGTCTCATCAATTAGCTTCACCATATATCAGTGTGCTTCGGTGTACTTACCATAATTTTAGTTCCAATTGGTTTGCAAAGGATGCCCCTCGTCCCCCGGCCCCGGAAAAGTCAATAAGCCCTGGGTTTGTGATCAGTGCTATTACAAGCACCCCGACCCTGTGGATGATCCTTTCTACCAATCCACCGTGAAAAGCTTCATGTACTTCTGTGCCTTCGTTTTGCTTTTTGTGAGTTTTCCCGAGTGTTTGTGGCGATTTAATGAATTACTCTTCACAGTCGTACCTCGTGGGTTTGTGGTTCTCTCTGAGGACTCATGCTTCGCAGATCTGGCAAAACCCTCGACATCTATTGAACCCTGTTGAATTACCCATCCATAACCGACAGTCAATTTACCAGAAATATATTCCTACCAGCGTTCAAAGCGCCGGTCACCGTTTAACCCGGAAGGCTAGCAATATCACCGGCAATGACGGCCAACAATATGTCCCACAAACACCTTCAACCACCCGTGAAGCTTCTCAGCAAGGAAGTTCGAGGCCGGCGAGTGGACGACCATCATCTCCCGTTCTTCCTCGTCGTGTTTCGTATGCCCCTAATTTGTCTCAGTCTCATGTCCCAGGCTATACACCCTTGCTGGAAAGCGTCGATCATGCCGTCAAGAACACTGGTCTGCAGTCATTGCAGTTGCCAGAGACAATGACGACAGATGATTTTACAAGGGCTGTCGCAGTCGCAACTGTAAGTGCGTTGAGGCACCAGCAAACCCACAACCAAGGTGCGAGGCGTCACATGGATGGGGAGGTGGATGGTGGACAAGGTGGACATGATGCGCCTTCATGGAGTCGATCCACCAGTGCCAGTGTGCTGTTAGCTTGCACAGCGCTTTATGCTGTTATTGCAGGTGCGTGGCCCACCGTTGTTGAAATATTGTAGTGGGCTTACCCATCCACCCGTTCAGAAATATTGGTCGACGTGGTCGATGTCATCTTATCCGACTCTGGCCTGGACGAAAAGTTCCTGGGTGTCACCTTGTTCGCATTGGTCCCGAATACAACTGAGTTCATGAACGCTATTTCGTTCGCTCTTAATGGTAACATTGCGCTCAGGTGAGTACTTTCATTGTCTTGTCGTTTAGATATTAACGTTTATCGTTTGTAGTATGGAAATTGGCTCGGCATATGCCCTTCAAGTTTGTTTACTTCAGATTCCTGCTATGGTTGCGTTCTCTGCATGGTATGCACCTGATAAGATGGGATTAGTTGCTTCTACTTTTTCGTACGTCCTTTCATTTTGGTCTTCGTCCTGATGTCCTCATATCGTTCTCTCTACAGACTCATTTTCCCGCGATGGGATGTTGTTGTCATTATTTTGTCAATGTTCTTGTTAACTTACACCTATATCGAAGCGAAGAGCAACTACCACCGTGGTAGCATCCTTATTTTGAGGTACATTATTTGTTTCCTCGCCCTGGTTTATAACCAAATCTGACCATCTGACAACTCCCTCCAGTTACCTCGTTCTCACTGCCGGTTTCTATTACGCACCTCGTGAGAGTGATGACAACGATGAGCCAGAGTTCTTCAACTCAACCTCGATGCAAGAGTTCACGTCCTTGACATTGCTCGAATACGTTCGTTGGTGTCTTACCGTGTGGTGGTGATTCGAGGGCTATTCCATATTCAACAAATCCTTTTACCTTTCCCATCCGAAACCCTCCTTCACGAACCCGTAACGAGCTCTCATGGCCCTCCTTGATATCTTTCTGGATTCACTACTATATACAGCTATTGTTTAATGAAATAATACAAACTTCACGCCGATTCTGCGTGTGCTGTCCTGCTTCAATGCATGTTGCGAAGGTTCTCCAAAGCCTCGTAAATTTCCTCCTTACCGGATCTTATTCTCGATGAGTCGATCGATGTCGCAAATACTTTGCGTACTTGGTCGTGGTTAGATGCGTCTTCGACCAGCGGTAATAACTGTTCAAGGAAATCCCCATCGATGAACCCGTATGCGGGCTCGTCCGCGTCACTGCGGCCTAGGGACATTCGAGGAGCGCGGTATCTAAACACAGAAAGGTAAGTAGGCATCACCGACTGATTAAAAAAACCCACTTTGCATGACTTTCTTCTGTGTGGAGCGCAGCCAGCCCAATTTCGAGCAGCGAAAGTTCGGTGGCGAGACTCGCGTCAGACACGTCGACAATCACACCAATGCGACCTGTGTTCGTGCAAAAGATGTGGGTGGGCTGCATCCTCTTTTCCGTGCTGGTTGGTACGATAGAGCCTGTCAAAAGGTATTGAAAATGACCAAAGTTACGAGAACGGAGCGAGTATGTACCTGGTAAAAACTTGGACACGACTTCGCCAACGTGATAATGCCCATCACGTTTAAGGAACTTCCTATTCCCTTCTTGGTGTAGAGAAAAAGAGAACAAGTTCAGGTTATGCTGAAATGAGGTTGTTGAGCGTTACCAGGTACAGTGCAAATAAGGACCCATGAACTCACATCCGCACCAATGATCTTTCTCTCATCAAATGTGCTGACCGCGATTGGATTCAGGGGGGAATAGTCTCTGGCAATTGTCGCAAATTTGGAATTGTCCACTAGTTTTAGGAGCGAGACAGACTGCAAGTAATCCGCTGCAACGAGATGTTCCCCAGTAATGACAATGTTCGCCATGACATATGTGTGATTCCACTCCGCCAGCTTCTGGAGCCTGAATCCAAGTGGTTCTCTCTCCAAGCGGTACAAGATTACCTGATCAGAGCGTCAGATACTAAACGTTAGTAACCAAAGTCGTGTCACGAACCGATGAGTTGACTGCTGCTGCCAGAAGACCATTGATGACTCCCATAGAGTAAACCCCGCCGTTGACTCGGAGCTTGACGTGGTCTGCAAGGGACAGGTTTGACGATGACGCCGAATTAGTGCCCAAAATCACAATTCTCCCTTCCTTGGGCTCGAGATCCGATGGATTTATGACCGCGGTGCCTAAACAGAAGAACGACCTAGTTTCATCCGGCTCTACGAATGTGCAAGTCATAGTGGTCAAAGACATGGCAAATTCGTCGTGATAGCAGGTGAAGCGTGAAAGGACTACCAGGGTATAACGGGAGTAAGAATAAATCGTAAGTTATCATCGATCAAGTATGACCAACCTTCAAAAGTTGTGTCGTCGAGTATTAGGAATTCACTCGACATTTGATCATCATCACCCGCTCCGACAGGCTCGTTTCGTTCGGTCACGACCCCAAAAACCTTTAGTGCTGGAAGATGAACTATCTTGCGCGGGGTTTGGAAACCTAGGGAAATCTATAAAAGTCGTAAGTTGCGGGGAGAAAGAAAACGCATTTGGAGGGTTTCAATTACGCACCCCGCGCACGTGCATCTTGTGTATATTTTGCACTCGCCCAATATGTATACCTGAGCTGGTACCGAGGATAATCGAATTAGGATAACGGTCAGAATTAAAATGATGTACGGAGTTGATGTCCTAGATGAAGGCGTCAGATTCAGATTGCTGTGGTACTGGTGGTGATTGACCTTGAGCAAGACAGGAGAGTGCTGTAATCGGGATTTGTCCCAAGCCAGTATCGCCGATTTGTTTCCACACGCAAGAACCGTACGCCGACCATCTATCTGGCACGGGCTCAACGATACCGCAGAGTCTCCGAGTGATATAACTTTCATATCTTTCAACTCCTTCCCCTTTCCAATACAAGAAAACGAAACAACGAGTCCGTTCGAGAGGCCTGCCACGAGACATGGACGATGGTCTTGTCCACTGGTATTGGCATCCGTCCCGAAATTGTAGAACAAAAGAGATCTGACCGGTGCTGGAAGCGGTGGAGATTGAGATACGAAACTGAAGCCAGTGTCTTTGTATGCGTATATTTTTATCTGGTGTGTTTGCCAGAAAGCGACAGCTACATGATTTGTAAAGAAAGCAGTTTCGTTCATGGGATTGACGGACACTGCAGATATTTCGGATAGACGCCAATCGTGGCGTTGGACGTGATTTGGATCGCCCCTATGGTACCATGAAGAGGAATAAGGACCTATACAATGAAGCACTTACTCTTTTGGGTTGCCATCCCAATACTCCAGTTGAGACTGTCTGTAAGGAAGGTAAGAACTAGGATGGAGCTATAGTAGAAGATATACATACAGGACAGGTTTGAACTTCTTGATATGGCCCTGGACTTCAAGGGTATACCCCATCAGTTTGCCGCCTTTTCTTGCAATTAATATCTGGCTGGGGTTTATGCTCGCAGCCACGTTGATCGAGTCGTCCCTCAAGGTATCTCTTTCCCACCACTGGTCCGAGGCCGGATCATATTCCAGCAGATGTGCAGCGGCATCCGTCACCTGCACAACCAGTAAGGAATCTTGATATCCAGTGCTTCCCCTCTGTGCCACATTCTTTACACAAATCGTCGCCTCATCCAGTACGAAACTGTTGACCGCCTCCACGCGCGACAAAGTTTCACCGGATGTTATACGGAAGATATGGGTCTCATCCAAAGTTGATACGACGATATGGCTGTGGGTCCTTTCGATCGGTGTCAAAAGAGTAACAAAAAATCGATAAACAGACTTACAAGGAGCGAAAACTCGTACGGATAGGCCACACGTTTGTTACATTTTCGAGTCCAGTGACGGCAGCCAGCTCATCAAAGTCGGCGCCCATTCTGACTACGTTCACCGAACCAGTGTTCGCCCCTCCAGAACAGGTCACTATTTGGGGCTGAAATCCAGACCATTGGTAAGCTTGGGCGGACAAACAGACAGGGATACATGCCTGGCCACTGCCATCGACATCGGTGAGAACGGCATCTAAAATCGGCGCAATGTTCTTGAATGTTTGAAGGACAGTTAGGTATGCTCCACGGTTCGATACGACTCGCCCGTTGGTGAAAACGTCATCGTCCTCGTCTATAGCTCGACCCTTCCCTTTCTCAAGAGCGCCCTTCGGTACCGTACCTACGCGGGGAGGTATTTCCAAAGTGGGCTTGTCGTCGGACGAAATGCTTTGAGCGTGTATCTTGATCACTTGCGAATCGCCATGATGTGAACCGATGAAGACGACTTGATTATCTAAATATGATATAGTCGTCGGGGAAGATGTCTGCGATAATGAAAAGTGAGGCTTCCAGGTACAGTATATTTGATAAGCATACCTCTCCCAATGGAATCAGAATAAGACCGTCTGCATTTACACTCGCGGTCGACAGGATGCTGAAGCGTCCAAATCTGTCTCCTATGAGTATTCTTTCGCCCGCAGAATCGATCGGTGCAGCACTAGCATGAAATGCCATCGTTAGATTCCCAAGATCGGGTACACCTAGTAAGAACTTACGCAGAAACGTCGCCCCAAGGCCATTGAAGAACCGCGATAGGTTTCCTGTCTTTTAGGTCCGTTCCAGTTGATTTATTTCCAGAACCGTCGTGTCTCTCTGGCTCCTTGATAGACCTCTTCCTCTTCCCTTTGACAAAACTGTCAGGCCTCGGTTCGCATTCGTAAAGAGCTATCTTTCTGCCGCCGATGACCAGGATACCTCCCAAGAATTTAGGATCAGTTTTTTGTGGGTACAACGCGACAAGTTTAGGCAAACAATCGCTACTGAGGTATGGAAGGATGCTCTTTGGAATTGCTGTGGGTCGTAGACTTTCTGAAGCATCTAAAAGGTCGACTGCAGAGCTTCCTGCAGATAAATCTCGAGAGACCAATTGGAAATTAAGTTTGTGATCTTGAAGAAGAATTGAGAGGGTGTATATGTCGGAAAGTGGGTTGATGGGAAGGAAAGCAATGTCAAGGATGTTTGAAATTTCAGGTACTCTGACCAGAAAGAAGTTAGTTAGGCAACGAAAACTAACAAAGGTTTCCCTAACGTACTGAATATCATTATATGATTCAGGCGCCCCTTCACTGATCAAGATCACCTTTAGGCGTCGCGTGTAACAGCTAACGATGGCCACCTTCCCATTAGGATGAACGACAACATTCATAAAGAACTCTGCAGGTCGTATGCCACGCTCATACAAATCTTCGCGACTTATCAGTACCAGTCTTGCACGGTCGGATTCAGAAGGTTCTAAATAAGAGAGAAAGAGCGTTGCGGGGTCGGGATGATCCAGGAGAACAAGTATGTTGCAACGATGCTTGACATTCAAGGCTATGAGTGCCGTTGGAACGAAGACAACTTAAAGATCCAAAAGCATACCTGAGAAACGGGAATGGCCTTCAATGTACTCAGCTTTCCTGTCAATTGGTACGTGCATTCGAGCTCAAGTTTGTCAGGACGGATGGAATAGACTTCGAGGCGATCGAGCTTGCCGACCACAAGGTGTCGGAGGTTTCTACTCGATAGTGAACATGTAGTTGACGCTAGCACGGAAGATGACGGGTGGAAGGTGGCAGCGACTCTTGTAGAAGGCATTGGAGGTGGTCGTGGTCGTGGTGAGCAGCGGAGGGCTGCATGATGTTGAGACGCCGACAACCTATTGTGATCATAGACTTGTTCCAACATTATAATTACTCGCTTCGCTCGCAAATGAGTAGGGTGCTATAATACAGACAATTGACCATTAGGAATCCCTATGTTAATTGAAACTTCTTCCATCTTCGTCTGTTCGAACCTGATCGCCTAATTCTACGACTTTCCTATCAACATCCCTAATCTGACGTCCGTTTAGTGACTTCGTACTGAATTCCAACGCCTTTCGTTTACGCCATTCACATCCTTGCCGGTATTCACATGTTCTAGTGAGATGAACCACGAATGAAATGGGCCAATTCAAGAACTTTTTGGTACTCACGAGCAACGCCACGCCTGTTCTAATGAAACCCCTCTGGGCTCGCGATAACCTTCCCACCACCTCATAACATCACGGATGTGATTGTCCAGGAAAGAGGCGCTGTACAGGAAATCTTTGGTGCCAATTATGTTGGCATCGGTTTCGTCCTTGGTGTCAGACGATTTTCCTATCGCATGAACTCCTGACGCTTGGTCCTTGTGACGCTGGTCTGTCAATACTGTCAGGATTGGGATTGGACGAGAACTTTACAACGTACTCGCCTCTTGAGATTTCGCCTTCAGTCCTGGAAGTAATTCTATTCAGACGTCGTAAATGCGACTGGTGCTGAGTCCATTGGAAACCGTCATCTGGGTCATCCAAAGGAACTGATTCCGGAAGACCAGTTTTGTCTAAGGCTGCAAAGGGTTCACCTGTCGCAACTAAATCTTGGAGACTGGCCTCGATCGCTCTAGCAATGTCCATTTGTTCCTGAGGTGAGATGAATTCAAGTTCGGGAGTCTTGTCTCCGGCCTTTCCTTCCCCTTCCCTTTGCTCATTGCGTAGTGACTGTTGAGATCGATAGACGAGAGTCAAGCGGGCGTCGACGTGTGCAATCCTAAGGTCGAGCAATTTTGCATGCCACAGAGCGGTAAGATCGTCAAGACATCCTATTTCGTAAGATGCAAGTTCCCCTAGCCCGGCTTCGGAAAGAAAGGTCTGAGAGAATTTCTGTGAAGGGTTCACTTCCAACTTATTCCACAGTGTTGAAAAATCAAACTTTGCCAGTAGGTTAGAAAGCAAACGATGATACATCATCAATTGGAGTCTAGACGACAATGTGTCGTCATCTGAGGGCAAAGTATTTGAACGCCTTGTTTTGGTATCGTTCAGGTGCAGGATATAATGTTCCTCCGGTGAACTGGTTTGTCTAACCCTGTCGAGAGAGACTGAGGCGAGGGAAACTACAGACTTCAATTTTGTGCTATTGTGCGAGGCCTCGCGGGTAAGGATTCCAGGCGAGGTGCGAGATCGTTTGGGTTTTCGGGGTGTATTTGAATTGGACGAAGGTCTTTTACTGGAGCTTGATGGCATATCACGGCCAGCTTTTGTCGTTATTATTTCATCCTGTTGATTGTTACTTGGATATCGAAAGTGAACCAGAAATAAACATACGATAACACCTATGACTACATGCCCCTCGACAATACCAAATACCGGGAATTCACGCTGAAGATGGGATAACTTAAGGATGTAGATAGAATTTGAACGAAAGACTTGACACACCGCACAGCCCATCTGGAGTAAGGTTTGGAAACCAGTGATCATGTTCAGGAGCCTGCGTGAGGAATACTAATAAGATCAATGGAAGATGAACGAAACGATCACACGCGCCTTAATCCCCAACCATCCTCTTTAGTATCAACTGGCACTATCACATCCTCTGGTCGTATCTCTCTCTCGAGCTTCTTGTGAACTGCCTAAAATGATACTGGTCATTGAGCAATAGTAAATAGTAAAAAATAGACGCCGAGGCACCTTTCCTCTGTCTAGTTGTACTTCGTTCTTGACTGCAATAGTTTTGTCAACTTGAATCTCCTCTCCTGCCTTGGTCACAAAGGAGTCCGGTCTTTCAGACAATTTTTTGTGTCGTCCTTGTCTGAGCCCATAATCGAACTGATACTCGCACCTGTATAGAAAAGTGAGTAAGATCAGTGAAGCTGGAGAGGCGAAAAGAGGAGTTATTTTGTACGCACCATGCTGGCGATACCAAGTCGGTTACACTAAGATGTCTCGTTCTGCGAAACCGTTGAAGTGGACTATTCGGGCTCAAGGCAGATCCTGTCCGCGAGGACAGGTGAGGAGGCAATAATCGAGATGACGATGGTTTCAACATGGTCGAATCAAGTCCGAACAAACCAAAATCAAGTTCCACAGGGACTTGAGGTAGTCCTTGGACTTTTGGGGAGGCGAGTTGAGCGTCGAGGAAGTCGAAGTCTGCTTGCGTCCAGTGGGCAAATTCGTCGATGTCCTCGAATTCGTCAGATTCAGGAATGGTCTTTTGGGCCATCAAAGATGAATAAATAAAATAAAATCGAGCTATTTCGGTTGAGTGACCATTGAGAACAGTCCAAGATAAGTGCACAACAAGATCGTACCACGTGCAAAGCCCGGCCTGTTATCTTATCGTTTTGATCACATGTTTGCAAGAAAACTTGCTGGGGAGCCGCTTCATTGCGTTTTTGCACACTGCTACCTCCCGCTAGTACTATCTAGATCTAGTCTCCCCTGGGCGGTGATACACTATCACGACGTCTTTGAGTGAATTCGATTTCGGTGTGATATGTAGGTACTATCTCAGGTTGACACTCGCCTTAAAGTGCCATCCCAATCCCTGTCTCCGATTCCCGTCCTCCTCCGTGATCATAATATCTCTTCAATCCCGGCACTACATATACATTTACAAGATATACTTACATACAGTACAGTGCTAAAGTAGACCATCACATTCACATTATCGTGCACCATCCTCTGTCCCTCGGTTCGTCTTGCCGCCTCATTTCAGCAATATAAGCCTCCACGCAGGGACCTTGCCTCACTCGCCGCGCTTCTGCAACTTCTCGCCTCCTCTCGCGATCCAATCGAGCTAACCCGGCACGTCGTGCATCCTCGCGGCGTTGTGCAGCCTGCAATTCGACCAACTGCTCCACATGATTTCTTTGAATCTCACGTAGTCTCCTCTCTTCCTGCGCTGCTTGATGGAGAAGACCATAATCAGCTGGAACACCCCAGATGTGCCCGCGTACCCCGTCGGCCCCATTCTCGTACCTCCTCAGCTCACGAACCTGAGCCTCATAGTCCTCATTTGCAACCAATGGCTCCTGGCGATCGTAAAACCCTCCATGTTCTGCTCCCATATGCTCATACACCTGGTGTCCGTCCGTAAAAACACGCATACATACCCAGCAAATGTGTGCACCACATTTACAAGACATGTGATTGCATCCAGTCACCTTTTCAATGAAGACCTGACATTGAGGACATCTCTTTACTCCAGCGTTGTTTGCCCACTCGTTATTCAGACGTTCTTGCTCTTCAGGGTTTGTGTACGCTTTCCGTTCCTCGCAGGTCATACCCTCATGACCCTCCTCGTGACATTGGGTACATATCGGAACGAGACAAGAAGGACAATGGCGGACCAAGGGGTTCGGGGTGCAAGCATATATCTGTGTACAATCGGGAGTTTTGCAGTACCTGAACAGCTTCGGATTCTGTTCGACGTGAGTTACGAAAGCGGTTTCCAAGAACGCGTTGAACTGGGTGTCCGTCAAGAATCTTTGGATCATGGGTAGCGCTATGGGTTTCATGCACTTCGCATCGTCTCCGACGCAAACGATAGGGAATCGGTTGATGTCTGCGGTGAAGAAGTGTCGAATACAAGCGGTGCAGTATTCGTGCCCACACGAAAGTCCGACTGGGTTTGATACTTCCCCGAGGCATATTGGACACGTGGAGTCTGACGACGCAGAGAAATCTGTCCTTACATTGAGGAATGATTCCTCTATCAGGGTTTTGAGTAGATGGTGAGCATCGGGGCCACCCCGAATTGTGACACGGCATGGCGACGTCGAAATATCCAATTTCACGCTATCCTCACCGAAAGCCTCCTTCAATTTCGCCAGCCCATGCTGAACAAAGTAGCGGATGCAATGCTGCTTGAGTGTCGCCGTGTACTCCTGACCGGATAGGCGGTCAAGTTCCTCTCGTAACATCTCCCGAGCACGTACGACCGCACCCTCGTCTCCAAACGCTTTCATATGTTTGAGCCTCCAATCCTGCCTGATAAACGCTGTCGTGGAGCGGTATACCGTCTCCAGAAACCTCTTCCCCTCCAGCGTCCCAAACCAGGTATGCCACATATCTTTCAAAACCTCTCCAGCAACTAAACTTTCCACCCTCACTTTGAGCATCCCGACTGCCTTCATGTCCATTCCGCCTACGCGGACAAGTACTTTGTCAGTTAGCACTTTCAGGGTAACTTTGCTTTCCTTCTGATCTTTTGTATCTTCTACAAATCCATCCCATCGTGTCTTCTGTGCTGTATACTGTTGCTTGGGGATCATAATATGGTATGGATCGCGAAGCCAAATGCGAAATGTCGAGTTTCCAATACAGTCAAATTTCTTGTTTTCCAGATGGTCGTGCACTTTCTTGGCATCCTCCCAAGATCTGAAATGAATGTAAAGAGAATGTTGAACCAGATTAGTTTTGAGTGCCTCGAATTGTAAGGATTCCTCTCCGACAATGTCTCGAACGCGCTGCTTCAACCAAGGCTCCACAAGCTGTTCGTTATATCGCCGATTACCAAAAAGTTCTCGGGGTGGCAATGGTGCTTCGAACAGCGTTGTAATTTCATCCATTGTCACATCCTGAGGCAAGGCAGTGACGAATAATGAATACGGGTCAAGGCCTGCATTTCCGCGAAGTCGATTAAAAGTAACTTTAATCTTGTGTCCTCTGATTGTGCGACCATCCTGAGCCGTTTTCATGCGATCAGCGTCGTCTGTAGAGAAGTACGAAATGACAAAACGAGAAGACGGTATCTGCCAGGAGACGGATAGTGTGGCGTCGTCGCAATGCATTCCATCGAGAGTGCCCGTATCACTGGCTTCTATCTTCAGTGTTTTACCACGGAAATCGATTCCATCGAGTCCTAATGCAAGCGACCTGCCTGATTCCCCCTCTACGATAAAATTCGCCTCCTTCATTCCTCTGTACGGCTTGAAACCGACGAGATGGAACTTGTCTTCATCAATTCCCTGATCACGAAGAATACCAGACACTTCGCGCGGTTTGGCGTCAATAGGTAGTTCCATGATACGAACACGACAAGATTCGAAACCGGTGAGGACCTGGTTGACATTGGCCCCAGCACCAAAGCTGACCAAAGCTCCTAGGACTACATGCTTGATTACTTTGGCCTCTTCGAGTCGGTTTCTTTCTTCCCGACGAGCTGCCTCTTGTCGACGGAGTTGTTCTGCTTCGATCCGTCGACGTTCTATTTCGGCTTGACGACGAGCAATTTCAGCCAGTTTAGCCTCTGCCTCGCGGCGACGCTTTTCCTCCGCAGCCTCTCTCCTCAGCCTCTCTTCTTCCTGCCGCCGCAGCCTTTCCTGCTCGACTTCTCGGTGTAGTCTCTCAACCTCTTGACGACGTTCCTCTCTTTCTTGAGGGAGTTTCTCTTCTTCTTCCCTAGGAGGATGTTGTTCCTTTCTGTTCCTTTGTACGGTTTTCGACTTCCTTGACCCTTGAGCTGTAGCATCAAGCTTCACGCCCTTGTTTCTCCGAAAGCCCGTTTCTGCGGTCGTGGCGGTCTGACGTTCAGTATCATGGCGATACCAACACTTGTCTCCTCTGTGACATGATCCGGCTCGCAGCCAGTCAAAGCAGGGTTTGTTCACCTGAGTCAGAGAACCACTCGTAGTGCCTCCGACTACTGAACTGCCTGATTGAACGTTCTTCTTATTCTGCAACGAAGTGGCAGGTGTATCAGCCTGTTTATTAAATGTTGCAAAGAAATGAGTGTCAAGTATCGATTCGTGCGTAGGCTTGGGGACAGTCAGTCGTACCTGTGAGGCCTCAGCCAAGTGGGTGGTAGCTACCGATGGGCTCTGAATGTTTAAAATGTGGCGTTTTTTGCAGTTCTGACCAAATCGACACCGCCCTTTTTCGAAAAACGAACAGATTGGAGTTTCGCGGGGGTCTGGACTAGTCGATGGAGGCATCGACATGGCTGTAGAGGACGAAGAACACGAGGCTTTGAGCGCTTTTGGTCTTCGGACAGAAGCTTCGTGACTATGAATGAGTCCAATACAGCAGTGGCATGCACGCTGCATCAGTACCCACCAGTGATCGATCACTGGCGTGTTCTCTTAGCCCTCTTCTCTTAGCCCTCTTCATATTTTGAGTTGACGTGTCCTTTGAGCTGGGCTAGTAGCACTTCGTGTTGAAAAATCTCCTCCGGCAATCGTTCGTTTGTTATGACTGTTCGTGAAGGAGCGGCGGAATAATTATATTTATTCCCACGGGCCCCCACACACTGATTTCGTAGGTGCAATATGAATTTACTTTGGGTAGGAACAAAGGAAGCATTAAAGCAAAGCATTCTCCTTGGACCTTCTCTGACTTGGGAAAGAATACAATAACTACAAAACAAACCCGAGACTCATTCTTCGACGTGATTATAATCTATAACTGACTTGTTGGAGAAGTGTAACATCGTCATGTCAACATCGTCGATGTAATCAATTTACAAGCGCGTCCTTCTCTTTCCCTCATGTCTTCAAGTAGGAAACGGAAAGCGCCTGGGACCGTTGCAAACAAGGCCGGACCTTCACACATTCCGCATCGAACAAAGCCTCAAACAACATCTTGGGTGGGTCCTTTGGTCACGGCCGATGACGTTCTGACGCTCTATCAGACTAGAACAGTCTTTATTGCAATCATTCTGGTCACCATTACTGGAACATTGTATTACTATCCCATATCCAACGACGACAAAGAGACTCCTGTTGAGGAGCGAGATGCGAGCATATTTTCCGTTCAGGACATACCAGGCAAGGGGAAAGGTGTTATTGCTGCGAGGGATATTCAGGTGCGTTGCTTATTCGACATAAATAAGATGTTCGAGCTTACTCCTCAATAGCAAGGAGAGGTGTGTTTCAACTTTGCTATCCCTGGAAGGTATTGAACAATGGTGTATCGGACAGCTTATTATCTACGAGAAACCACTCTTCATTGTTCCGCCCAAAAGTGGGTTTCCACATTTGCCGATCACAAAATCCTTAAATGCTGACTCGGAAACGTAGTCTCAGTTTCACCCTCCTCTCTGATACACTCCAACTTGCAACGAGTTGATCCCCGTGATCGCCCAGCGTTCTTTAACCTCTCCTACGTCAATCTCCCGCCGGAAGTTGATCCTGAAGAAGACGAAGCGGAAGTGGCTCTTGCCATTTTCCAGACGAATGCCGTGGCCGCAGGGGGTGGGGTAGGGATATTTCCTCGGATGGCTAGACTGAATCATGGGTGTTCAAGCGCGTTTAATGTCGTGTATACGTGGAGGGAGAGAGAGGGTGCACTGGTTGTACATGCACTGAAAGGTGTCAAGAAAGGCCAGGTGAGTGGCGCGTACGTGTCTTGTCGGACCTCCGCTGGATTTCGATTCTGAATATTCGTCAGGAACTGTTGACGACGTACTCGACCATGAGGCAACCAAGAGCTATTAGGCGGTGAGTGGAAGACGAGAGTCTGAACAGCGGACGGATAATGATTTACAGGGCATATCTCCGAGAACACTATGGGTTTGAATGTCAGTGTCAGGTTTGCAGTCTATCAGATGCCGAATCGAAGGCGTCTGACGCAAGACTGGTTGCGATTTCGGACTTGTATAGTCGGTTTGGGACGTGGAGTGAAGGTTCGATCAATGGCAAGCAGGCTATCGACATTGTCAAGCAGATATGGACCCTCGGAGAAGAGGAAGGCTACTTTAGTGAGAGAGGACAACTGGCCGCTGATGCCGCTTGGGTAGCGGCCGCCCATTGGGAGTGAGTAGTCATTTATACTGACATGGCATGGCAATTTCTAACGATATTACAGTGCTGGTGCGACGCGGGAATGGGCAGAGGTTGGTTTAGAATGGTACAGTTACGAGCTTGGGTCTGACAGCGAGCCAGCGGAGAGTATGAGAGCGCTTATGGGAGACCCAGAGCGTCACCACGCCTGGGGATCGCGGGAAAGAATGTACGTTTGAGAACACAGCTTATGGGCATCCGGGTATCCTCGGACTGTTGTGACTGTAAATGAGGTGATAAGCGGCCACTCGTCCGCCGGCGCACGCGGATGGGTGAGAAAATGAGAATTTGTCCACATCACTCTTCTTCACCTCTTCTTCCTTCGTCCTCTTTGGGCTCGTCCCATATATATAAGTATTCGCCTTCATATTCCCTCAAGTTTCTCCCTCTGTCGGTATTTTTTTATACTCTATTTCTCCTCAAGTCAATGCGATGACCAACCAGAATACCACCTCCCATCCAGCTCTCCCTCCCCTCTTGTCCTCAGTGACAATGGCCTCCACGTCGTCGTCAGATGTTCTCATTCTCACCGTTGGCGTTGTATTAGCAGCCCTATATCTCTTTCGCGATCAGCTTTTCGCTGCATCTAAACCAAAGTCAGCAGTACCCGTACCAAACAAGGTCGCCAATGGCGATGGCGGCAATCCTCGCGATTTCATTGCAAAAATGAAGGCTGGCGTGAGTCGTCAAGATTCATTCTCTTCACCTCATCCTTCTCATCTACTTCTCTTCTGTCAGAAAAAACGCATAGTCATCTTTTATGGCTCTCAAACAGGTACAGCCGAGGAATACGCCATTCGTCTTGCAAAGGAAGCCAAATCCAAGTTTGGCCTTGCTTCTCTTGTCTGCGACCCTGAGGAATACGACTTTGAGAACCTTGACGAACTGCCCGAGAATAGCTGTGTCTTCTTTGTCATGGCCACCTACGGAGAGGGTGAGCCTACCGATAATGCTGTGCAGCTCATGCAGAACATAACCGACGAATCTTTCGAATTCACCAACGGTGGTCACAAGCTTGATGGAATCAAATACGTCGTCTTCGGTCTTGGAAACAGGACCTACGAGCACTACAACCTTATTGGTAAACAAGTAGACGAACATCTTACCAAGATGGGCGCCGTTCGTCTCGGTGAACGTGGCGAGGGTGATGATGATAAAAGTATGGAAGAGGACTATCTAGAGTGGAAAGATGGCATGTGGGATGCTTTCGCAAAGGCGATGAACGTCGAGGAAGGCCAGGGCGGTGACACTGCCGACTTTGTCGTCTCCGAACTCGACTCTCACCCTCCTGAAAAGGTCTATCTTGGTGAGCACTGCCTTTTTTTTTGGCTCTCGATCTGTTTGCTCATCGCCTCTGTAGGTGAACTTTCCGCTCGTGCCCTTACCAGAACCAAGGGTATTCACGACGCAAAGAACCCATACCCTGCACCTATTGTCGTCGCTCGTGAACTTTTCCAGGATACCACGGAACGTAATTGTGCCCATGTCGAACTTAATATTGAAGGCTCTGGCATCAACTACCAACATGGTGACCACGTCGGTGTTTGGCCCACAAACGCAGAACTAGAAGTTGACCGTCTCCTATGCGCGACTGGTCTATATGATAAGAAGGATACCGTCATTGGTATTGAATCGCTCGACCCTGCCCTTGCCAAGGTTCCCTTCCCTGTCCCCACCACTTACGCCACTGTCCTCCGCCACTACATCGACATCAGCTGTGTCGCTAGTCGTCAATTCCTCGGTACCCTTTCCAAGTTCGCTCCCTCTCCAGAGGCTGAAGCATACTTGAAAACCCTCAACACGGACAAGGAAGAATTCCACAAGGTCGTTGCTGACGGATGTCTCAAAATTGGAGAAGTCCTTCAAATGGTTGCGGGTAACAGTCTCATCGAGGCTCCTACCCCTGCCAACACCACGGCATGGAAAGTTCCCTTTGACATCATCGTTTCTTCGATCCCCCGTCTTCAACCCAGGTACTACTCCATCTCCTCGAGCCCTAAGCTCAACCCCACCTCTATTCACGTCACCTGTGTTGTCCTCAAATATCATTCCGTTCCCAGCGATAGGGCCGGAACGAAGTGGGTTTATGGTGTCGGTTCCAACTTCCTTCTCAACCTCAAACATGCTGCGAACAACGAAACTGCTCCTCTCATCAGTGACGCTGGCGTTGCCAATGCAGCACTTCCAAACTATGCCATTGAGGGTCCTCGTGGTGCTTACAAGCAGGATACCATTTATAAAGTTCCGATCCATGTGCGACGATCTACCTTCCGCTTACCCACTAACCCGAAGAGTCCGGTAATCATGATCGGTCCCGGAACTGTGAGTTAACCGTCTTGTGATTCTTGCCTTGCGACGCTAATCATATCATTAGGGTGTTGCCCCTTTCCGTGGCTTCGTTCAAGAACGTGTTGCTCTCGCTCGTAGATCTGTGGAAAAGAATGGCCCAGATGCTCTCGCCGATTGGGGTCGCATCACTTTGTTCTACGGTTGCCGAAGATCTACTGAGGATTTCCTGTACGAGGATGAGTGGCCCAAGTATAAGGAAGAGCTCCGTGGTAAATTTTCCATGCACTACGCTTTCTCCCGTGGCGCTGCTCGCAAGCCCGACGGTAGCAAGATATATGTCCAGGATTTGATTTGGGATGATCGTGAAAACGTAGCAGATGCCATTCTCAACGGTAAAGGATACGTTTACATCTGTGGTGATGCGAAAAACATGGCGAAGAGTGTCGAGGAGATGTTGGGTAGGATTCTTGGAGAAGCCAAGGGTGGATCAGCTGAAGTTGAGGGTGCAGCTGAAATGAAGCTCCTCAAGGAGCGTTCGCGGTTGATGTTAGACGTTTGGAGTTGAAGGGGATATGTACTTCGATTCCACTGGTTTTTCTGGTTGGTCGGGTTTATGACTGAATTATGATGATTACTGATACAGCCTAATCTCCAACCGTCTGTTCCCCCCCACCCTCGTATTATGGAACTTCTTTAACTTTATCCAGATGGACTGGCCTCTCCTTTGCGTTAGTATCATAGTTGTCCTTACACAGCTTTAATGAATATAGAGGATTTGTCCTGACGCAAATCGCACTTGAATAACACCTCCATCACTAATGCCAAGAGCACCCTTCATCGTCATTGAAGGACTCGACAGATCTGGTAAAACAACCCAGACATCTCTCCTCCGTTCACGACTAGAACAATCCGGACATCACGTTGCCCTACTAAAATTTCCAGACCGTACCACACCCATCGGGACCCTCATCGACTCTTATCTACGCTCTCAATCAGACTTGGACGACCACGCGATCCACCTCCTCTTCTCCGCCAACCGCTGGGAACTCGCATCCCGAATCGAATCAAATCTCAAGTCCAACACAATCGTTCTCTGTGACCGATACGCATTTTCTGGTATCGCGTTTTCAGCTGCGAAAGGACCACCACCGCTTGGATATGAGTGGTGTAGAGCTCCGGATGTGGGTTTACCTTGCCCGGATGTGACTTTGTTTTTGGATATCACACCAGAGAAGGCGAGAGAACGGGGTGGGTATGGTGAGGAGAGATATGAGAAGGAGGAGATGCAGCGGAGAGTTCGGGAAGTTTTTCGGAGGTTGGGTGAGGAAACTGGAGGTGGGGGTGGAAGTGGAGGTACTACTACTAGGTGGGAGGTGATTGATGCTGGGAGAGATCAGGAAACTGTTTCGATGGAGATTTGGAGGCGTGTCGAAAATTTGGTGGCGAATGGTTTAGAGGAGGATGTTGATAGATTGTGGAAAGATAGGTCCTAGATGCATCACAGGGAAACACGTTTGATCGTCAAGTTCGCCCAATGAGAAATGCGTTGATTCTATCCGATTACCTTTAGGTTGATTGAGGCCGATTTAGTGAGAATGAAATCAACGGTCGCGACTTTCTTCAAAAACATCACCCCCGGGTGCCATCCAACAGCAAATAGAGACATTGAACTGAATGTCGGCGGCCACACGTCTCGATTCCCTCTCTTTCTCGTACCACCATCGCCCTTCCTCTCCCCACTTCCGCCCCTCTCATTGCCCACATTCACATCTCTAATCAGCAAGGACAAATATCGAGAATACATCACTATGACTCACCGAGGGCTATCGAAGACTAATTGAAGATGATCAGGCTGATCATTTGAGTTGGGTGGTTCGTTTGATACAAGCGAGTTATCTTGTCTCATATCAATTTCTTGCAGTTTTATCACTGATTTAACTGGCCTAGGACTCGGCTTCTAGATGTAAGAGTGCTCGGAACACTGTCAGGCAAGTTAATCTATCGGTCCAGACCGCATATCAAAATTAATCTCCTTTTCTCCTTAGCAAACCATAACTTACAATGTTGAAATACATGAAGAACATCACGGCGTAACAGATGGAACGAGAAGGAGGGCGTGGTGGGCTGGGAGACTCAGGTACGTACTATTTAGCTGCCTTCAAGTTACATCTTGTTGTATATGTAGTCGGCGTATATATATATATATTTTAAAAACTTAACTGGAATAGATCCCGCTGTTGGGGTGGTAGACGGGGATCAACCGTGCGAATATTTTCCTGGGTGGTGAAGGGCCTTCCAGAAGGGAAGGCTGGTTCGTAAGCGTTTGATACGATGCTGACAGACCTGTCATCGTCGAACGTCCCAGTGTTTCAAGGTCCGAGGGGGAAGGTGACGAAAAGACGGTAGCGGATGTAGATGTAATGGGCGGCGCAACCGAAGTCGTTGATGGGGTAGGAGACCTCGAGAATGGTATTGAGGGTGAACCGGATTGGGAATGAGATCCTGAACGGAATGGAGGGGCGTGAATGGATAGGAACCGGCGGATGTCTGCGATTCCGGCCTGGTGCAGAAAAGAAGTCGTGGTCGAGGTCGATGAAAGTGATTGAGTTAATTCTGGGGGTCCCCATCTATCCGAATCTTCGTGAACACGGCTGTTTTCAACGGTAGTACCAGCATCACCAATCTCGACGGCACCGCCAGTGCCCTTTCCCTCACTCGAATTCGCGTTTACGGTGTTGGAGATGGTGGAGGATGGCGGGAGCAGCCTGGAAAGCGGGAAAATCCTCGGAAGAAGGATGCCCCGAATTCGTGGGATCGACAAGTTTGAAGGGTCGTACCCTATGTTGGAAAACATTCGGAAATGCAATGAGTTGACCCTTCTCTGGTAAGCACGTTCCCCATTTCTTGTAGAAAAGGGCCTTCCCGCAACACCCTCATAATCGTCCTAACCATAAGCTTTTTCAAGTTCATTCAAATCATCCCCCGTTGTGAGTTGTCAAAACGCTAAACGGGAATCCTTGACGTTTTCCTGGCAGTAGTTATAAATCGCGCTGGCACAGATATGTTCGTTAAATTGACCCTCGATGTGCCATGTCCCGCCTTCATACCTTCATCTTACCATCCTCAGGACGTAACAAGTTTGAACAAGTTTGATGATGGCCAGGATTCCTTGAGAGCGGCAGAAATATAGTCCATAGATGGTCCATAGTACACGCATACGCAAGGCAAAATAGTCCAATAGTCCAATAGTCACCAGAATCAACCAAAAGTAGCGGTACGAGCATCGACAGACATCGCCCTACGCAAAAAGATAAATTTTATGGAAAGCGGTGATAATGAAAACCGTACCTTCCGATGGCCAAACCAAGCTACGAGCCACCTACCGAATAGTTGTCAAGCTGCAAAGGTGGCCAGCCAAGTACAACGTGACAACTAGTCGGCAGGTGGCTCGAAGTTCACTACATCCGTGGACTCAGGAAGCGGTACTAACTCGCAGTACTTAAATTTCTAGCCAAAGCAAGTGGGCGACCAGGGATGATGGAGCGTCACCTAGAAGTAATTTGGATCTGGGTTCAAGTTTGTCAGTAGAGGTACCGCTGAGACGGAGAGAACACAAACAGTTCAATAGCCAGGCGAAACCCCAGTGGTAGCTGACCACAAGCCACGTCGAGCAGCAAAGTGGCCAGCCAGATTCGCATCCGGGCCTCGACATTCTGCCACTGACCGCCAGTGGTCTACCAAGTTTGTGGCTGGAATATCACGATGCCGGCGGCATCGAAGGAAGAGGGACTTAGTTTCTGGCAAAGGTATAAGCTAGTTGACGGGGGGGGCAATGTGTGCAACGAAGAGTCTGACAAACAAACAATCAGCACTCGGGCGAAGAAACTTGAAGTTGAGAAAAATAATGCTCCCGGGAGACTCTCGCAGGAGAATTCGAAGGTGTCGGAATCGTCCAAGATAAAAAATTTTGTCGGGCTATATCGCAGAACTACAAAATGCAAGCAAATTGTAAGTGACTGAAATATGAATATGTTCAGAGATAGTCGATACTGCACGCATAGTACGCAAAGCTGGTTAGCCTGGGTCCAATAGTTACCAGAATTGACCAAAAGCAACTATCGGCACATCGCCCTAAATAAAAGATAAGCTTCGTGCGAAGCGACGGTGATGAAAAACGTAGTACCTTCAGATGGCCAAGCCAAACCTAGTAATCGACAACGAGCCATCTACCAAATAGTTGTCAAGCTGCAAAGGTGGCCAGCCAAGTGCAACTTGGCAACTATTCGGCAGGTGGCTCGAAGTGAACTACATCAGTCGAAGAAATCGTTAATTACCGGAACTTAAACTTCTAGCCAAAGGAGGAGTGGGCGGCCACAGATGATGGAACGTCGAAACCTATAAGTAATCGGTCCAGGTTGGTCAGTGGAGATGCAGGGACGGAGAGAGAAGACAAACACTCCAATACCCAGACCACACCCCCTGATAGTTGACCACAAGCCAATGGTGAGATGATTGTCGAGGTGTAAATCGGCCCAGATCTGCACCTCGACATTCATTCCACCATCAGTTTGTAGTCAGCCACCAGGGGATGTAGCTGATATCGCAACGCAGGCATCGAAGGGAGAGGTACTTATCTTCTCAAGGCATAAAGGATGAGGGGTGTGTGCAACGAAGAAGGAATCTGACAAACGAACAATCAGCGCCCGAGCAAAGCCAAAGAATAAAGAATGCGCCGAGGAACTCTGGTAGAAGTCTCATGGTCATAGGGACTTCTGTGGGGCTATACCGCAGATCTGCAAAGAAATAAGCAAGTCATAAATTAAATTTCGTGAGAAGCGATGATGAACACGTACCTTCCAATAGCCAAACCAAACCTAGTAATCGGCTACAAGCCACCGACCGCATGATTGTCAAGCTGCAAAGGTGGCCAGCCAAGTACAACTTGCCAACTAGTTGGCAGGTGGCTCGCGAGATTTGCACCTCGACATTCCGCTCGCGGTTTATGGTCAGCTACCGGGGTGTGCAACTGAGTTATTGCAGCGCCGACATCAAGTGAAGGGGTACATACCTTCTGTCCAACGCATAATTGGAGAGCCGGCGATAGGCATTGTGCATGACGAAGAAGAGTCTGAAAAGCAAAGAATGAGCACTCGGGCGAAGACAAAGCTGAAAAATAAAGAATGCTCCTGAGGGACTCGCAGGAGAAGGCGTCAACGTCCAACTTAATGGAAAAATTCGTGGGACTATACCGCAGATCTACAAAGATGTAAGCAAGGTGAGAGCGACGGTAATGTAGTCCAGAGATGGTGTTAGTGCATGTATACGCAAAGACTACAGAATAGTTGTCAAGCGGTAAAGGTGGACAGCCGAGTACAACTTGCCAACTAGTCTGCAGGTGGCTCGAAGTGAACTACATCAGTCGAAGAAATCGTTAATTACCGGACCAAGGAGAAGTGGGCGATCACGGAAGATGGAACGTCAAAACCTAGAAAATTGGTCAGTGAAGGTACAGAGACGGAGAGAGAAGACAAACGCTCCAATACTCAGACCACATCCCCTGATAGCTGACCACAAGCCAATAGTGAGCTGACTGTCGAGGTACAAATCGGCCCAGATCTGCACCTCGACAATCATTCCACCATCAATCTGTAGTCAGCTACCAGGGGATGTGGCTGAAGATATCGCAACGCAGGCATCGAAGGGAGAGGTACTTATCTTCTCAACGCATAAGGGAGTCGACGGGGAATGTGTGCAACGAAGAAGAGTCTGAAAAACGAACAATCAGCGCTCTGGCAAAGAGAAAGCCGAAAAATAAAGAATGCCCCGAAGAACTCTCGTGGGAGAAGGCGTCATAGTCATAGGGTCTTCTGTGGTGCTATAATGCAGATCTGCAAAGAAATAAGTTAAGTCATAAATTAAATTTCGTGGGAAGCGATGACGAAAACGTACCTTCCGATAGCCAAACCAAAACCTAATAATCGGCTATGAGCCACCGACCGCATAGTTGTCAAGTTGTAAAGGTGGCCAGCCAAATACAACTTGCCAACTAGTCGGCAGGTGGCTTGCCAGCCAGATTTGTACATCAACATTCCTGCAGTCGTTTGTGGTCAGTTGCCAGGTCTGTGGCTGGGATATCACAACGCCATAAAGAGGTACTTGCCTTTTGGCCAGACTATAAGCGAGTCGACGACGGGCAATGTGTGCGACAAGGAAGACTCTGACAATCAATCAATCGACACTCGGGCGAAGGGAAAGTTGAGAATGCTCCCGAAGGACCCCTCGTGGGAGAAGGCGTCGTCCAAGATAGGAGCTTAAAACTGAGGAGGGGTGTCAAAAATTACCCCGTGGCGTCTCGATCGCTTGTCAGTGGGCGCTGTTAGTTGATTTTCGATGGAATGGAGGACGAAGGGGGGAGGGCTGTCGTATATGACGCCGTGCCGCTTCATTTTTTTGTCCGACTTTGATGGTACGTCCTCCGTCACGTCGATCACCTTTGAGTCCTTTGAGTCTCGGATGACCTGCAGCCATTTTGTTAGTGATAGTGAAAGGTGAGAAGATAGGGGAGCTTACGATATAACTGAAAAGGTGCTCTAGCTGTGCCTCGTCAGTCTGCCGATAGGGGGTAAGTTGGTGCTCGAGCTCACTGGCAACAGCGACAACGCAAGCTTACCTCGTCGTCAGTAAATCCTGGAGCGTATCCCATCTCAGCTCGTTGGCCTTCAGGGAGGCTATCAAGTGTAACAGTGGTCAGTACGGCATTCTGAGCGATAGGTCCAGAATTGAGACGAGGTTTCCTGCTCCTCTTCTTCCTAGACGTCTCGAATTCCATCCCGGCGCTCTTAACCTCCTGATGGAAGGTCTTCCACAGCTCCATCTTTGAACAATATTCATGAGCCAAAGCCAGTCTGAGGTAACGACGATGAGTGACAAGGTTGAGACAAAACGACGACGAGACTTACTTTGACCGCTCAGGGTTGAACATAGGATGTCTGCGAACGAATGGAGTAGTCCATTGTATACCTGAAACAGGAAGGTTAGAGAAATAAGAGGGTATAATAGGGCTGGTAGGCGCAGACATGGTTCAAATGTAGAACAGATGATGGGGGTAGACAGTTAAGCCTGGAGAAAATAGGGTGTAGCTTGTACACAGGTTATATACCCCCAGGAGCTGCCAAATCACGCGCAAATACTGACACGCCCCTAACAAAGCATCTTCCAGCAAAGGGAATCGCAAAGAAAAACGGTGGAAGACGCGACGCTTGTTGAAGGTGTAGTAGGATGGAAGTAGGATGGATGGAACAAGAGTTCACGGATGTAAGCGGCCAAAGATCAAAATTTGATCGCTCCTGACCCATATGGGATCATCGCCAAGAAATCGAGCGTAGTATTGTTACCGCAGTCTGACTGTCACTACGAGGCTTTCCAAGATGAATCTGTAACAGCTGAGCTCTGAACCCACTGTATGAAACTCGTCTCAATCAGAGAGAAAAACAAAGAACAGTTTTCGTGCATGCACCTGCGTTTAAATTACATACATCGTACTTTGTTCTTAGAACAATCAAGACGGTAATCCTCCATACCCTTCCCCATGATCCAGCCAATCCAAAGCCTGTTTTGCAAGGTCCACCACCTTATCTGTGTCCGAAGAATGAGAATATGAATGTAAATGCACCGGTGTCGCCGGTGAAGTCGAGGGAACTGAAGAGTGAGAATGTCCGAGACTTCCTCTGTGATGGACTCCAATGCCGACCCCAACAACGCCTCCTTGACTTTCACATATCCGTTTCAATGTCCTCACCACGCCGGTATCGATCATCTCTTGTCGACATTTTACACGACGGGTACTCCAACTTCGCCTATAGAACCTACAACCCCAGCACAACCTTTAGCCAGAGCTAGGACAACACCTATGGCCGGCTTCCTTGCATCTCGACCTTTAAACCCCCGACCGCTCTCTGCTATTACGTCCCTGACGGCTCTGAGTATCGGAGGATGGTTCAGAATCAATGCTTGTTGGAGAGGAGAACCGTTAGCTAGATTAGCCAGTGTTTATGTGGCTTGGAGAGTGACGTCGGGGAGGGAAGTACGAGGTACCGATAGAATTCGTGTCAGAATTGCAACGATGGGATGCGGCGGCGGCGATGAGGTAGCGTGAGTCGAATCAGAGTGCTGGAAACAATAATGAAGGGATGTTGAAACAGGTATCGATAGACCGGTCGTTTTCGTTGAATCAAAAGAGATTTCCGGAAGATCGAGTTTTCCAAACTCTTCAAATATCGATGTCTATTCCATTTTCGTCTTCCGAAAGATTCCTAACGATATTGATGGCCTGTTCTTGGACAGCAGCGGTGTCTTGTTGCGCCTTCCTTGTCTGATCCTCAGCCTCAGCCTCGGTCTCTGTATCATCACTGAGCTCCGAGCGCAGGTTGACATCAATGTCCATAGAGCCCATAATCCCCCCGCTGACACTCTCCCGCCTAGTCTTCCCTCTCGCCGATTTCCGTCGTCGTCCTCTATGTCGTCCGTGACTTTCAAGTTTTCCGCTAGCCATTAGTTGAGCCAATTTTTTTTGCATCCCAATTGAGTCATCACATCCGTCTTAACTTGATCGCTCGATTTCCTCACAAGATTCTTGATTGCCCACAAGGCAATAGGACGAAGACTCGTGTCTACCAAGCCCTTCGACATTTCTCCCTCATCTCCACTACCCGGACGATGTGTTTCGACGCCTCGGATGAACTCGACTAGTCTTTACCCCAATCTCGACGGAGATCGACGCGAGTGAGGTGTTCAGGGTTGATGGGACAAGCTTGCCTTGATGATGAGAAGGAGAGCTCTGTCGCTGCTCAGAAGATGCCATCATAGTTAAGGATAAGAGGTGGCGCCTGCTGGAGTATTACGCCACTTCGATTCTGAACTTTTCGCGCCAAGTCGAGCCTAGTGCATTAAGTTGGGTATATAGTTCCTATAGAGTTGCAATACTGGTAAGTTCACGATCACTCCCTCTGTGATTGGGCTCTTACACTTTATATCCTCGCATACTTGGTGTCTACAATGTTTGATTGGCAGCAAGATGCGGGTAACGAGGGAAACCGGGAATGTATTTTGGAACGACGTCAACGCAGAACGTCAACAGAAGAAATCATAGCGTTAAATAAGTAATGTCTGTATTGTTATCACTTCTCATCATTATTGTGTCCCGACGTTATGTAGTCTGAGGAAGTCGATAAGAATCAAGTAACAGGCTGATGCCTGCGTATCGTACCAGTCAACTGGAGTCGTCTTGAAGTTGTCCGGACTTTCGCTTATAGTCAATCGATTGTTCGCGAATCAATCGGTAGAAGTCGAACTCAGTCGACTTTAAACGCGAAAAACTGAAACAGTTCAAAGGCACAGTACTAGACTCTACTTCTTCGCGTTTCTCTTCGCAGTACTCTTCTCACTTCTGACCCTGCCTTTCGTGGCTGACCCAGTTCCATGTTTTCCTTTACCCTTTGCAGCACCTGTCTTTCTCTCTCGATCCCGATCTTTTCCAGCCATCTTGATACCTTCCGAATCTTTTCTGGGTGTCGCCAAGGTCATTCTAGCTTTCTTTTTGGCAAGTCTCCTGGCAAGACGTTCAGGATCTGTGGCTTTGACTTTCTTTCTATCTTCTTTCGACAAGTGTGCGAGTTTTTCCCCCAGAGAGGGGTCCCCTTGAGGAACGGATACAGGGGTTGGTCGGGAAGGTTTAGACGATTTCACGGACGATTTCGGTTTCGATGACAGCTTCATGGATACTCCAGGCAGGGTTTTACATCTCTCCACGCGAAGCTTACGTTTCGCGAATTTGAGTTTGGATGGTTCCAGAGCGAGAATCTCGTCCACACACTCGTGATTCTGAGCGGAAAAGGATAAATTTTCAGCACAGACCATGGGCCAGAGGTGACTTGGACTTACGATAAACTGAATATAAGCAAACCCTTTTCCTAGCTGTGTGTCCTTGTCTCGTATAATCCTAACCCTCTTGACCCAATTTCGTGGTTGAGCTCGAGTCTGCCCCTTGCCTTCAAGCTCACTGTCGTCTTCGTTGTCGTCAGAGTCAGTGGACCTTGGACCCTTCTCTGAACTGATAACACCTTCAAAAAACACTCTTAGGTCCTCTTCTCGACTTTGAAAGTCTAAATTTCCGACGAACACGCATTTCTTGGGGTCGACATCGGTCTTCACGACACGACCCTCCGTGTTCACTGCAGCCGCTGAGGCGTTTTTCGCGGCGACGTCGACTCGAATCGCACGATCCATGAACATAGTACCATCGCATGCTTCCTTTGCCAACCGTGCAGCCTCGTAGGGGTCCATAACCGCAGGAGGTGGAGGAAGTTTTGATTTGCGTTTTGCATCAGACGACGATGCCTCATCTAGGGGAGGAGGATGGGCGAAGACGATGTATGCATGCATGTTATTTGCAGAGGAATGAAACTCTTGCGTGATGAATGCAACCTTTTTCTTCTGTGCAGGCGTGAGGAACTTCTTCTCGGTCTCCCCATCGGCATTTTTTCCTCGCCAGTTAGACGTCCTGTCGAGATCATGTTGTCGGGATGGCTCTTTTCTCTTCGCTTTGCCTTTTGCTTTAGAATTGTCTTCGTCCTCTGGTAACGTACTTGTTGGTGTAGCAAATGGAACGGAACGGAAGCGTATGGATTCGACCTTGGGTTTGGGCCCAGGGGTAGTGGTAGGAATTAATGATAAGATATGACGTTGAAGCTGTTTGCGAAGAGGCTGTTGAAAGACGGTAGGGTTTAGCGGATGAGACCACGAAGAGAATCTGCATTCGTACCTTCTTCTGGGCGATCTCTACAGCTAGGTTACCCACAAATATAGTACGGGCATGACGCTGTTCAGGTGTCTCGTATGCAGGGACATATTTCACCTTGGGCACAGACTTTTGTTTTGTTCGTTTCGAAGATTTGGACAGTGATTCATGTTGGGGTGGTAGCGTATCTGAATCCGATTCAGAGTCAGCATCTTCAATAACCTCTCCTTCATCCTCATCCTCGTCTTCAGAGTCTCCCTGCTGGGCCTTTTGTTTTCCTTGATTACCCGCAAGGGTCCTCTTGAGGTATGCATTCTCCAGATCAGATTTATCCTCGTCATCGCTGCCGACGTCGTGCACTTCATCGCCTTCTGAACTAATTCCTTCTGAATCTCTGACATTCCTTTTCTGCTTCCCTGATGCCTTCACCTTCCTTTTACTCTTTTCATTCTCGGTGACTATCGCCTTCTTCTCTTTCTTGGTCGTTGTGATTGTTACCCCACCCTTGACGCGTTTTGAAGGAGACTTGGCATCTTGAGTATCATCGGATCCATTTTTCCTCTTCAAACTCGGTGTATTTGCACTAACGGACGTATTGTTGGGCGTGAGCTGTGGTCTTGAGACCGGCACCTAAGAACAGATGAGAAACCGAGAAAGATATCGATCAACAAGCCCACATTTGTTTTGAACAGTGAGTCAAGCTCTTTGTCTATCGAAGATTTGTTTCCAGCGAGTAAGAGAGAGGACAAGGCCATCGTTGGTAGAAAGAAAAATCCAGCGTAACAGCCGCGGTCCCGGCCCGGGGTCTCTCTTCTCATCTCCAAATGTTCAGAACCTATAATTTGAGAACTAAACGACCTTTCTCAACCCGCCAATTCTCGTATACTTATTCTTCAAGAAAATGGGCACAACAATCTAATGACGCGACATCAACTTCACAGTCGAGCAAAGACCCCCTTTCGTCCTCCTCCCCAGAACGCCAGCAGTCTGGCCATACGGAGGCAGGTCCTTCGTCATCGTCCCCTCGCCCGTCACCATCGGGCACACAGTCCGAAGCAGAAACATCCTCACACTCAAATCCGTCATTTGCTGACCTCGGATACTTGAAGAGCAACGTTCGGAAGTGGACGGACGAAGCGGTCGTGAACTTTCGCAAAAAAGCAGACGACTTTTCGGGCTCTACAAAGACGAGATTTTCTCAGGTCGGAGCAGAGCTTAACAAGGTCACTGGCTATGACGAAATAGAGGCTTTGAAGAGACAGGTTGTCGCCCAAGGTACGACCTAACATGATTGAACTATGAAATCCTGGGGGGCTAGATACGTCTATCCAGAGGTACAAATAAAGGAGGCACGTCAGGCGGCACGCGACGCGAAGATACTATACCAGCAAGCAGTCCTTCAGCGTTCCAGCTCACAGCGAGAACTGAATGACCTCTTACAACGAAAATCTTCGTGGACGGATCAGGACGTTATTCGCTTCACAACACTCGTTCGAGAAGACCATACGTTCGTGCAAGAGGAGGCGCGAGCGAAAGGTGCCGTAGACGAGACAGAAGAAGCCGTAGAAAAGGAGTTTAACGAGCTTACCCGCACTATTCTCACTCGATACCACGAAGAGCAGGTGTGGTCCGATAAAATCCGAAGTGCGTCGACGTACGGGCAGTTGGCCGCCTTGGGCCTAAACTTGCTGGTCTTTATCTTGGCAATCGTAGTCGTGGAGCCCTGGAAAAGGAGGAGGCTGGCACAGACATTTGAAAAGAAGATAGAAGAAATGGAATTAGAGTACAAGACGGTTATGGAGGGACATATGAAGGAGGTGCAGCAGCGGTTAGAGAGTCAAGTCGCCAGCCTGGTTACCATCGCAGATGTGGTTTCCAAACTCGACTCTCAACTCCAGCGTATAGAGGTGCTACCGGAGGTAGAGGCTCACTCTGAGCCCCGAGTCCTCGAGCCAGGTATTTGGGCCAAAGCTGTGAAAGATCGGCATTTTGGAGAAGCAGTCGCTACTGGTGCCATTGCGGCTACAGTTTTAAGTGCCCTTGGTTGGATATGGTTGGGTGGTTGAGTGGAGATTTCCTGTCGTTACGGCGCTAGAGTTTTAGAAATTCACACTTCGATAGACACGGCAATGAACCCTGAATTCGGTATAAGCATAATTAATCGTACCTACGATAAAGGCAGTCACTGACCTCTCATGCAGGAGTTCTCCGTTATGATCACCCATTTGACCTTCACTCCAGCTATCTAAATTCCATTTAGACCAGCCCCAGCCTTCTTTGATCTACGAATCGGAACTTATGATCAGGATGTGGAATGATGCAGCTTTGACCACTCGCCTCAGGCTTTTTATGTGGCGCCAACACAACCAGCCAACGCGTCTGACATTGGGAAAGGATTGAACTGAAGACCGGTAGATAATGGATCATTGGCATACCTTCGTGCTGAGCTCCCACAAGAGGGAAAAAAGCTCTGACGAGTTTTCAACCAGATGGAGAGCAAAAGAACAGACTACCATCTCTAGCTTAGGTCCTTCCGCTTCTGATATTGCACTTTCCTCGTCTTTAGTAAGCTGAGAGGGAAGTACTCGAGCTACGGTTTCAGGTAATGCGCCGTCGGATATGTCACGAAATGATAGGGATGAACATGGAAGACCGGTTCTTTCGACAAATGCGGCAGCTGTGTACTGAGGAGGCTTCAATAGATATTGATGAGGGGTTGGTTGTCTTGATGACTTACTGGATCTGCGGCAATGACTTTTGGTTCGGGAAACTGAGGACCAAGATTTGCCATTTCTGGTTGATTTCTTCTCCGCATTGGTATTGCACTCGTACTTTCCAGTACTTGCTTTGATCCACCTCCCGACAAAGCTTCATGATTTCGTCTTCCTGCGGTACACCACTCGGTAAATACGATAGTTGCTTCCCCACTTTTGAGACAATCGATAATTTAGATTCAAACAAAAGCGAGAGAAATTCACAGAAAGATCGCACCTTCCTGTGTAAGTGGCATTTTATGAGAGGGAGGATCACAGGCAACCAGGACGACGCACCACAAGCCATATCGAAAAACAATAGTTCTTTCGCGGACCAATCTTCCATCGAGGATTTCCACCACCTGAGAGGCAGAAAAAGGAGAACATGAGTCGGGTGTTTTAGCTTTTCTTTTATATTCACTTGTTCAGCCATGAGTATAAACAGAACCGTATTCCTGGAAAGTGTGGATTCCTGTACGTTGAACCGACTTTCTTGTAGTACTAAGGTGATTATCATCATTGACGAGTGAATCTCTTGCACAGAAGACTGCCAGTGATTACTTGCCTCGCCTACTCCGTGTTCATTGTAATTGTCTCGCATAGAATGGCTGAGGATTCCAGCTACCGGTGCGCGATCTCCCCGCGACATGACGGCGTGCGGCAAACTTCGCCCTTAGGTAACTATCATCAAGGATGACTTCGTTCGTCATAAACTCTCACCTCGATCGTCAAGTTCCTTTTAATTGGCGAACAGATTCATCCTGCCCTTTTTGTCGCATTATCATTGATGAAGCTCCCTCATCTAGGGTCTTTGAAAATGAGAAAGTTGTTGCTTTCTTAGACATCATGCCATTACGGCCAGGCCATACGCTGGTCGTCCCAAAATTCCACTGCCCTCGAGTATCCGAGCTACCGTCCGAATTTGCTGCGGCAGTCGGGGAAGCTGTGTCCAAAATTGCTAATGCTCTAACAAAAGGTGAGCGTCATCGACTTTGAGTATTGGTTCTCTTACAACGATACATTCTGCTAGCTCTGGACCATACAGCGCTCAATGTTGTATGCAATCAAGAATACGCGCAGGCCGTTCCTCATGTACGTGCTACCGCTTGAAAAGCGCCACTTACATTGAACGCCTACAAATGAAGGTCCATTATCACATCATCCCGGCACCCAAGCTAGGAGTTTCAAAGCCAGAAATCGATACAAGAACGGGTACAGTTCGTTCAAGGCTGCCGCCCACCGAACGCGAGATGCATCGGATGGAGTTTGAGTCGAGAGACGAATTAGACGAGGATGAAGCAAAAGATCTAGTTGAGCGGATACGAGCACATTTGTGATCATCTGAGATCCTCTCATCCTTGACAATCGACCCAGCCCCGGAGGGTGAATATGTGTAGGTCACGAAGCTACTTCGACGCGGGGTTTATAGGAGATACAAGACGAGGGTCCCAACAGAGACAATGTATCGTTTTCTACTGTGGGGTATATTAACTCGAATAAGAGGCGACGAGCGGTACGCCTATGGCTCTCAAGGCACATCCCACAGCCAGAGCGTTGGTTAGGTTTCGAGCAAATGCAGCCGGCTGCGATTGTGAGTTAGAGCCCTTCCGACCAATAACATGTTTCCATTAACAGTAAAGCAGCCTACGAGCGCACTTGTTGTCTTTGATTTCGAAGGAACGGTCACGTTCAATCCTCCGGGATAGCGGTCATACTCACACCAGCGCTACCAATCAACGGAGTTGTCTTCCGTTTGTAAGAGTGTAGTTGTGACTTATCGAGCGAGTTCAAAGGTGTCGACGAAGAATAGGCTCCAGCGGATGTACGCACCCAGACACATGAGGGCAACCCAAACAATCTTGTGCATGCTGGGATCCCCGTATCATCTAGGATGTGGGTCCTCCAGAGCCCAGACCTTGTCAAAGCAAAATTGGCTTCCGATGCCCGAAACTAAGTAGTTTATTGGGATAAGCCTTGAGGGTACGGAAGAGCCAATCGAAGAGTCCATATCTGGTGCAGGTTTGATTCGACCCAGTCACCGATTTTAGCATCCTTAAACATGTACATATGTACATAGCAGAGAATCTGTTGTTAAAGGCCCTGTTAGCAGGAGTAATCAAGGCGCACGGGCGCACGAAGTGTCACACTCACATGATCGCCTGTCATAAAGGGTAACATGATTCTCACTTCACTCACGTCTAGATGTCCAACGAAGAGACGCAAATGGATATCCAGGAGGAGCAACCCCAAGAGATACCGGATCCATTTTCCCATATGGACGAAGATGCTGCTGAAGACGACGAACCGACGGTATCAATTAGCGCTCCAAAGAAAAAACTGAAGCAGCCAGTTCAGTTGACCCGTGAACCAGGAAAGTCCTTGTTTCCTTTCTCCCGTGTACAGAGGATCATCAAGGCTGACAAGGTAGGGTGGGTTATTCATCGCGTTTGTTAAAGAGACTGATGAAGGTAGCCAGGACATTCCCATTATGGCCAAAGATGCTACTGTTCTGATTTCATTGGCCACGGAGGAGTTTGTTAAACGGTTATGTCAAGAGGCGCATCGTATTGCTGAACGGGAAAAGAGAACAATGGTACACGCGAAGGATATAGGCATGTTATATCGTGTTGTTGCGTTTCCTCATGCTAATAGAAGGGCCAGCTACGATTGCCCGAAAGGCGGACGAGTTCCTTTTTCTAGAAGGTGCGTTTGGCTCTGTTCTCGCACGAAAGAATGCTAATGAGTCGATCTATAGAGATCCTATCGCATCGCCCAGCTGAACAGCTGAAGAGAAAACCGAAGGCACTGGCGGAGAAAGAGAAAGAACCAGCAGAGAAAGAGAAAGAACCAGCAGAAATCGAAGGGTCAACACTTATAGACCATTTCGCTCCACCAAAGAAGACCACGGCAGAGACAAATGAAAGCGGTTCACAGGTTATAGTCATGAACGACGACGGGACTATGGAAATTGAACCAAGCACGGCGACTTAGCCAAATCCGCTAATTACCTACACCCACACGAAATAATTTCTTGCTTTGAAATGTATCATATCTGTAGTTTAGCAACGATGTATGGAATAATTGCAGTGCATCGGGCTCAATTAGAAAGGTATCATTCAACAAGTTACAGAGTAGTGATCCAGTACGAGAGTAGGACGTTCACGCTAGTCGTCGACTTTCACCTGAATACCTGGGACGAACTGCCGTACCTTGGTCACGACAGCGTCTTGGACATTGGCCCATGCCTTATCCTCGAGCTACGGAGAAAATAGCTGTCCTATTAGAAGGGTAAAACTAGCAAACATAGAACTCGCCTTTCTGTGGCCGCCCGAGACGACTTCAAGTACTCGATCTCGAATACCCTTCTGGATCCGCTCAGTTATCGTCTTAATCTTATCCTTGACTTCATCAAGAACATTAAACTCCCCACCTCCGCGATATCGTTGTTGTGATCGGTCATCAGAGAAGGGATTTCCACCAAGGACTTTCATTAGCGGTTCGGATATCTCTTTCGGCAAAGAATCAAATAGAGCCTCCTCGATCTTGCCCAAGACACCACGAAAGTCTTCTCGAGTACGAGCTTTGATGGTCTTGGCGAAGGTCTTCAGACCACGGGAAAACAGCATGAGGTGTCACGTACCGTTAGTCCTTCTGAGAGCTTCTTACTCAAGGTACCCACAACTCCACTCGGTGGTTGATTACCTCCCTCTCCAATCCCACGAGAAGCACCACTTGCATTATCTGACTTCTGAAAACCACGGATAAACCCGCTCACGCTTTCCTTTGCACTTTCGCCCAATTCACTGAGAGAGATGTGGCCCTTGAGGAAGTTCTTCACTTGCATGAGCGCGAGAGCAGTCAGTTTTTCTGCAAGTGGCGCATGCAAATCCGTGAGGACTCTGGCGACTTTCTCGCGCAACTCGGGAGCCACCTGCTTCGCCTTTTCGATCGGATCGATGTTCAACTCGTCAATCGTATGTGCGATTATTGCTATCTTCCCACCAAACTCGCCATCGGCTGATTTGGCAAAATCGGTAACCTTGCTAACGGCTGTTTGAAAGATATTGCGCTCCTGTTGGGGCGCCTCGGGGTTAGCTTTGTTTGCTCCTTGGTTAATGGTTGCAAGAATGTTCCCTGCTGCACCAGCAAACGGGAGTCCTCGTGTTCCATAGTCCGGCAGTGGTCGTTCGCCAGGTTTGCTTTGAGGGGAGGGATAGCTGTAAGTCGGGACCCCTGCACCAGTCTGTGGGTTTTCACGAGCGGCACGGAATTCGGCTATGTCATTGGCGGTTTGGAAGGCGGAAAAGTCACCACGAAAGACAGCCTCGGATGGAACATTAGAATTTACGTTCAGACTAAGAGGAATGAATTTACTTGAAATACAGCTTTGATGTGATCTTCCAATGATTGGAGAGTTGCGCTTTGGAATACCACGATTTCATCTGACACTTGTTTCGATATAGCGGGCGCAAACGCTACAAACATATTTCAGTGAATACAGAAAATGATAGGATGTGCTTCACTCACTATCAACATACTTGTCGATCCATTCCAAGATTGGTGTAGGTAAGTGCAAGGTCTTGTCCGTGCTACCGCGATCACCACTAGTACTGCTCGTTCTGTTGTCTCCGCTGTTGTGGCTATCCGCCACCTTCTGTATAGCATCTTGTGCCTTTTTGAAGAAACTATCCATTCGGTCGACGTTTGGGGTTGAAGGAAGGAGATTGAGACCTAATCATGTGATGCCGCCGAGATATTGACAACTTGAATCGATAATAATGTTATACATCTTTATCGTCACAGAAAAGGGTGAAGAGAAGAAAGGTCGACCGCAAGCATTTGTTCCGAAGCCAAGATCCATCGATAAAAGGGCGGAACTGGCGGGAGAATAGGTGAGGAAAGCGTGGGAACCACCTCTGATCAAAATATTTACAAAGACCCTAATCATGGTCAAAACTGTGCTCTACTCCCCACAATGGTTTTTTCAGCAAGTACGACCCTTTCTGTCAATTCCAGTATGGTGTTTGTGCACTTCTTGCACATGAACGAACAGTATTAGCCAATGCCTATCGGTACACAGTGACTCTCATGAACCTGGAGAAGCCTCTAAAGTAAGGGCACCTTCAAGTTCAACCTTGATACCGTGGCGCTTTGAAACTGAACACATTCAAATCTTATATCCACTCGATTCCACTCTTCCGGCGACTCTGAAGCTGGGAAGTATTCCATCCTGCCACCACCCCCACGCATACGAATCATCTCCACGAGCTGATGTCCATCCCTTCGACGCTGTCGGGATCGATGACGGGTGTTAAGAAGTAGTGAGAATGAGAAATGAAGAAGATCTAGGGTTGTGAGGTTCGATACGAGCTAATTATCCCTCATCCCAACTTATGCTGATGTGTGTGATGTGTCCACCCTCGGTCCTCGAAGCTTGAGGCTTGAAGAACGATAACAAGAAGAAGCAACCGTCGTCCTTGAATGCGAAAGCATCAGGGACAGGTTTGACGATGGAAGACCTAAAAGGAAGCATTTCAGAGTGGCTACCAGGAAAGCAAAGTGAGCCGGAAGGGGCCGTTCCCGTTCCCGGGTCAAGAAACCTTATAAATAGGGCGTGTGTTGCGCGGTTTTGCACCATGGCTGCCCCGACAAAAGTGGCAATCATAACGGGTGCTTCTGCAGGTGTGTCACGGTGTTGCCTCGACTGTGAGTGGGTCGAATATCAAGTACATTCTACTCGATGTAGGCATCGGGCGACACACAGCCATCGCGCTTGGTGAAGCAGGTTGGAAGGTCGTGATTACTGCGAGGAGAAGCGAGGCCTTGGAGGAGACAAAAGACATGATGAAAATTTTGGAGAACAAAAACTGTTTGGCAATGGCTGGAGATATAACTCAAGAAACCTTTGTCAAATCCCTCTTTGAGGAGACGATACAGATATTTGGTGAGGATTCCTGGAACGTTGTTGGCTATTTATATCGATGACAGGATTACGCAGGACGACTCGATCTCCTGTTCAACGTATGTCGCTGTGAGAACGCGTTTTTCTTGTGTATTCATCCTCCCGTACCAGAACGCTGGAATGTTCCAACCTCAAATTCCCATCGAGAACTTACCTCTGGAAGTTTTTCAAAATGTCATCAATGTCAACCTAATTGCTCCGTTTCTGTGCACCCAACAGGCTATGCGGATTTTTAAATCGCAATCTCCGTCGGGTGGTCGAATTATCAACAATGGGTCTGTTTCAGCCCAAGTCCCACGTCCCCTTTCCTATGCCTATTCATCATCTAAACACGCCCTGACTGGGCTGACAAAGACCACTGCTCTCGAAGGCCGACCATTCAATATTACCTGTACCCAAATCAATATAGGTCAGTTGACCCTACGATTATTTCTCACCGTAGCTCATGAAACGTTCAGGAAACACCGAGACCGGACTCGCGAACCGCCTTGCCCAGGGCGCCCTACAAGCTGATGGTAGAATCATTCCAGAACCACTCATGGATGTGAGACATGTTGTCAACTCCATCATGCACGTCGTCGGCCTACCCAATGATGTCTCGGTGCTAGAAATGACTGTGTTGTGAGTCGAATATCGTCCTATAATTCGTGCCGCGCCTAAAGCAGTGGCGCGTTAGACCAACTCAGATGCCATTCATTGGGAGAGGTTGAGATTTTGAGTCTGCAAACGACCGTACGTAGTTCACCGGAACTGTCGATGGACCAATCCAAGCTTGTCTCGGCTTCACGCCTAAACACGGTGTTTTCAACCAAGCAACCAATAGAACAGTACAATGACAGTTGAAAGTTCATTCAATCCTAACTTCTTCCCATGACCACCATAACCAAGAGTCGTTATATGAGCCTCCGTAGATGAGGTGTCGATACTTTCCAGTCATCATGCGTGCATTGATAATGTCGATGAAGGCATTGGGCGATACAGCGATCGACTCGGTACTGTAGGGAGGAACGTCGTGCTCACGAGGAAACGACACGATTCATCAGACTAAGAGTATGGTGAACTGATGATTCTAAGGATTACCTAGCTATCGCCGGGGGCCGGGGACGTATCTCAGGAAACCTTCGTGAAATATCTTTGTGCAGAACAGTGAAAGTATTTGGTGAACTCCATCCGCAACATACAACGTCCACTTGTAGACGTGACTACTTGGTCTTCGCTTCGAAGTAATGGACTTACCTTTAGACGTTCAGAACATTGGAATACCTCAAAAAGTAGGGTCCGATTGAGGAATCCCTGTACAAGTTTTCCAAGACGTCGTCAACGTCAATCTCGTTGCACCTTTCTACTCAGCAAAGCTATGCGAATTCTCAAATCATAATAGGTGGTAGATTCACGATAACTCTCTCAGAACGACTAAAGGACCGCTTGGTAGAGATTGAAAACATAGGATGCGTGTCTAGTACTAGAACGGGATCATAAATATAAAATACTGTTATGCGACGGAGGGTCCGCATTTATATGACCTACAACTGATGCATAATTAACATTTACAACTTAAATTGCTAGACACATTTAAAAAAAGAAACGACGCTTGAGAGAAAAGGCATAGAAAGAGTAAGTCCAAAGGATAGTTTGAGCAAGAGAATGAACCGCCATAAATTGAACACCCAAAAACAATTTATGAAGAAGAATGAGGGCCATCGAACGAAAAAGAGTGTGTCTCCTTTGAGGTAGAACGCGTGGCCCGTGAATGTGATAACCAGCCTCCACTCTCCCAGTTATAACCAGGGTGATAGCGATCGCGCTCCCTTTGTTCCAAATCCGTTACACCGGTTAGTATCCTAGCCAGTCTTTTGAAGTCTATAGGCTTCAAAATCCATCCATCCATACCAGAATCCAAAAGCTTATCCCGCTCTTGTTCAAACAGCGAAGCAGAGACAGCGAAGATGGGTATCCGACCATTGAGCTGATGCGAGAGACGTCTATTCTCCTTCTCCGAACCAGGGTCGACGGACTCGTCTTCACGTCGTTCAACCTCTCTAATACGTTGTGAGGCTTCATATCCGTTGAGGATGGGCATGTTGATGTCCATGAGAATGCAGTCGAATTCTTGATCTGACTTGACTCGATCTAAACCCTCTTGACCATTTGTAGTGTTCACTACCGTGTGACCGTTCATGTGTAAGCGTTTAGCAAGGATTTTTCGATTGATGTCGTTATCCTGCGAAGCTGAAATTAGGGAAGAAAAGAGCGGGGCGTAGTTGACGAACCTCGACAATCAGGACCCTCAAGTTGAGCTTGTCGAGTTCTGTTGTTTTGAGTGGTTCTACATCGTCTGAAGAATGTGAGCGGATAATCCGAGGCCTAGACACTACAGAGCGTAGCTTTCCCGTGCTCCCATGTGAACGAATTAGTTCACCAGTGACTTTTACTGGGCGGACTGGGACAGAGGAATCTGTCACGCCGAAAGTACCAGCCAGTGATGTTTTTGGGCTGGCTCCAACAGTGAGTGGGGCTGGGGACGGTGACGGTGACGGTGACAAGTGACTGGAAGACAATGCCTCAACAAGAAACTCGATTTCCCGTTCCGCAGAGACGTTACTGACTGCTCGAGACCTGAACGAGGATGCAAGTGACGATCCGCTCGCTGACGTTGAGGACCCAGATTTATGTCCTTCCACGTTCAGTGAGAGGGGGATGAGGAAAGAAAATCGGCTTCCCTCATCGACCTTCGACTCAACACGAAGTTGGCCTCCCAGTTGCTCCACTATCCTCGCCACAACAGCCAATCCAAGACCTTTAAATACATGAACAAAGATTGTGGGAAAGAGAGTACATGGTGCACTCACCAACACCGGGTTCAGCACTGGTTTTTGGTTCGGACGATTCCACTTGTTCGAACTCACGGAATATACTCTCTAGCTTGTTAGTTGGAATACCACACCCGGTGTCTGCGACCACAATTTCAACGGCGGTGGAGGAGGAAGCTCTGAGCCCTTCTGGTTCACTGTACGTTGTACATCGAACAGATATGGAGCCATTTGCCGTGTATTTCACTAAAGATAACCTTAGTATCGGTTTCCGCAACGGTTGCGATTTGCTTACAAGCATTCGCAGTCAAGTTCTGCACTACCGTCTTGATTTTTCGGGAGTCTCCGACAACATTCTTCGGAGCATCATCAGTGTGTACTTGGAAATCGATGCCTAGTCTTTCGGCTTCCTTCCGATACAAGAAGGTAGCGTCTAGAATCGAATTACACAAATCAAACGGTTCATTGAATGACGTTTCATTGCCACTTTCCAGGCGAGTAAGGTCCTATGATACGCCACGGGGGCGTTCGATGTCAACGTCTTGGTACACAGCGGTGGCACTCACCAATAAGTCGTTGATTGTGAACAACAAGCTCTACGTGAGAAAAATCGTGAAAATGCCATCAAGAAGCACAAATGAATGCTCACCTTCGAAGCGTTGTAGGATTGACTGAGGTTATCTCGTGTTTCCCCGTCTAAAGGGCCGTTGAGAGCCATTTCCAGATAGCTAGAGACATGTGAGTTCAAGAAACAGAAAAAATACGGATAAAGGCGACAAACTTGATTATATGATTAAGTGGTGTTCGAACTACGAAAGCCAGTCAAACCTGTCCCAAGCTTAGTAAGATGTATACACACCTTCATGACTGGCATTCGACAGTAACAAATTAGTCAAGTTGGTCGTTGCAAGGGCGCTTTCTTTCTGCCGCCAGACTTCAATGAACTGTACCAATGTTAGCGCGGGAAACGAGGGATCAACATGGATGGACCATACTTTCCCATACACTAAAGACAGCACGCCTGCTGTCTCAAGCTGTTCATCTGTCCAGACCCTACATCTTCCCGCCAGTTTCTCCGACCATATCTTGAAGGACTTTCGAGGTTCAAGGACAGCTTTTTCTTCATTACCTTGTTTATACGGTTTCCCAGCCCACTGAACGCATCGCGGTTGACCTCGGCGTAGGAATGCAATAAAATCTTGGCCACCACTCGATAGCGGGACGTACAACAGCCCAGCCACAACTTCTAAGCCAGTAGAAATTTTGAGGTCAGGAAAATCGACTGTGACGGCTTGAGAAACCTGAATTGAGCTACCAATACATGTTAGTCTCACTTCTGTATAAAAGGACACGACCTACTTGTAGCGCTTCAAACGTAGGTATTCCGCCATTATCAAGATCTCCTGTCCATGCTGGTTGGGTCCAAGTATCTTTGCTCCGTCGCCAATGACAAGAATTCCGAAGTCGGCGTCAAAAAGGCCGAGAAGGTCATCGGCATTAGACACAATATAGCCAGTCTGCACAAAATGTTAATGGCCAGAGCAATCAGACAGCATAGGTATTACCGGATGATTGTCGGAACTGATTGTATTAATCTAAAAAGGAGTGAATGGTAAGGTACCAAGCATCCAAGAGTAGATGTCAACAAACCAATTTCCGTGTGTGAAGCCTTTTAGCATAACTCAATCTCTCGATGTTCCTGGATATCGACTGACTGAGAAGTCGCAACATTTGACGGACTGGGAAAGACACTCTCATTCCGTGACCACCGTAAGAATGACACGCGACTAAACCCCACAAAGTGCCGAATGCCATAATTGACTGCAAGAATACTCGTTTGGATTTGTGCCTGCTTTGAGGGGATGCGAAACGCTCACCACCGACATGGACGCTCTAACGCCCATGTTCTTGAGGTCTGGAAGTGTGGCGTTCAGTACAAAGTTTATAAGGTTTACGTAAGAGATCCCCACATTGTACATGGATAGGACTCATAGCACGAAGATAGCAATGAGTCATATTCAAGGGAGGGTCCAAGTCTTCTTTGCTTCTGACGACTAGACGTGCTGTCGATTGATCACGATCATACAGAATACGGACTTTATCTGTCACAAGGTCAAATACACTGCAAGAGAGGAAGTTGCAACCTGAAGAGAACGCACTCAGTTTGTAAAGTTCCCTGGCCTAGCTCACGCGTGCATTAGTTGCGGGTCTCGGGCTATTGAATAAGTGACAACTTACTTGAGCCGGTATGTCGCCAGCAGGAAAGTGTAGGCCCATATACAAATCATGGGTCTGGCTCCAGTCGACCAGCTCAGCGACTACCTGGCCATTCCACGCCTCATCGAACTGGTAAGCGAGAACACGATGAAACTGTGTAAGGTCCTTGATCAATCCAACAACTATCTTCAAGAATGTGTCCAGGTCTGGAGCAGTGCCCAACTGTTCGTTGATCTGTGCCATAACCGCAAATACGTCCATCATCCCGACCGCTCCTGCTGGCTGAGCTTGAGCATCTCTGCAGAGTTGTGAACGCCGTTGGGCCCTACGCGTCCTTAAAGGTGATTGACCATAGCCAGGCGAATTACTGTCAATCGGTCCCGGCATTTTGGACAATCGGCGAAGTCGTTCGAGTGCAAGAAGCGGCTTTGACCTCGAGGTGGTACTTTCAAGAATTTCCTCCGTGCTTGGAGTCCAGTCTTCATTGCCATCTAATCCTGTTGCAAGAGGTGATTTTTGTATTGGGTCCGAATGGGGATACAACGGCCCTAGAGCACCATCGGGGGTTATGGTATCTGTAGACTGCGACTGAGACATCAATGAGGGAGAGACATCAGATTTAGGTATTGGACGAGATGTGCCCATCGACGACGGACTTGGCGAGGTATTTAAGGAGGTGGCCGATGTACGCTCGGATGCATCGGTCACATTTCCACCTGTTCCATTCTCACTCCCGCTCGCACTGTCGGACGATGAAGAGGCTCCGTCTGAATGATTCTCAGTGCTACTGGATGGAGAGCTTACGCCAGATGTTCTGGAGGGAGAAAATTTCGACTGAGCGAAAATCCTAGATCCTGGAGGCGGGTAGAGAGGGTTCAACATGTCAACTTCCAACTCGAATTCCATTATTATCACGCCATTGTGCGACGTGATAGGGGCTTCTGAGCGGTATGGACTGGGTTGAGGTCGATGTATGGCAACCCAACAGGTCCATTTCCGCCTATCACTTTGTGGACCCTGGGGGGCATGCATTTCAGCGGTTGTTTCGTTGGGAAGCCCGGTACCTGGAGCGCCGTATCCAGACAAGAGGAAGACATGGGGAGCATCCTGCTCACAGTCATCCTCCACTGACAGCGTAGATGGGGGGATGGAATGAGGAGATGAATTTGGGTCAGATAAAAACTGAATATTATCCCAGAGAAGTGCAGCTTGGGAGTCCAAAAGAGTGTCAGTGAAACACTCGAGGGAGAATAGGTACTGAGGTGATAATCCTAATAGTTCGGTTGCGTTCTGATCCATGTCGATATCAGCGATCAATCGAACGAACGAAAAGAAGGTCCACACATACTTCGGAAACCTGGCGGATCAGTAGCCGATCCTCCAGTTCTTGCACAGCGATCAATACACCGAAACCTTGAACTGCCCCTGGAGTTCGAATAGGCTGCAAAGGAGTAGCATGAGGCGAGAATGTAACAAAGATGAAGGGCACTCTGATTGCTTGCCAGGCTTACCTCGCCCTCACAAGCTGTGAGTTGGCCCTCTCTTCCAGTGACAACGTGATGTCCATTCTCATCTTGTATGTATCGAAAACGAACAGTAGCGAGAGGTGGAGCAGAGGAAGTAGATGACGCCTCTGATGCGGACCGCCGAGACCCACCGAGGCTCCCCCCGGACGAGAAATCTTCTGGTGTCAAATAATTGGACACTTCGCTGCTACTGGCATTACTGCGGGCCGATGAGTTGGGTCGGCGGTTGTCTGAATCTTCCGCAAGGTCGTTGGGGCTTATGGAGTTTGATTCTGATGGCTGACGTGAGGGAAGATGAACGAGCCCGAGCCCTGAGACGTTCCAAGCCGGATCGAATGTTGAGGTTGAAACAGACCCGGTGTGCGGGAGTAAAGAGGTATGACGGGAGGTGAACGCCTGTCCAGAAACCATAGTTAAGGGAGGGGGATGTCGTGCATCGTAAGGGTATTCAACAGGAGAGTGTTTAGGTGACGTTACGTCGAGTTGTACGAGGTCCGGAGATAGATATGTTGGGGTAGCTTTTAAGTCATCAGGGTATGAAATTTGATTAGAGGATGGAGCAGCACTTCCGTGCTGAACAAAAGAGCGCGGTAAACTAGGAGATTCTTCGCCAGCAGGATAATGCTTGAAATTTGGAGGTGAATTTGACTTGAGAAATTTCCTAGTTTCCCTACCGGAGACGACGCGATTTGACGCGGTGCTCTCTTCAAATGAAAAGGTAGTAAGACTCTTCGATCTGCGTGAACGTGCGTTGACGGCGGTTCCTGTCGATACGGAACGGGTGGAGTGATAGACGGTGGAGCTCTCGCCAGGAGTGATCGCATCATTTTCAGCGTCTAGGCGAGTGATAGTCTCAGCGAAGAGGATTATAAGCGATTGCTGCTGGACACACCTGGAGATGAAAGTCCCAACGGAGACACCAACTGTGACGGCTGATGAGGCTGAATACCGGATAGGAGAGATTTTACAGGGTATATAAAGGACGGAGAAAACGACGACTCAGCAGGTAAAGTGGGGGTCATGGTGGTCAAGGACGAGGAGCATGTCCTAGATAGATTCAGCGGGCAAAGCGTCGAAGCTTTGAGGAGTTTAGTCTCACCTCGACGACGGCGCAAACACCACGCTTAGTCATCGTCACAGACGTCATAATCAGCTTTCATGTTCCCACAGTAGTCCGGGATGTTTTTTCTTTGACAGCTTTCGCAGCTGCTACTTCTTCATTAACGGTTCAAAGATACACCAGTCTGCTTGGATCAAAATGCTGTCGTGCCCAGAGTGCAAGACAATGCTCTCAAAAAGACCTCCAGTGCCTTCGTTCGTTGAATTCGATTACCCACTTCTCGTTGCCAAGAAGTACTACAAAATTATCAAAACAAACGTTCTCAAAGTTTGCTTCGGGGAGGTTGGAAAACCACCGATAGAATATGTGTCAAGCATTGCCAGAATCCGTACAGACATGACCTTCTTGGCGACTGCACGTCCGACCAACGCGTTCATTCCAAGTTCCAGAGCTTTCCGACTCAGGTCCCATCAACCATATACTACTTTTTTCAGAATTTCTTTCGCTTCAGGCATGGCTCGGGCATATTTGTCCTCCAAGCGGCCCGCTTGAACCTTGATTTGTTCTTTTGTTTTAGCCGTACCAGCCTCCTGCAAAGGGAGCGTAGATGCTGAATCCAACGCGATATCAAGCAGTTCCATGATATATGCGTTGATAGGGTCCACAGAAAGTGCCTGAAATATTGACAAAGCCATAATCATATCGTGATCAAACACGTGAGGGAGCCGGGGGATCAAATCCGTACCTCATGGTATTTGACAATGGCGTTTTCAAGATCACCTGTGAGATGGTGAACGAGGCCTAAAAACCCAAGCGCGAGCGATTGCCGGGGATCGAGTGCCAGTACCTTCCGGTAGGTGTCCCGCGCCTCAGCGTAACGTCTACAAGAGTGTCAAACCCACAAGCATGGGTCAATCTCAGAAGCTTTGCACTCACTTTAGTCGGCGATAACAAGTCCCCAAGTTGATATAGGTTGTCGTCCAGGACTGTTGCGAACTCTGCGTGACTTCAGCTAAGGACAATGCCTTTTCAAAGAGTGCTGCCGCTGCTTTGTATCTGAACAAGGGGGCGTTCATCAAGTCTTATCATCCGGATTTCCAACGGATCTCTTACTCTCCGTGGTTATATGCCATCACGCCCCGTTCATTATACAACAGGGAATCTCCGTCACACATCGAGTGAGCGGCAGTAAGCGCCTCGTCCGCTAATTTGTAGTTTGAAAGTACGATTTGTTCCATTCCAACAAATGTCAGCGGGATGTGGGATCTGCCAACTTGTCGTCAGTGAGAGATTATTGAATAACGGACCAAGTACAGACCCTGGAAACATCCGTGCTGCCGTAGAATACGCTGTGACTGCATGGTCATGTTCACCCTCATTCGAGAAAGTGTGTCCGAACGCTATCCAAGCGGGGCCAAACCGCGGATCCATGAGCGAGGTTTTGCTAAAAACACCAAAATCAGCAAGGGTTGCTGCCATTGTCGATTACAAGAGGTCTGAGTCTCTCTGGACCAGATCGGTCGGTAATAACGGTTGGTGCTGGACTGACCTAAAGTACTGTCGCGCGCTGACCCAATTCTTATGGCTCAAGTACCAGATCCCAACGCCATACCAGCTAATGGGGTTTTCAGGCTCGCGATCAACCATTTCATGGGCAAGCAGGAAGAGTTTTGAGTGGAGATGCTTGAGGTGATACATGCAGGCGAGATGTAATGGCATGGTCGGGTTATGTATCGTGACGAGGCTCAGGATACTGCAAAGAAACCATAGGCGAGCGATTGGGTGCTTGAATGGGAAGAAACGTTACCGAGTCGTAATGATAAAACAATCCGACCAACGAAAGTTAGTATACAATGCATCAGCGAAACTGTAGAGAAGGTCCGGGTTATCACCAAGTCCGTACTCATCAACCAGTCTTTTGCGTGTTAAAGCTTGTTCCTCCGCGTGCTTGTATTTCCTTAAGCGTGTCGTGTAAATTAACTGGATGAAAGAAGCATCTTGCGGTGTTTGTGACGAGTAAGAGAGGCCCTGCACGAATTCCCACTCTACATTCGTTGGACCAACAGACATGTTAACAAAAAAAAAGTGGACTTACCTTCCTCCGGTGACAGCATCTCTCCGCTCACTAATTGCTCAAACGCGTCATAACATTTGACATCCAACGCCAGCGCCTCCATGAAGCAATTCTTTGCCTGATCGGCTTTGTTCATTTTGATCATTAACAACCCTCGTAAGTGGCACATTGAGGCCTCTATCTATCATTCGATAAATTGAGAGGCCCACAAGTAGCAGTCATTGCTTACTTTGATGCCCCCATCAATATTCGGTACTGTGGGACCACTGCGGCCTGTTTATGGTATTAGAGTGATATAAATGCACAGATTCTGACACATTACCAGAGTCACGGAATGGATTAGCCTCTCCCAACATTTCTGTAGCTGCTGCCCAGCTTCCTTGACGTACTTGGCACTGAGCAGCCAAGTAACGACATGCGACACTCATATCCACCAGTCTCGAAATAGTTCCATCATCTGGAATGTCTAATGGGCCAGTTGGTCCCATAGGTAATCGGGAGATAGACACAGTGGACGAGAGAAGATCTTGTTCGCGCCCTTTCCCTTTATGTGAGTGCAGATGTGATATATTGCCATTGGTTAAGTTGAGAGGAGGAGTGGATGGTTGTCGAGGAGGTGAAGTTGAAAATGGACGAGTAAGTAATCGTTCAGCCCGCGAGTATTGGTGTTGCATAAAATAAGTCTGTGCGAGCCAGAACGCGTCGTTCGGATCGTCTATGCACGTCGTCAGTCAAACGATCATGGGAAAGACATGCACAACTTGCTGGTCCAGCTCAGGATCTTATCCCCCCAGAACGCCGCTGTTTCGTAAAGATGTTGCATCAGAGCATCGTGTCTCCATAGCCTCATCCTATCGACCATTCCCCACTCGTACTCATCTTCGTCGTCAGCATCATCCTCTGAGTCTTGAAATATACCAGTAGTGTCGTTTGCGAGCGGGTGTGGGTGGCGACTTGCACTATCTTTCGGCTTCCGATGATGTTGTGGAGAGGATTTCAACGGAGAGACTTGGAGTATAGAGCGATTTGGGTCGAGGGCAAGAGATTGATTACGAGAATAGCTCGAGTTCGCGTCGTTGTATGAGTCGATGAGATTCTGGGGACCGAAAGAGAATGAAGAGCCAATGGAGCCTCGATGACGCGACCCTGAAGATGTTGGAATATGTGGAATTACTGGAATGACGAAATGAGATGAAGGAGGGGGTGTCGAGGTCATCGTCTGTGGCCTCCTGCTCGTCGTGGTTCACGTTGAACAAGAGAATTTGAGATTACGTAAGGTACCAATTGCCGAAAAAGTAAAAATTTTATATACATATGTTGCTCGAAATCGTTAGTCCCATCTTCTTACTCTTTCCCACCACGATGGCCGCTGAAGCTACTGTTCCCCGTCGCCGCCGACACTCGACTGCTACCCGAGACTCTGAAGCTACCGCTATTTTACTGAAACACACTCGGGCTCACCTCGTCGATCCTCTTCCTAGGCCGAAGTCAACCCCAGGAGAACGTCCTGCACAACGGCGCAGGCAAAGGAGTCCGAGCGTTAATGACGAGCCTATCGATAATGTGGAGGGCATGGAAATTGACGAGGACAGCAAGAGTCGTTACTTGGTCACGGGAGATGGGTCTAGTCACGAATCATCAGATGGCGAAGACTCTGTTATCTTTTTAGACCGTATTCCAGGCGATACGACAGACCGTCCAACTAGACCACTGCCATATTCCAAAACGCGAAAAATGACCTCAGTGTCAACCGTCCCCAACCAGCCAAAAATTTCATCCAGCTTGAATCCGAATGCGCAACCCTTCCCTACACCTTCTATTTCACCCCTCAAGTCGAGATCGTTACCTGAAGTTCCTGCAAACCCTCATATGTTACCCGTACAGGCCCATGTACCTCGTGGTGGAATTGCTTCCAATAATAGTCGGCGATTATTTGTCGTCCTGGAGCAGGCATGCTTAGAAGCTTATCGAGTTTCAGCAGGTTCCAAATCTGGGAGGAACGGAAAGGGAAAAGAGGGAGAAGTCAAGTATACATTATTGAATTGTGACGATCACCAAGGGATACTTGCAAAAACCGGCCGCGATATAGCAGATGCCAGACCAGACATCACTCATCAGGTGAGAACATAGCGTTCCTCGAATGAGCGAAAACAATGTCCCAGTATCGATGATACAGTGTCCTGCCACCAGGTCGAGGAACTTTGTTCCTTACCGATCCTACTCTCTATTCCTTATGGCTTTCTCCCACTAAACGTGCTTTACATTTACAGTGCCTTCTTACCTTGCTTGATTCCCCGTTGAACAAGGCTGGTCTTCTTCAAGTTTACATACACACTACCAAAGGGGTTCTCATAGAAGTGAACCCACACGTTCGTATTCCCCGTACGTTTAAGCGGTTCAGTGGTCTGATGGGTACGACGATTTCTTTTTACCGCAATCATCTTACTAACGATTCTCTAGTTCAACTTCTTCACAAATTATCCATAAGAGGTGTCAATGGCTCAGAAAAATTGTTGAAAGTGGTCAAGAACCCAGTTGTCGACCATTTCCCTCCCAATACCCACAAAATAAGTAGGCTACTATTCCATGTTTCGCTTCCATGAGTGATCGTTTATATCTATAAGCACTATCTGGTGATGCTCCCATTCGGCGTCTTTCGACATATCTTCCTACGATCCCGGAGACTCATAACATTGCTGTTTTCGTCGGTGCAATGGCGCGCGGTAAAGACGACTTCGCAGACGCCTATGTGGACGAGAAGATTGGTTTAAGTGGCTATGCACTCAGCGCTAGCGTCGCTTGCGGAAAAGTAAGTCTGACCTGTTCATTTGGAAGATCAGCGTTGGATTAATTTCTGTAATTAGTTCTGTTGTGCCCTCGAGGACTTATGGGATGTAGCTTAAATGCCGCGTAATTCTTTTCAATAGGTGTTCTTTGTTGGCTGTATTAACCTCCCATCCAAAATTCTGCCTTCAACCTGCAGAAATATTTGTACTTCTAGGCGTACCTTTACTTCACCGCTCGTGCTTCTGCTTTCAACCTGCAGAATAGCTATACTTGTACAACACATTGCATTCGAATTTCGTCATTTAGTCCCCATATTCCATCCTACACGCCTACCTGCCTATTTACTCGCATTGGCGATCCAACTCGTCGTGAACGGGGATGTATACAACAATGCTATTTACGTAAGGCAAGGGTAATCATGTCTCGTTTCAAAAATCCACATCTTCGCACTTCTGCATCGAAAAGCGTCTGCCGCAGAGAGGTCTTCTCATATCAAGCAGACAAACCAGAGGTTTCAGCACCATGCTGTAGCCAAGATCAGCTTGAACTTTTACACCAGCTCAATGAAACATTAGAAGCATCTCTTCATTCCAAATCACCCTCGTCCGTGGATGGATCTGAAGACAGGTCAAGATCAAAACGAAGAAGGATTGTTGGTGATGGAGGATCACAGATTGTTTGGACAGAGATAGCACCCCGAGAGCCTTTACGTGAGTTTTGCGTTGAAACTTTCTGGACGAGGCTTTGCTAAGATTCAGTGCTGGACTTGAAATAGCTGCATTGAAATTGATATCCAACCAAGAGTCGGTGCCAATAACACTTGAACCACGTCCTCCAAAACCACCAAAATGGTCTGAACCCCTTGTCTTTAACGATACTCACTGTATTCAATTTTTCTTCAGTTATCGAGAACGCGACTACGAAGATGACCGTAAGGCGTCCGAAGAGAGGCGGCGGCGAGCGCAAGCTGCTGCCGTGGATCTTGAATGGTTGATACATGAATCAAAGGTGCCTCATCAGGTGAATTGGGTTCCACGTCCTACAACCCTCTTATTCACCCGATGAAGCCATTTCCAGCTTCTACTGCAAAAGAATGTCGAGCAATCGCGAAAACACCTCTAGGGATACGGCATGAAACTGTACCTCCCATTGCCCTGTTCGAGACGGTGCAGCCGCTCCGCAAAACACGACCTCCAGTACCTGTCTCGGAACTTGTGCACCATCCTTACAAGGCAGCGAGATTACCTTTGCCTATGGCAAACATCGGGAAAGGATTGGACTCAGATGTTGATGATGCTGGAAGAAATCAACGGATACCAAGCATTGAAATTGGTGAGTACAAGAGATTTTGACATTGAACCATTGCTAAGACAGATGCAAGTTTGGGTGTAGCTTGATGTAGAAGCAATTCGGGAAAGAGTGGAATGCACAATATCAATGAAGTGGACCAAAGACTCGCCAGCGTCGGATCGGGCTCCTGATATCAAGGATGGGACAAGTAGAACGGTTCTAAAGGATTTGGCTCTTTTCATTTTCTTGCCGAAGGATATTCCTTCGTCTTGCCTCAAACTCTGCGTCTTTCACGTCAGACCAAATACACAACCCGAGAAGTCTCAGGATCTTGTGCAACGATCAATAAATACGAGATTACTTGACCCTGCGTGGGACCACTATTGTAAATTTCACGGAAAAAAAGCATTGTTTCACCAAGAATCGTTATGGAGTGAGTGCGAAGTAAATCTTATCACGCCTTACCAACTGTTCCGGCTCATGTTAGCGGTCATCAAAAGAGGGCGGTGTGACTATCTAACTAGCAAATTACAATACCCGCTGTCATCCGAAATGACGGTTTGTCCGTTCAGATTCAGACCAGGAATCCACGGTGCTCGCGGGCTGGGAAAAAACATAATCTTCTCGGTCTTTATGAAGATCAGCTTACCGGTACTCACGACGAAACATCACGTATAAAAATGTAGCTGCTTCGCATAACGGGCGATATCCCATGCTAAGCTATGCAACCGTCTAATTCCGACTCCAATCTGGGTGAGCTCGATGTCCTAATCGTCGGTGCTGGTTTTGGCGGAATTTACACACTTCATCTGCTGCGGCAGCTCGGACGCTCGGTTAAGCTCTTCGAAGCTGGGAGTGGATTTGGTGGAATATGGTACTGGAATTGCTATCCCGGTGCACGAGTGGATTCGAGTACGCTGGGTCCCCTTTTAATGGCGTCTCCGAAAACTGCTGATTGTTCTTCAGATGTGCCTCTCTATGAGCTATCTATAGAGGAATTGTGGAAGGACTGGACTTGGACGGAGAAGTTTCCTGGCTGGGCTGAGCTTAGGGAGTATTTCTATTATGTCGATTCAAAGCTGAACTTGAAAAAGGATATCCGTTTCGATACCCGTGTTGTCTCTGCTCACTACGATGCCAACACCGACCGATGGGACGTGAAAGCGGAAGATGGGACCGTCGCTCGTCCTCGATTTCTGGTTCTCTGCACAGGCTTTGCTGCAAAGAAATACATCCCGCCGCTTACGGGGCTCGAAACCTTCCAGGGCGTTTGCCACCACACTTCGGCGTGGCCGCAAGAAGGTGTACCGCTAGAAGGGAAAAGGGTGGCGGTGATTGGTACCGGCGCAACTGGAGTCCAGGTTATTCAGGAGCTAGGACCGACTGTAGGGCACCTCACGGTTTTCCAACGCACCCCGAATTTTGCGTTGCCCATGGTTCAGTCTAAATTAGACAGAGACCACCAACAGAAGAGGAAAGCCTTGTATCCGACCATATACAGAAGGCGGCGACAAACTATATGTATTTCATCTCATCTCCAATCTCGGGTCAACCAATCTTTGATGTATTTCCTTTAAGCTGGATACGATTTCAACCCTTATCCTCGCGATCTCTTCAGTGTCTCACGGGAAGAACGTCGTCTTTTCATGGAAGACCTTTGGAGCCGGGGTGGTTTTCATTTCATAGTTTCAACCTACCAAGACATCCTATCAAATGAAGACGCCAACAGGGAAGCCTACAACTTCTGGAAAGAGAAAGCGCGGGAACGATTACACGACCCTGACGTGCAAGAGACCCTTGCACCTACCGTTCCTCCTCACCCTTTTGGTGCCAAACGAGTGTGCCTCGAACAAACGTATTATGAAGTCTACAATCAGTCAAATGTGGAACTTGTCAGCCTCGAGAAGAATCCTATTGCTGAAATCACGTCGGACGCTATAATCACTGGCGACGGTGTTCGACACGAAGTCGACGTCATCGTTCTTGCCACCGGATTCGACAGCGTTACTGGTGGAATCACGCAGATCGACATTCGGGGGGTTGATGGTACGACGATCAAAGACAAGTGGGCGAATGGGGTGTATACAAATCTGGGGATGATGACGGGGAACTTCCCGAACATGTTCTTCCTGTATGGTCCTCAAGCTCCTACTGCGTTCAGTAACGGACCGACATGCATTGTACGTTCCACATTGAAATAGCGTTGTTATCAAATCGTATCTAACTCATGGTCTTATTGAGGAGGTACAAGGAGATTGGATCGCAGCGTGCATAAAACACATGTTGGCCAATCATCTTACGCGTATCGAGCCAACTCGGGAGGCGGAGGAAGAATGGCGAAATTTGGTAATGAACAATTCAAGCAAAGCCCTGTTTCATAAGGCGAAATCCTGGTACATGGGTGCCAATATCCCAGGGAAGCCGATCGAACAACTGAACTTTGTCGGCGGTATTGCCCTATATGACAGTCTTTGCCAGTCCAAGGCTGCGAAAGGTTATGAAGGGTTCATACTGTCGAGCATTGACAAAACGAGTGTAGCAAGGGTAAATGGGGTGTAATCTATTGCCATGAGTAAAGGGAAGAATGTTGAACTGGAATGAAGTTCATTTGAGTCGTCCGTCCCTGATTCATCATCACACGAAGGATCGCACTAGGTTAATGCTCCTTCCGGAAGAACCACAGCTGTAAGGCTGCAGGTCATGTAAATACAAATATAGATTGATTGTGTATCCGGCTAAGATAAATAGATTCCCGGGGATAACAATGTGCGAAAAATTATCCTTCGCCTGTCCGATGTTCGTTAAATTCATAATAAAAGGCATGGCGATCAGTATCACATAGCCTCCTCCAACGGCAACTTGAACTCATCGAAAAGCTCTTTGCGAGGCTTCATAAAATCCAGGTTATCGGCTGCGAGACCACTCGGCGTCACTGGCGCAGGAGTGCTGCTGTCGGAGCTGGTGCTTCCGAATAATCCGTACTTTCTTCCTACGATATCTTGGAGCCCTTCTTGAACGCCAATATAATCGTGGCTTCCCTCGAGTGTTTTGACAAAGACTATGTCACGTTCGCCCTCTGAGAATCGCTTCACCGTGCCAAAGTAAGGGAAATTGGTCGTATCCACTATTTCGTCCATTTTGGCGTTTCGGGCAGTGATTTGGTTCGTGAACCTAGACCATTGCTCCTTGCTTAACGCAGCAGGGTTTGAGGGAAGTTCAACGGAGGGAAGGTGGGATTCGAGGAAAGCATTGAAGAGAACTTCGGAATGTGTGTAGGGAATGTCCCAGTCATTCACTGAACCCGAGATCAGATGGACTGCGCACAGTAAAGAACGGAATAAGGTACCAACCAGCATGCGCAATCAGAACTTCCCCTTTGATTCTCTGTGGAGGCGAGAAATGAGGGGACGGTCGAGTGTATACAGTAAAGTAACTTACAGGAACGACACTGAGGGTATCAAATTTGTGTACTAGAACCCAGGAGACAAAGTCTGATTAAGGTGGGGAAATCAGAAAGCATCGGATTATTTAGGTCGACGACTTACTCATTGCGTATGGGATCATGGTAAGGGGTTTGATCAATGGAATAGTACCCATAACGTTATACGTCTTTAAGACTTCTTCAATACTGGAAAACGGACTCATGAGCACCACCGCTCTATACTTTAGGCCCTCGTCCGACAGCTGGGCAGCTAATCTTGCGCTTACTCCAGTTCCAAGACTGTGTCCCATGATGATAATGTCCTCTCCTTTAGCACCCTGACTGAGGAGCCACTCCCATGCGGCACGAGCATCTCGAATCAGGCCCTCTTCAGTGGGTGTTCCAGAGCTCTCTGCGAAACCGCGATAATCGATAGCCAACATGTTAACGTCCAGACGGGCAGTCAACGAAGAGTAGTGTTGAACTCGTGCATGAAAAGCCCTGGTAGCGGCGTTACCGTGAAAGAACAGAATAGTAGGCCGTGATTGAATAGCGTTTGCGATGTGGGGTTGAGGGAGTGTATAAGGTGTTGGTAGTGACTGGTAGATAGATTCTGCGAGGATAAACCACGAGCCTAGAGTCTCATTGTCGGAAGTGTGGATCTTGAAGTTATGGGTCTTGTTGACTACGTAAGAGTTGCTTTTAGCTTTCACGCAATGACTACGACTGAGGGCAAACATACGTGCAAGACCGTACTTTTCCGGAGCATCAAAGTTAGCGAAGAGTGGTAGTCGGATGGCATTTAGATAAATTGTGCTATATATATCGATATGCTTCAGCTTGGGGTTGAAGAGAAACAGAACTATGCGCACTGGCTTTGGAAATATGGAACTGCAAGTAAACCGACAGCAAGAACATAAACGCCTCCAAGGACAGCAAACGTGGTCCTGACCTTGCTGAAGAGGCTAGTTCCGCCAGAAGAGGCGACGATATCAGTTGTAGAGGACATCTCCTTCACAAGTGGATGGAAGGAAAAGTTGAACTACGGTCGGTCACGGGACCGTAGTACAGTACGAGCCGCTCTCTTTCCTTTTTAGGATGCCATCAACACCTTCCTCTTGTCGAGAAAATTTTCGGCTCATTATTTTTCATATGGAAATTATTCCGGGAATTATAAAATGTGGAGCGTGCGGCTTGGACGGAACGAAGTCTACAAGTACTATATAAACATACTTCTCTCTGAGAGAAGACAGGGATGTCACGGTTCCGTAACCGGCATCCCCGCTTAATTGTGACGCGTGATAGCCGCTGTCTTTCTGGCTGTCTGCCGTTGCCCTTGTTTGGCCATGTTTGGCTCAAACACCGAGGAAACACGTTTTTTTCGTTAATCGTCGTCGTCGCTGGAGGCGACGACGAACCAGGCATTATATTATGCTTCCTTTCAATTTCGTCGCTACTACCCTGCACAATCCGCTCATCTAATCAACCTCCGAATATCTCAAGAATACCCGAACCCTCAAATTATGAAACATTCACCTCCGCCAGTAATACCGACAACGACGTGGCTGCCAGCGCTACTCTCCCATGTACCACTCATCTCTATGGCAGCTGGTGCTGTCTTTTTGCAAGTTTTGCGATCGCTTTGGCCGGATTCCTACTATTTCACCATAAAATCTCTCACCTATTGGCATGGGTCACGCGAATGACGGGATCGTCTGGGGGTGCCGTTGCTCAAGAACAAGGGAAGGAATGCGAGTTTTCGGGAGCCGGTGGGGATACAATCAAGAGGTCCCAAATGTACGTTGTCCTCCCTTTTACCTTTCGGAGTCGTTCCGTAACCAACACTGAATAACAGATCCTCACAAATCCCTAGTGCTACGAAGAACTTAGTTCCGGAAGATGTGCAGCTACGTTGCGAAGAGTGGCTGGGTCATCTGGATAGTCCAGAGCAGCACAGTGCCTCAACAGGGAGTCGCATTATTCGCAAAGGTGAACTCGTTGCCTGGGTACGTTTTTACTTCGTGTTACTCATGTAGTTTAGCTCAAACAACCACATTGTTATCATCAGGCTAAGGAATTCCGCAAACGTTACCCAACACGCCCTCACTCTCCTCAAACAGCAACGGAGGACCTGTAAACGAGCAGATTCAACGATTGGAGTGGAGTTTCAACAGAGGGAAAGGAAGCACAGTCCCTTGTTGACGTTTTTTTCTTGTCTTCTTGCCTTTACATACAATAAAAGTAATATCTTGTCAGTACAGTAAGAGTACATGGTCTCATAGCAAGAGGCTAATACAATTCTTTGCTACACTCTTTTCGTCAGTGAATTTGTACAGGTTACCAAATGCGGACATGTGAGAAGAATGAGTGGGAAGGGCGGCGGGCGGTCCAGTGCTCGGAATCTTGTCGGGCCTTGTCTTTCTTACGGCTTGATTTGTCTTTCAGACGAGTCTGAAGCACTTCATCCAGGGACACGAAGAGCCAAAAAGACAAAGTACCAGCAGATATACTGTGAGCGAAAGACAGCAATGCCGCTGTAGCCGCTTGTGCATGAAATGGGCGCGAGTACGTACACAACTTGTATTGAACGTCAACCCAGGTTTCTCGCCAAACTTCCATCTCAACTCTCATCTTCATGCCTGTTCTCGAGACATACACTCCCCCCGCTGTATCCCAAGGGCCCGGCCTAGTCATGTGTGATAGAAAGTGAGCTTTTCTCTCTCTCACTTTATTTGTTTTCGAGTTTTTCCCTAAATTTCGTGGGGCGCTACGCGCCCCTTTCAACGTTATTTGACCGTATACAAATCCCGGAACATTTTTACGCATGTTCCAGGCCTCACTACACGCTATAATATCCTTCCTCCTTCCCATCATCTCGACACGTGCCCGTGATATCGCATTTGTTTCCGTCTCGAAGACATATCGAGGCCATGCCGAAGAGCGGCCGCCCTTGTTTGGCGACCGGTGACTGATGGTCACGGGTGACGAACTTGTCTTTCCGCTCGGTCAGAGCTGTACTTCAACTTTCTGCCAGCTCTCTACACTCCTTGCCAGCTCTCCACACTCGTCACGCTCGTCGTCCCGAACACCCCCGCTGTCGTTGACAGACAGTCCTCGTAATTCTCACCTCGACGACTCGCCATGTCCAACCTAGAGATCCAAGAAGTAGAGGCTGCAGATCAAGTAAAAGTTGAAAGTTCACCCCCTCACCATCCCTCATCGACTCGGCCGACTTCAGTCACTCTCAGCCCATCTCGCATTAGAAACCCCATCATCAACTGGTTCTTGAACCTTGCATCTGGCATTATTCTAGACATTAGATCTCGCAGTCCTTACTACTTCAGTGATTGGACCGATGCTTGGAACTATCGTGTTGTTCCTGCAACCGCTCTCATCTTCTTTGCAAAGTGAGAATTCATTATCTGCCTATTTCTCTGCCCGGTTTTAATCCATCATCTTCTAGCGTTATTCCGGGAATCGCTTTCTCTCTAGATCTCATAGAAACTACCGAGCAGTATGGTGTAGCAGAAGTCCTTCTCTCGTCGTTCATGGCCGCATTTATTTTCTCCGTTTTTGGTGCACAACCTCTTTGCATCGCCGGAGTTACTGGTCAGAAATTATTTCACGGTCCACTAAAGAACTCCTCTAATGAAAATCGTTGCGTAGGCCCTATTACTGTCTTCAACAAGACCATTTTCGACATCATACGAAAAGCCCCAGATGCACCAGTTTACCTCCACTTCATTGGCTGGGTGTATTTGTGGGCAGCCATAATTCACTGGATTACTGCAATCCTTAATTGTACGTATCCCGCAGTTGATACTTCTCGCCGCTTGCGTTGACATCGTGAGTTTCTAGGGTGCAATTTTCTTCGTTATGTTACACTTTTCTCTTGCGATACCTTTGGCTTCTACGTTTCATGGGTTTACCTCCAGTATGGTATCCAAGTTCTCACCCGACAATTCAGAGACGCCGATCAGAGCGGTAATCAACTTGGCGCACTCGTTTCAATAATCCTTGCCATCCTCATGCTCGTCGTCTCCTTCCTTTTCCAAAGCATGTCTGAAAAGACGTTCTTTCATCGCCACGTCCGCCGCTTCCTCGCAGACTATGGAATGCCAATATCCCTTGTAGCCACCTCCGCGATGGCCTATTGGGGACGATTCAATTTAGCCAATCCAACTACACTACCCGTCGGAAAAGCCTTCCAACCCGCTGGTGGTCGTGAATGGCTCGTCAAGTTTTGGGAACTGGATGGAAAATGGGTGGGGATCGCCCTCCCGTTTGGAATTGTGCTGTGGATTCTGTTCTTCTTCGATCACAATGTCTCGGTTCGTAGATCCGGTCCGTTTCATTCTTTTATACTCCTTCCTTAATTGTCATTGTTTCCAGTCATTGATGGCCCAAGGCTCTGAGTTCCCTCTTAGCAAACCACCAGGTTTTCACTATGACTTCTTCCTCCTCGGAATTACGACCTTTATCTCTGGCTTGCTCGGAGTGCCAGCTCCGAATGGTCTGATTCCTCAAGCCCCAATTCATACCACGTCCCTCGTAGTCACTAAGCGGAGGAAAGACGAGAAGAGCGAGAAGCATCCCGAACTGGACCCGATTTGGCGTGAAGAGCCTGTAGCTGTCGTCGAGCAGCGTGTTTCCAACCTTGCTCAGGGATCGCTGTGTCTCGTTCTATTAACTGGACCGTTCCTGCATGTATTGAACTTGATTCCAAGAGGTTCGTGTTCCGTCGATCGTGTTTGTTTTTACAAATGACTGGTTGACAGGTGTTTTGGCGGGACTTTTGTGAGTAATCGAAGACCTTCGATATACGCATAGATTTTGAACGTTCATATAGTTGGTTTATGGGCGCTGATGCCCTTCGTACCAACGGCATCACTCAAAAGATCTTCTACCTCATACGAGACAGAAAGCTCACGCCTCAGAATGATCCACTTAGACGAGTCCGTAAATCAAGATTGATCCTATTCATTGCGATCCAGCTAGTAGGATTTGGAGCGACTTTTGCTATCACACAGACGATCGGTTAGCCCTGTTTGCATATCACCCGCTAACCTGAAACCGACTGATTATCTCCATCAACCCCATTCTCTCCAGCTGCTATCGGATTTCCGCTCATCATTATGTTGTTAATTCCTCTCCGCGCTGTTATCATTCCTCGCCTTCCGTTTACCGATGAGGAGTTGGCGATATTAGATGGGCCGACCGCTTCACCTTTCGTAAGTTTTCGCTGCTCGATCGCTTCCACGTGTGGATCGTAACCTGTTTCTTTTACTCTTGCAGACGATGGAGAGTGTTGGAGGCACCAGATAACTTAAATGTCAGTTATTACAAACCCGCTTTATGGACCATGTGCTGCCGTCGACTTCACCGTTCACAAAATCCTTGTATCATCCCTAACTTACTTTTGCTCATTGTTAGTAACGTTTGTATCCAAATTTGTTAGCTTTCTGAGTGATCCTGAAGATTCAAGGTTTCTGTCCCAAGAAGCCCGGCAGATTCTCCAGAGGACTTGATGGGCGCGTTGAAATACCACCCCTAATGCTACTCCTCTGCCACTCACCATTTTCACGCCGATAAGATTATGGTTCCCCACTATATAGGGAACGAGTTGTCTTCCGAACGAATGGTAGCAAAGTTTGGGCGGCTCGTTATTGCGAGGCGAGTCGACACGGAAACTATTCATATGGATCTAACGGGGACTTCACGCTTATAGGTTCAATCTATCATATATCATATATCAGCCACCACACTCGTCTTAGAATTGCGAGTAAAGTAAGAGTAAATAAAGTTCAAGCCGCAATACCTTCGTAAACGGTATCGTGATTCAAATGTTCTGAATTCATCACGAAGTACAATTCGGTCCATGTCCTCTGGGGTTTTCCCGGCCATTCAAGTTATGGCTCACTGAACGGTGCCAACAGCTAATTGCGGCGACCCTATAGAATGAGTCATTTATCTGGTTCTTCGATTCTCTTGTCAAGGAATGTTGCTCATAAAGCGATCAATCGTCAGTCGAATTCGTCGAAACCCGACAACGTTGTGTCGGTTGACAGACTGAGGTGCATCTGACAATTAACCTACGCATAAGTTTTGCCAGTATCACGACGGGGTCAGTTACTTTGTTACTTTACTCTGTTCTCGGCTCACCATCGCATTCGATACTTAGTTGAAATACGAATCGGTTTCGTGGCCACTGGGGCATGATTCGTAATTCAGACCTACAACGCTCAGGCTACCACGACACGAGAATCTGTTTCCTGTGAATGCTATCGATACATATACAAATGCTGGTGGACACAAACATGATAAAATCGAAAGATGATTGTAGGGGGAGATTAGAAAGAGATGGAAGAAGATTAGTCCCTCCATTCGTGATCAGATCCATCGTCACCATAGTACTCGGAATGCTGATCAAAATCATCTTGGAAGAAGAATTGATCAGGATTTTTTATCTTTGTAGGACAAAAAATAACCTACCGCTGGAATTCCATTCGTTGTCACTATCTTCTTCGTCCGGGTAATCATTTTTGTAGTACTCCTCGGCTAATATATCAAGCACTACGTATATCGTTTCAGAAGGATAGTACATTGAGACTTACCGTTGGAATCCTCATCGGCCTCATCCTCTACCTCTTCGTCAGACCCCGAGTCTGTCTCCGGGTCACCTAAGGAAGGAAGGCCAGTGCTACAACAGTCGAATCAGGGAAGAAAAGGCATCGGTAGCGCCGGGGCGAGAATACGAACACGGTTCCGACGGTAGATGTTTGGGTCCAATGTTGACGAGCACCTGGCCGATGGTAAAAGATATCCCACACATAATCGGAATCTCCATCATTAGCGGGAGTAGCTGGAGTATTGGACACTAGCGTGCGTCAGGCCTCAAGGGTAGCTTTGTTACGCAGACACCTTACTTTTCAGGTATGCCTGGAGTAAGGGCATAATCTTCTCCATTTCAGGATCCATGTCTGTTCCATTTTCTTCGTCGCTTCGCTCAAGGACTGCATCATACATTTTGAAGTCCGTCGCAGCCTTTTGGGCTTGCAACTCCCTCGCAGATAAAACGGGAGGCCTTGCGTCACAATCAGATCGTAAACGCCTGCGATCGAAAAGGTTTCCGTGACATACGGCATAGAGGGGTCCCACTGAGATGGGTAGTTCGACGATTCGCGCTCGATGACGGTGTATCGGCGGCTCGGGTCGCTAGGAAGAGGTTTGACTGCTGGTGCAGATGGGGTTGAAGAGTCGGATATAATGGATTGGTTGGATCCTTCTGCTCGAGCCAGTCGAGTTATTCGTTCCTATGATTGGGAATAAAATGCAGCAGCCGTCGTATAGACAGCCATAAGCACGTAACACACCTGGATTTCCCTTTGTTGCTTTTCATCCTGCCACACCGCGTCTTCGACGGTCTGGGCAAATTGAAAGAGGCCCTTTCCCCCCTTTGTTTTCTTTCGAGGAGCAGATTCGATGACTGGAATGTATATTAGAGTGACCATTGCGTGGTGGTGGGAGTAACCCTGGAATGATAGCAAAATGATAGTACTTGCCCAACGCATCGAGAGGTTCTTCATTCCGTTTGCGCTTGATTCGAAGGATAGTATACGGGTTTTCTTGAGCAGTTGGAATATTCATTTTGGGGTAGAAAGAAGGCTAGAGATGTGAGATGGGAAATTAAAAGTTTCTCTTCGATATTCAGCGCTTAGCGCGTAAATCTGTCATACATCAAGTAGGTAGCACGTGCACCGTTCCAGCCAATCCCGGCCTTGTGATTTTCTCTCCGACTCCCTCCATTCTGCTGACCGTCCAGTCCTGCCATCCATGGCTTCCCCTCTTATCCTTCGTTCTAGTCTTCATAGAGCACTTGCTCAACGTTATTTCCTCAGCGCTTCTCGATCTGCACTTCAAGGTTTGAATAAACACACTTCCAACTTTGAAGACACTTTCCTGACAATGTATACTGTCTCGCAGTCAGAAATGAAAGTAGTCAGACACAAACGCAGTTTCCATATATTCCTGGTGGACGTGAGTTTTTAAATCCTGAATTCTTTCTCCTGCCTCGTTCAAAATGCTCCGCAGCGATATACAGGGGAACTGTAAACGACCCAACATCATTTCCACCACCATCCCGTACACACGGATCTTACCACTGGGCATTTGAACGACTTTTGGCTGCTGGGCTGGTTCCTATGACTGTTGCAGCCTTTGCTACCAGCGGTTCAAGCTATCCCGTTCTAGATGGAATTTTGGGTATCAGCCTGATCATGCATAGTCAAATTGGGGTAAGTTTTAATATCCCATGCTGCTCAATCCTCACTGCGCTCTTCTTACAGTTCGACTCGATGTTGGTTGATTACCTTCACAAAAGGAAGTTCCCTATCATTGGCCCTATCGCAACATGGGGGTTGAGAGCTGCAACGGTTGGCACCATGGTGGGGATTTATCAGTTCAACACGAACGACATCGGTACGCATGTCGCTTTTTTTTTTGTGGTATATGCGCTCATGAACTCAATATCACCAGGTCTCACGGAATTGATTGCAAAAGTCTGGACAGCGTAAATTTTCAGATTCTTTGGATGTATCATACTGTATCAATTCCGGTATTCGTTGAGCAGCAGCAGCAGCATGTCTTCAGAGAATTATGCGGTCAACGTACACTTCTCGCAGCCCAGAGCTAGCTAAATTACTTGACTGAACATGTGCAGAGAACTTGTGGCTGACGCATGGAGGCGGTGAAGTTCAAAGGAAACAGTGGGACGTAACTGCCTGACTCCTTCACCTTATCCTGCCACTGTCTGTACGTAGCAAGCAAATTCCAACGATGCTGCAAGCATTTTCTTACGAGAATGCTGATCCTCTGGGGCTTATAGAGCCTCTGGTATGCCACAAAACGCAGCCACTAGAGGGACTGTTCTGACTAGCGGGTGCGTTTCTAGAGCCGAATGCACCTAAATCGAAATGGTTCGCATAACGATGCGTCTAACGAGGTACAAATTCAATTCGTCTGGATACTCGATATTCACGTTCTGAGTAGCCAAGCTTCACCCCACTTCCATACATGACATTTGCCGCAAACGAATCCATTTGTTCCTTTTCCGTTGCCCAGCCGGTGGCACCTGGAGTTATATTCACCCACGACAAGTCCATTTGTTACGAATTCCGACCTCAAAATCCCGACTTTGATGCGCTCTCGAATTTCATGTGCAATTTTTCTCCCGGAAAAACAACCAGCTTGGTCTGCGATTGGATTTCAATCGATAATGGTACGACCCATGCGCGTTCACCATCACCTCTGTCGGTAGCGGCAATGAAAGCGTCTTTTGAGGAGCTTGCGTCGGCTCATCGACGCGATGGGAATATCACATTGACTGTCGCGTCGCTCGATGAACTCGCGCGTCGACATGGGATAACGGCAGGGAAATGGATGATGTTTTGTACAACTGGAGAGGTAGATATGGTTTGGGAGAAGGTCGCGAGATTTTGTATGGAGGAAATGAAGGGGTACGCCAGGGTTTCACCGAACAAGGGAGATGACCAGCATGTTGTTTCGGTCTACGTGGAGGACTTTGAGAAATACTCCGAGGTGATGAGAGTGAGGGAGGCGCTGAAGGAGATCGGTTTCAATCGGCCTATTGGATTCAAGATGGACGCGTATACGTTGTTGGGAATTTACAGGAAGAATCCTTGGGGAATTAATTGCAACAGGTACTATGAGTAGAAAGTTCACTTTGCTCATGGTGACTCCTCGTTTTTATAATAAACACAGTAGCTCGTGAATACTACAATATTACATTATTGCGGTAGTAAGAAGTCTAGTTCTCAGGGAACACATCTTGAAGTCCCTGGTTACTCAATCCACGCACCATGGAGACCCTTTCAACTGAGCGCTCTACGACACCGATGATTAGCATGGGTAAAAAGGGTCAAAGGGTTTGAAAGACGGTAGAGTTAAAACACTTACAACCGTCCTTGTCAGCTAAATGAATCTGCTCGATTCTAGGATGAGATATCCATGCGGGCGATGTTGATCTCAAATCCATGCTATCTTGACGTGTACAGTTCCTTCACGAGTCGATCGTGGGCCTCAGGCACCAACTTCCTCCAGTTCCATCAGAGTCCTCTGCCAACTGCTAAATTGAAGCCTGTACAGCGCACCGCGTCAATCCTGATAGAACTCTAGCAGTTGGTATCCGTACTTCAAGGTAATCCCAACGGTACAGAAGCAATTCTTTGAAAGCGGTCACTTTTGAATGATGGAATGGCAGCTGAGTAATTGGAGACTAGGACGCGTTCGAGAGCGAAAGGCGATCGTTCCAGTGGCCAGATAGCTCCATGAAGATAGAAGAAAAAGCGGTCAGCAGGAACAAATTGATTCATACCGGCCTACACCACGGTTCGTGCGGGATATCAAAAGGATGTCCGCGAGCTGATGTTACGAGCTTCTGCCTTGAAGTCTTGACGGACGTACTGGGGATGTCGGAATGATTGCTCGGAATAAGTCGGAAAAAGATCCCCTGCCCAGACATCCTCACGATATCCCACGAGGAATGTCCCAGCGACATCCTTCATTCGTCCATTTACTACTACTTGTGGCACCTTTAACTGTGATCCCGGTATTTTTCTTTCCTTATGCTGGCCTCACACTCATATGTTCCCAATGTGTCTGTGATTGTCTTTAGATACCCTTTCGAGATAGTATTTCTGTCTAGACTAGGTTGAATGACCAAATGATTTATCCTACTTGGCTATGGTATCAACGTAAAACATACATGCTGACTGTGACCAACCTCTTCAATAGACATGTTGGGTCCACATGAAAAGCACCTCATAGAAATACTATCATGTGAAGCTGAATAGACTCTATTCATCCTGAATATTAGACATCAAGTTGTAAAATATAGTGGTCCGTGGATCATAACGAGCGCAGTCCGAGGCTGCGCCGTGACTGACTATGTACTGGGGTTGAAGGAATGTGGTATGTGTACGTAGCTGAGAAAGGTTAGAGGTATTTATGAGTAACGATAGGTGGCAGTTGTGGAAGATATGGTATTGGGCAAGCATGGATCTAATCAACAGCAGCAGTGGTAGTGGGAAGGGCTGCAAAAGCTTCTTTCGTCACGCTGGAAAATTGAGAGCGGTCGTGCTCGAGGTATCGTGCCATAGCCCTGATAAAACACAAATGAGTTGACGAGACGGAACGAGAGTCTGTGTGACCACGCACCGAGAGATACGGAGAGGATCTTTCCTTCACGAATCTTTTTCAACCTCTCGTCAATGTCGTTCCAAAATGTTGCTGGAGCCTTTCCATCGTCGGTATCAGCTCCTCCATCAATAAATTCGCGACGCTAGTACGGCAAAGGGATTAACAGAGAAGTGCAGCAATACTGGCTGCAAGTCAGTAGATATGTCCGTCAGTGCTTCAACCAGAACACTGAGTGCAGCTGCATTCTGGTTGGCGGCCATATCGAATTGACCACTCAAGGTCAGCCACCTGCTGTTGTGGTTGGTCTTCTTCAACTAGCGGCAGACCAATGGTGGTTGTGAGAGGACTTTGAAGAAAATTGTCGTCGTCGTCTGAGGGCGACATCAGCAGCGGAATTCGAAGAGGAAATTAGTAGATGGAGGGAAGGATAATATCGGAAGAGGAAATACCTGCGCCCATGCTTCGTAACCATTCTTCAGTATTTTCGCTTGTTCTACTTTTCAAGCCCCGACATCATGAGCCCGACTCGGACAAGAAAAGTCAGAGCCAGCTCTGTCACTGAGATGCTGAGTGCGTTACCAAAGGCTCAAGGGATATGTCGGAAGGACAGTGGGGAAGAACATCAATAGAAGGCTGAGATTCTAGTAGAAGGATATGGTAATGAGGGGGTTCTGTCGAGATAACGACCTCAATGGGAGATTAAAAAAATGTCAAAAGGACATCCCAATGGCAGAGGAGGAATACGTACGCCGACGCGTCCATTTGAGGTTGTTAGGATGTCAGGCTGATGTACATCAAAAACATTAACATAATGTCGCGCGCTGACCATCGCACCTATATCCCGAGAAATTGGTGGTGTAGTCACGCCGGTGTGCAGCGTTGAAGAGCATCGACGTGGTGGAGATGCAGTGGCTCAACGTTAACGTCGAACCGTCGTCGGATGCGATGGAAGTATTGATTAAGCTTTCAAGGGCGGGTATGTTCACCAAAGATCAGACTTGAGGTAAGTAGAGGCGAGCATAAAGTTATCATAAGGAACATAATCCAATCTGGCTTTCAGTCGCGACTCGAGCAGAAGTGATTGTGAAGGTCCGGTAGTAGCCCAGGAGGATGAGAAATTATGTTCGAGTTTGGGAAGATCCCCGGTGAGCTGGACGGGATGCGGTTCTAGATATTGCTTTTAAAACCTCGGATGGATCGAAAGAGACGTTTGTGCTTTGCTATACTTGAGACGCTAGGACGAACTTTCAGATAAAAGAACCGACGGACGAGATCATCGTCAAACTGGGAAAGTCTGCACCGTTCTTGAATCCTCTGGTACCTATAGAGTTTAATTTCACGACCTTGGTGATAGTAGACGTACTAGAACTATTGAATCGGTCTAGTATCGGTCCATATGTGACTGTGGCCCGTTCCGGCGCGTCACGCTTGAGAGTCTGTATCGCACCTCTGTGCCCGCCGTCATCATGGCGCACAACGAGTACAGCTGGTATAACAACAACAATCGCCGAGCCAGCTCCTCGCAGAATGCTCCTCGCGATGCACAAAGTCTTTTGTCATCGTACCCAATGTCGGCAACGCCGGCGACTCATGGTGAGTTTACTCGCCCTTCCCCCTAATTAGTCTTGTCTCTGTTTGACGAGTTTCGAAAAATAACAGTTGTCCGCCATCTGGACCATATGTCGATAACGTCTGCTCACCCTACCTTCGTCAACGCAAATTATTATTCTTCTCATCCGCCCAGCGCCAGTTCTCAACAGCCTCCACCGCCATACACAGAGCACGCTTCGGAACTGACCTATATGAATGGCGCGCAATCGTCCAATGACCACGGATATTGGTTGCAGACTGCCAATAGCGCTATGAGGATGGTACAAGAGCAGGCTGGACCGTACGTCCCCAACGACATTCCAACTATATGCTATACACTAAATTGCCTTTGCGTCAGATCGTACCATTATCCTCAAGTTTCCAATAACCCTTGGCCGCCTTCCTCTTATCCGACGTCTGCAATTGCACAGACAATGTTTCAGCATACCCAAGCAGCAGCAGCATACCCGACACCACCACCACCACCACCGTCATCGTCTTCATTAGCAGGAGCTTTAGGACCTCTTGTAGCAACTCACCCACCTCGTCGCCATCATGCTCAGCAACCAGAACAATCCGCGCAATTTTTTGATGATTTTTTGACACGGAAGACGCGTGAAATGTCGGTTATCGAAAAGCCAAACACCACACCTTCTCGTGCGAATGCTGTACCTTCCGAAAGTCCCGACCGGTTAACACTGAAATCAAAGTCGAATTACTCCTCTTTTACCACTCCACGAAAGCGGAAACCCGTTGTCGAGCTCTCATCTCCCTCCTTCAAGAAACGGAATTTCGCAACCGACGCCGATCGCTCAAGCTCCAAAACTCGGCCAACAGCTGCTTCGATTTTTGGTCTTGAAACGCCGTCCTCCACCACCTCGTCGGTACCTTACACCCCCTCAACTTCGGCTTCCACTTCCTCCACAGGCAAGTCAACGTCCATCAGAAAGACTCTGACTTTGGATCATGTCAATATTCCCCCCAAACCATGGCTTACACCTCTTTCCTTTCGTAAGAAGTCCATTTCCTCACCATCTGTATTAACAGATGGAAACAATACCCGTACTGCGGTCGACGACTCACCTGACGACCTCGGAGGCTACGGTACAGAGGAGGACAGTCCAACAAAAGGCAGATCACTACTTGACTCTGTACATTCGCCAGCGCGTCGGCCCGTTGATGGTAACTTTTACTTTCTCTGCGACTCGGGCTGCAGTCACTTATCGATTTACTCTCACAGTCCCCCTCCAAAAATTGTGCTCATTAATGGATGGTATCTTCGCTGCGGAAGATTCCCTACCGGCTGAGGCTGAACCTGCGGATCTGCCTTCATCTTACTTTTCCTCCCACTCTACGGATTGCTCTAGACCGGCATTGAATTCGCAGACCATTCGCAAGCTCACTCAATATATCGGAAATGTTGCTCGACCTCTGAAGCGCAGTCGCCATGGTGCAGGATCGCTGGCTACCCCTCGAGGCAGAGCTGGAAGAATGGCCGACGTAGACGCACAAATTTTGTCGCGTATGCTCAAGACCTTGACTAGGAGTGTGAAAGTAGGGGAGGATTCGGATCCGTTTGCGACTCATCAGCACCAACAACACGCCCCATCGTCGACGCCAAAGACGCCGACGAAAAAAGCCGCTGGCAAAAAGAAGAAGGGTGAAGAAGGCGAACAAGAATCTGATGATCACCGAGGCCCCAGGGAGTCGGACTTGGACAATCTCACGAGGGATCTGGAGATAGCTCGAGACAGTGTGCTAGCCGCTGAATGCTGTGTTACTTTACTGGGCAGTGACAGACTAACGAAACAGGTGTGCTCTTCTGTTTGACTGCAAGGGCTCTACTCATTTTCCGTCAAGCTATATTCAGAGGAGATCATTACCTCGTGTCTCAACTCTGTCAAGAACCAACTCACGAAGATCATATACCCATTCGTAGAGTGTTGTTCTGAGACCAACGTGACCTCCGTATCGAGCACCTCTCTGCTCTATCACGTTGTGAAGCACAACTCTTCGCAGTTGCAGAACCATCGCAAACTCCTGGGTGAAATGTTTCAAGGCCTATCTGCAATTCTCCCGAAAATCAATATCCTGGTTAGTGCAGAGAGTGTAGCGATGTCCGATTCTATCGTTATTCAAGCGGTGTACATTGCTATCGGGCCTTTCTTTGTGGAAGGGGATGGCACGCATGGAGAAGGCAGAGGTAAAAAGGAGAAGGAGAGCATAGTAGTGAAGACTTTCGGGAAAAGTGCATTAAGGGGGCTAAGACTACATGCGCTTTCGTTGATCCGTGAGGTTAGTCCTCCAGTTCCCTTGGTGTAAGGCATCTTTGACGTATTTCATTGCTAGATATTCGCCAATCGTGAAGATCAGCGGTCCTGGATTATTGAAGAGATCTTATCTTCCCTCATCAAGTTGTCCGACTCTAATCAGAAAGCTGGACAATTTAGGTGAGAGAATGTTTTTCATCTTGGAATGACAGGTGCTCAAGGCTTCATTTAGACTCCGCGATGGTCGTTCCATTCGAACGGTCTCTGCCCTTCTGCTTCAACTCGTGCAAACATCGACGCATGATGTACGCATACAAGCGAAGAAAATTGCGAAAGCAAGGGAGCAGACATTCGCTTTGAAGACACAGACCAGTTTTACAGAAAATAAGGAAGAGCCGTTCTTAGATGAGCATGATCATGACGTGGGTGTTTATTGATATGCGACCCAATGTTTGTTGATTTTTTTTCCAGGAAATACGGCTTTACAACTCAGGGCTCGACTCTGCCATAAAGGCGGCAAAGACTATCATCTTATTTTTGACCCAGAGGTAAAATCTTCACGAGTTCTAATACCTATTTGATTATGTTCATATGGAGTCAATAGATCTGGCAAGAACAAAGCTACTAAGAACTCGAATGAGGCGGAATATAGAGCCATTTTCGATAACCTCATCTCTGATCTATTGGTTGTATTGTTCTGGCCTGAGTGGCCCGCTGCTAGTCTTCTGCTATCCATAGCATGCAAGTTCATGGTTAGTGTTGTATTCGCCCTTCACTACTATTCATGATCAAACTTCCTTTGTGCAGCTTTCTTCGTTGGATGATGTGAAGACGAATCACTCGGACAATAACGCCGCAAAGACCATCGCATTAGACCACCTTGGAGTCATCGCCGCCAGGATCCGGTCAAGCTTTCTTAAACTCCAAGAAACTACGGATGAAACGCGGGCCAAGTCGAGAATTTTGAAACCGTTTGATGAAATCGTGAAAAAGACCGACGTGAAAGAACTTCAGCGGCTGATTTCTGCACACCAAGACGTGGCTACTCATCTCGCAAAACGGTCATCCGAAGACCAAGCCTCTGATGTGAGTCAGGCTTTCGTCACACGGGGGTTGTGAAGCAACCTCATTCTTTTCTAGAGCGCGCAAGAGCTCAGTGCCGCCACGCTTGGTCACGAGTTGGCAGGAGTCTTGAAAGCTGCCAATGGTCGGTTAAGCGCCGATATTGACGATGATGATCTTAACATCAAGGATATGTCCAAGCTTCGGTTGTTTGGAGAGAAGGTGAAGGAGGCATTGAGGGACGTTTGGAAAGACCGTGCAACAGATGTCTTTGATATAGGGTATGCCCACGGCTCTTGATGCGAGTCCGTAACTCACTCCGACACTTCCCTTTCTGTTAGCTCTCAAGAGGAAGCTGACCGTATTGAACGCACGGCTGAAGAAATTGGATCAATAAGTATGACGCGGACCTTCTTCCAGCCGATTCTTAACGTCATTTTGATGGCACTCGATGCATCACCTATATTCATGCGTACCAAGGCTTTGAGAGCTCTGGGTCAGATTGTGACAAGTGATGCCACCATCCTCTCCATGGTAAGATGAACTTGGCTTCGAAGGTTTATTCTTACGTCTTTCAGCCTGGCGTTCGGCGCGCTATCGAAGTCCGCCTGCTTGATGGCTCTCCCGCTGTACGCGATGCTGCTGTTGAATTAATCGGAAAGTACATGATTGAGGCTCCCGAAGTTGCCAGTGATTATTATCAGAAGATAGCTGACCGAATGGCGGTCCGTATACCTGGCCCTTCTTTATTGTACAATCTCAATTCATTTTATATCAGGATACCGGCCTTGGCGTTAGGAAGCGTGTTATCAAACTGCTCAAGGCATTTTACCTTGTTACGGATGATGTCTCTCGCCAGACTGATATCGCCACTCGCTTTGTTCTTCGCATGATGGACGAGGATGACACCGTTAAGGAATTGGCTGTGAAGACCATCGAGGAGCTCTGGTTCCCAAATACAACGCCATCAGTCTTAGCTTCACCCTCAAAGCGATCGACTGTGATGTCACAAGGAGTATCAGAGAGTACATCCTTGGTGTCGAAAGTCGCAATAATTATGGGAGTGTCTGCCAACTTTCGAGAAAGGCAATCTCCTTTGGAAGACCTGCTACATAAGATAATGGCGGAAAAGGAGGGTAACGATGCTGCTTTACTTCATACTCGCTATGCTGAGATATGCGGGGTCTTGATTGATGGTCTTGTGGATGCGTCGGATCTGCCTGGTTTCGTAAGAATTCTTCTTTCAAGTCGATTATACTCTAACACGCAGCAGACTACCACGAATTGTATACGAACAATCAACCTGGTGGCCTCAGCCTACCCCGCGGTCATCACGAGTGCTAATGCCTCTACATTTCTGCCCTATCTCAAGTCACCTTCGAACGTACGTTTTCTGCTTCGATATCCCGATAGTTTTGGTTGTTTACTTCTCTGCAGCCGGAGGAACAGGCAACTGCGGATTACCTTCTCAAAATTTTCCGGGCATCCATCCCCCACATGCCGAAAACGGCTGCCAAGTTTGGGCAGGAACTTCAGGCGATACTTCAACCCATGATTCTGAAACCATCCCCGATAGGCGGTCTCGCGGTGCGTTCTACCACTGAACGGTTCTTCAACCTGGTCCTCGTACTCACCATTCATCCAGTCGCTACAGGAAACCGTTGCTTGTATATGTATCGTGGTTCGACATCTAACCCACGATTTCGGTCGGCTGATAGCGCTATTGAAATCTTGTAATGGTGGGCCCCTTACGTCGAAGTAGAATGTCCAGCTCCCTGACGCTTTGTTTCTAGCTCGTATGCAAGAGGCAATTAAACGCCCGTCGGACGAACCGTTAGCTCCCAACAACGCCAGGGGTCTGATCACCCTGATATATCTTATATCGTTGTTGGCGGAACATTGCAACTTCGATCAGCTCCGTGTTGAACAACCAGAGCAAGCCAAGAATCTCAACTCCGTTTCGGAGGTAAGTCACTCTCGATGTATCTTCTTCTACTTGCGGACTAATTCATTTCCGTGGCAGGGATCAATAATTGAACATATATATAGCAGCCTTCTTACTTTACTTGAGAAACATGACGACTCTACTCTTCGCCCAAGAATATTGCAATGCTTAGGTGCGGCCTTAGATTATGGATGAGATTCTGATGCCTGAAGTAATGTTTTTAGGCTTCCTCTTCCGAGCGCAACCGACTTTGATGACGCTGGAGAACTCGGCCACAATCATGGACTCAATATTCGCTTCTCCTGAAGAGGAAGGTAAAGCTCGCCTCTTGAAGATTATCCAGGAATTCCTTGTTTCAGAGTCAGCCAAACACTCCGCTAAAGAAAAGGGTCTGTGTCGTCCCTGAGTGTCATTCGAACCTCTACTGACATACATTCACGGCAGAGGGATTGAAGCGGAATTCCAAGCCGGTCGATGTCAATATGGACGAACTAGTCGGTAATACCGATGGATTTGCGGACTCCGGGTGCGTTGTTTTACGGTGGCAGATAAGCTTCTAACTGAGCGTTGGCACAGAGTTGCCTCGGCAGTGGTTCAACGATATATGAACCATATACTCGATGCAGCCCTTTCCCAAAATTTGCAAGTTCAGGGCTCTGCCATTGACATCCTGACATTTACCGTGAAGCAAGGCTTGGCACATCCTCTTCAGGTTTGTCGCTTCACGATTCTCTCGTTGTCCGTCTCACTCGGAATTTCAGTCTTTCCCGGTGATCATCGCGCTCGAAACAAGTTCGAACGCGTTCTTAAGCAACCGAGCCAGCGCCCTCCATGCAATCTTGCATGGTAAACACGCTTCGTTACTCAATACGAGGTACAGAGAGAGTGCGAAGCAGTCCTTCGATTATCAGCGCAAAGTATCCCCAGATTCAGTGCAAGGATATCGTTTGCAACCGACGCCGATAGCGGTTCTACAACGCTGGTATTCCCTTGTCAGAGAAAAGAGGCAAGCGAGACAGGACTTCTTGAAATCGCTTGTCAAGGTCTTCCAGGAAAGCCATTCTTACCAATCATCGCAGGTGATTATCGATTATCGATTCCTTAACAGTACGAGATGTTGCCACTGACGAAATCTTAAGGAGGACGTTGACTTCACTCGTTACATGGCAGAAAACTTTTCTGCCTTCGATTATAAAACCCAGGAAGAGGTTTTGACAGTGATCAAATTTCTGACTACTGTGCTTTCAACAACCGGGACACATGTTTTGGAGTTGTTGTCGCCCTCGCACCTCCTGACAACTCTACGCACCCCAGCCCCTTTGGGAAAGCCTGATTCAAAGACTTCGCAAACTGAAGTCCAACAGTTACCTACATTATACACCACCGAGGGTGAACCCACACCCATGGAAGGCGTTGAGGCAACAAATGCTGGTCCAGCGACAGCTGCGCCTGAACCTCAGTCTGAACTTGGTCACATACGAACGTCAGTTATCATCTCAATCGTGATGTTGCTCAAAACGCACCTCAAAAGCCTGTATGGTTTATCGGAAGAGTGGGTCTTTGATTGTATTCTGGTTCCCCAAACGAGTTCTTAACCAAATGACCCCAGGAAATGCTCGAAGTTCGTACCTGGCAAAAAGAGCGCAATTGGGGATAAGCCGACCACGAAACGGCATGACCAACCTGTGTCTTGGGAACGACTACCGTTTGCAATCAAACCCATCCTCACTTCTGAAGATTCAGCGGCCCAAAAAGCGCGGGTGCGTCTTGATTGTCCATCACTTGAATCATAGCTCAAATACGTCTTTAGTTCTTGGAGATTTGGACACAAGATGGTTTCACTGTTGAGCCAGAAGATGATCCGATATCATGACAAAAAATTTGCTCCTGTTCTGATAAGTGTACCTAGACTTGGTGGTATTATTATTCTGGCTAGAGTATTATTCTGCATGTATAGTAGTAAGTAAAAGTAATCTATGGTACAATGGGCTTGTGAGTCGAGTGAACGTTGCCGTCCAGGAACATTGCCGGTCCTCTAGGCATGGACTGAATAACTTGCTTCGCTGGATCATCCATATTTGGCTCGTTTTCGAACTGCCAATCGAGGACACCTCCATAGACTACTGGGAGGTCGGCGGGATCGATTAAGCTGCGGAGAACTGGACCAGGGTCTGTGCCGAGTACATGTATCTTCCTCCCCGTGCCCTCGTCGAACCAAGCCTATTTTGGTGTGGTCAGACTTGGTAGTTTGAACAGTCTTTTTAGATAATGACTGACCGAGATCCAGCGCCAAATGGTGGGGAAAAATGAGGGAGAATTGACGACGGCAATGGTGTGTAAAGTCTCTGGGTAATTTGCGGTGGCAAGTTTGGAGGCCTCTTGAAGATGATTCCGAAGACCCCACATGGCACCAAAAGAAACTTTTTCGAGGTCAATGATGGTGGTTGCGGAAGATATTGGCGTTGATGTTTTGTGAGGAAGTGCGGTGCACAAAGGAAGGACGAACTGGGTCATGACTTCGTAGAGAACCACGCTGTCGTAGAGCGGTAGCGGTACTTGAGCAAAAAGAACCAGAGAGACTTTACTGGACCTACATTCTCTGGTAGCGACGGGCGGGAGCTACTGAGTGGAGTTCTTGTTGCAGAGAAGCAATGGAAGCTAAACGATAGACATATACCGGATGTCCGTCCTACAACTCGGACGATAAGTAAACAGGTCGACCAGGATCATAATCGGGTAGTCACCTTATCCCTCCTTCCAGTCCATCTTGGATAAAACCTCTTTGAATCCTCAAATTCATCGGAAGGAAAGTCTGCAAAAAGGGCGTCTACGTTGTGTTCCTTCCTCCATCGCTGCGTATCCGAGAACTGTTTCTGAGCTAGTTTGACATCGAACCGCCTAGCTCGTAGAAATCGACTTGAAAAGACGGGTTCAATTGATTATTACTTGGGATTAAGGAATGCTTACAGAAGGGTTGGATCGTCATGGCTGGAAGAGGAATACAGACCATCCTGTTCCAAAGCTTGTTTGAAGTCGAGCAGACTCCGTTCTTGAGAAGAAGTTAAGTGACCCAAATGACCTTGGAAGACATCGTACTCGATTTCGGATTGTGAGTTACTCATGTCAACTGTCGGCTACTAGATAATGAACCGAGTCATGCCTCCGAATCACTAACACTTCGCCAGCGATGTCGAGGCTGTCGATGTCGGGACCGTACATTAAAGAGTCGTTCTAGTGCCTATTTGTGGCGCATCCTTCAAAGCTTCGAGCTGCTGCCAGTGCTGCCTCCGGTAATTAAACGTTTCTGTCGTCTGCTGGTTATCCTTCAAAGTTACATCCACCGATGCCTCACCGGCAGCAGTCACTTACTAGTAGCCACTTCCGACAGCTTCAGGCTTATGAGCTCGGGTCCGTGAAATGAAGACAAGGCTCGCCACAAGACACAATTGGGATTCCATCTGGTTCAGCTCCTGGAACGCCATCAGTTTGCCTTGTTGCATTCTCAATTGTCCCTTGTAATCCCCGACCTCCGAGTCTTCGTCTCGTATGATTACCAGGCCCCCTGGTTCCTGTGACTTCAGAATTACCGAGCTTCCGTGGAGACGACTCGCTCAGCTGACCTTTGGAATTTTGTTTCTCACATATTTGTTGGGTTCACAAGTTTAACGTCTGATTGCTTCGCTTGTGTTGTGAGCCGATTAACGGTGAATCAGTTCCTACTCAGGCTGCGATCCGCCCTCACCTCGGGTTGCTGGGACGGACGACTTTCCTTACCCCACAGATTCTGTCATAGTAGCTGTTGCAAAACAGCTGCGGTCCCAGCCTCCAAAGAGCACCAGCGTCGACATAGCTACTGTGCCCACTGCTTGCACTCGGTTGTCCGTTTCACGTCCTGCAATCCATCCAATCTCCCCACTATCACCGATTACTAGGAGAGCCTGGTGGAGAGATGGGACTTCTTTTTTCCAAAATATCCTATTCTTTCGGTTGATGGTTTCTCTTCGATTATTGGCTGCTCGTTTCCGCCTCTTTCGAACTTTTCTCAATCTCGGATCCAGAGATTAAATTTTTATTTTTATTTCCTCTATATGGAGCCGCACTCATGTTTGAGGAATGTAACAGGACGGGAGGCTACGCTGGGACGACTAGACTCACCCTGATAATCTTTACGGCTGGCTTACCTCCCAGTTCCTGGGTAACTGACTTGGCTGCCACATGAAGGAACAGGGCCAGAGAGGGCTGTTGCTAAGCCTCTTAAAGGAAGTACATACGGCCGTCTGAGGGGGCCTGAGACTGATGATTGTTGTTTAATTATCGCCATCTTCCTCGGTTCGGGGGTTCGTGAGTCGTGAGCGAATTAACCCTTCATCAGGTTCTTTCAACACTGCCCGTGGGTGACAGACTCGATGCTTTCCTTGATGAAAGACCCCACCTGAGTTGATTAACGAACAGAGTTTTGGGTTGATTATGTCGGCGGCAGAGCTAGTGAGTTTGGCGCGTGTTTTGAAACCTTGGGACCACACGAGTGACTCACGATGGTGTATCCCTGTTGTCGGTCCATTCTTGCTTGCCCTTGGTCGCCGACTGCACTGGCAGAGTGAACGACCGATGGTGGCGGAGGTTCTTTGCGCCATTGCCATAGTCCGAATCGCCATCAAATTTATCTGGAAGAGTCACTCGCAACAGGGTGGGCCTTAAGAGTACTACTACCCGCTACTTACCTTGTCTTCCGTACTTTATGATCTTGATACTCTACTACCTCACTTTGACTTTCAGCCGCAGCTCGACCACCCCCGCTACCACGTACCCATTTCCACCCTTTCGTGTTCTAGGGTACCCCCTGAAGGATCTGAAATTGTCTGACCCTCAAAAACAGTGTCCCTGATAATCCTCAGTCACCTCAGTCACCCCTCTATCGCCATCGACGGTATGGCGATGCAGACGATACTTGTCCCACTGGGATGCATTTTTTTTGCGGTACCCGGGACCAACCTACGCCTCCTACGCCTCCTGCGCCACCTCCGTCTTCCCTGGACTCTCAATTGAAGCCCGCTTATTTGTTTCCTACTAGGAGCCTGGGCTCCGACTCGGATAAGAAATGTTTCAACCTTGGACTTTGCTTGGGCTGTGAGATACCTCAGGTTCAATATAACCTTTTGTAGGCAGACTAAGTATGATAGTCCCATCACTACTGCATTGAGGTCAGGTCTTGAATGTTGCACGACAGCATCATGGTAGAATTGATTAATTTGAGCCGAGGCAGAAAACGTCATACAGCAATATTCAAGTACGAATTCGGAGAGAACGTCCCGAGCTCTCACAGTCTGGCTGAGGCTTTTCTTTTCAAAAAGGAGCGCTTCCGAGACAGTGGTTCGTTTGCCCAGGGTGAGTCATGTGACTTGGTGAATCGGTTCGGAACACCGGGTTTCCCATTTGGGATGATGACCGACTCCGTCGATGCTCCCAGCCGGAAGGGTCCGTCGACAGCTTGAACATTGGTCACACCACCGAGAAACTCGGGCGTCCCACTTCAGTGACCCACTACATTGCCATGATGGGAAAATAGTTTTTAATCAATCTTAGGGCCTCTGTGATTAATTAACTCTACTACTTCACAGGACTCGCTTGGTCCTTGAATGCTCAATGCCTTCTGGGTTGATGGGAGGTAGGGAAGAACCGATGTATATGAATGGAATCCAATCTCGCTCTCCATCACATTCCATTCATCCGTGTGATAGTATGTAACCTTCCCGCCATCCTACCGTGATCCTGATCTCCTCAACGTATTCACCCGACTCCAAGAACAATTTCATATTCAGCAAGTACATATTACAATATATAATGTAATGTAAGCCAACTCGTTTTGCGTGGTATCCAGAAGACATGAACAAAAACCGAAAACAATCTAGAGAGCGATTGTCCGTTGTGGAGGAAAAGTGAGGTAATGGGTGAACCCATCCCGCGGCAGTCCATTAAACCAAGGATGGGAGAGACAGGGCCAACGAAAAAGGAACATGCCCGCCGTCAAACATGATGCGAATGGGAGAGATCGGCTACCCCATACAGGTATATCAGCCAAAAAAAAACAAAACAACCAGACCAAGCGACAATCCATGGTTTAAAAAAAGTTCGTCAGGGAAATTAAATAATTCGGGATATACACACTGATGGATATAATCATTCCTTTTTTTTTTCCGGCAATGCCTCACACACCACAAAATATATTACTGAGGCGTTGCATAACCTGATCCTGGCGCCGAACCATTCGAATGACCAGGCGCGTCACTAAAATATTGTTGTTGGTCTTGACCTGCCTGTCCCCGACTGTAACTTCCGTTCGAATACATCGGACCGGCTCCTCCTCCTCCTCCAGGCCCAGACGACGTGAAGGGACTGTTGGACAGCGTCGGCGGTGCAGATAGTGGCACCCCGGATCCCCCCATATTATAAGATGGCGGAAGCGTGTTCGGATAGATATTACGACCTTGCGAACCATTATAGTCAAGACCACCTGGCCCCATTTGATGTTGATGGGAGGGTGATTGTGATAGTCCAAGAATCGGTCGACCAGAACTGCCCATGTAGTCCGCGGGATGTCGGCCAGGCATCGACTGAAGCGATAGGGGATGGTAAAGATGCAGTGAATCCGCCGGAAGTGATGCCCGACGGCTCATAGGGTCCAGTAATCCAGACAACGACGCACTGCGTGCCGTCGGAGGGAACGGTGCAGTGGTTGTGGGGTTCGTCGAAGGCCTCGCGGGTGCCAAGATACGACGTCTAGCCTATTGTTTTTTATTTATTTATATGAGTACTACGACCAACAGCCAGTCAAAGCAATCACTCACGTTTATCATCCAGTTCGACACCTGGCTCATCGACAGTCCCGTGGCATGACAGAGCTGTTTCTTTTCTTCTTCGCTCGGATAAGGGTGATCGGAGTGGCGGTGAAGCCAGGCCTTCAGGAAATCAGTGGTCTCTTTCGGAAGCTTTCCACGCTTCCGTGTCGGTCGCTCACATAGCGTAGAGGTTGGAAGAGCCTGTGGGGAACGCGAGGGCGATGTGCTAGCATTAGGCGCCATGGAGGACGGATAGTGGGGGGCAGCGGTAGGCGGTAAAACGTAGTCCTGGTTCGGGAAGGGCCATTCCGTTTTTATGCCAGATGAAATGGACCTGCGATCATGATGACCCGAGATACGAGCCGAGCCTGCGAACATTTGTGCCTGTGTTGGGGCGCTAAATGACGCGTGGCGTAAAGTCTCGTCGTATTTAACGGCCGGACTGGACAGTTGCCCCGGTGTCGAGTTCGGTCTCACGATTCCAGAGGCGGAAGTCGTCCAATTATCGGAATCTGCGGAATACGGCGATAATCCCGTAGAACGTTGGTAATCCGAAGACGAAAGTGGAGAGTTGTAATTCGACGATGAAAAGTTCGAGCTCGAAGGTGTAGTTCCCGTATTCGGATAAGACGAGTCATACGGATGAACTCCGAATACATCTGTCGAAAGCCTTGGACGCGACGATGGCTTGTTTTCCTCTTCATTCGTTGGGGGAAACGTGTAGGTCGAAAGAGAAGACTGTGTGGTTGGTGCGTAAGATTGGCGCAGGCTAGGAGGGGGATATGGTGAATGGCGAACACGACTTTCTGAATGAAGAGTAGGCAAAGACGCGCGACGATACTCTGGTGGTCCTGGACGATGACTATCATCCTCAAACGTCGAGAAAATGGAAGGCAATTGAACTTTTGACTGGTCGACTGGTGGCTCTGACGAAGAGCTTGTGGACGAGTCTTTTGATGTATCCTCCCACTGCTGGTCACTACGAAGGCGCTTTGATTCTTGATCGTCAGAGGGCGTCAACGGCCGTTTGTCGGGGCGTGAAAGAACACTGCTATCTGTGTCTGTTGTTGATGTATTGGAGCTAGACATTCGCCTGTCGTTGTAATCGACGTCTACCGCACTGGAGAAAAGATGACGATGAGCAGAGGCCGTCGGAGAAGGCAATTGACGAACATTATAGCAGGCGAAGCGGCTGGAGACAGGTATTCGATAGAGGCAGATTTTGGGTCCGCGCTAGTGGAGTGGAGGTGTCAGATTCATGAGAGTTGACAGATTTGACAGGGGAACTGGGTACTCACAGGGCAAACTGCAGTTGCTGAACGTTATACGAGTTGAGCTCGCCAAGAGGAATGTGCTTTGGGTTGTCAATCATACCAGCCTTGAGGGCTCTTGTAGGCGTTGATGATGTGGTAGTGGTAGAGAAAAGAAGGAGAGAGTAGGAGTTGAACAAAGGGAATTTTAAGTCCCTATATAATCTTTAACGCGGGGGAATAAATATCAGTTTTTGTAAAATTCCAAACAAGGAAGCTCAAGCGATCGCCAATCCAAATCTGGTCATTGCATAAGCACTACCTTTATGGTTATATTGCCTCGCTTGCCGCTTTCGGTACATTAAAGCCAGGGCACAGGCACCCCGCCCGAGCCAACTCAAACCAGTTCATTTCTATCCTCAAAACACACTTTCATTCAACAGAAATCTGGCGCTTCCACCTCACTGAGCTTGGTGGCTGCACATACCAGTACCAACTCTCATCTCTTCCCAATTATACCCACCAGTAACTTGTGCGCTTTGTCCCTCTCCTTCTCTGTCACTTCTATCCCGTCCAGCATCCGTATTTTCGGACACGCCTCCATCACTAGTCCCCGATATGCCAGTCGTCCTATGTACGAATCGTTGGGCAAATCACGTCGGAATTTACTGTCCAAATCTTGCCATGCCGGTCCACTGTTACCCTTCTTCCCTCCTGTACCTTCGGACGGTTGGAGTGCCCCTGGTACGTCCTTCACCAGCAGGGGTAAGTACCAGCCTAGAGTACATGGATTCATTCTCAGGTCCAGCATCTCGACTTCCGGCATTTGTTGTAAGATCTTTATAATTGCCTTCGTGCCTTTCAGCCGAGACCCGATGACCGTTAACTTGGCCATCCTGGTCAGTCCCTCGAGAGGTCGCACGTCCTCCAAGAAGTTGTAGTTGAGATTAAGCACTCGAACGTTCGGTATCAGGTCTTTCAATCCTTCCGGCAGTTGCGTCAGCCTGCACGCAGCCAATTCCAGATAGACCAAGTTGTAGCAACGTTCACTTAGGAATCCCGGGCCAAGCCCATTGCCTGTCGAGTTTTAGGGAGACAATTTTTATAATAACGAATTGCATCCTTACCAGAAAGGTAGAGTCGTCTCACATCGCGTGTGTCCCTCCCACCAAAGTGGCTGAGCATCAAGATTTTTCTGTCAGCACAAGTGCCGTCCAGGCAGTAGTAAAACACCCACCATCCACGACCACCCTGATTTCGCACGCTCAAGTTCTCCAACTTGGTCAAACGTTCTAGTCTCAGGATCTGTGTCAGAGAGTTGTTGTCCAGATACAGTGTCCGCAAGTTCGCAACGCGGCTCGCGTTCAATACGCTCAGCCGATTTCCACTAGCACGAAGAATTCTAAGTCGAGGCATGTTTCCACCGAAGTCAATAGTCTCTAGTGAATTATTATCTGCAGAAGAAAACAGGTCTTCGATTAGAACATCATCCATCTGCAAAGGACACAAGATAAACTTTGCGTCCTCACCCAAGTTTAAAACGATCAGAGAAGTCAGAGATGCCAACTCTGATATGCTATCTAAACGATTGATGCTCAGGTTCAGCATCTCCAAGTGGCTCCTATGATTGGAAGTGAGTCAAAGAGATACTTTTCAACCCAAAAGTAAAAAAAAAAGCATACCATCGATGCCGTTCAAGTTCAATCGACCGTATGTGGTTTCCTTGCAAACTCAGTTTCACCAGTCCGTCCATTTTTTCCAGTCCCTCTGTGCTGGTAATCTTATTCCCATCTGCCTTTAATTCGCGGAGGTGTCTGAGGCATGATAACTCTGAAATACTCAAGGTCAAACTTCAGTCCGCCGGAAAGTTCAGTGGGTTCACTTACGACTTAATGACTCTATCTCGTTCCCACTGATATCCAGGTTCTCAAGATTTAAAAGGTGATGGTATGAGGTTAATCTTGTGAGGCTGGCCCCAGAAGTAACGACTTAGCCAATGATTTACCTACGAACGATCAACCTTCCTCACCTGTTCGATGAGACAGATAACGTCCGCACTGTGCCAGGTATTCCACTGAGCCATGACAGGAGGTTGTTGTTCCTACGAGGTACACGTTCAGCATGCAGCGCCTGTTTAAAAGGAATACCGACGGACAGTTTCAAGGAATCAAGTTTAGGTAAAAACTCTTTTAATCTGGCGGCACTCTCGATGTTCTTCCCCGACAAATCGATTGCATTTAACTGCTCCCAATGAGGTTCAAATGGTTCAATGTCCGTGATCACCTGCACAAGACGGTCATGTGCAACACCAAACGAGCACTCCGTCAGGAATGTTGCATTGCATCGATTCCCCGTATTGTTGGGTAACTTAAAAGCATCAGACCGGGAGAACACCCTCCTCGGACTTCTCGAAGCCAAAGATTCACCATGGATAGGAGCTGAACTGGGCTGGCGTTTGGTAAGGGGCTGAAGTTCCTCAGGTCTCACACCCTCGGATGACGATCCTTTCGAGGGTGACTCATCAATCCTCGAATCGCTATCGGAGTCCTCCAATGCTGCCATCATATCCGCTATACGTTTCGACCGTGCAGACGGCACCGTGTGGTTACACTCATCCCCTACGTCCTCATCATCCTCATCACCGTCTGCATTACGACCCAATCCGCGAATGGGACCCTCACGTTTTCCGTCAGAAAAGCTGACGGAACGACGATGTTTTTGTTGTCGTAAGGGTGTTTTGTATTTGAGACTCGTGTCCTTGAGCGCTGACGTCGGGGTGACTGTAGTAGATTTCAACGCAGAACGTATAGAGGAGGGTGGTTGAAGTATTGTTGATCTGTTAGGCGTATCAGAAATATTGTTTGCAATTGGTACGACAGAGGATGGGCTGGCGGAAATGTCAAGGGGCGGTGACGGCGTCCGAGACTGGTAATTAGTGTCGATAACTACCACTGCAGCTTCTCCGACTTCAGAAGACTCGTCCGCAATGAGTTCATCTTGACCAGCCTCTGAATCAGTAGTTCGGGCATCGTCATCTTCTACGCCTGTCATAACGTCCACTATTCGCGCAGAAGGATCATCGGTTTCGAAACTGGTAAGAATCATTTCCTCTTCGTCCTCCACCTCGGGTTGCTCCTCGACTCGGCTCAGCTCGGTATGCCCCATAAGCACAGACTGTTCATCTCCCTCCTGATTCTCCTCAGCGGTATCCATGCTATTATGTCCCTTCGAGTCATCTCTCAAGCTTTCAATGTCCCCAAAGGGATCTTCACTGACCTCCTCGGTTGGTAAATAATCACCGGGCCATGTTACCGTAGCACTGCTCTTTACCCACTTCATCAGCACTTTATCAAACATCATGTTACCCATTCTCTCTGGTAACGTAGGAACGTCACTGGGTGCAATAGTCCTGATTTGCACCGGCCCTGGATGCTTCACAAAGGAAGGCACACTACCTGAAGTGAGCGTCGTACCAGAGGCTGTGCTGGAAGATACGAATCGGTTCAGATCATCAGCCGTTGTGTGGCGAACAGATGAAGAGGGATAAGAGGGTGGTGCAGCTGAGGTGGATAGGCTTTGACCGGAAATGGGTGCAATATTAGTTACCGACTGGGTCGGTTGTGTTGAGGAGGAAGAAGTTCGTCTGCCTCCGACTGACATTCTAGACATACGTTGGGACAACTCGGCATCGGTCGGGTGAGCTGCACCTAAACGACGAAGAGTAGATTGTTTAGAGTCCGATCTCGACCTAGTCCTGCTGGGCGAAGAAGAAATAGATAGTACAGGAACATGTGAAGGAACGGGTCTTTCCATTCGCAATGACTGGCGCGTGCCATCGGATGGACGTGTTTCCGAACCATCACCGAAATTCAAACTCGCCTCCTGGTGATTGATAACGGAATACTCGCTTTCACCGGAGAAAATACGTTTCTGGCCTCGCATGTCGTCTTTAAGCTGCGCCATTAAAGTAGCCGCCTGTTCACGAAATCGGGAGGAACTGTAGCCTCCATGAGGTTCTGAGGTGGGGGCATAAATGAACGGAGAGATGGAACGATCTACCACTGGTTTGTTAGCTGAGAACAAAGGTGGTACAAAAAGAATACCTACCATGTTTAACCCAAGACCTACTGATATTTTCACTTTTGCTTCGTTCCATATCGTCATCACGATCACCACGCCTCACACTAACTACCGTGGAGATGGTGGAGAAATCCCGCGCATCCTTAATCGCCTGCATGAGCGATTGGGATGCTCCGACATAGTCTTTTCCATATATCCTCGGTCGCGTAACGGTAGATTCCCTTGGACCGTCTCTACCATCATCGTACTCGCTTCTCGGACTGAGCTTGAGACGTTTGGCGCTTCGAAGATGGGAAAAGTCAGAATTGGTGCTAGGTAGTTCGGACACTTTGGAAAGGACGTTGTTGGGACTGGTGGGTGAGTTAGTAGTTCCCGAACCTGGACCCGTGTTGACAGCTATCGAGTCGACCATAGCGGATAAGTGATCGCGAGTGAACGTGTCATATTGGAACTGGAAGAGTCGAAGAGGAGGTTCTGAGGAAGGTGGTTCACCATGTGGAAGATGAAGGTGACCTGGTGTGCTTTCGGCTTGAGGATAGAGTGTACTAGTGTTGGGGTTCAACCATGTTTCTCGAGGGGCGGCGAAAGTAAATTGACAAGCGAGACTCGGCTTACGGCCGTCAAATGAAGCCATGCCAGGAATGTCTGTCTCTAAAATCTCGTCAGATTCGGAGTTATTAGACTGCAAAGTAGTAATAGATGGGATTGGTACAGGATTCGAGATGGAGTCAGGAGATGATTTATATTGTGGCGGAGGACGTAGAGGTGGTGAAGCTGAAGGCGGTGAAGGCGGCTCGAACATCCGTTCTAATGGTAAAGGACTGAAAAAATCCTTTATGTTGGCCTTCTTATTCCTCCCAGGTGTCTTTGGTAGCAATGGTCCATTCGCAACGCTCGCATGAACGAGAAAGGTTCCTCCAGCAGGGCGACTAGATGTTGTTGAAGATGAGGATGGAGATGAGGGTGGAGATGAAGATGGAGATATGGATGGAGAATTTGTGTTCGTATGAATAGTGGTGTGAATTATTGTGGCGAGCGGTGCGGTCAGAGATATGGAACGAGAACCGTTGAGATAGTCGTCGTTGTCGTCGTCAATATCTCGGTCGAGATTGGTAGATGGTTCGACATCAATCCACTCGTCTTCAAGTTCTTCTGTTTGCCATGCTGGACGAGAGGAGGCCATCGCCTTGGACGGTGCCCAACGACAATGCCGGCGTTTGGTACGAGTAGTTGTTGGGTGACTTGTGCTTGCAACAACTATGTTCCACGTGACCGTGACGAAGCACATTATTTGCCCTTGTTGTGATCTATCTAAGTCGGTATACCACCCCTCGCCAGGCACCAATATTCTATCTCTCTCAGTCGGTCTAAAGAAATGAGCCTTCGGACGGACACCATCTTACTTACCGTCGATTCCCTGGAACAAATCCAACGTTATCCTGGCTTATTGATTTTGTCAGGCGACTGTGAAAGTGTCAGTACGGATCACGATTCGCCTCTTTGAAGTTCACACCCTTCAACTTTGACGACCCATTCGCAGCAAACTAGCACCCGCTAGTCAGGATCACTGACTTCCCTATTCTCAGATCACGGATATACTTGTGATGCGACCGATCCGTCGCACAATCACAATTTTGCTTAGACTACACATGTATTCGACTCACTCGGTTCATCTTGTACTGGGACCATACCTTAGTTCATTTAGCATCTGCGGTCTACAAGTCTCCAACTCTTCAGAAGCTTCCTCGAACACTCAATCTGCAGCTCCGTGAGTCCCACGGCTTTGAATCCTAATTCATTCATAACATCTGTCATGAATGTCATTTTGAAAACGATCAGTCTTTTGGAGACTCCGATCCATTGACAGAGCTCCAAGGATACCGGGAGATAGCGCGCCTTAAACACTGCAGCGCCTCAGATATTCCTGGGGAAACACACGCTTGTTACGTTGACCCTTCTCCGTGATAGGATTGGTTGAGCGTCAAACGCTAAAACTATCCATTCCATTATTGTAAGCATTTCCCCCTAAGACCTGATTGCTTGCTGAACGTGCATTCGGGCAGCATACTGATTACCTTTCTTTTTTCTGTCTTCGAGGGACCAGGCATAAAGCGTTCGACGTGTGTGCACGCCAGGGCGGTATCTGCCAAAGTGTTTTCAGGCGTTTATACATCAAAACCACAGTACCTTCACCTTGGGTACCCGTTTCACGACCCACCTGTACCCGCGAGGTTGGAATTTCGAGCTGGTCATAGGGTGTCGGAAACCATATGGTGCTTGAGGCCAATCCCAGTCGCAGAGGCAATCGTCCCGCACATCTGTGAGAGCATTCGGACTTGACTGATCTTTGATTGAGTAAATAATCGACCAGATATTCAACCTGTTCTTTTTAGACATATAGCGGTGTAGGAGGTTACTGGAGAAGCAAGCGGGATTATCTTGCCGCGTTTGAGTGTGCGAACCCCAGCGCACAGGCAAACGCCCACACTTTTTGAGCCTTGTAGCAAAGCGCTGACAGTTGAGACATCGGCTAACCAGGTTTTTGACACGCCACCCCGGAATCCCTGATTAATTATCTCTCAAAGGGCCCGCTGAACAGGTCTATCGACCTTCAACCTCTTGCTAACCGGCTCTCGTCCCGCCTTCACGCTGCTGAATAGACTCACGATATATACTCCGCCCTTGTAAGGATCCGAGGGCCTCAGCCATCGAACCAGTTCAATCACTGTACGGAGGTTAGCTTCGTATCTCAGGCCCACAAACAGATCATAGTGATCCGCCGATAAACAAAAGCTAGCGACTTACATATTGCGAATCTGTGAATGATGCCTACTGTCAGCCGTAGCGCATTGATGTGATCTTTTCCTTACGTCGAGAAGGTAAAACCTAGGTTTCCACCTAATGGAGACGTTACTGTTCAGTGATGCTGATGTTATTTTCAATTCGGTGCCTTGCGCCGGTTCACACCTCAGATCACCCGAAATTAGCTCGCTGATCACCACATCTTCAAATGGTGATCAAGTACTGAACTCGTACCTATGAACTTGATACGAGCCAGCTCGTCTTCATTCCCAAGCACTTCCACTGATAAATTACGGGGCATCTGGGGAAGAGGGATGAGGATATCCGTATGTGCGGGCTGATTGTTCAGCGCTGATGGAATTAGTACACCAAGTATGTGTAGTAGTCAAAGGTCGACTGACGAAATCGGTCTGTATGCGTTTCTAGGACAGTCCAAGGTGAATGATATGCAGTATGAATATGCTGGGGATGAATATGCAAAGGGGAGTCAAGGGGGGTTTGTGACAAGTATGGAGTATCTGCACGACTGGGAATGGGAATCAATATAAATACAATGTGGTTGATGATGTGTACGATGCTCTAAACGTTAATGAAGTGAATGAGACGATGGCAGGCTAGGCGGTCAGGACATTTTGTGAAGAAAACGCGGTAGTTGTCAGAGATAAACTGCCGATAATCGTGTTAAAAAGACCGTACTTCTATAGAAAAGGGACGCCATGTAGAGCGTTCTGTCAAGGTGTTGCCAACCTGCTGTTCTCAAGGCGACAGAGGAGGAACTTTTTGAAGTCAAAGAACGCTGGAGACTGCGAAAGATAGTAGTAGTCGTCGTCATCTCCATCTTTGGTGCCAGGCAGGAGCCAGGGCAAGGTAACCGACAAGGAGGTATCAGAAGGAGCGAGAAGAGGCCGTGGATTATCTTGGACGATGGGAATGCGAGGACTATTCGACTGGAGATCCGCTGCAGATCTTTCGGGTTGAAAGCCAGCAATTTTGTGAACTGCGACTGTCCTTATAATCGGAGGAGTGGTCGTCAGAGTACTTCTGGACTCCGACTTTTGAGAGTATGCGTGCTGATCTTTACAAGATGGGCGTGAATTTGAAGACCTTGGATCGGAGGCTGCCTGACTTGACCATTGCTGTGGATCGGGTCGCGGGGAGGAAGCGTGGTTTACTAACGTTCCAGGAAGCTTCTTAGGGAAGGAGAAAAGGCGATCCCTGTTCCAACGAGAAACAGAAATAGTTACAGGACGAACGGAAGAGAATTGAACCTCTTGTTCAATATCGACAGGGGACATTTCGAAGAGCAATTCAGGAGAGTGTGAAGCGGGCAGATATGGCACTTGAGATGGCGACATGGATCGACCACGAGAGGGTATCTCTATGGGAGCACTGCTCGTTGGAATATTCCTGTCCATCGGGGTTTAGGTCGCGCAATATAGCTGGCGTGAAGGTCAGCGATGGCTGAGTGATCATGAGAAATGGACTTACCGACAAACAAATACTTCGGATTCCTGGCAGGTCAAAGTTGCTTGAAACTATCGCCACTCCTGCAGACGGGGAGGATACGGTTACAATTGAGGAAAACAGGGCAAGGATGTTAGCTCACCGACGCGTAGTAAACCCACAACACTAAAGCCTTTGCCTTTGCCACAGCCAGTGGCGACCACGAGGAAGTTGGTTGCGCGATCGCAGCAGTTTTACAGCTCCCGCTCAGAGCGAGTCGAGGATCAAACTTGTTGCCTATTATGAATGTGATCTGATAGCCAAGAAATTTGGGAAAAAAAGTGGAGGATAGTCTTCGTGTAGGGATGGGGAAGCGAGAGAAGGCGGAGCGACTTTCCGTTTTGGTATTGGGGAATGTGGGTCGGGCGCCAAACGATTTCCGGTACGGTACCCTATCAGATAAGATTAAAGGCAAACCCGGTCTTTCACGAAGGTCTTCCGCAAATTGCGCGTGAGCTGTGATTGGCTGCGATGGGAGATGACTCAAGCCGAGCGTATACGTCCTTCATCACGTAAATCCTTTTTTTCAAGGTCAATTTCACCCCGACTGGTACTTACATATACACATCCTCCTTCCGTCCTCACTATTCCAACGACCCCTTCTGGTGTCCCAAACTGACCCTTGGAAAAGAGGTAATTTTTTTTTCAGTTAACTCTCTATGTTTTGATTTTGATTTTGAGGTTTGCAGCTCTCTTTTCCATCATAATCTTCTTGGGCGAGTTCGGTGGTTCAATGAACTGGGCGTCATGCTGCCCAAAGTCGCTACTACATTAATCCATTCGACTGGTCGTGTCGCAGCAGTTCATACACAGTCGCATCATACCATCAGGAATGTCCTACAGCTTCCGTCTTCTTCTTCAGCAAAAGGCAACCCCGGCTCTGGCTATTTCAACAGCAACAACAGCGGACCTCGAGGCGGAAGGTTCACGCATGGATACCATGTATGCTGTTCCGCGTGCAAATCTTCTTGCAACTGATTTTTTCTCTTTGTTTAGGGTGCCTCTCGTGCCGTAACTCAAGCCAACCCTACAATTGCTGTTGACGATGGGAGTTACGTGCAGATAGACGAACAAGAGGAATCAGCCACGCCTTCCGCTAGCACGCCACGAAGGTCATCCGGTCAAGCTCAACGTCCCCGAATACGTAGTCACAGCGTATCTCATTCTCGGCATGAGCACCGTTTGGGTGTCCTCAAGTCTGTTCAACAGCTTCAAGCTCAATCCAGGCATGTCTTCGATGGAGAAGGTGTACGATGCAGTAGTACAAGCAGCGCCGGTTCCGCAGATCAACAGCCTACCGAGGAGAGCTCGGTGGAGATGTCTGCAGGTCCACCACCACCAGCAGCTACTAGTCATTTTGCTTCAATAGAACCGCAATCATCTACCGATCCCTCTTCTCCTCAGTCTGTTTTGCCACTAACCAGACCAAATTCTCCTCTGCCACCCTCCTCACCTCCGTTATCAGTTACCAAGCCCAATCAAGCACTCCATTTCACTTCTCCTTCCAAAGACCCGGAATACACTACACAAGTGGTCCTTTCCTTCCTCAAGTCTCTCGAACAAACACCCACGAACCCTACCCTCCACGATTTTAACCGCGCACTCCAGGCTCTTTATGACTGCCGCGTTGCAGGAGAACCACTAAACCTTCTCCTGCAAACGTACAATGCATTGCTCTCGCAAGACCTCCATCCTGACTTTCACACGTATTTTACCATGATTCGTGCCTTCATCGACAGGCATGGAGAGCTCTCGCGTGCAGTCGCCCGAATGCATTACGACGCCAAATGGAAATCTCCTGCTTTGCATCAGGTCGAGGAAAAATTTCTGCGAATAGAGCAGGAGCTTCAATCCACCGTCCCAACGGCACTGTCCCTGTTCCGCGCCATGCTCACAATACCCTCGTCGTCCGATCTGATCCCTGACTTTCTTTACAAAAATCTCCTCCGCGTGTGTGCGACCCACGGCAATGTTCAGGGCGCCATAACTGTATGGGAGGCGGTGGAAACAGCATCTTTGAGACGTGCAGAGAAGGACGGTCACTCTTTCAGGCTAGCAACACCTCACATGTACGCCCATCTTATTACGGCACTGGCTAAAGGTGGCGAGATTTCCGGCTGTAAAGATTCCTTCGAACAATTCAAAGAACAGTTTCCTCTCGAAAGTTTGTCCACGCCACAGCAGCAGAGGCATGCAATGTTGGTATATAATTCCATGATCGACGCTTATTTCAGGTGTGGAATGCCTGAAATGGCGCTGGAGACTTTAGAGGTAATGCTTGGATCAGATGGATTTAAACCGTCTATCTCAACTTTCACGACGATCGTTAGCGGTTTCTGTACCGGTGAAGGTCCGGTTGATGTAGCCGTAGCTCCAATATCGTCTTCGGATTCTTCGACTTCTATGACTGGTACCCCTCCTGCAGGTGTTTCCCGTGGAGAAAAGGACTTGTCGACCGCATTGCTTTGGTTCAACCGCCTTCTCGAACAGCCCCATTCCCCAAGGAGTATCCATCCTCTTCAGCCTCTTGAGAACTCCCCCACACGTCCCGACGCTATGGGATGGGCTGTCATGCTCGAGGCATTGGTAAATGAAGCAGAACACGAGACGAGCGTCATAACACTCGACAATTATGAACAGCTCAGCAGCCAGGATACTGGGGCTAATGTATTGCAAACGCTCAATACTCTCCTTTCCAGATGGTCTCAAACTGCAGAGGTCGACAACGTTGTGCTACCAGCCTTCTCGAAGTATCTTGCTGCTCGAGTTAACTTGGACCGTGCCGTGCGCTTGCAACAACTCAGTTCTTCCGTCGAGCCGGCACAGCAGGCTGACGTCAAGAGGATTGCGCTTTCACACCTCGACATAGTAACAACTATAATCCCTCCCGGTGCCCAAACTCCGCTGGCCGCTCCGGGATCTTCAACCATAATAAAAGGATTATGGGATGTCCTCTTCACGCTCGGTGAAGTAGACAGGTGTGTCCACATGACTTCAGAATTATCCAACTCGTACGAGATTATGGGTGCGACAATAGCGGCGATGGAGACACAGTTGAGCAGAGATCCACTCCCAAATCATGCGAGACAGATGGAAATACAGACACTCATCAGTGAAAGGGACCGAGATTTGATCAGGTTCAGAAACATCGCTGTACCATTTGTAGAGAGACTCTTCCTCTCGCCTTCTCTCAGCTTACACCAAGCAATCGCGATTTATCGGGTTTGGGAAAAGTTGAAAATGAATTATCTGCGAGTTATGGACATTGGCTTGTTGACTGCCTACTCGCGTGAGAGAAAGCAGTACCCGGAGGTAGGTCACTCGCCAAAGCATACTTACATGAAACTGATGGTGTTTACTTCTATTGGCAGGTCACTATGATACCCTCATTAAGCGCCCTTCAGCCAACAGATTGGGTTGCTCTTCTCGACCGAGCCACTATTTACGGGCTGAATCCGGAGGGTGCTCCTGAGCAGCAGAACGACGTCCTACTTGCCTTGTTGAGGGATGCCAAGATTATGACCTCCCGTTTGGAATGGGATATCGAATGGCCGGCCCTGTTAAAGACAAGTCTGGTCAACGCAATCTCGTATGGTCGCACGCCTGGTGAGATCAGAAATATCATCCAGGAAAGCGTTCCGGAGGTGGGAGGCTTGAAGGGATACCTTAGCAATACCTTCGAGAGTTCCTGGGAAAGCACTGAGAGCAGTGTCGGAAGCGAGCAAGCGAGCAGTGCTCCCACTTCCCCAATGGTGTCATCTCAAGTTCCAGGATTCCAGGAAGGTGACACCGACTTACCGTATACCGATATCCCAGAGTCCATGTATATCGACGTCAAACTCACAAAATCTCTCAACGAATACCTTAGCAGGCGTGTCTTGACAACCGCGAATACTCGCCCCTTCACTGACCAGCTCTTCACTACTTTCCATAATCACCTCACCAAGCAACGGAAAGTTCCGTCCCCGGCCACTTTGTCTCAACTTGTAGCCGCGTTTGGCCGTGCAGGCGAGTTGGATCGGATATATTACGTCTATCGGGTCGCTCAGAACCTACTCAAAACCATGGAGAGGAATAAGAAGATGCAGAGCGAGAGCTGGTTCATCATTGAAGACGGAATGATAATTGCTTTATGCCAAGCTGGTCAGGCGGAAAAAGCACACATTCATAGGGGAAGGATGTTGGAACAGGGTGGGGCACCCTCTGCGGATGCGTACGGAGGTCTGGTGTTACATGTCAAGGATACCACGGACGACACTTCCAATGCGATGGAGCTCTATCAGGAGGCCCTTTCTCATGGCGTGGAACCCAACGTATACCTTTACAATAACATTATCAGCAAGTTAGCCAAAGCCCGCAAGGCCGACAAGGCTTTGGAGCTTTTCACAGAAATGAAGTCCTCACGATATTCACCCTCACCAATAACGTACGGTGCAGTGATTGGTGCCTGTGCGAGGGTTGGGGACGTAGCTAGTGCGGAGACGCTGTTCAAGGAAATGTCTATGCAATTGAGTTTCAAGCCTAGGGTACCCCCGTTCAACACTATGATGCAACTATATACCACAACAAAACCTGATCGGGAGCATGCATTATGGTATTTCGAGGAGATGCAGCGACTTGGTGTTGCCCCGACTGAGTACACGTACAAGGTTTTCTTTTGCCCTTCATATTTTGGCCTCGATGTTCACGTTCTTTGATCACAGCTTCTAATGGATGCATATGCCCTTGAGCCGATAGATGTCCCTGCTCTTCAAGCAACATTCGCTACTCTCGCTGCATCTCCACACCTCAGAGTGCAGTCGACGCATTACGCTACCTTGATCAGTGCCTACGGCTGCGTGTTAAAAGATCTACAACTCGCACAAAGCACGTTTTCGTCGATACCCCCGTCTGTGCTCGATGCACTAGCTGTCGAAGCTTTGGTGAATGTACTCGTCGCCCATCGACGAATGGACCTCGCCCCTGGATACATCGAGCTCATGAATGAAAAAGGAATTCATATGACGGCGTATATCGTGAATGGACTGATCAAGGGATATAGTACTGTTGGAGATGTGGAAAGGGCAAGGGAAATATTTGAGGGGACTGTCGATCCTCCGGTCGGAATGGCAGGCATGCACAATCACGTCGGACCACATCTCAACGGCAATGGTGAAGTAGTTCGACCAGCGGCTAATACTGCGGTGGGTCCGCTAGAACCCATTTATCGAGAGGTGAGTTTCCTGCTGCTACCGTCCCTCCTACTGTCTGCTAAACGACATTGACTAGCCATCGACATGGGAAGCCATGGTTCGTGCCGAGTTAGGTGCTGGACATCGTGACAGGGCACATGCGCTCGTGGAGCGGATGAAAACTAGGTTTGTTTGATGTTCTGGACTTACATCCTTCCTCTGACATGGTGATCACAGACAGTACCCAGAAGCTGTCGTTAACCGGGTGCAAGGCATCATGGTTGACCATTCGCAACTTTTGCTTTGAACGGACGAGGTGTGATCTAGTCCCCCCCTCATTTAGCTCACTTGTCTTAGATCTTACACCACAACATTACTTAAGTTATGCCTAAACCTGATTTATTAAGCTGAGCGATGAACAGGCTTTGATTTACCTTCCATTGATCCATCCCATCTTCATCTGCTTTCCCATTTTTGCAATGCATTTCAATGATCATGACTGCATGTGTATCGTAGTATCAATTGTAGATTGGAGTTCCTACTATTTCTCGATATAATACGGGCTGTTTGAGCCGCTGCTGGTAATAGAACTGGTGGTTGGTGGTAGGAGACATCTGAAGTACTACAGATTATCCATCGAGATTGTTAAGAAGTATAATGCATAATTATAAGTAGGGTATAACATATAGTGGAAGAGTGGAGTCTTGCTATGATAGAACCTTGAATCAAGCAGCCGTTAGTTACCTATACAACGGGCGAGTTGTGAATGAACTTACGGCAAGTAAAACGATAGCAACGACAACAACTAGGATGATCATGAGACAAGCAGCGCGACGACCGGCTCGACGCTGATACTCCGATGCAGTATTAAGTTCTTCGGCAGCGCGTGAGGTATCAGCAGCGACAGATGAGATGTTGTAGTCAATGTTATCTTTGAGGAGTTTGATGAATGGGCTAATAAGGGCGAGAAGATGGCCGGGCTCACCAATCATGGGTCGCTGCTGTTCGACCAAGGTACCAAGGTCACGGAATATCTCTGCTAATTCGTGTATACCGGTCTCAATCTCCCGGATGTCAGCTTCTCGTTCTTGGATCAGGGACTCTTGGTAGGCTAATTCATGGGGTGATAATTGGCTGTGGAGTAACTGGGCTTGCCGCTGTTCTGGTGAGCTCGTAGGTTCCGAGTCGGTACTTTGAGAGTTATGTCAATAATCTCAGCCGGGTGAAGAAAGAAGTTTAGGACGCACGGTTGATCATCTTCAACAGCTAGTTTTACTCCCTGAACTACGGTCCTTTGCCGTTCCGCACTGACTTGCTGTGCCCGCTGAAAAGCAACCAAAGACATCTGAAAGTCGTGAGAAGTCTTCTGAAGAGTTGTCTTTTGATGTGGCTGTAAAGACTTCAGAGTTTAGATCGAACTCACGGAAAGGAGGAGCTCACAAGAGATGCTTGCTGGGTGGTCAATTTCTTCAGGTCCTCCGACCCACGCTTCGCCATGGCACGGGTGCTCTCCGTTAAATCATGTCTGAAAGAGCTTGAAATTAGAAGACCGGTTGTCCAGCAGCTAAAACGACGCACAAGCGTTTCCGAAGGGCTGCGGAGTCCTTGGTAGTGCCGAGTTGATCCACCAGTTTGAGTATACCTTGCACATTGGAGTTCATCTTGAATACTTGAAGGGAAAGAGAAGACTGTAGAGAGACGAATGTAGCATCTTCGGGAGATTGTGGGCTTGAAGGAACGGGGAAATTGGATGTGTGTTGGATACCAGCTTCGACATCCTGAAAGCTCATTGTAATGGAGGTCAGAGGGTTCGGTCGGAGTTTGAATTAGAGCTTATGCATGGGGTGGCACCTAGTATATAAAGCGTCTTTCCTCTTCTTCTCCCACAGCCTGCCCGCCCCGCTGTGTTCGCCGTCGCCGCCTTCGTCGTCGTCGTCCAACAGCCTGCGTTCAGCGTCATCAAAGCTCTTGAATCTTAAATCCTGAACAACCTCATTGTGTATAATACTGAGTCATGTCGAATAAAATTGTGGTGAGCAATACTCATTCGGACGCCTGTAGCTCTACATAGAGTTGATATGCGTTTCCATTGGAGCCTGCCATCTATCAAGCTGTTATTGAAGATGTAATGAACGGTATCAAGCCTGAATTTGAGGAGTATGGCGTTGGAGACGATGTTTTCACTCAGCTGCGAGAAGTACGTCCTCATTTTCAGGCGTCCTTGTCCTTCTCATTCATTCGATATCAGAAATGGCAAGCTAAGCTCTTGGAATCTCGTGTGGCCGATTTCGAAGCTGTTCAACAGCCCGCTGCCCAATCACAACACCACCCATATCCTCCTCATCCAATACTGATGCCTGGTACTCATCCTCACTACTATACTTCACCCCCTGCTCCTGGACAAATCAAGACTGAACCGACGGATCCACGCTACGCTCTCACTGCGCCCCAGCTGCAGTACGCGATGCCCCCGTTGCCTGGTCCTCAGCTCAATGGAGCTGTGCGACCACAGCAGTTTGGTGGCCAAGCAGGTGTTCTATCGTTTGCCTCTGTCTCTCCGCCGACTATCGCAAACAACGGTCCCGCATCAGCGGCCGGTATCCCCCTTGGTCGACAATACGTTCCGAATGTAGCGCTAAGCAACTCCTCTTCCCAGCCAAGTACTTCAGCGTCTGCACCTACCACTAATGGCACCAATACCACAAATGGGAATCGTATCCCTCAAGTAGATGGTCCGTCGGAAGATTCTGATGATTCACCATCCCCTCCCCCTTTTGCACCACGGCCGTCTCACCCTTCTCTCCCTCAACCACAATCGCAAACTGCTTCATCTTCCGGTGCTGGTGATGAAGCAATCAATTCCGATCTTGACGACTCTGATGAAGGTGACGACGAAGGCATCGAGGAGGGAACTGTGCACGACGCTGACATCGTGTTTTGTACATATGATAAGGTAACCACCTACTTAAATGCTGCCCCTTCGGATCCTTCTGATGACAATCTTCACAGGTTGCTAGAGTCAAAAACAAGTGGAAGTGTATTCTGAAAGATGGCATGATTCATGTCAATAATAAGGATTATCTCTTCTCAAAATGCACTGGGTATGCAACCAGCCTATGTGACTTCAGTCTCGCTGACGCTTTTCACAGCGAGTTTGAATGGTAATTTGGTGGATGGAGGTCTCGTATATCGTATTTCTCTTCTATTTTCATGTTCTCTTGTTTACACATCCACCATCACTCATGCGCCGGTACTTGCCATCCACTCACTTTAGCGTATACCTCGTAGATATTGTATGAATGCTATACAACATTACCATAAACGTTCAAGTGTTTGGAGAGTGAGTCAGACGGCGTTGGCATAATACGCGCCCAAAATCAAACATAGGATCCTCAAGAATTTACATGTTAATGACGCGTCTGATACTGGGACTTAATCGACTTAATCTTCAGAAGACGAGGAGCCTCAAGTAGACCACATTCACTAAAGTATACATATATGCTAGACACTAGCCTTCCATCATTTCCTCCGGAGGAGGACCTTGATTTTGCTCTCTGTCTTTTCTAACAGCCTGCACAACGTCGTCCACTCGCAACAACATCCGAGCAGCCTCAATAGCAGTCTTCAAGGTTTGAATCTGTTTGAATTTGATTAGCATAGCCGATGACCGACTCTCGTACTTTGAACAAACCTTGACGCTGGCGGACTCGTAGAGACCATAGGATTTCATGTCCACGATCTTTCCAGTCTCACCATTGACTCCCCACGAGTTCTCTCCATTTGCGTGTTTAGCCTGTGGTTAGCCGTGTTAATGTCGCGGTTCCTTGATTTCGTAGCAGACCGAAAAACATACGCGAAGTTCAGTCAAGACACGGATTGCATTTCCTCCAGCGTTTTGGACCAACGTCCTCGGTATGACCTCCATTGCATCGGCTACAGCTCTAAATGGCCATCCCTCAACACCGACGATGCTCCTTGCTTTTGCTTGCAAACCGACACCGATGGCCATCTCTGTCGCGCCACCACCTGGAGCAAGTGTAGGGTTGAAAACCACATTTCGGGCAACTGACATTGCATCAGCAAGGTTTCGGTCGATCTCGTTGAGAATATCCTTTGAAGGACCTCGGAGAACGATGGTGCATGCTTTGGGAGTGTTACAATCGGTAAGGAAAGTGAAATACCTGCAACGCGTTCAATTCGTGAGTTCGAGCACAGGGCAAGGCTGAGGGGAAACTCACTCGTCTCCAATCTTTTCAATGTTGAAAAGACCGCATTTCATCCCGACATCGGAATCGCGTAAGTCCTCCACCCGATTGACGATGGTCGCACCAACAGCTAGCGCGATACGGTTATTGTCTGACTTTCGTACTCGTCGGATTGCTGATACGTTATGCTTGACCAGAACATGTTGAGCAAGGTCTTCATGAAAACGATATCAGTACACTTCCTAGCAACAAGGAAATTGTCCGACCTGAAACACCCTTCTCTGTGATAACAAGGTCTGGTTTGAACTCTAGAATTCTGTTGACCATTGCTTTAACCTGCTCTTCTTCGATGTCTTGAGCACGTTGCCAGTCGCTTTCCTTAGAAAACTCCATGTTCGTCTGACTCTCTCCTTTCTTATATTCCAACGGGCAATCCAATAATATAATTCTCGGGTTTGAGATTCGTCGTCTCATACGAGAGTGGGTGATGTCCTTGTTCAACATGACCCCGCTCAATACTTGACTCTGTTCTATTTCCCCGCCTGGTATCTTCTCGACACGCGCGTATCGCTTGATGTCCACAGTTTTAAGTCCATTTTCTTCCTGCGCGACAGTTCGAACCGCCTGTAACGCAAGTTTGCACATGAGATCGGACCATCGCATAACGAACTTCGTGCCGATAGACGTCTTTATGAGAGACAACATCTCCTCGTCGTTTTTTACGTCGATCGGCACCGATATCCGCTGGATAATATCCAGAGCTTCTTTCAGTGCCTTGTTATAAGCGGAGATGATGACAACAGGATGGATATCTCGTTCCAGTTGAGACAGCGATTGTGCAAGAATCTCACCCGCTGTACGAGTTGTCATTATTGGAGAGTCGATGGAGGCATAACAACCTACCCAGGATGATTACACTTGTAGTTCCATCTCCACACTCCTCATCTTGCGTGCGACTAAGCTCAATCATGTTCTTCGCGGCGGGATGAGCTACATCAATTTCTCGAAGAATGGCATTTCCGTCGTTCGTTAACCTGACGATTATATGTTAGCCATGATCGTTCCAACGGTGAAATATATTGTACAGAATTCCTCCCATCGGATCTAGAATCATTTTCAGCATGGACTTCGGGCCTAAACATGTTCTAATAACGTCTGCAACGGTCTGATGTACGATCAGTCAAAGTTTTATATTGGCAGGGTGGGGAACGTTGACCTTGGCTGCTGTGATATTGGATATTTGAGCTTTTCGACCTGACTGCCGTTCCGGCGTCGTATCTGGAAAGGTTCAAGTCTTAGTAGCTTCCTTCAGAAAAAACAGGAGGACTTTCTCATAACAAAGACTGGAGTCTGTCCCGACATGATGACGGTCCTTTTTTTTGACGAATTTGGTGGAAGGAAAGGAAAATCGCGTCTGGTCACGTATACCACTTGCGACGCTTCCTCATTCTGACCCTCGACACAATGTCAGCTTCAGATCCTCTTTTGGCTCTTCGCCAGGCAGTAAAATCCAAATCTCCCGTTACATTCGCAAAAAATTCCGAACCTTGCTCTTCCCTCGCGATTGCAACACACATTGTCATTTCTGGACATGCATTTTTAAAGTCAATATCAACTCGATTCTTCACAGGCTCAGGTTCTTCCTCCGCATCGTCTCACGACACTTACAGTCTAGCAGCGATATACCTCGCATGGGCTCACAAGAACTCTCCTGGTGCAGAGTACATGAAGCAGGCGAGGGAGGCAGGACTTATGACAGGGTTTGTCAGTGTTACAGAGAGAAAGGGAGTCGTAGATTGGCTAGAGGGTACAGTGGAGGATCATGATCGACTTGCACCACTGGCCTCTTCGACAACTCCTCCGGGGACTCCTCCTTCAGTTTATCAGCGAACTCTTGCCGTCGGTGGCGCGTCCGGAAACTCGTCGTCCTTCGTTCTTCCTTCCTCTCATACTTCTGGTACTACTTCCCCGACCAAGCGCAGGTATATACCAGACTCTCATGATGCAGAGGTTGTGAAAAAGATCAAACTTCAAGAAGTGGAACTTCGGGATAAAAATTCGGTGTTACGGGGTGTTAAAGCAAATGTGCATGTTCTCTTTTTCAAACTGTATCTCCTCTGACTATCATGAATTGAAATAGAACTTCTCCTCTGTCCGGCAGGCTTTCGCGGAGAAACTCAAGAAGCTGAAAGACGCCGGTCGAGCTGGTGCTGCACCAGCTGCTGTAACGCCTGTACCAGGTATAGAATATCGAATACGTTTACCGCTTCATTAAACAGCTCTTCTAGATCCTAAGATGCAAGCCCGTAAAGCTAGTATGTCATCTGAACCACTCAACAAGTTCAAAATGGAGCTCATCCTGTTTCTAGGGCAAAACTATCCAATAATAATGATCTCGTCGTCACCAACCGCCCTCATAACAATGCACAATGTCAAGCGGTTTCTCCAAGAATCAGTGTGAAATATACTTCAAGGCTCAGAGAGACTTCTTGATTCTGAGTCTAGATACTTTTTTAGATTCGAGCCATCTCTAGAGGCACAGGCAAGAGCTCGTTCGGAAGGCAATTCTCGACCTGAGGATATGATCCCAATATATCGGAAATTGACGCACATCGATTCGAGCGGCAAAGAGACGGCCGTTCATAGCAAGTTTGTTTATCGGGTTCATTATTTTTGCGTCGATACTAAACATGGTTCAGATACTTCGTCGTTGATTCGACGGAAGCTTTATCAAAATTTGGGGGCGCGGATGCTTGGGACCGTGTCGTATGTGTCATGACTACCGGTCAGGCATGGCAATTTAGGCCCTACAGATGGAGCGAACCCAAAATCCTATTTCACCATGGCAAGTGGGATCTAATCATGTACCTGAAGAAGGCTAAGCAGTTAATTTTTGACAGTGAAAGGTGTTTATGTGTCGTGGACCACGGAGCCCCCGAATCCTAAAATCAGGGATTGGAATGTAACCGAACTGAAGGTCACATTCCCGTCCAGCGTCATACTCGCTTGGTTGTTGACATCTGCACATAGATCGACCAACACCGGAGACACGTCGATAAGAGTGTGGTGGCACATTTTTGGAGGATTCTTGATGAATGGACACTGGCCAATAAACCGTGGCTTGTGAAGGGTCCGATGTAATGCTCGTTAAACAGGTACAACGAGGTGATGTTCAGCTAAAAAGTAGCCGTAGTTCGAGTAACAAAGTAGGTATAGTAAACAAAGACACCTTCACAGCTAGGTCCAGCCTCTGGCTGAACCTCGGCCACCACCATGCCCTCTTTCTGTTGAGATGACAAACATTGCATCCCTCATCGTAACCAATACTCTCGTATCCTCGTCCACTGGAGGATCTGACTTCTTCGCTGTTGTCGCAGAATAAGACTTTCCCCATGAGGTCGATGAGCCCGAGTTTTGGGCTGGTGTGATGGTATTGGTGGTAGATATTGACGACGTGGCCGTTGGGTGTGTTTTTTTTGGCGGTGGCGGAGCGTTTGCGTTCGCTGCTGTCATCCAAGCGTATCTTCCTCCAATTCCTGCAGCTTGACTAGCTACAGCATTCGACATCTTCTTCCTAACGTCCTCCGACATATTTCTCGCAGTAACTCCTGGCCCATCTTTTTTTCTCTTCTTTTTTGGAGCCTCACCGTCTTCACCGTCACCTCCAACACCTGCAGGATTGTTTCCTGCAGCCTGTGCGGCAAGGGCTGCAGCGTGAGAGGCAGCAAGGTCTGCTCTTTCCTTGCGCTCCTTTCTCACCCGCGTTTCTTCTTCTCTCTCAACCTTTTCGATTGCAGCCAGCTGTTTGGCAACATCAGTCCTGATGATTATACTCCACATTGGGACTGGATCCGGAGTAGGTATCGAATCGTCTACCTTGTCTTGAGAACTGCCCTCGGATATGATGACACCACCTTTCGAAGGGTCGATAGTGGGCGCGGGATACATTGTTGCTGGGCGATCAAATTGGGCGTCTGTACGATGTTTGACTGCCTTGACCATGGAGGTAACAAGGTCTCCTAGTCGTGCACGAAGGGCTAGCGCCAAATAGTTGATAGAATCCTCCGGAACGCGAGTGACTTTGTGCGTGGTCGCGATATTACGCATGGTCGTGCCAAGAAAGGTTGTGTTGAATGAAGGAGTGGGTGGTTGTTTTCGCGTACGGTCTTGGTTGTACGAAGAATTGTAAGAAAGATGGGATCTATAACCTGATGAGGTGTCTGCTAAACGCTGCAGTGATTCCTCTTCGGCCTGAAACGTTCATATTCGACAGGACTTCGAATGGAAAGAAAGTCAAGACGTACGCGTAAATCGACTCCTGCACTTCCCAAAGCATCATTCAGCGTAGCAATATCATTGGAATCAGCAGCGTTGTTGCTATTGGTGGCATTGCTGTTGCTGGCGGCTGTTACTGTATTGGTGGCCGAAGTTGGAACTGTAGAAGGGGCTGGGGTCGGTGTTCCAGAGGTTGGTTGAGTCTGTTGGTGATACTGGTAGTAACCGGGATAATAGCTATACTGATAAGTTCCTGAGGCTGTCTGGCCTGGTTGAGCAGACTGAGCTTGCAGAACTGGGTCGATAGCCCAATAACCAGCTGGGGAAGGTGTTGCAGGAGCAGCGGTTGCGGGGGCTGGCGTTGCTGGCTTCGATGGCGTTGGGGTAAGGGAATGCATTGGTGGCTCTTCTGCCTTGACTGGCTGGGCCATCGTGGTCGTGGTCCGCTAAGCGCGTGTGTGTGAAACATGTTTTGGAATTATTTCGCGTCGCGGTTCTGCTCGGGACGACCACCATTCTCATGTTTGCCAGGAAATTGGCCTCCTCTTCGAGGCCATTTTCACGGCCCTTCTTGTTCTCAGCAACTTCCAAGGCCGCTACTGCGACTGCGGCCGCTCCAATTGCCGACCTGGCTCCTTCCCCTCCCACATATCCTCTTACCGACCAAGACCATAGACGACTGACATTTCAGCGCAATATTGGTGTTTCTGCACATATAGACTCAGGAAAAACAACTTTGACGGAACGTATACTATTTTATACCGGTCGGATACGAGAGATACACGAGGTGCGCCAATAGCCAGCTTTCATTCATTTCTGTGGCTCAACGCATACTACCAATAGGTTCGTGGACGAGATAATGTCGGTGCTAAAATGGACAGCATGGATCTTGAACGAGAGAAAGGAATAACTATTCAAAGTGCTGCCACTTTCTGCGATTGGGAAACCACCAATCCTGTAACCAAGGACACTTCCAAATACGCCGTTAACATCATCGACACTCCAGGTCACGTCGATTTTACAATAGAAGTTGAACGCGCCTTACGTGTCCTAGATGGTGCTATTCTGGTTCTATGCGCTGTTGCCGGTGTACAGAGTCAAACAACCACCGTCGACAGGCAGATGCGCAGATACAACGTTCCGAGGATCTCTTTTGTCAACAAGATGGATCGGCCTGGTGCCAACCCGTGGAGAATTGTGCAACAAATTCGCACGAAACTCCGTATGACCGCAGCCGCCGTCCAGGTTCCCATAGGCGTTGAGGACGAGTTTAAAGGCGTGGTAGACCTTGTCCATTGGCGTTCAATCTATAATGAAGGACACAAGGGGTGAGTGACCTCCTTCCCGTGTCAGCCATACTTAATGCTCGTCTAGTATCGACCTCGTAGTCCGGGACGAAATACCTTCCGAACTATTAGACCTGGCCAAGGCTAAGCGGATTGAACTCATTGAACAGCTTGCCGAAGTCGATGAAGAAATTGGCGACCTTGTTCTCTCCGACCAGCAGCCAACTAATGTTCAGCTTGCTGACGCTATCCGTCGGGCCACTATAGCCCTCAAATTTTCTCCCGTCTTCCTTGGCTCTGCAATCAAGAATACAGCTGTTCAACCTTTACTTGATGGAGTTTGTGCATACCTTCCCAACCCATCTGAATCCGAAGTTTTCGCTCACGATACGAACCAACCGACCTCTGCCCCCCAAGTTCCCCTCACTCCTTCTGCCAACGCTCCCTTGGTGTCCTTGGCGTTCAAGCTGGAAGAAGGAAGGTTTGGACAATTGACTTACATGCGCGTATACCAAGGGTCCCTCAGAAAAGGACAAACGATTTATAACGCTCGCACTGGGAAAAAGGTGAAAGTTCCTCGTTTGGTCCGTATGCACAGCAACGAGATGGAAGACATTGAATCCATTGGTCCTGGTGAAATTTGTGCTATTTTCGGAGTGGAGTGCTCCAGTGGTGACACCTTCACCGATGGTTCGACGAATTACTCGATGGCAAGTGCTGTTCATGGTCGAACCGTGAGCGGCGCTTTACTAAGTCTTTTCAGACATCTATGTTTGTTCCTGAGCCCGTCATCTCCCTCGCTATCAAGTCGAATGGCATCGAAACTCCCAATTTCTCTCGTGCTCTCAATCGTTTCCAGAAGGAGGATCCTACTTTCCGCGTACATGTCGATGCCACTTCCAAAGAGACCATCATTTCTGGAATGGGGGAACTCCATCTTGAGATCTACGTTGAACGCATGCGCCGCGAATACAATGTTGACTGCACCACCGGTAAACCTCGCGTCGCGTTCCGTGAGACTATCACCCAACGTGCGGACTTCAATTATACACACAAAAAGCAGACTGGTGGTGCCGGCCAATATGCCAAGGTTATCGGGTATATCGAACCCTTGGAATCAGAGCAAGACATCGAGGAGGGAAGTGGAACACCGAAGGGCAAAGGGTTCGTCGACGATGTAATCGGAGGAAGTGTCCCTACAAATTTTATTCCTGCTGTTGAAAAGGCGAGTTTGTCTTTGAACTTGGCTGTTACCGCCTTCTGACACGCTCGGTAGGGCTTTTACGAAGCAACGGAGAAAGGCACACTTTCTGGGAATCCTATCACAGGTTGTCGTCTTGTGCTCCAGGACGGTGGCTTCCATATCGTTGATTCATCTGAATTGGCCTTCAGGTTGGCCACTATCGGTGCTTTTCGTGAAGTGTACAACGCCGCCCGACCCGTCATATTGGAACCTATCATGACGGTCGAAGTGGTCGCCCCCGTTGAATTCCAAAGTATGGGGTTTTTGACCTTCCCCCCCCCCAACAATAGACTGACTGGGTTTCAGGCTCCGTCATTGGTGGTTTGAATACTCGCCGGGGAACCATCATTGACAGCGAAGTTCGTGATGACGAGTTTACTTGTATCGCCGAGGTTGCCCTCAACGATATGTTTGGATATTCAAATCAGCTTCGGGGCTCAACTCAAGGCAAAGGAGAGTTCAGCATGGAATACAAGGTCGGAACTCTTTTTGAGAAGCCCTACTCGACTGCTGGTGCTAACACTATTGTTGTAGAACCACATGCCTGTTCTACCCAGCCTGCAAAAGGAGATGGAGGAAGCATACAGAAAAACACTTCCCCAGACTAAAAAGTAGATTCATATCACTGTTGAATATAGATAGACTATACTAGTTGATGTAGTTTAATGATTGCACATTTTGTTATTACAGCTGTGTAGGTGAAGATGAAGTCGGAACCTAAGGGCCTGTTCGGGTGAACGGCTTAGCGTTAGCTTAGCTTAGCTTAACGTGTTATGTCACATATTGTAACATTTGTAACATTTTGTCACACCCGCCACGTACAACACCGTTTTGCCTCTGGCGTCCTAAAAATGGCTCGTTTACGTCTCCAACCTTGCCATGCACCTCGAGTTATGGTGTCTTGGGAGCAAATGCAGCAGGATAAAAAACAGAAGCGGAAGAAACTCGGTGCTCTTGCTCTTATCTGTGCCTCTGCTGCCTATGTTGCCATTACAGGCCACCCTGCCAAAGAACCTGTTCCGATGTACACATCTATTCTCACAGGACAGTGCTGGCTTGACGAGCTCTTGAAAGGTCATCCATTACGGTTTCAGCAGCAACTTGGAGTGACCAAGGAAGTTTTTTGCCAGCTGTTGCTGGAACTGCAGTTATTCTACAGTCTGACTGACTCAAAATACGTGACTGCAGATGAGCAACTAGCCATGTTCCTCTACTTCGCCAGTACAGGATCAACTTTCTGATTGATTTGTGAGAGATTTCAACGGAGCTGTTCAACTGTGTCTATGTATGTTCATTTTTCTTTGCTCACATTTGTCCATTTTTGATGATAAGTACGACTCTGTGTGGCAGCTATATTCACCATATTCTGAACATTTTTGTGGGTGCATTTTACAGTAAGTATGTTCATCTACCAGAGGACAAGACACTAGAGGAAATCAAGAACAACCCAAAACTCTATCCCTATTTCAGAAATTGCCGAGGGGCAGTTGATGGTTCCCATTTCCATGCACATGTATCTGCTGAAGATATGCCCAGATACCGAAATAGAAAAGGATTTTTGGGGCAGAATGTTTTGGCCATGTGTGACTTCAGCTTGAAGTTCACATTTGTAATGAGTGGTTGGGAAGGAAGTGGTGCAGATTCAGATATCTTCAAGTTCGCTCGTCATCAGAAGTATTTTACGATACCTCCTGGAAGATACCTTCTAGCAGATGCTGGTTTCCCCTCATGTGACATCTTGATGGTTCCCTATTGTGCTGTCCACTATCATCTACAGGAGTGGGGGAATGCTGGTGAACAGTACTTTCCAATGGCCTGATGGTTTTTATATGCTATTGATTTCCAAATTCTTTGCAGTCCTCGAAACTATAAAGAGTTATTCAATCTCCGCCATTTACAAGCTCGCAATATAATTGAACGGATTTTTGGAGTTCTAAAACGCCGCTTTCCAATTTTTTCTAGAGCTCCTGAGTATCCCATTCATTTCCAAACACACCTTGTTTTTTTGCCCTTTCTGCCCTTCATAACTTCATTCAGATTCATGACTATACTGCCAATGATGCTGCTGAGAACAATGATGCCACCGATTCCATACAACGTTGCCAAGAAAGAAGTCCCCCAGCTACATCATTGGTTGTGTCTCCAGAGGAATGTGCACAGGCTGATGATAGAAGAGAGCAGATCGCAAAGGCAATGTGGAATGATTATGTTGAGGTTTTGAGAGCTCGTGGAACTTCCGAAATAAAGGAAATATAGACTTCGCAAGGTTGACGTGACAGTTGTTACTGGGGACAGGAACACAGGAAATATGTCATGGATGGTGACTGGTTCTTTTCCTTATTTAGAGGACATCAGGATGATGGTGACAAAGGAGATATGTTTCCAAGGATATGTGGGCAACTCGGAGACCTCGGGAAGTCTAGGCTCTGTCAGCGTAACATGGATACAGACAGGGGACTCTTGGCTTATTATTTTATTCATGGTTTCTGGCACAATCTCTGGCATTATACCTGATTAGGTGAGTTTCTGTTGGAATGCGCTACTAATGGGACTGGAAAACACACCTCAAGCACGAAGTGCACAAACCAACCACACCAAAAGAGTGTTCTTAGAGTAAGGGGTGGAGGTCAGTATTCTAAGGCCTTAGTTTGCACTAAGAGGCACTAAGAAAGAGAGAATATAGGGATATTCGGTTTTTAAGGTTCAATCAAGTTTCTATTCCTTCTTATCAAATGACAAGACAAAACACTAATTCAATATTTCAACAATAAGGATTCAACAAAGCTTTTCTCAAGACTTCGCGAAGTTCAAGTTCAAGTTCAAATTTCCAATCAAGTCCCAATACAATTCCAATTCAATATAAGTCCAAATTGACTTCAAAATCCAAGTTCAATTCCAATAACAATCCAATCAAATCCAAATTGCAATAGGTCCAAATCAATCCAATCAAATCCAAATTGCAATAGGTCCAAATCAATCCAATCCAAACACAGAACACCAACCTTCAACGAAGTGAGGGGCAAAGGTAAAATCCTTGAGCTACACTAGTAGGTGAACTGCGTCTCCGCTTGTAGGCTGCTGGGGGAAATTTCCTGCTACCCTCCCTCCTTATATACACTTTTCTAAATAAAAATAATAAAATCTGAGATATGTAGTAAACTTGAGAATAATAATAAAATCCCTTTCAGTCAAACAGAAACTTGCCTAATCAGGTATAATGCCAGAGATTGTGCCAGAAACCATGAATAAAATAATAAGCCAAGAGTCCCCTGTCTGTATCCATGTTACGCTGACAGAGCCTAGACTTCCCGAGGTCTCCGAGTTGCCCACATATCCTTGGAAACATATCTCCTTTGTCACCATCATCCTGATGTCCTCTAAATAAGGAAAAGAACCAGTCGCCATCCATGACATATTTCCTGTGTTCCTGTCCCCAGTAACAACTGTCACGTCAACCTTGCGAAGTCTATATTTCCTTTATTTCGGAAGGCTGTAATCCTTTCCTTTTCCTATGACTTCATGGGCATCGGATATTTCTATCCTAAGTCCACATGTAGGTCCTAAGTCCACATGTAGGTCCTTTGTCTGATATATCCTTCGTTATTTCCTTTAAGTCCGAGTTGTCCAACAATACTTTGTGAAGTCAAAGTAAAGTGTTCAATAAATTCCCTATGTTTGCCCCAAGCATTCTGCAAGTGAGACGAGGCCTTCTATCCAAAATACGAAGGTTTTTAAGAGGCTGCTTCTTGAAGTTTCTACTGTTTTCGAAACCTTGCAAAGTCTCTCGTCTTTCTGATTCCATACTTTTCGTACTGCTAAAGTCTCACGTAGAGGCTTGTGCTTTGACTAGTAGTTTGGGCTCACCCTAGTCCTACATTCCCTTATTTTATAACTCAAATGTCAATAAAATGATTAAAAATGTGCATATTAAGGCTAAATCCGATTTTCAGCGCAATATCAAACAGTCAGAACCTTCCAGTCATGTTTCTGCAAATGGTCAAGAGCTTCAAGGTGGGAGATGGTGTCTTTCACATGCTTTGCTGCCTCGTTCTTTTGGTTCATCGGTAGTAGGGATGCCCAGTTGGTAAAATCGTCGAGGATAATGTGAAAGTATGTTGCCCTGGATGGAGATTGAACAGGAAAAACCCCCACATGTGTCCATGTGTAGGAGTTGAAGAGGTCGTTCTGCACGATTCATGTTGTGATCATACGGTCAGCATACCCCCTTGCCTTCAATGCATGGAGCACACATGGGTTTCATGTGTTTTCCATTCCATTTTAAACCGGTGACATATTGACCCAGTAGCAGGAGCCATAGACGCCATTCACCAATATGTGTCACAGATTTCACTGTCTTATCTCTATCTAACATTTATCTCATCTGTGCCATGTGTTTATCTTATCATATCACTAGATATTCCAAAGATGGAGTGGACCATTGGACTTGTTCTAGACCATTCTAGACACTTCAGATTGTAGATCAGATCCAGGGGGAATTATGTTAGATCTAGATCGCACTAGTAACAGCCTTGGCAGGCTAGATGTCTAGATGTTGATCCTTGTTGCCAAGGATGCTTGACCAACCCAGAGTACTATATATTTACTCAGTGTTACCCACTGCACCATATGGTTTCCCAGGCTTCACCATGTGGTTTCCCAGGATTACCCAGTGTACCATATGGTTTCTCAGATTGTTGCTAAGGAACCATTGTTCTGGAATGTACCTGAAGTATTACAATCAGACAATTACCAAGCACACCATGTGCTACTATTCAAATAGAGTATTAGAGGTCTTAGTATAGTATCTGGGGTCCTAGATAGAATTCATGTATATAAGCTAGACAGTCTGAGCCTTAGAGCCTCAGACTTATCAACATCTTTTGTCTTCATACAACATCTCTGTGCTCTCCATCTAAGCTTCACTAATAATCTCCTTCTACCACTCCACTACAACACATCAAGAAACTAGGTGAGTTGCAGATTTGTGATAATATGGCCTAAACAGCAATGGATCACATCTCCACTATCGTCGACTTTTTCAAAGGTAAAGCATGAAAAATCCAAGGACGGTGGAATGTCACAGTCTAATGTATTGCAGGAACGTGAAAAGGTATCAAAACGACTTTGGATGAAAAATAGACGGTGTTTCCAGTCAATCAACCAGGAGGAGCACTGGCCATCATCTGGATGAGAAGTCAGCAGTAGCAATTTACTCGACTCATCATCAAGTAAGATAGTGAAGCACAATAGTATCTTCGCCTTCTAATGGGACATCGAATATGCAAGTACCCGTTCCCTTCGTAACAACCGTTTCACCCCCAGCTGTCATAAGACACGTCTCAGTAAATTCATCATAGGAAATGAAATATGACACGTCGTTAATGACATGTTTCGTGCAAGCAGAATGGAGTAGTGTTCTCATGAGTTCGGGCTAGCACCAGTTTGTAACCAAACTGCGAACCGAATTGCCGAAATAGTTCCATAAACGGTTTGCCAAAAAAACCAAATATAGTTCAGCCCGAAAAACCCTGTTTTCGAACCACACGACCCAGTGGGTCACTTGCACCTATGAGTCACAAGAAATGTCACATCAGAGCACCATCATTGTCACATCAAAGTGGTGCCATTTGCCATTATTTCACAAAAAGTCGGCAAAAAGTTTAATATATTTGTCTGAGGAAATTTTACTCAGGAACCACAGTTTAACCAGTTTGGGTCAGGTTTTCGGCCCGAACCGTGTCCCTGAATGGTTCCTGCCGACCCATCAAAGCCCAACCTGGTACAAATGGTGCTGAACTGAACCGAATGCACCAACGATAACACTAGAATGGAGTACCACTGAGAACTCCTGAGCCAGAACCTGGAATACACCTGGATCCTTATGAAGAAGAGTGGACAGAGGATGAGCATCTGGAGACGAGTCCAAAAGGTCAGAACCATTTTCCGGTGATATCAGGCAGGCAGCATACACATTAATTTCCTTGATTGCAGGAGTAGCTACAGCAGCAATTTGTGAACAAACAGGCTTTTGAGTAATATTAGGGGGGGGGGGGGGTGGCAGCTGTGTACTAGTCATACGAGATGTAGTAACAGCGGAAGGTGACAGAGTAAGACTAGAGTTGCATTTTTGACACTGATCTTTCGTTCTCCCTATACCACCACATCCATCACAGACAGGTTGATTCTGTGTAGTAGCAGTTGCCTGGGCTGGCTTCCGGACTCCTGGGCCTAAGCGATGTTGTTGATTTACAGTTACATCCATCACAGAACGTGCCAAGTGTTCAAAGGTATCTTTTGAGCAACCCAGGGTGGACGCTGCAGTGAGAATCATGGTATGGAGTTGAGAGTAGGTGTACATATCCAGTAATCCATTCGCGAAATGATGGAGCACGTGTGGCCAATCTACAATCATACTTTGAGCTAGTACCGAGACCTGAGTGCGGTAGTTCAAAACATATGTGTCAACATCCGATAATTCGATCGCTTTCATGAGATATAACAAGTCTTTGGTCACCATAGCACCGACTGGGCTACTCAATCCCCAATTTCCATGTATCGTCTCATATAGCTCTCTTGCCATAGTGATATGCCCAGCAGTCAGAGGACCCAGCAAGGATGTCCGGATATTGTTCGAAATTTGATACATGAGTATTTGCCATACTGCATGGTCATTCTCTCTCCAGGTGGTATATTCCTCCATCTCTATATCTGTAGACCCAGGACTTGGTACAATAGGCGGATAGACTGGAGTATTGTAGATGTCTTGGGGAGTACCCGCAGGTGGAGGCTTGCAGATGTGTCCATTAAGCTGTAAGTGTGTGATTGGCGACATGATTTGTTGATCCCATGCTAATATGTTCTTCGACATTAGGGGTTTGTCACAAACTCACCATACTCTGAGTACTCCTCCATAATACTTCACGTGCTATCACAACCCCTCCTGTCCTCACACTTGATCATTTCGATCTTTGCGATCGTCCTCCCTTCAATCCCTTCAGCTCCTCACTGTTGAGCACTCTGTCCAACTTGCGATCGCCGTAGACCATCGTAGATAGGGAGGCCCCTGCCCCCTCGACTCCTTACCCCTTAAGTAGTGTAGTATATAAGTACTCCAAGTGTACAGTAGAACTTCACTCTTGTCTGGTCAATCCTACCTAGGAGTCATTCCTTTTCCCCTTCAATTGTCAGCTCGCCTCACCCAAGGATCGACTCCTAACAATAGACAAGAGTATCCCAGGGGTGACCTGACCTTTTCTACTCTTACCAACCTTTAGTTTGGAAACCTCTCATCCTGATCACTGTGCACATGTCTGCCACCTTAGATCAGGATACCCACATGAATCCCAACATCTCCCAACATGCTGGGCCAGCTCTCCCGATCCAGAAGTCCTCGCTCAAGGAACCAAAGAATGGTTCCAGGGTCTTAACACACAACAGCAGGATAGGGAACTCAATGTCAACATTTGGCGACAACTGAGTCAGTTGAATACTCAAAACGAAGTCATTGCTAGGTTACTCGAGAAGAGTCATAGCCAGAGTAATGAGAAATTATCTGCTATGAAGCCCAAAGTGTTCAACAGAACCCCCGAAGGCATTGATCCCTTCTTCGCCCAACTCTATATTTATTTCCAGAGAAATCCAGAGAAATACGCTGTGGACCATGCAAAGGTCCTCAAAACCCTTGCCCATATGACCAACGGAGTACTGCCTCCTAAATGGGTGGCTAATAAAATCCGAGAAATCGAGAATGGACAGTGGCCAGCATCATTCAATGACCTAAAGGCAGAAATCCATCGAGATTTCACTGGTGGTGACCAGAAGGATATAGCACAGAGGAAGCTCCACAGCCTGGTCCAGAAACCTAACAAGTTGGCTAGTCAATTCTTCCTTGAGTTTGAGGAGTACCGAGCCAAATCCGGGCTCAAAGAAGAGGGACTCCTGATGCTTTTAAAGACGAATCGCAAACCGTTCCTCATTAGTCGTATCTACGCCATGGATCCTATGCCACAGAGCTATGACAAATGGAAGGAAGCAGCAATTTGGTTTGACCTTCAGGAGCACAGTGCACAGACTCTGAAAGTGGAGCATAATGTGCATACTCCGGCAGCCAAACCTGCAGCAGCAGTACCCTGGAGTACTAACAATCCTTTCCAGAATCAGGTATCAACGGTACCCACTGTGTCAACCACAACCTTGGGACCTGCAGAAGTTAAGACGGGAACTGGTATAACCTTCAGAGGTCAAGGACGACCTATGGAAATCGATCAAGCCCATGCTCATCCTAATGCTTCGAATGGAAACCGTCAGTGTTACAACTATCAAGAAGTTGGCCACCTTGCACAGGACTGCCCTCATTCCAGGGTTAATCGCATGTCTCGACTTCTTAACGAGATCCAATTGTTTAGTACTGCAGAAAAAGCGGAGTTCAGGAAAATTGGAGAGGAGGCGGGTTTTTAAAACCCCTTAGAAAGAAAGATACGCCACCTAAGGGATCCTTTGTCTGTAAATCCAATAACAATCGGTTCAGTGTTTTAACGAACGAGAGTGACTTGGTGAAAGACCAAGACGTATCAGAAAAACCTGTACCCAACTTATCGCTAAAAGCAAAAAGAGCTGGAGTACCTCAGCGAGTACCTGCTCAAGTACCCCCTAAAACTAGTAATCCTGAACTCCCTTACCCCGCATCAAAGAAGTATGCCTATTGGATCTATTGGAACTTATGTCACAACAAGGGAAAGGGACAACATCTCCTGAAGAAATGGTCGCATGAAAGCAGGACGTCCGAAGTCAACAACGACTTAGTATGCAATATTCTCCAGATGACAGTTCAAGATGCACTTTCGACCATTAAACAGCTAAAAGAATCTGTTCGATGGATCCAGAAGATTCAAGGAGATTCTGTGTTAGTGCCGATGACTCTGGAGACCCTTAACTCGCACACAGGACTTGTTACCAAAGGCCTCCTCGATTGCGGAGCCACCAGTTGCTACATCAATAAGGCGTTTGCGATGGACAAAGGCCTTGAATTGAATGAGTTAGCTCGGCCAATTCCTGTCTATAATGCCAATGGTACTCCTAATTGTGCAGGCAGGATTTCCCACATGGCCAAACTTCGAATTACAATCCAGGACCACACTGAAGTCACCACATTTGCTGTAACTGATATGGGAAAAAGCGATGTGATCATAGGGTATAACTGGCTTCAGCATCATAACCCAACGGTGGACTGGAAAAAGGGGACCCTTCAGTTTAATGGATGCCCACCAGAGTGTAAACGTTGCCGAATGTGGCAAATATGGAAGGAAGAAGATACTGAAGATATCGAAAAAGAGGATCGAATCTTCATGATGCAAATTCACTTCAAAGACGAGAAAGTGGAACAGATTCATGCAGAAAGAAGCATAGCGGCGGAGCTAGCTGCCCAGTACATGCAGGAACAAGGAAAGAAGACGATAGAAGAAATGGTACCCCTGGAGTACCTTGAGAAGTACCGCTCAGTATTTGAAAAGGGAGATTTCGACTCCTTACCCAAGCGAAGGAAGTGGGACCATGCCATTGAACTCAAGGAAGGCTCAGAACCCTTCAAGAGTAAACTGTATCCACTATCAGCAGAGGAACAGAAGGAACTCGACGTGTTTATAGAAGAACACCTGAAGACTGGATGTATTCACCCATCCAAGTCCCCCATATCCTCGCCCTTTTTCTTTGTAAAAAAGAAAGACAGGAAACTGCGTCCAGTACAGGACTACCAGAAACTGAACACAATGACAATCAAGAATCAGTACCCCATTCCCCTCATCTCCGACGTACTCTATAAACTCCGGAATGCCAAGATTTTCACAAAATTAGATGTACAATGGGGATAAAACAATATCAGGATTAAGGAAGGGGATGAACAAAAAGCAGCATTTGTGACCAACCAGGGTGTTTTTGAACCCTTAGTGATGTTCTTTAGCCTAACGAACTCCCCCACAACCTTCCAAACTATGATGAATGAAATCTTTGCAGATCTTGTTATCACTGGAAAGGTTATTGTCTACATGGACAATATTCTGATCTTCAGTGAAGACATGGACTCACACAGAGAAACAGTGGACAAGGTACTCCGCATTCTACAGGAGCACAACCTATACCTCAAACCGGAAAAATGTGAATTCCATAAAGCTGAAGTGGAGTACCTGGGTTTAATCATTGGGAATGGTCGTCTACATATGGATACTGTGAAGGTTGACAGAATAAGAAAGTGGGAAACGCCCGAATGTGTTAAGGATGTTCAAAGCTTTCTAGGATTCATGAATTTCTACTGAAAGTTTATTCATGGGTACTCCAACCTCTCCTGACCCTTGAACAATTCAACAAAAAAGGAGCATGTATGGAAGTGGGAGAGCCCTGAGCAGAAAGCATTTGACTTGCTAAAGGACTCAGTATGCTCGGACCCAGTACTCCATTTCCCTATCAATCATGCATCATTTAGGGTTGAGGCGGATAGCTCGAACTTTGCAATGGGAGCAATCTTATCCCAGAAGCAAGAGGATGGGTGGGTGCCGATCGCATTTCTACTGAAAGGACTGAACGAAACCGAGAGAAACTATGATATCCACAACAAGGAAATGTTGGCTATCATGCATGCACTCTCAGAATGGAGGCATTATCTCATGAATGGAGTACAATTCGAAATCTGGTCCAATCACCGAAATTTACAATACTTCATGATGTCGAAAACCCTCAACTGACAACAGGCAAGATGGGCGGTGACTCTAGTGTGGATTACGACTTTGTACTGGTTCATAAACCAGGAAAATCGCAGACTAAACCGGACTTACTTTTGAGACAAAAGGGCCATGAGAGGGGGGAGAATGATAACAGAGACATTGTCCTCTTAAAACCCGAATTCATTCGCGCCATTCACGCCACAAGTACCGAAGGTACTCCTGTGGACCACTTTCTGGAAGAAATCAAAAGACACAAGGCAAAATGGGAAGTCAAGGTCTTAGTAAGTTTGAGAACTGGATGTGTCACGAACTCGCCGTACTCCGAGTACTCCTCCATAGTACTTCACATGTTATCACAACCCCTCCCACCTTCGTGCTTGATCATTTCGATCCTTGTGATCGTCCTCCCTTCCACCCCTTCGGCCCCTTACCATTGAGCACTCTGTCTGACTCGCAATTGCCGTAGACCATCGTAGATAGGGAGGCCCCTGCCCCCTCGACTCCTTACCCCTTAAGTAGTGCAGTATATAAGTACTCCAAGTGTACAGTAGAACTTCACTCTTGTCTGGTCAATTCTACCTAGGAGTCATTCCTTTTCCCCTTCAATTGTCAGCTCGCCTCACCCATGGATCGACTCCTGACAGGGTTCAATCTTCTTTATTTCTGAGATGGCGTTCGATACTAAGGATGGTGGTACTCGCAGCAAACAATATTGTGATCTTTTTAAAGCTCGAGACACAGGAGTGGGAAAATAGTTGGCTGCAGGAGACAATAGCAAAGGATGCGCGCCTGCAGTGTTCAGAAACGGATTGTAGAGCCTGGTGGGAGATTGTGGTTGTGTTGAAGTTGTATCCAGTACCAGATTCCCAGCATCAATAACAGGAACAGCCCCAGGAGGATCATTGAAATGTACAGTATGAGGAATTGAATAAGAAGAAGATTGCAGCAGATTATTCTGACGTGCATGAAAGGGATTTGTTATATCCGTGCTGGATCCATTCCGGACCGACCAGATTACGGTCCGCTTCCATCCAGTCCCTAGTCTATGACCAAGGATTGTTTGTAACAAAGACCAAGATGCTTTTACTTACTATCATTCCTATACTCCACACATTCACATTATTTACTCCACTATCTCTACTTGGCCGAGTGTCCATACAGTCTAGTAACTTCACTTAATTCCTTAGTCTGTCTGACTTGGACTCCGATCGGATCTCACCTACTTTCACTTTAGTTATCTCGAGTACTATATAAGATGTACTTCTTAATAGCTAGTACTTCAGAATTTAACTCGACTCTGGTTATCTCATTGATCAGGTCTAAGACAGTTCAACTCAGGGAGCTGTTGTCCAATAACTTCGGCTACTGTCAAGACTCATCACTCTCATCACTCTCTTCGCTGTCCGAAACATTCCAATCACTTCCGATCACTTCTTCACTTCTTCTTTCTATCTATCTATCATTCTATTCGTCAGATCCACTCGGGTCCGGTCGATCTCCACACATCCATAACAGGATTGTGGTTTGAAAATGATGGGAAGGAAGTAGGAGATATAAAGGGATTATTATATCTAATTATCGGTTCAGAAGCAGAAGGTGGAAACTGGTATTGCATGTTATGTTGAGGCAATGAAAGTAAATGAGCCGATTGCGAAGTGGATAAAGAAGAAGGAGGAAAGTTTTGTTGAAGCATGTTAAGTCTATTACAGTAATTATCAAAAGTGGATATGTTCGGATGGTATGTGATTTCATCATTAGTTAAGGAAGACAGTGCATTTAAAGGCATGGGAAAACTATTTGTAGACAGAAAAGTGGAAGAATGAGAAGGAAATGAAGTTGATCCAGCTGGTTCGTTATACCATGAGCCTGTGGGATTCGATGCCGTAGAGCCAAGTGGTTGATACAATAGTGAACGTGGAGGTTCATGTATGATTGAACAGATGGGCACTGACTGTGGTGTGGGGAAGTTTTACACATGACGATTTTCATGATCTGGAGATAACGGCTGATCCATGCATGATGGATGTGAATAGTCGCGATCGAGAAAAACCATGGTGAACGATCAATGCGATGTTGTGCCTGTTTTGTGCAATGCTATAAAAGACTTCAATTTTTGCTTTTAAGAAAGAAGAACAGATAATAATTAGTGGAAATAAGAGGACTAGAGATAGCCCAATCTGCTAGTCAAAACCCTAGACCTCTGTTTGAAGGAAATTGAATAGAGAGAGATCTTCGAGAAGAGTAATCTGAAACCTGTAGGACTTCAAGAAGACAGCAAATTCCAAACCTTCTATGTTCATTGGCCTCTCTGCCTTCGGTAACATGTTTTGGGTAATCAAGGGATATTATACTATTTTGTTTTACTTCTATTAGACATCAAGGAAAACAGATTACAGACAGATTGTTAAGACATTGACAGATATTAGAGCGAAGTTAGATCTGGGATTGAAAACTTCTGAATAAGATTAGATTACTCAGAGATAGGATAAGAGAAGTCAGATAAGAGGAGATTAGAAATTGTCCGAGGGAAAGTGTTTTCGGACATCGAGCAGATTAGGGGAACAAGAGATATGAGATTCATTCGATCATGGCAGCGGAAAGATGTGGAATGGAAAGGAGCAATCGAATATGCAGACCATGCGTCCGACTTCAGACCGGAAGAAAGAGGGGCTTGGACCTACAAGGACTGCACATGGAAGAAACCGAGAAGACCGAGAAGAGAGAGGGAAGAAGAAGATTATACTCAAAAGCGATGAACAAATGGCCAAAGAAGGAAATTCGACGTCTATTCCAATTCTTTTCTCATCTAAATCAGAGATTCAGTAGAAAATCCGTTTATTATTTACTTTTCATATTTTCTAGTTCTTGAGCGGTATATAAGGAGTCCTGTAAAAGCTAGGATTCTTTAGTTTTAGTACTGCTCAGTTGGTGCAATCAAGCAGTTAGTACTGCCTAAATTGTACGATTAAGCAGGAACTCTCAAAGTGATTGGATTTTGCCCTGACTTCATCAGTGTGTGTGTTGGTTTTGGTCAGAACACAGATTTGGATTTGGAATTTGGTTAAGTCCACTTGGGGGCTCTAGGCACTTGGGCCACAAGAGATTGTTCGCGTCTCATAAGCCGAAGTAGGCTTCAGACTGTTAGATTCATATAAATATAAATAAAAACAGATCAGTAGTAGAGAATTCTACTATCTCGAACCAGACTTCACAATCAGAGTTAGTTTTGTCTACATCTCGAGAAATCAAAGAAGGCGTAACCTTCGACAAGCTGAACTTTCGAACCCCCACCTTTAATACTAAAAGCAATAGATTCGTTGATCTATTTGCTTGGTGTGCTTTTCTTGCATTAGTGATATCACCGTTGATCAGATTGATAACCACAGAATCGGGTGAAATTAAAAAAGGAAAGAATGTGGGTGATCCTGTGTGTCTGCGTACATGCATCATGGTCCAAAAATAATCACCCTTCAAAACCTAGGAAGGCCCATAACCTGTAGATGAAGATGAAGTCGGAACCTAAGTGACACAAGTACAGACAAGGTAAGCGCCTCGAACCAGACACAAAGAGGTGAAAGGACCTCTATTATACCTAAGCGACACGAGTACAGATGAGGTAAGCTAGGTATAATATCAGAACAAGAACAAATGAGTGAGAATGAGTGAATAACATACCTCCTCAAACCAGACACAAAGAGCTGAAAGGACGAGGAGGGATAAACAAGAGGAAATGAATAAAAAGGGTGATGTGATGTAGTCAGGTGACATGTCATGTAACAACAAGCTGTTCATGGAACATAGGGCATGACCAGATTTCTTCCTGTGCAAGCCCCATTTTCTAACGGGTGTAGAGTACCCGATTTTAGTGTCTGTAAAATAGCATGATAAATAGACATTTTTATATTGCTGTAAAGAGAAAAATCAGGGCTTTCATATGGTATGGTTTTCTTTCCAATAAGTTGTCGTTGTCGTAACCAATGCATGTGGTCCATGTAAAGTTGCAGCTGCCATGACTCAAACAGTGACTTGACTTGCTCCCACGGTAATGGGCGAGGTATACCACTCAAGAGTCAACCTAATATCAGAGCTACGGGAGTAGCACCAACACCAAATCAACCCAAAAACTAGTAAACCTCCGTGTAAAGTCTATCAATAACTCTACACACCAGGAAAGATTGCAAGGGTGGACTGCTTGGCAAAGGTTACGCACAAGATCACAGTCTCAATATCGTATGAAGTTCTTATGAAATCAATGTGTAACTGCAAGTGTAAAACACCACAGCTATGGGGACTCTAGGGTTTGTAGGGGCTCTGTTTATTGTCCAGTGGACTAAGTGGGACTATGAATTTCGTCTACGGTAAGACTAATTCGAACGATTGGAGACTATTGCCCTCGACGGACACAAAAACTAAGTCCTCGGCGGACACGAACGCTAAGACCCTCGACGGATCACGAAACAGTAATCAAGACCTCGGCGGCCTACGGACGGATAGTTCTCTAGTTTTTGACCTCGACGGTCTCGTATAGTTCAAATCAAATCTTATCGTTTCACTGCACAAAGACAGGGCAAATCTCTCTATTGGTGTCAAGAGCAGTTACTCACGGGCAACCCACTCAGGACTTTCCTACGCACGGGTAGTACTTTTTTATCTACAGATACATGAGCTACTTTTATACTACTTCTACGCTAGCTTTGTAATCCTATCTCTACTTGTTTCATCTCTTAAAATAATGCACCGTAGCCATGAATCCATGCAAAATCTTATCACTAGGGACCGCTACATGTGCAGAATCTTGTCTACGGAGCTTTTCTGTATTTGAATCATATGTTTTGGACCAATCTGGACCGTCCTTCATTCTTGTTTCAGCATGTAGAATGGACCTACATAGGCATACCATATGGTATTTCCTGCCTACGGACCTTATCCTGCATTTTGACGTTATCAAATCATATGGACTTTGTGTGTCCAAGTAGTTCCAGCATATGGATCCAGAGTTCCGAATCACCATAGCACATGAACAGTGTGGACTCCGAGATCCGTTGTTCATTCCTGCCTGGTTCCTAGGTACTCTATCTGTGATCTGGGATCTGTATCATGTCTTTTTGTCTTTTCCTCAGATCGGGACTCGATCTACGGTCATATCAAATTTCTCCTAGTCTGCGTGGTCCTATGTCTGATTTCTTGTCAACTAAATCCCCCGTAGAAGTAGGTACTCCTAGTATGAAGGTCTTTTGACTTTGTTAAGTTCTGCTACGAACGGTTCTGTGAAGACTGCAAGTCTTCTAATAGTACAATCCCTTGATATGCCAGTGCATAGTAGAATGTAGAGAGTAGAACTCGGTGAATTACCGCTTAAGTCCTCTGCTCATAGTGTTCTACAGGTTTCGAACAGTCATACAGTTTTCTGACACGATCTACGGCTCTCTCTAACTGGTCTAGCTGCGCCTACGGCACATTCTACTAGCGGCACTAGCTTTAACTAGCAATTCGGGCTCACTCTAGTTCTTAATATGATAAATATCGCTCCGTAGCACTGTTTTAAAGTGCAAAAAGAACCTTGTAGCATAGTCAACTAAGTCGCATTATCTCCCCCAAACAAAAGAGGACTGTCCCCAGTCCATCTACGGACTGAGCACAACTTCATCTTCTATCGTTTGAATTGATCTACGGCTTTTTCATTTGGTAGTTCTACTAAAAGCCTTCAAAATGGCCCGTAGATCTACTTAATCTTATCTACGGTGTACACTCTAGTGTACAACCGTCAAGTCTCTGACTTAGAGAAATTTTGAGCTCGAGCTCTACGCTGACCAGCGCTAATGTTCCCAAAAAGGAAATGTTCCGACATCAAAATGATTTTCCCATGCCAGAACTCCTACGCTGCAATGTTCCGTCGTTAATTACTTCCATCATTTCTTAATTATGGCCTCATCATTCCGTAGATGATTTCAACAGCCTCGAGGCTTTAATTTCCGTAGATCTGGAATATTCTACAACATTCTGTGATGTTCTACAGTCATGTGCTGGTTCATATGTTGGATTTGGCTATAAAAACCGCAGCAGTTGGACTTAGCAGAAATTTTCATTCCTCCCTTCTCCCACCTGCTCTACGGTCGCTCTTCGCCGCCGTTCCTCATATTCTTTTTGTCACCACTCTCCTCGTTCTCGAGGTGTGTGTAGACAATCTACGGAGGCTTCGGAGTCTGCTCCGAGGCCCATAGATTGTTTCTTTTCTTATGTGTTTCTGCAGTGTCACGTACTAACGTGACGCCGTAGATTATATCATGTCTCCCCAGTCTGCAAAAAGTAAGGGCAAGGCGAGGGCGGTTGACTCGGAGCCCGCAATACCATCTTCCGCAACCCCCGATGCTTTGGAGGGCAACCTTCGATACATTCACCATTGGGTGGAGGGTCTGTACAACCGACTCGTCGCCCGGTTTACTGACGAGGCCCAAATGTGGCAAGAATTTGCGGATCATGCCGCACTTTTGGTACTTTCTTTTCTTTTCAAAATCAATTTCAATTTCTGACCCACTGTAGAACGATCTACGGAATCAACTGAATCGCTTCCAAGGCAAAAGCTGGGTCATCCCCGGCCTCCAACTAATAGCTTCGGTCTCTTCTCTTGCCGACGAATGGGGAGTTCCAATGGCCAATTGGCGTATGGGACCTACGGAATCTGCCAGTTTACTGGAACTTTTTGGCGTAAGTAGCTCTCTTCTTTATGCTCTCTCTTTTTCTTTTAAAATCCTTTCTTATTGTTCCTTTTATTGCAGACTTTTAACTTCGATAACGAACCCCCGGTTCAGTACATGCCAGATGCGCCGCGTCCGGAAATGCTTTCTTCAGTAAGTCTTCTTGTCATATCTTCATCTACGGGAGGCTAACTTATAGTCCAGCTGCCTTCCCAAGTTCATTCTCGGGCTGCTATTTCTTCTGCGGTTGCGGGTCCGTCCCGTGCCGTAGACTCTTCTAACGCGGCTGCTGGTTGTTCTAACCCCTTGTCAAAACGCAAGGTAAGTCAATCTTTTGTTCCTTGTTTTTCTAACTTTGTTCTGACCAAGTTCCTCTAGGCTCCTGAATCACCTATGGTAGAGTCTTCGAGGCCCAAGCGATCAAAAATCGTCAAGGCTTCTGCTAACAGGGTAACCTTTGCAGAATCGTCAGACGAAGAGGCTTCTGAGCCTCCCAAAGTAAGCCATCTCTTTTTATCCAATCTCAACTCCTTTTAACCATCCCCTCTTAGTTCTATCGCACTCGATCTCGTGCTAGACAGGCACCCGTAGCTACCTCTGAATCAGAGGCCGCAGCTACTGACCGGCCCTCCAGGCAGAAGTCTAGCAAGACCAATAAAAGGAAAGGGAAGGCTAAGCGATCTACAGAGAACACTGAAGTCTCTGTAGATGAGCTGTGGACTTCTGGAGCCCGCTCCCATGTGTTTCCCGAGGAATGGGTTGGAGCTGCTCGTAGTAAGTCTTATTGACTCGTATCATTTGCTTCTATACTAACGCTGTAGCGCAGCTATGGAACTTCAATTCGATCTTGGTGAGGCTAAGCTAAGCCTTGAATCAATTTTGAAAGCGGGTCGATCTGTAGCTTTCGTAAGTTCCTTAGATCTTCTCTTATAATGTCATTCTGACTGAACTTATTTCAGTTTAACCATTTCACTCCTTGCGGTCGCTGCACTTATTTCGGCTACACAGACTGTAAACCCATCTGGGCTGCCAGTGGTAAGACTGGCCGTAGGCCAACCTGTGCGCGTTGTTTCTCTGGGAAACAGAAGTGTTCATACTTCGATCCTGATGATTCCCGATCTGGTCTCAAGAAACTTGAAGCTGCTTCAAGTAATCATCATCGTAAGTTTCGCTTTCTTCTCTTATTTTTGCCTTCTCTTAAGTCCCTTTGGAAGTTTTGGCTAAGATTGCGTTACGGCTCCATCGCGAGCTACAAGCCTACGATGATCTCCGTATTGCTCAAATGGCCGCGTACAAGGCTTCCCGGTCCGTTTGGGAGAACATTCAAGAAAGCCAACGGATGCTACGGGCAGCTGGAAGGGATCCAGTTGAAGTCTTCAAAGGTCTTAGTGACGATGAAGACTTCCAAATGACCCCTTCCCAAGTTAAAGCCCTTGGCGAAGCTCTTGGCTGGTCACTTTCTGGTTCTGCGACTGAAGAGGTCGAGGAGAATGCTCCTCCCTCTATTCCCTTGGTAAGTTTCATTTCATTTCGCATCTACGGGGATCTTTATGATTCACCCTTATTCCAGCTGTCCAGTTCTATTAACCCACCAGCTCCCATAGCTGGTTCTGGAATTTTCGAGAAGGTTAGCGAGGCAGAAGAGGAGGGGGACGATGAAGACTCATCAGACTCTTCATCGGGCCCTTCTTCTCCTTCTGCTAATGCTGTATCCGCCGTAGCAGAGTCTGCTACAGTCCAGGAGGAGGCTGAGGTTCCTCAAGCTCTGAGATCCGTAAGTCAATCGTTCTCAATCTTACAACGTATTGTTTATTCATATTCTTTCTAGGACGTGGAGGTCACTGTTAAGGACCTAATCGATGATGAGGCTGAGGAAGCTGTAAGTCCTCCACAGTCTTCGTAGATCACTTCTAATCATTTCCTTCTAGAGTACCGAGGATTCAAGCGATGGGGAAGAGACTAACGAGGAAAAAGCAGAAGATTGGGAAATTTCCACTTCTGACCTTGAAGGTCTTTCTCCCGTAGCTCGGGCCGTTATGGAAAAGCTGGCACGGGAACGACTGGCCTACGAAAAGGCGTTTGGTCGTCCAATGTATCGCAAACGGTAAGTCCTATATTTCTATCTTGGAAGTTTAACACTAACTCTTCCTTAGAGCGTAGCTTTTTACTTCTTGGACCTTAATAGACTCGGACATCTTCTAATTTCATAGTCATTTCTTGTTTTCTTATTTTGTATCCATAGCCTACATTTACTGTAGATCTCTTGATTCTTGTATTGGGCATCTGCCCTCATATCTTGTATTTTGGCACACGCTACGGCGCCTAAAATCCTCTTTTGTATTGTATTTCATATCTTGTAGTAAATCAAAACTTGTTTGATTTGTACTACGCATGAACTGAGTTCAAATGAGTTTGACTTTCCACTCCACTGATTAAGTTAGAGTATTGACAGCCATGCTCTCATATCTGTATGCTCGGCGTTAGATGAATCTATCCGTAGCACATTGTTCAATCATTCTTATCGCTATGCATCTCTCGCGTAGCTTCTCGCTTATATGCTTTTCTTAAGCGATGATTATCTCGTGTAGCTTCTCGCTTATATGCTTTTCTTAAGCGATGATTATCTTTTCAGGATCCGTAGGTACACCCGTATGTTTATGTAGGTGTTCAAATCGCAAGACTTGAATCTACGGTCAAATTTTCAGGAACCTAAGGAACCTCTCCCCCAAACAAATGAGCAGTCAACTCCTGTTGACTAGATGTTGGATCCGGGAGTCCTTTAGGACCATAAGGTAGAGAAAGTCATCTACGGCTGGATAGTAGAGCGTAAAAGGTATAAAAGGTTGATTGTAGATAGTCAATTCTTCACTACCCAGCTCTACCAGCATTCGTAGTAACCAATTCTCAACTCTTACATTCTCATATCATCGAAAACATGTCCACTCGTAGCGAATTTGTTCCCACCAAAATCTGGGTTGAACGCGCTGCTCCGATCGTTGAACAAGTCAGCCAGTTGCGTCCCTACGCTAACAAACTGTCCGCCGAGCTGTTCACCAAACAGCTTCTCGACATTGTGGTACGTTCAGCACCGCTCTTTCTTCTCTGTTTCATTGCAATGCTTCTGCCATAGGTTCAGACCAAGCTCCAAAGCTACCAGTCTGCCAAAGACGATGTCGCGTTCGATCTTTATCGCAACGTCATCGAGATGGTCACCGCCGACATCGAGCAGTTCTCTCTCGATAAGAGCGTTGACTTCGCAAAGGCCAAGTCCTTCTACGTCGAGATGTGCGCTGTGCGCAACAAGGCATCTGCTATCAAGCGCAAGAATGTAAGCTCTTATTCTATCAATCTTTCTAAATTTTGATATTGACTTCGCCGTAGGGAGCTAGCTCTTCTCGCAACGAAGCTACTATCGAAATCTCTGATACTGAAGAAGCAAACACTAAAGTAAGCCCTTCAGTTCGATCTAAACCTATCTACGGCTCAATCCTTTTACCAGAATGACGACTTCAAGATGAAGGACGCCACTAAAGCGAAGGATCCTATGAAAATTCGCATTTCCAAGCAGAAAGAGGTCCGTAGATCGCATTATTCGTTTCATATAAATCATTTCTAATCTTTCCGTAGATCAAAGCAAAGCCTGCTAAGAAGGCTCGTATCGATAAGGCAGGCGTAGACCTTACACCTGAATCCGAGGGTGAGTGTCCACCTTGGGACCGTCCTCTCTTTATTCGTGGCCGTAGCATCACTTATGACAACTTGTTGGACAGAGGAGAAGAAATTCAGAGAGTCTACGCATCTCTCTGTACTCAAGGTCATAGCCAGCATGCTGGCCCATTTTGGTATGGACTCCCTTTCTGCGTCCGACCTCGCCGCCATTCAGACCCTCCTCCGTACGGAGGTCAATGCATCGGCCTTTTCGATCCTTCACCAAGGAGCAGCGTACCGGGCAGCCTACGAAAAACTCGTCGAGGCAAATCAGCTGGTCCTTTCCTGCCTCGCCCTTTCCGTCGAACAGTCAGCTACGTCGACTTCAACACAGGAGAGGTCTACAAACCAGCCTACTGAGGTGGATGCAGGTGCTCCTATGGAGTCTATTCAATAGTGTATCTTTCCGTAGATCACTCTTTTAACAATGGCTGGCTGTAGCGATAAACGGTGTCCGCTCCTTTCATATTACTGTCATTTCATATACTTGTGCACTAGTTAGATTTTATTAAAATCTAACTGGATTTTTCGGTTTCATATGTTCAGTCAGATCTGAGAGAATCTAACTTTCTTCTTAGCAGACCTAGTAACTCTTACTGGATCGTCCATTGGATCCTCAGATTTACTAGGTAGCTCAATTTCATTATCATTTTCTGCCGTAGCTGAGGCATTACCATTCAGCCTCAAGTTTTGAGCCCTATCAAAGATGTAGTCCACTCCAAGTTCATACTCAGTTGGTTCATCTTCATTAGCCATGGCTTCTAACTCATCTTTAGATAGCTGAATTAAATCTTTTATTTCCGTAGGAAGGTCAATGTGGTATCGCGCCGCGTGAGGTAGGATGCGAAAGGCTCCGTATTTTCCCCGTAGCAGCGTTCCATCCATTTCCGCTAAGATATAAGAGCCACCTTTAGTACGTCGAATGACTACGCAAGGCCCAAAGTATCTAGGGAACATTTTCCTATCCAAGTTCTTTTCAATAGCGGTATTCTGTACTTGAACCAAGTCTCCGGGTTCAAAGTTTAAGGGTTTTATAGTATGTATATATTCCTGTTCGTACTTGATCAAGCATCTACGCTTTTCTTCTGTAATTCTATCTCGCATAGCCGTTACATGCGTTCTGTGTTTAGCCAGAGCTTGCGCTCGAAAGCCAATTAACTCTTCTCGTGATAGAAACCTATTGGGTAGTTTCACTAGCCACGTAGATTCCACAATATCAAGCGGTAGTATAGGTTCTGCACCGGTAACAAAGAAGTAGGGTGAGCAACCTAGGTCTTTCCTAGTTGTTACTCTATCCGCCCACAAAATATGCTTCAAAAACCAGTACCATTTCGCAAGGTCTCCAGCTACGGCTTTCGAAAGCGCGCTCCGTAGATCGAAATGCGCTCTCTCAATCTTTCTGTTTGCTTGAGAATTGTACGGTGAAATCTTAATGCTACGGACACCATATTTGTCCGTAGGCCACCTTGCCATAGCAATCATTTGTGGTGCATTATCCGTAACAACCTCCTCGGGACAACCCCATCTACTAATGATATCGTCAAAGAACCACTCTGCGAGTATTCTAGCTGTATCACTTTGAATAGCCCTTGCTTCGGACCATCTCGATAGTGCGCATCGTCCGTGAACAATCAGTTTACAACTGTTGCTAGCGGGAGTCATACTTAAAACATCTACATGGATCACTTGGAACAGCGACGGTGTGTGAGTAACCACTGGTGGTATTCTCAAAAGATCAAGCCTTCGATCCTGGCATTCTTGACAGCTACGGACAAACCAATCTATGTCCTTGTCCATATGCGGCCACCAAAATCGTTTCTCTATGATCGACTTAGTCGCAAACATTCCTTTATGTCCTAGATGATCGTGACTTGCTACGAGCATCCACATCCTCTTATCAGGAACTACATACAACCTATGTTGTGTAGAACCATCCGTAGATCGTTTGTAAAGTCTCCCATCGGGGTCTAGAAAGAACTTTGATCCCAATGTAATGAAACTGTTCATTTCGTTTTTAGATAACTCGCTTACAAAATCCGCTTCGGGATCTAGGAGCCACTCTTCAATTCGCGGAACTTTCTGGTCGAACTTTTTAATCTCACTCGTATATTCATGTATAGGCTTATATGGATGAGAATCATTCCAACTGTCATCTACGGCGGGCGGAACCACTGGTACTTGCTTCAACAATGTTGAAACATAGTCTGGAGGTTTCCGTAGCGCCCAATTTCTTATCTTATCTACAAAGTTTGCTTCATCTACGGCAGACCGTAAGTCTTCTAAATAGCAAAAGACAGATGTAGCCAACTTTGGTTCTTTCTCAGCTAATGAAACCAAATAACCTGACCACAGATCTATATCATCCTTGAACGTATCAATGTCAAAAGGTTCATCCTCGATTCCATCTCCCATTCGAAACTTTACTGGCTGACCATCGTCGTCAACCAGGAATTCTTCCCATCCTTCTGGTCTAGGTGTAGATATCCCACCAGGAGGAGGTCTCGAAAGTCCATCTGGACCATGTACAAGTCCTTTAATATGAACTAGTTCAAAATGATAGAGTCTGATCTCTTCAATCCATCGGTTAATGCTAGCATTCGGAGCACTATCCGGATTGTTCAACATTCCTTTGATATAGCTGGCGTCCGTTTCTATGGTCAACGGTCTACATCCAAAAGTTTGATACTTCGACGCTCGTAGCGCCATAAGTAACCCGTAGAGCTCTCTTTTAGGTTGTGAGAAGCGAGCTTCTCTCTCATTGAACGTTATAGACCCAAAGTAATTGTAGAACTTCATTTTTGGATTTTCGGGGTCTACTTGGTACAAGTAATAGCCTACACCGTGCCAAGACGAATCTACGGCCAAAGTGATACCCGTTGGATTCTTATAGTCAATGGGCTGTAGCGCGGGTGCATCACGGATTCCATCTTGAACCTCTCGGACAGCTTCACAAGCTTCCTCGTTCATTTCAAACGGTACAAAAGCTCCAGTGAGCTTATTCAATGGTCTTGTCTTCTTAGCATAGTCCTTAATGAACATGCGCATCTGTCCTGCAATCCCCAGAAATGATCGAATATCAGTTTTGCTTCTGAAGTTTTTCGGATCCCAAGAGAGAATGATCTCTGCAAACTTCTCTACAGGTTTTTCACCGTCGTAGGACACTCTATGACCTACTACCATTCCTTCAGCGCAACAAATGAAAGCCTTTGGACCTGAAAAGGTACCTCCTGCATACTTCATCCGCTGAACTATTCGATTCACGTTCTGTAAATGCTCCCAAACGAATCTACAGATGCCTGGATTTTCAGGAATCACCTCGTAGCCTCCGTCAGGTAACTCATATCTAGTACTAGGTCCTCGTATAGGTACGTCGTCAATGTATGGTCTAGTAACATGAGGAATTTCTTCCCGTAGAATGTACGTTACATCCTCATGAAACAAAGGGACCGAATTAGTCCATCCCATAGGTAGTTTTACTAATCTATAAGGACCAAAGGGCGTTTGGAACGTAGTAAAGTCTCTCGATTCCTCGTCGATAAGTCTTTCATCGTATCCAACCCAAATATCTAACATTCCTATGCATGCTCTTCTGGAAAAGCTACTAGCAATCTCAGCTGTTCCAGGTGGAATTCCAGAATGCTGAATCGTGACTGCATTCAATGGTTCTAATGAATGAACCAGCTGTAGACTCTTTCCATCTTTCTTTAGTACCATGAACCACTTCGATCGATACGACGACGTAGTAGGTTCGTATACTCCTGCTGCGATTTTGTCCTTCAAAATCTGGCAGACTTCTTCGTAAATCCCAGGTGGAATAGGGATATTACGCTCAACCCAGGGCTTGTGAGGCAACACTGGAAACTTGATCGGCGGGAAGAAATCTGTACGAAATGTTCCACCTTCATCTGCACTCCAAGCGAATCCTTTCTCTTGGATTTTCATCAGGTGGTGTACCAACTTCATTTCTTCGGGCCATAGAAAGCCTTCATTATGATTATTTTCTATGATTTCCTTACGTTCTTCTGTATACCGTTCTCCTGGACTAAATTCAGGAGGGTGCGGCGATAGTACTGGCATCCCTTCAAGCGGATCCCCAATAATATTCCTAAGAACTCGGAATTCTTCTGGCATCTTAGCCAATTGTGGTCGGACTTTAAGTGCTACTGGCTTATATTTTCCGTAGACCGACTGAACTGTATGTTTTCCAAGCGCCGTAGCACCCTGGGAAACATAGTTCTCACGCTCCATAGACTGCGAGCTACTCAAGAATGTGCTATATGAATTCGTAGGAAGACTTTCTCTCGAAAGCTTTCCTTCTAAGTTGCGTAGAGCAAGCCCCATCTCTTGTACACACGCATCAAGTTCGATAACGTAGGCATTCAGAGAGTCCGTAGACGATAGAATCTCATCTATCGGGGTTTCGCCCGTATAAAGGTCCTTAGGAAAGTTGTCTATAGTCCCGTAGACTTGCAACCATCTTTCCTTATGAAAAGCTAGTTCAATGAACAAAGTCTTTCCACGTTTCTCAGGATCCTTAGCTAACCTATCCAAATCCAAAGCTATACATTCGTCGGTTTGGTAGTGATTTTCGTACATCCTTTGGTGATAATCTACTAGCACAGATGCTTCATTTAGCATTGTATCAAATGCATTTTCATTTTCAACCGCACCCCCTACAAAACTTCGTAGTCGGAGCAACGGGGTATCAATCTGTTTGGATTTTCTTCGATTTTCGACGCCTCAGCGAGATCCTTGAAATTCGTACTAAGCGAATCAACAAGTTCACATAGACTATGGGTATCTTGAGCCTTCAAGAGTAAAGCTCTGCCGTCTACGGCGACCTCACTAAGCTCATCTATCTTATCTTGTTGAGAAGAGTCCGATCGATGTGCCAATTTTTGGCTGTTGAAGCCTTCGAGGGTTGAACCTCTTCTAGTAGTACAAAGCAACCGTTCTCGTTCCGTAGATTCACCGTGTATAGAATCTAGGGAATTCGAAACTAGTGCTGATGAATATAACGAAAGAAAACTGTCCGTAGCACAAGGAGAAATAGAAGCACTGTTTTTGTGTTTTGTATCTTCTGTGTGTTTTTGGTCTTTTTCGTTTATATCAATGTTTTTCATCACTCTCGAATCAGACTGACTAGTAGTCCTTTCACTATTTGAAGCTTCTATGAAGGCTCCAGCCAGCTCCGTAGGAGAGAATTTTGTATTTATCAAATTTTTATATTTTTCAATTCGTGGAACACCGTGAGCATCTACGGATATTTGTAGAGCCACCTCTCCTTGATCCTCTATCAATTCATCAAGGTGGACTGAAAATTTGAAGATTCAGTCCCTCGTTGTTCTCTTTCTTTCTGCGCTGCCTCTGAACTCTGCGTCCGTAGGGTTGGTTCCCGCTTAGGTTTTATCTTAATGCCTTCCCCTCTCATGTATGTAGGGATGACACTTTGAATTCCTTTGTTTGGGCATGAAACCGTAACCCACTGATCTCCATCCTTGAAGTTTTGCACTTTCGATTCCGTTAGGACATCGAAAGGTCTACCCAAGAGAATCTGAAAGGGAGCTTTCTCCACCACATGAAGTTGCAAGTATACTGTTACTTCACCAAACTTGAAAGGTACATTTCTGCACACTCCCAGTGTTGGTTTCAGCTGTCCATTGGCAGACTGCATGTGAATCACTGAATTCGGATCCCATTGCAAGCCTAATCCTTGAGCAACCCATGCGTCAATCGCGATTATTTGCGATCCACCATCGATCACCGCTTCTACTCTTTCTGTAGAACCGTTAACCTCAGGAAAAACACATCTGAGACCCTCGGACAATCCAGCTACTATCACGACCTTCTGTTTTTCTTCAGAATCTAACTCGGTGCGATAAACTTCCACCACATCTCGGTGAACTACTGAACCCGCTTCCAATCCGTCTTCTTCCTCTTCTAAGGTTTCGAACGAATCTACGGTCTCAATATTATCTACTTTCACAAACTCCGCTTCTTCATCAAAAGGTTCCTCAGCCACCGTAGAGTCTTTTATCGGATAGTCTAACGTTTGAAGGAACGCTTTATAGTTCTTCGTTCGAACGTGCTTATTCCTAACTCGCCGTAGCAATGCCTTTTGGAACTCTTCTGAAGCCGTGAGCTTGTTCAAGCAGACACTAGCCGGATTGGCCATCATTTGGTCAATTAGGTCTTGTATCACCCGTTGCTTATATCTTTTCGTTTCAACATTTTGAAGATCTTCCGTAGACGCTTTCTTTCACGTTTTCGGAATGAACCTTCTTAGATTTTGAAGCACCCTTGTCTTCAGGAATTACGCTTCGAGGCAATACAGAATCTCTTGGTTGTGGGACACGTTCTACGGGCTGAATTTTATCGAATACCCTAGGTGGCGGATTAGAAGGACGTCTATCGACCTGCGACGGAGGTTCTTCTTCATCTGATTCTGCTTCTTCTTCTTCAGAGACCTCTTCTTCGAAAGGCTTTCTCTGGGGTATCACATACGGTTGTTTCCTTAAGAACGACGGCGTAGATATTACTACTTGGGGTTTTGGTAGTAATTTTATTTTTTTGGGGTCCTCCGGTCTCCTCTGGGTATCTCAAGATCTATCTCTCTTATCTGAGGAGTCCATCATTGGACCTTTTAGTTTTTTGAGCTGTCGCCCGACTGGCGACGAGTCTCTACCTCCAAAGCAGCAATTCTCTGTAGCAAAACTTCTATCGTAGGCACAGATTGATGGTCTGGGAGATCATCATCAAGATCCAAGTCTCCTTGTAAGAAGAAACTGGTCTTTTCAGCACCTGGCCATCCCTTCTCTCTAGCGATAGCTCTAATTCTGTCTGCTCGCGACTCTTTCTTTACTGGATCAGGCGGTGGGAGGTTATTCCCATCGTACATCTCCAGTCTATTCGTATGTTCATTCTTAACTATCCACTTCTTCTGGGATAGCTCTTGTGCTTGCCTGCATTCTCTCCAGAAATGCCCAGGTTCATCACAAATAATGCAATTTTTGTCCGTAGGCGCCCTATATGGCTGCCCTGCGGCCGTAGAGTTGGATGTGATCTGGTTTGAAGGCCTAGATCCACCGCTACTCTGCCCTTGGCTTCCATTATGATACGCCATAGCTTGCATGTTTTTGTAGAAGTTAGGCTGACTGAAGTCAGGCATCTTCTTCGAAAGCTCAGAAACTGCACGCGCGAAGTCGTTCATTCGAGTATTCTGTGCGTCTACGGAGGCCAAAAGTTTCATTGTCAACTCATCAGAAGCTATTTCCTTCTTGTACGAAGACAATGGAGCTATCGTAGGCTCGATTTTTGCACGAGTGATCAAGGGGGTTCCTACGGGAGCTGCCGCTTTCACTCCTAGAGTATAGCTAACAGGATCTAAGCCCTGAGGTGCGTAGCAATCGCCTACTAACTCATTACTTATGGTCGGAGCCGTATCCCTAACTTGGGAGAAAGCAAAAGGGTCTAGCTGGGAAGCCACCCACCCACTATTTACTTCTACGGGCTTTTCTGCCTGCAGGTTTCGAACGTAGTGAGGGTCCCGTAGCCTCTTTCTGATCTCTCGCCAGAATGTCGGGTCTAGACATTCCGCAAACTTCTGTACTTTCTCTCGATTCGACAAACTTCCTGCAAGTTTGTCTGCTTCAAATTCAAACTCCATATTAAACGAAGTAAGCTTTTGTAGCTGCTCTTCTCCTATACCAGAGAACCTAGCCTTCAACAGATCTAAATTCTCCAGTGCTCCTATTTCTAAATCCCTAATCGACAGGAACGAATCAAACATCTCTTTCTCAAAAGCGGCCCAACTATAGCCTCTCGTAGATGGCAAATGATGTGCCAGGAGTCGAGAGTCTCGAACTCCATTTGAATCATTGCTAGAATGATAAAAGATTCATCTAAACTTTCCCATATTGTAGGATAGCCGCCATCCATTCCCGTAGATTTCCAGGATCTAGACGGTTGAATGTGGGGAGCCTTCGTTTCGACGTATCTTTGTCTAATTCTTTCAAAGCCCCTTTAGAGAACTCCGTCCAGGACTTCTTTATCGGTCTTTCTTCATCTGGCACACCTGCCGCTACTGGGTCATTCGATATATGGGACATACTTGTTAACGGTCTTTCAAGAAATAAACTCGGTTTAGTTCAAAAGAATAAAACTCTTCTTCCCGTAGGTCGAAGTCTGAATTGTATTCGGAGGGTAGTGATGATAACGGTGAAGAAAACGGTTCAATGTCTTCAGTTAAAATCTCTGGGGTTTTGTATGGGGTTTTTTCTAACGCTTGGTTTCTAGGACCTTGCGTAGATCTTGTATCTCGGAAAGCTTCTCTCGGACTTCTGTCAAAAGAGAAACCGGGGGGTTTCTTAAATCGTTTTGGGATAACTTGGGTAGTCTCTCTTCCTGCGTAGAATTGCGTGTAGATCGAGAAGACTGACCAGCTCTCGGTACTTGAGCTGGGGTACTAGATGCTAAAGCCGTAAGACTATGTGTCTGTAAGACTTGTTTGCCAGCCGCTAGTGAAGTGCGAGTATTACATCGCTGTGAACTAATCTTTCTGAGAGAAGTTCTTTTGGTTTTTGTTGTTTTTGTAGTTCATCGCCGTAGGGCTAAAACTACCAGAATTTCACAATATTTCGTTTGTTGATACTGAATGTAATCTTATTTCCAACCCCTGCGGTGGTCACCAGATAATGGGCGAGCGCTATACCACTCAAGAGTCAACCTAATATCAGAGCTATGGGAGTAGCACCAACACCAAATCAACCCAAAAAACTAGTAAACCTCCGTGTCTATCAATAACTCTACACACCAGGGAAAAGATTGCAAGGGTGGACTGCTTGGCAAAGGTTACGCACAAGATCACAGTCTCAATATCGTATGAAGGTCTTATGAAATCAATGTGTAACTGCAAGTGTAAAACACCACAGCTACGGGGACTCTAGGGTTTGTAGGGGCTCTGTTTATTGTCCAGTGGACTAAGTGGGACTATGAATTTCGTCTACGGTAAGACTAATATCGAACGATTGGAGACTATTGCCCTCGACGGACACGAAAACTAAGTCCTCGCGCGGACACGAACGCTAAGACCCTCGACGGATCACGAAACAGTAATCAAGTACCTCGGCGCCTACGGTCACGGATAGTTCTCTAGTTTTTGACCTCGCACGGTCTCGTATAGTTCAAATCAAATCTTATCGTTTCACTGCACCAAAGACAGCGGCAAATCTCTCTATTGGTGTCAAGAGCAGTTACTCACGGGCAACCCACTCACAGGACTTTCCTACGCACGGGTAGTACTTTTTTATCTACAGCATACATGAGCTGCTTTATACTACTTCTACGCTAGCTTTTTGTAATCCTATATCTCTACTTGTTCTATCTCTAAAAATAATGCACCGTAGCTACGATATCCATGCGGAGTCTTTTATCGCTAGGGACTCCACTACATGTGCAGAATCTTGTTCTACGGAGCTTTTCCGTATTTGAATCATATGTTTTGGACCCAGTCTGGGCACCGTTCTTCATTCTTGTTTCAGCATGTAGAATGGCACCTACATAGCGTGGTTACCATATGTATTTCCTGCCTACGGACCTTATCCCTGCATTTGACGTTATCAAGATCATATGGACTTGTGTGGTCCAAGTGTTCCGACTGAACTGTATGTTTTCCAAGCGCCGTAGCACCCTGGGAAACATAGTTCTCACGCTCCATAGACTGCGAGCTACTCAAGAATGTGCTATATGAATTCGTAGGAAGACTTTCTCTCGAAAGCTTTCCTTCTAAGTTGCGTAGAGCAAGCCCCATCTCTTGTACAGCACGCATCAAGTTCGATAACGTAGGCATTCAGAGAGTCCGTAGACGATAGAATCTCATCTATCGGGGTTTCGCCCGTATAAAGGTCCTTAGGAAAGTTGTCTATAGTCCCGTAGACTTGCAACCATCTTTCCTTATGAAAAGCTAGTTCAATGAACAAAGTCTTTCCACGTTTCTCAGGATCCTTAGCTAACCTATCCAAATCCAAAGCTATACATTCGTCGGTTTGGTAGTGATTTTCGTACATCCTTTGGTGATAATCTACTAGCACAGATGCTTCATTTAGCATTGTATCAAATGCATTTTCATTTTCAACCGCACCCCCTACAAAACTTCGTAGTCGGAGCAACGGGGGTATCAATCTGTTTGGATTTTCTTCGATTTTCGACGCCTCAGCGAGATCCTTGAAATTCGTACTAAGCGAATCAACAAGTTCACATAGACTATGGGTATCTTGAGCCTTCAAGAGTAAAGCTCTGCCGTCTACGGCGACCTCACTAAGCTCATCTATCTTATCTTGTTGAGAAGAGTCCGATCGATGTGCCAATTTTTGGCTGTTGAAGCCTTCGAGGGTTGAACCTCTTCTAGTAGTACAAAGCAACCGTTCTCGTTCCGTAGATTCACCGTGTATAGAATCTAGGGAATTCGAAACTAGTGCTGATGAATATAACGAAAGAAAACTGTCCGTAGCACAAGGAGAAATAGAAGCACTGTTTTTGTGTTTTGTATCTTCTGTGTGTTTTGGTCTTTTCGTTTATATCAATGTTTTTCATCACTCTCGAATCAGACTGACTAGTAGTCCTTTCACTATTTGAAGCTTCTATGAAGGCTCCAGCCAGCTCCGTAGGAGAGAATTTTGTATTTATCAAATTTTTATATTTTTCAATTCGTGGAACACTGTGAGCATCTACGGATATTTGTAGAGCCACCTCTCCTTGATCCTCTATCAATTCATCAAGGTGGACTGAAAATTTGAAGATTCAGTCCCTCGTTGTTCTCTTTCTTTCTGCGCTGCCTCTGAACTCTGCGTCCGTAGGGTTGGTTCCCGCTTAGGTTTTATCTTAATGCCTTCCCCTCTCATGTATGTAGGGATGACACTTTGAATTCCTTTGTTTGGGCATGAAACCGTAACCCACTGATCTCCATCCTTGAAGTTTTGCACTTTCGATTCCGTTAGGACATCGAAAGGTCTACCCAAGAGAATCTGAAAGGGAGCTTTCTCCACCACATGAAGTTGCAAGTATACTGTTACTTCACCAAACTTGAAAGGTACATTTCTGCACACTCCCAGTGTTGGTTTCAGCTGTCCATTGGCAGACTGCATGTGAATCACTGAATTCGGATCCCATTGCAAGCCTAATCCTTGAGCAACCCATGCGTCAATCGCGATTATTTGCGATCCACCATCGATCACCGCTTCTACTCTTTCTGTAGAACCGTTAACCTCAGGAAAAACACATCTGAGACCCTCGGACAATCCAGCTACTATCACGACCTTCTGTTTTTCTTCAGAATCTAACTCGGTGCGATAAACTTCCACCACATCTCGGTGAACTACTGAACCCGCTTCCAATCCGTCTTCTTCCTCTTCTAAGGTTTCGAACGAATCTACGGTCTCAATATTATCTACTTTCACAAACTCCGCTTCTTCATCAAAAGGTTCCTCAGCCACCGTAGAGTCTTTTATCGGATAGTCTAACGTTTGAAGGAACGCTTTATAGTTCTTCGTTCGAACGTGCTTATTCCTAACTCGCCGTAGCAATGCCTTTTGGAACTCTTCTGAAGCCGTGAGCTTGTTCAAGCAGACACTAGCCGGATTGGCCATCATTTGGTCAATTAGGTCTTGTATCACCCGTTGCTTATATCTTTTCGTTTCAACATTTTGAAGATCTTCCGTAGACGCTTTCTTCACGTTTTCGGAATGAACCTTCTTAGATTTTGAAGCACCCTTGTCTTCAGGAATTACGCTTCGAGGCAATACAGAATCTCTTGGTTGTGGGACACGTTCTACGGGCTGAATTTTATCGAATACCCTAGGTGGCGGATTAGAAGGACGTCTATCGACCTGCGACGGAGGTTCTTCTTCATCTGATTCTGCTTCTTCTTCTTCAGAGACCTCTTCTTCGAAAGGCTTTCTCTGGGGTATCACATACGGTTGTTTCCTTAAGAACGACGGCGTAGATATTACTACTTGGGGTTTTGGTAGTAATTTTATTTTTTTGGGGTCCTCCGGTCTCCTCTGGGTATCTCAAGATCTATCTCTCTTATCTGAGGAGTCCATCATTGGACCTTTTAGTTTTTTGAGCTGTCGCCCGACTGGCGACGAGTCTCTACCTCCAAAGCAGCAATTCTCTGTAGCAAAACTTCTATCGTAGGCACAGATTGATGGTCTGGGAGATCATCATCAAGATCCAAGTCTCCTTGTAAGAAGAAACTGGTCTTTTCAGCACCTGGCCATCCCTTCTCTCTAGCGATAGCTCTAATTCTGTCTGCTCGCGACTCTTTCTTTACTGGATCAGGCGGTGGGAGGTTATTCCCATCGTACATCTCCAGTCTATTCGTATGTTCATTCTTAACTATCCACTTCTTCTGGGATAGCTCTTGTGCTTGCCTGCATTCTCTCCAGAAATGCCCAGGTTCATCACAAATAATGCAATTTTTGTCCGTAGGCGCCCTATATGGCTGCCCTGCGGCCGTAGAGTTGGATGTGATCTGGTTTGAAGGCCTAGATCCACCGCTACTCTGCCCTTGGCTTCCATTATGATACGCCATAGCTTGCATGTTTTTGTAGAAGTTAGGCTGACTGAAGTCAGGCATCTTCTTCGAAAGCTCAGAAACTGCACGCGCGAAGTCGTTCATTCGAGTATTCTGTGCGTCTACGGAGGCCAAAAGTTTCATTGTCAACTCATCAGAAGCTATTTCCTTCTTGTACGAAGACAATGGAGCTATCGTAGGCTCGATTTTTGCACGAGTGATCAAGGGGGTTCCTACGGGAGCTGCCGCTTTCACTCCTAGAGTATAGCTAACAGGATCTAAGCCCTGAGGTGCGTAGCAATCGCCTACTAACTCATTACTTATGGTCGGAGCCGTATCCCTAACTTGGGAGAAAGCAAAAGGGTCTAGCTGGGAAGCCACCCACCCACTATTTACTTCTACGGGCTTTTCTGCCTGCAGGTTTCGAACGTAGTGAGGGTCCCGTAGCCTCTTTCTGATCTCTCGCCAGAATGTCGGGTCTAGACATTCCGCAAACTTCTGTACTTTCTCTCGATTCGACAAACTTCCTGCAAGTTTGTCTGCTTCAAATTCAAACTCCATATTAAACGAAGTAAGCTTTTGTAGCTGCTCTTCTCCTATACCAGAGAACCTAGCCTTCAACAGATCTAAATTCTCCAGTGCTCCTATTTCTAAATCCCTAATCGACAGGAACGAATCAAACATCTCTTTCTCAAAAGCGGCCCAACTATAGCCTCTCGTAGATGGCAAATGATGTGCCAGGAGTCGAGAGGTCTCGAACTCCATTTGAATCATTGCTAGAATGATAAAAGATTCATCTAACTTTCCCATATTGTAGGATAGCCGCCATCCATTCCCGTAGATTTCCAGGATCTAGACGGTTGAATGTGGGGAGCCTTCGTTTCGACGTATCTTTGTCTAATTCTTTCAAAGCCCCTTTAGAGAACTCCGTCCAGGACTTCTTTATCGGTCTTTCTTCATCTGGCACACCTGCCGCTACTGGGTCATTCGATATATGGGACATACTTGTTAACGGTCTTTCAAGAAATAAACTCGGGTTTAGTTCAAAAGAATAAAACTCTTCTTCCCGTAGGTCGAAGTCTGAATTGTATTCGGAGGGTAGTGATGATAACGGTGAAGAAAACGGTTCAATGTCTTCAGTTAAAATCTCTGGGGTTTTGTATGGGGTTTCTAACGCTTGGTTTCTAGGACCTTGCGTAGATCTTGTATCTCGGAAAGCTTCTCTCGGACTTCTGTCAAAAGAGAAACCGGGGTTTCTTAAATCGTTTGGGATAACTTGGGTAGTCTCTCTTCCTTGCGTAGAATTGCGTGTAGATCGAGAAGACTGACCAGCTCTCGGTACTTGAGCTGGGGTACTAGATGCTAAAGCCGTAAGACTATGTGTCTGTAAGACTTGTTTGCCAGCCGCTAGTGAAGTGCGAGTATTACATCGCTGTGAACTAATCTTTCTGAGAGAAGTTCTTTTGGTTTTTGTTGTTTTTGTAGTTCTCGCCGTAGGGCTAAAACTACCAGAATTTCACAATATTTCGTTTGATACTGAATGTAATCTTATTTCCAACCCCTGCGGTGGTCACCAGATAATGGGCGAGGTATACCACTCAAGAGTCAACCTAATATCAGAGCTATGGGAGTAGCACCAACACCAAATCAACCCAAAAACTAGTAAACCTCCGTGTCTATCAATAACTCTACACACCAGGAAAGATTGCAAGGGTGGACTGCTTGGCAAAGGTTACGCACAAGATCACAGTCTCAATATCGTATGAAGGTCTTATGAAATCAATGTGTAACTGCAAGTGTAAAACACCACAGCTACGGGGACTCTAGGGTTTGTAGGGGCTCTGTTTATTGTCCAGTGGACTAAGTGGGACTATGAATTTCGTCTACGGTAAGACTAATTCGAACGATTGGAGACTATTGCCCTCGACGGACACGAAAACTAAGTCCTCGGCGGACACGAACGCTAAGACCCTCGACGGATCACGAAACAGTAATCAAGACCTCGGCGGCCTACGGACGGATAGTTCTCTAGTTTTTGACCTCGACGGTCTCGTATAGTTCAAATCAAATCTTATCGTTTCACTGCACAAAGACAGGGCAAATCTCTCTATTGGTGTCAAGAGCAGTTACTCACGGGCAACCCACTCAGGACTTTCCTACGCACGGGTAGTACTTTTTTATCTACAGATACATGAGCTGCTTTTATACTACTTCTACGCTAGCTTTGTAATCCTATCTCTACTTGTTCTATCTCTAAAAATAATGCACCGTAGCTACGAATCCATGCGGAGTCTTATCGCTAGGGACTGCTACATGTGCAGAATCTTGTCTACGGAGCTTTTCCGTATTTGAATCATATGTTTTGGACCAGTCTGGACCGTTCTTCATTCTTGTTTCAGCATGTAGAATGGACCTACATAGGTGTACCATATGGTATTTCCTGCCTACGGACCTTATCCTGCATTTTGACGTTATCAAATCATATGGACTTTGTGTGTCCAAGTAGTTCCAGCATATGGATCCAGAGTTCCGAATCGCCATAGCACATGAACAGCGCGGACTCTGAGATCCGTTGTTCATTCCTGCCTGGTTCCTAGGTACTCTATCTGTGATCTGGGATCTGTATCATGTCTTTTTGTCTTTTCCTCAGATCGGGACTTGATCTACGGTCATATCAAATTTCTCCTAGTCTGCGTGGTCCTATGTCCGATTTCTTGTCAACTAAATCCCCCGTAGAAGTAGGTACTCCTAGTATGAAGGTCTTTTGACTTTGTTAAGTTCTGCTACGAACGGTTCTGTGAAGACTGCAAGTCTTCTAATAGTACAATCCCTTGATATGCCAGTGCATAGTAGAATGTAGAGAGTAGAACTCGGTGAATTACTGCTTAAGTCCTCTGCTCATAGTGTTCTACAGGTTTCGAACAGTCATACAGTTTTCTGACACGATCTACGGCTCTCTCTAACTGGTCTAGCTGCGCCTACGGCACATTCTACTAGCGGCACTAGCTTTAACTAGCAATTCGGGCTCACTCTAGTTCTTAATACGATAAATATCGCTCCGTAGCACTGTTTTAAAGTGCAAAAAGAACCTTGTAGCATAGTCAACTAAGTCGCATTAACGGTGAGCTCAAGGACGGCCACAAAGCGACCTCGAGGGTGAGCAACCACGCAAGAAAACCCTTGAAGACCAGAACAAGCATTTCAATGCAGATTGTGTCACTGTTCCTCCCAATAATGTTGGTTCTCCTACTAGCACTAGTGTTCTCATCAGTTCGGGCTAGCGCTGGTTTGAAACCAAACTGTGAACCGAATTGCCAAAATGGTTCCATAAATGGTTTGCCAAAAAAACCAAATATAGAATGGTTTTGGCCCAAGAAACCCTGTTTTCGAACCATGTGACCCAGTGGGTCACTTGTCACAAGAAATGTCACATCAGAGCACCATAACTGTCACATCAAAGTAATGCCATTTGCCATCATTGTCACAAAAAGCAGTCAAAAAGTTTAATATATTTTTCTGGGGAAAATTTACTCAGGAACTGCAGTTTAACTGGTTTGGGTCAGGTTTTTGGCCCAAACTGTGTCCCTGAATGGTTCTTGCCGACCCATCAAAGCCCAAACTGGTACAAACGGTGCTGAACTGAACCAAATGCGCCGACGATAACACTAACTAGCACCCTCACACCTCTGAGTGACATGGATACTGAAAACAATCTGGACAAGGAGAGACTGAGAATTGTTGGAATTGGATTTGACATTACTCAATCGGAATCTGAGGAAGAAGAGGTTGCCATCACAAAGAAGAGAAAGACATCAGGGGGGCGACAAAGAGCATAGACAAGGAGAACAATATTCTAAATGGTATGTGTTCCATTGTATAATGCTTATCTTTTGCATTCAATTTTATTCAGCTGTTGTTCTTCGCATCCTGACTGTTGAGGGTAGCTCTCAAGCTCGCCATGATGGTGTGGGAGCAAGTCAAGTTACTGTTTGAGTCGCGGCAGCTGTAACTTTACATGGACCACATGTATTGGTTACGACAATGACGACTTATTGGAAAGAAAACCATACCATATGAAAGCCCTGATTTTTCTCTTTACAGTGATATAAAAATGTCTATTTATCATGTTATTTTACGGACACTAAAAATCAGGTACTCTACACCCGTTAGAAAATGGGGCTTGCACAGGAAAAAATCTGGTCGTGCCCTATGTTCCGTGAACAACTGTAAAATTAGACACCACACTCATTTCTAGAATCTCTATAATATATATGGGTCTATATTGACAGGAGCTAATCATGAATCCTATTGTAGAGAGTAGATACACATAGACCACATGACTCTTACCTTTTTGGTACACAAATCCAGACAAAGTATAATCTTGTTGACAATGGTCCAGTCAATATCTTTCTGGATGTTTGCATTATTGTGGATAGACTCTACTATTACCTAAATAAATGCATTTTTAAACATTTTATACTTAATATGGTCAAAATGGGAACAGAATATGAGGATTAGAGCAAGCCCAAGTTGCTAGTCAAAGCACAGGTCTATTTGCAAGTTACCTGAAGTACAGAAAGTATGAAATACTGAACCATTTCAATCAATTTGAACAGGGGTGACCTGTGACACCCTTGTTTGAACTTGAGCATTCAAACGAGGGCCATTATCATATCAAAAGTTCAAACAGACATTGAAAAATGGCTGGTGCACACTGGGCCACCATTGTTCCCAAGTTCAGTATTGGGCAGGGACAAGCCAGATTAGTCTACAATGGTATCCAGTAGTGTCAATGATTTATACGATAAAAGCAACCCCTGGAGTCCCTTCACTGTCCACTATGTACACATTCGCAATGTCTTCATGTCATGAACTAAACACTTATGCCAGCTGAAATCTGCCAACCAACATAGTACTGGCCCCTTTTCAATTTTTTTAAGTCTTAATCTTATCAGTAGATCCTTGACATCAACTATCCCCATTCAATTCTCAGTAAATCCAACTGGCAAGTCATCTTTGCACAGGTCTGCACAGTCATTTTGACTCATGTCTTATCTCTAGTCATAGCACAGCTGTACTCATTCATTAATGGACTCATTAATGACTCATTAGATAGATAACAGAATAGTATATAAGGCCTGAGGTTTGCAAGCAAACCCCAGCCTTGATATTTCACTGCGGGCAATTTCCTGGTCATAAGCCATGTGTACACCAGTGAACCTCGACATACTTGATAGGTAGCTGAGCTACCTGATAGCCATAGTTAGTCTAAACTTGTATGGTAATCGGGTGATCATAGTGCTATAGTGCTGACTTTATCTGTGGGTTTCTGGCCACGGGTTGGCAACTTGGCATCTTAATAAGGATATCTGGGAGTGAGCTGAGCACCCGCTGTGAGCCTAACATGGTCTGAAGGGTATCTGATGGGTGACTGAGCAGAGGCCATCACCCTGAGGTAATCTGAGACATCCACCGTTTGTCTAACGCAGCATGAAGCGGTTTTGATAGGTGACTGAGCATACAGTTTAAGCTGCAGTTTGATACTCAGGTAAAAGTCAGGCCCATATCAGATTTCTATCAGGTGGGTTAAGAATTTTACCTTCTGAGAGAATAACCTCACTACCTATTTTGCAAACGCAGCGAGGCACTAAAAGTGACAAAATCCTGGGAAAGCCGCACCAAAATGGTAAGCCACGGATGTACTGCCACCAATTCCATCTTTGCTCTTGACCATGACCATCGATGTCAGTCATTGTGCGCAGTGTCCAGGTATGTGTTTTTGCTCAATTTTTTCTCTATTCCATTTTGTTAATAATTATATATCTAGCTGAAGACCTTCAAATTAATGTAAGGGCCAGCGAGATTTTGAAGGACAAGGGAATAGGATGAGAATCAGGGACAAACAGGGCATAAGGTATGTATTTTTTGATGGCAGATGATTGATTGGCAAAGAGGTTTGCTTAGTGCGACCCCATAGGGCTCGTTACATGTGGTATAAGAGAGTTTGCTTCATGCGACTCTGAATTAATCTGGCTATACCGAAAAATACGTGATCGACAAGGGTCCTGGAGGGTTCAAGGGGGAATGGAAACACAGAGGGAACGAAATTGGGGATAGGTGGTAAGTACCATCTTCAACGTACATTCCATTTCGCTTTTCAATGACTTTTAGTACTGACATTATTTAATATATTCGCAGATCCGTTCAATCTCAATTGACGAGGATTTGCAAACATACAGAGACAGCAAACAACACAACCAAACCAGTATGATAGTAGCGAGTGTGAACGAGGTAGAATTGGGATGGGACTAACAATTAGAGGGTACACCCAATGTTCCAGGTATGTCATGAACATCTTTTTTGTTTGTAACGCTAATTTTATTGTTTGCATCTTGGAACTTAGGGTTCAATTTGACACAAAGTCTTCATCAAAATTGCGACGCCGTGTAGAAGTGGCAATCAGCAACAATTCCTTCCAGATAACTACAACAATGACGATAACCCACATAACAATAGCAAGTGATGCTGTGAATAGGACAAGCAACAAAGGCGAGTGGAATCGAGGAAGAACGGGAACAGAACTTGAAGGTCAATGTGAGTTCACTTCAAGTGACTCCGTTTGACAGATCTCTTCATGAGATTGTTGTGGTTTCTTGACAGCCTTCAAGGACGAGAGGCGAGGGCAGCTCTCAGCGACACATTTGCTGTTTCTATGGGAAGAACTTCTCTCAACCAGATGCGATAACTTGCCAGGAGGTTCTTGTTCAGTGCTTTGTCGCAAACAGGCCAGCGAGTGAAAGTATAGCTGAGCCAACTCACAACAGCTTCACCTTCTTTCCAAATCCTCGTTGATGATGTGGACAGGACCAGGATTTATATTCGGCTTCTTCATGGGGTGTATTTATATTTTCAAATATTTACTCCTATTGTTGATGGATTCCCCAACTATCAGAGAGTAGAGTCTGGTCAGCGAAGTAACTGAGTATCTAGTGAACGAACCGGTGTGATAGGGAAAAGATCATACGAAAGCCAGACTGGCGATGGTGTAGATATACTTCCCAAACCCTTCTATATATTGGCTGGCGAGGTTTTTGGTCAATGCCTGGACTACTTTGTCTCTTTCCGTTTGCATGGTGTTGGCTGTAAGACGTCCTGATAGGCTCTGAGTGTTGTTGTTGTCTTTGCCGCTGTGTAGGAGCGAATGTTTTGAATGCCAGAGGCTGTGCACGGTCTGGAGTTCCTCCAGAGCAAGCATCATCGTTGCAGTCCCTTCTTTCCCACTCCAGTCGGTCATCATCGTTGTCCATTTCCTTCTTTCCCGCTCTACTCAGTCTTCTGCCAACGTTTTGAGATGCTACTAGTTAAATTCAACGATCTACATTTCTTGACCTACCCTCAACGGGCCCGTGCGTGCCTTCGCTTTCTCATATAAAGCCTGCCCTTGATTATTCTCCTCCCGTCGCTCTTTCTTCCCCTCTGTCACCATCTCGATTACTATCCTGCACTTCCCTGGATAAATTTCTGCTCTCCAGTTGCTGTTGACGAATATCCTCTTTTTTCTTCTCATAGTATGTTCATGTTCTATCCTGACTTATACCACACTGGTCCCTCATCTCTGTTGTAGCGACTGGTGCTTCCAGGTGCAAGTGGGGGAAATATTATGTACCTAGGTACAAGGTGTGTAATGTCATCCTTGTTTCTAACTGTTGTTGTTGACCCATTCGTTGCAGTGCAGCTCGCTGTACACCACATATATGTGTATCAACCTAAACCTCTCTTCCAACCACTCTATAAATCCTTTCGGTCAGTCATAAGTCTCAAAACTCGTTCATTTCCTGTCTGATGTTAGAATCTATTAGGAATTGTGAGTATAGTTGTGCTATGAAAGGTATGTTTAACTCCTGTGTTGCTGGCCACTGTTCTGACTAGTTTAGTAGGTTCTGTTGAGTTTATTATCAAGTGTTTATCATGAGATCACCTGTGTTGTTTGGCGGTTGGCAGTTATCAATAACCAGTACGTTTGTTCATTGTTTTTTGTTGCTTACTATGCTAATTGAATGAGTATCGTTGGCAACTATTTGTTGAATGTTGAATGGTTGAGTGTGGCTGCTATTTTGTGTATTCAGTTATCCAATGTTGATATTCCTGTATCCTGTATCGTTGTACACAATATATTTGGCACCATCGGTTATCGCTCGCATTTCAATTGAATTATTTCCTGCATTAATAGAAGTAATTACATCAGGAGCAAAACTAATATTGGTGAAAGACCATTAGATTAATACAGGTTGATAAAAGAGCTCGGCCGAAATCTACCTAGTTGATACAGGTTAGCCTGATTCCACATGATGTCATACATTATCCTGCTACTGTCTGACCAGTACCGTCAATCTGACGACGTTGATCAGACACCGTCAGATGGGACTTACCTATCAGCTTTGTCAGGCGGGCCAGTCTGACCAGTCCCATCCATCTGAGCTCGCCTGACTGTCGCCAAAGCATAAATGCTAATGTCAATCAGGCGACAATCAGGTGAGCTCGGACTTACCGTGCCGATCACACCTAACGAGGGGTATCAACACCCGACCAGAGTGGTCGACGTTCGCTGGTGTAAGCCACGGTCATAAGCCAGGTGTAAGCCAAATAATTCGTTCACGATTTGTTTTCAGTTGCACTATTTAAGTTGAACTACTTGTAACAATAATTTTACAATATTCATGTTTTTCAAAATCTACCAGAAGGGGATGTGCATTCATTGTAGTGTGAGGATGGAAGGACAGTGACAGCCTGCATCAATTAATGGGATTTAGCCTAGTTCTTAGAACACTCTAGTTAGTACTCACTGATTCAAGTCCTTCATTTTAACAATATATTGCGACATAACACTGAAACAGTGACACAGTTAATCAAGAAAGGGCTTTGGTCAAAACTGGGAACAATGAGAGTCAAGCTTTCATGGGGCTTAAAATGAAGGTGTTACTCACCCAAAGTTTAATTTCAGACTCCCAAAAACTTGCAACAGATTTGAAAGTGAGTGGTAAGACAAAGAAGACAAAATGCGACCATCTGTGTAGCAAACATTAGCATCTGTGCAGCAGAACGCACAGAGTCAATCCTACTGCTATCTTCATTACAGACTTGTTATCAATGTAAATTGCCAAGAAAAAGTATGATGTCAACGGTGAATGGCACAATCTGTCTGATAGCATTCAAGGCTAGTATCCAATTGAGAGAATTTACACATACACTTTCAATACGATAATGCGACTTTTGACATCTATGCTACATTATATCCATTTCAGCACATATACTAAGTGCTTTGGGATGGTATAGACATTGTATGAGAACTAGAGTGAGCCCAGACTGCTAGTTAAAGCTTATGGCCACTATTAGAGTATGCTAGTACAGCTGAGAAACAGCTAGAGAGCATTCTGTAGAGCTAGCCTGAAAACTGTAAGACACTACGCGAGCGGTCACTAATCAAAAGACCACTCTCTGTACGCTATTATGCACTAGGCAATTAAGGGATATTATGTTGAGGCTTAGGCTTCAGTACTGGACTTGTAGCTAAGAGGAATGAAGTCTTAACAAGACTCCTGAAGAGAGAGCAAGCGCTCTCGAGCAGAGATGGACTTAGAGAGACACACCAAAGTGTTGAGCGCTAGCGGTTCATACAGACCAAGTGGAGGTCATGGAAAGAAGTAAACACATGCCCAAGACCAAGGACGAGATGAAGTTAGGCATGAACAATCAGAGAGGTGTCCGAACATGTGAGAGCAATAGGGACAGACTGTCTTCGGACAGGTCAGAGAGACCTAGCACTCTCGGATAAGGTTGAGGGACGGATTCCATGCACTGAACCATACAAATTCTCACTAAGAGAATATTGTCACGAACTGAACCAGGAGTAGTACCTACCGCCGACTTTTCCTCCTATACAGTCAACTGCAGTTGGACTCGGCATACAATCAAGGGAGATATCATGTGAAATAGGTCGATTCATAGGAGAGTACTCCTAATCTTTAGAAGGGGTCATCGGTATAGGAGTACAACCCTTTCTACTAGATAGGTATATAAGGAGTACTTAGTGGTAGATATTTCCCTAGAATTTGATCTCCTCTGTCTTTCTTCGTCCTCTGTCCTTTATCCTTCCCTATCCTTACCTTTTGCCTCTCCCCATTCACTCAGTCACTCTACGTCGTCCAGGTCGCCCTTGTCAGGGGACTCACCATCTAATTGGGATCCGGACTCACCCTAGAGTCCCTTCTCTCGTGTTAGAGTACAGGATGGGGTACGCATGGACTAGGTTACAGGTATGTGGTACACTACACTGGTGTATGTTGGGTACCGTCTATTATATGCTCTTGTTGTCATTGGAGTACTGGCTCATGAAGATACGGTCCTCATCGTAGGACGCTCTCATCACCGAAGGTCTACTCTCATTATAGGAGTATGGTTCATCGTACGGTTCACCACACAGTTCACAGATATTCACGATACCGGACATCATCATTATTCATTCTCCTTGGTTGCCAGCTCTTGTCATCCTCTATTGCCGATAGGCCCATAGGATGGTTCGCCAGCATTAGTCTGGAGTATGATCTCGTAGTAGGTCGGAGTACTGGGGTTTAGTACCCCTCGGAGTACGCCCTACGTGGGTGTTGGGTTGTTTTAGACGTATGCTATCCTCAGCGTCAGGGCTCGAGGCCTGGCATATGCATAGGTGGTTCACCCTCCTGACAAATATCCAATGAATAGAGATCAGTGATGTTAAGGAGCTAGACTCTTCCAGACCACGCACAGATGCCTGGCGGAGAGGCTCTGGCGAGATAGGATGCATATGCTAACTATGTTAGTGAGCAAGAGGACATCACCTGCAGGAACCCAGCATGGGCAGCCAAGCCCAACAATGATTTGTAAGCTACTGTAGAAAATGTATATATACCATGCCTGTATCCGTAGTTAAGGCAAGCAAGTACTGCCAAGTGTGTAGGAAAGTTTCAGAGTGACTGCCCACGTGTAGCCTCCAAATAGAGATTAGATTTGCCCTGTTAAATCAGTGATTGGATGAGAGATTGGATAAGAGCGAGCAATTTCAGAGAATAGTTCAGAGACCTTCAGAGATATTTCTGAGATAGACCAACAGAGGTCAAATTCAGAGAACAGTTTTTGTATTGAGATTCATAGTCCACAGAGGGCTCTTAGCTTTCTACCCTATTGTCTAAGTCCACTGGACACAAGTAAAACCTACTACAAAACCCCTAGCTGTTTAGTGCCTAACACAGACAGCTGTAACAAAGAGCTAGCTTTCCCTAGCCTTCAATATTACATATATTCTGGGATAAGAGTGTACCCTTTGACAAGCAATTCCACCCTTGCAATTCTTCTGGGGTGTTGAGTATTGATAGACTCATCACAACTGGGATAGCTATATTAGTTGAAGATTGATTGATTTGTTAGTGCTAGCTATAGTGCTGATAAGTTGGTTTGTTCTTGAGGATAGAGGTTGATATATCATTCCCAGCACCCATTAACGAGAACATCTGATGGAATCAGTCTGGGACCCTGTGGCCATTGGAGAGGGAGTGAATGACAAGTGTGGTCGAGGAGAGAGGGAACTGTGGGAAATCATCTGTGACGAAACATATCAAAGTACACTAGCACTTACTTTCTACCAAATACCTTGATGTAATATCCCCTCCATTTGTTAAGGACGTGCGGAATGACTTGGAACTGAACGGAACCAAAAGGAGAAATGATAAGATAAGAGATAAGATATGTACTTGAAGGATATACTTGAAGAGGAATGATCTAAGATGAAGAGAGGGAAGAAACGGAGTTGATCAGAGTGTGTCAGAGAGCGACAAGGAGAGTGAAGGAGATAGTGAAGAGAATGATGGAGTCTTGACAGTAGCTGAAGTTATTGGACAACAGCTCCCTGAGTTGAACTGCCTTAGACCAGGTCACTGGGAAACCAGAGTCGAGTTTAATTCTAAAGAATGTAACTACTAAGTCATACCTCTTATATAGGATAGGAATGTACAAGGTCTGGGACAGAGACAATAGTCAGATCCGCATTCGGACCGCCGACTCCCAAGCCAATGGAGTAGGCTTAATGGGAAGTACAGAGATTAAGGTAAGTGGAGTAAGTAAGAATGAAATGAAAGTGATTGTGACCAGTCGGTCCGGATCGGTCTGGTATGTAACACCATTCCAGGTTTCCACCCCAAACCAGAATGGAGCGTTACCACAAAACCACCAGCACTTTTGTGAAGTTGTGTCAGGAGTCGATCCTTGGGTGAGACAAGCTGACAATTGAGGGGAAAAAGAATGACTCCTAGATAGGATTGACCAGACAAGAGTGAAGTTCTACTGTACACTTGGAGTACTTATATACTACACTACTTAAGAGGTAAGGAGTTGATAATAACACTGTGTAACACTACTAAATATGGCTAGCAAACACACCTCAAGCACAAAGTGCGCAAACCAAAACCACACCAAGAAGAGTATACACAAGTGTAAGGGGTGGAGGTCGGTATTCTTAAGGCTTTAGTTTTCACTAAGAGGCACCAAGAAAGATAGAATATGTGGGGTCTTCGGTTTTATAGAAGTTTCAATCAAGGTTCTTTCACTACAAGAGTGACAATATGATTCACAAATCCCAAAATTCGATATCTGACTTTTCAACAAAGCTTTTACAAGTCTTTGCCAAAGTTCGGTTCCAAGTCCAATATCCAAACTAGACAATAGCAATCCAAATTCAATATAAGTCCAAATTGACTTCAATATCCAGAGTTCAATTCCAAGACAATATGCCAATACCAAATTCAATTGCAATAATCTAAATCTATCTTTCCAAACACAGAACACCAACTTCAGTGAAGAGTGGGGCAAAGGTCAAATCTCGAGCGAATCCTAGTAGGTGAACTGCGTCTCCTCTCGTAGGTTGCTGGGGAAAATCCCTCTTTCCTGCCCTCCTTATATACAGTTTTTCTAATAATTAATAGTAAAAGTCCAAAATGTGTGTGAAACTGGTAAATAATAATGAAATCCCTTTCAGTCAAACAGAAACTCGCTTAATCGGGTATAATACAAGAGTTTTATGTGCTGAAGTGCCAAATCAAATATTAAACTGAATATCTGTTCCTTGTTTCCTGGTTGTGATGTAGGGACTTGACTTCACCGAAGTACCCGACATATCCGCATTCTCCTGTTTTTCCTAGGGAATGAGTCCCTGTTTCAGGTGTATCCATTCTTCCTGTTCCTGTTCTATTCCTTTTTGGAGAAGATCTAGCCTCGATCCTAGGCCCTGTCCCCAAGGTTTCCCTCTTGAAATCAAATAACATGTGCACTTCGCTGAAGTCCGTGTTTCCTTGGTTTTCCGAGAAATTCCTATTCTTTCTGTTTTCCATTCGTGAGAATCGGATGTTTCTTCCTTTATCCTTGTTTGGATTTCTATATCCGAGAATTCCATATATCCGAGCAGTCCAACCAGACTTTGTTGAAGTTTCAATAAAGTGTATAATAAAATCCCTATGTTCACTATGAGCATTCCAGGAGTAAGATGAGGCCTTCAAATAAAAGAACGAAGGTTTTTAAACGGCTGCTTTCCGAAGTTTGTACAGTTTTCTGAACTTCAGTGAAGTCTCTCATCTTTCCTAATTTTGTACAGTTTGTACAGATAAAGTCTCCTGTAGAGGCTCATGCTTTAACCAGAAGTGCGGGCTCACTCTAGTCCTATTAATCCCATAATTTATAACTCATAAGTGTTAAAATTGTATAAATATGCATCTTTAAGGTCTTTTCCGATTTATATCGCGATATCGAGGAGGTAGGGGCCTCCCTATCTACAATGGTCTATGGCGATCACGAGTCGGACAGAGTGGTCAATGGTGAGGAGCCAAAGGAATCAAAGGGAGGATGATCACAGAGATTGAAACAATTAAGCACGAGGGCGGGAGGAGTCATGGTAGCATGTAAAGTACTATGGAGGAGTACTCGGAGTACGGCGAGTTTGTGGCAAGTCGTATACACCAGCTGTCCTGTTATAAACAAGAATATCCAACCTTCAATAGATGATGAGCGGAAGGTTGGTGCATAGCAGTCGATAGACTTCAGGATGCAATATTGGTTGGGGAGGCTAGGTGAATTGGCACTGCTAAAGGATAGTTCACAATCTTATCTACCCATTTTAATCAATGTATCAGGTGCCTCGCATTGTACACTAGAGCAAAACAATCAGATATAGCAAAATAAAATGAATAAAAAATGTCAAAACCACATGTCGAACTCACCTTCCAACCTTGAGGCTCACTAAACATCGGTCTTTGTTCTCCACTTTTTGCTCACTTGGCCTAACTCCACTTTCCTAAACAATGCCCACAGTTTCTGGTTCCAAGACACAATGCGAGCCCCAAGTCCCATCTTCTGACGATGAGGAAAATGAGAGGCAAAGAAGGAAGTATCAGTTGTTCTCCAAGGAGATTGAAAAAGAAGCCAAGGCGACAAAGGTATGAAAATTTTTGGATAAACTTGTAGATGACTGGATGCAAAGCCTAGTCGGTGTTCAAGTTACACATTTGTGCATTGATGAGGATTGACTCCCTGGAATCTGTACAAACGGGTCTGTCATGAACCAAACCAGGGGTAGCACCTGCTGTCGACTTTTCCACCTATATAGTCAACTGCAGTTGGACTCGACATACGATCAAGGGAAATATCATGTGAAATGGGTCGATTCATAGGAGAGTACTCCTAATCTTAGGAGAAGGGGTCATCAGTATAGGAGTACAACCCTTTCTATTAGATAGGTATATAAGGTTTACTTAGTAGTATGTAGTTCCCCAGAATTTGATCTCCTTTGTCCTTTTGTCACCTCTCTGTCCTGATCCTCTATCCTTTTCCTATCTTTGCCTTTCGCCTCTGCCCCATTCACTCTGTCGCTCTACGTCGTCCAGGTCGCCTTTATTAGGGGACTCACCGTCCAGTCGTGGTCCAGACTCGTCCTAGAGTCCCTTCACTTGTATTGGAGGACAGGATGGGGTACACATGGATTAGGTATGTGGTACACTACATTGGTGTATGTTCGGTACCATCTATCATATGCTCTCGTCATCGTTGGAGTACCGGCTCATGAGGATACAGTCCTCATCACAGGACGCCCTCATTGCCGAAGGTTCACTCTTGTTATAGGAGTATGGTTTGTCATACGGTTCACCACACAGTTCATAGATATTCATGATACCAGACATCATCCTTATTCATTCTCTTTGGTTGCCAGCTCTTGTCATCCTCTATTGCTGATAGGCCCATAGGTGTCACAGATTTCACTGTCTTATCCCTATCTAACATTTATCTTATCTGTGCCATGTGTTTATCTTATCATATCACTAGATATTCCAAAGATGGAGTGGACCATTGGACTTGTTCTAGACCATTCTAGACACTTCAGATTGTAGATCAGATCCAGGAGGAATTATGTTAGATCTAGATCGCACTAGTAACAGCCTTGGCAGGCTAGATGTCTAGATGTTGATCCTTATTGCCAAGCATGCTTGAGCAACCCAGAGTACTATATATTTACTCAGTGTTACCCACTGCACCATATGGTTTCCCAGGATTACCCAGTGTACCATATGGTTTCTCAGATTGTTGCTAAGGAACCATTGTTCTGGAATGTACCTGAAGTCTCAATTACCAAGCACACCATGTGCTACTATTCAAATAGAGTATTAGAGGTCTTAGTATAGTATCTGGGGTCCTAGATAGAATTCATGTATATAAGCTAGACAGTCTGAGCCTTAGAGCCTCAGACTTAACAACATCTTTTGTCTTCATACGACATCTCTGTGCTCTCCATCTAAGCTTCACTGCTAATCTCCTTCTATCACTCTTCCATATCACATCAAGAAACTAGGTGAGTTGCAGATTTGTGATAGTAGGATGGTTTGCCAGCATTAGTCTGGAGTATGATCTTTTACTTTACACCTGAAGGAAATACCAATAGTGCCTTTCAAGTCATCCAAGTAGCAAGAATAGTGTTACCCAGGTGAAGAATCACCAGTTCAACACTATGGACTATCATCCCCAATGAGGTTTCCCCGGATGTTATCAGACGTTATAGGATGGTGTCTGACCTCCCCGATATCGTCTGATGACATCCGATAAAGTCCTTAAAGTAGACTGTTTAAGTACGTTATCGTATTAGTTCGGACATATACCGAGCGAGCTGTCTGTACTAAATTCTCTCGTATTTTGTCGTATAATACACGATCTTGTCTGATGCAATCCGAGTTTCATCGGAATTCCAGATGTTATTAGGCAAAATACGACTACAATACATGGACACTGCACAATATACGGTGTTCCGGGGGCCCAATCATCTGCCAGTCCACCTCTACATCCTGTCCAACGCATATATCTCCGCCAACTACTTCATTTTCGTTCTCTTGTTCTTGACGCTAACTTCCGCATTCTAGATAGAGACTAAGTCAGAAATTATTAAGTCATGGAAGGCCGTCAAACGCGTACCTTGTATTACTTTCCCTCGGACAAATGACCTTACCTCACATTTTTCAGCCTTCAAATGACCAGGATGAATATCAGCAACGAAGTAGATAAGGATATGTAGGATGACGTACGATAAAACCTTCTAAAGTCTTGTCTCCTTTCACGCGGTAACTGTTGGGTTAAAGAGACGTTAGGAATCGAAAATTCACTTAGAAAAGTGCTAGTAAGTACATACCAATTCGCTATTGATCTCTACTCACGAATCGATATCGGTGTCTTGTAAGTTGTGGGAGGCAGACTAGCTTGGGTGAGGGTAAATGACTGCGGTACGAGCAAGGGAGATGGCACTGGTGGTAGGAGAAAGGCAGGTGGGGGCGCGGAAGGGAGATGGTGGTGGTAGGAGGAAGAAATCGCGCGTCGCGTTGTTCAGGGTATAGGGTTCGAGAATTTGAAGTTCCCGCGCACGGACCACACTGAAAATAGACGACGAGAAAACTGTTGAACAAATTAAACTTAAACGCAGAAATTCTTGCTACTACTTGCTGAGGTCAACAGATACGACGCTAGAGCGACGAGTGACAGACACTTGGAGAGAATTGGCCCGGGACAAACGGAAAAGATGCGACGCGCTCGGCCTGCGCTCGGTATCTGTCTGAATTCCTCATATTTTGTCTGAATTTGCTCAACTGGTCTGATAGTGTCCGATATTGTCCACGGACATCTCATTGGGTATCATCTCTTGTCATTGTCACAAAGTCACAACGCATACATGTTCCTTCGCAAACAGTCACTCCACAGTCAATTTAGGATAGGTCAACTGAGTTATTAGACTATTTCCAAAGTTGGAACAATGGAGAAGTCACACAGGATGCATTTTGCATTCTATAGTCCACCGTGATGGCAAATGGTTTACGATTGTTCATATATCAGAAGTCAAGGACTGGGCTTAGTTTTCCTGCTTGATTATGAACTGAACACTGTCAACATCGAGAACTTAGTTCAAGAATATGGAAGTTAATTTCATCTGCCGACATGTTGGTGATTGGAGTACCATGTCAACCAGGGGTACGGTGATAGCTTATGCAAAAACCAAACCTGACACCTACAGTACTTCAGTACTTATGGTTTTCATACTCCAAGAACCACTGTTGCTTGTGGAAGTGGAATTGAATCAATGTTGAGAACGCTTTAGTGCATGCAATGTTTGGGAAGTAGTAATCTTATTGGTTTTACTTCAGGCGTTTCTGGGACAACAGAGACAGTTCTCAGTAAGACGTCGCCGTGGTATGGAAGACCATTAGCTGTGCCATGGAGGTGGGAGCAACGGCAACAATCACCTACAAGTTTGGAAGAAGGAGATTACCCAGTATCTGATTTACTGCAGAATCACCCAGAGTATGGTTTTGAGCTAGGAGTACTGCTATGAGAATGTGTCTCTTTAGTGCCTTATAAAATCACACAGCGGAGTACTGATTGTGGAGTACCATACTCTCGATTCAATGGTACAAGAAGAAATACAGAATTTTACTCTACAACAGAGAGTACCGCTACATCAAACAAAAATACAAAAATAATCAAAAAATACAAAACCACCCTTGCCTAGGGTTTCCGACACAAGTCCCAAATTCCGAATCCTGGTTAGAACAAACCACTAGTCGAAGCAATCCCTGCCAATGTGCCACCTGCATCCAAGAAAGCGAACTGTTCCGACCTCGGACTTTCATTGTTGTCGGATGGCACAACGAAAGGCCGTTGATGGTGGAACGGAACAAAAGTAACGCCGTCGAACATACATGGCAGAAACTGAGGGTCTGCGTTCGCTTGAAGGCAACACGAGTACTGGTTGTCGAGACCCCACTGGCAGCTCAAGCAACCAATGCAGGAAGTTCGGACTACCCATCAGTTCCAGTACTTGCGTTCCACCATACAAGGATGTCTGCGCGACATGCAACTATCACAAGGATTCCTGGGGAACAAGTATGTTACACCAGGTTGGAGGTTCGGCCAAAAATTGCAGATCGCTGTCAAGTAATGTTTCGGCGAGGGAATCACAGCGGGACTTGAAACGAAGAACAACCAAGGGTCTCGGAGGGCCATCATCGGAGGACGTTGTTGTGGAGCAAGGATGCTAGAAGACATGAAAGAGGTATAAGTAAAAGGATTCCAGGGGATTAAGCTGGAATACTCTTACTGGCGAGTACACTCTTGAGGATCCAGCGCTTTTATACCCTTCGTGCCGGGCTGAGGAGGTATTGTGGTATCACTAGGAGGCATGGTTAGGAAAGCAGTGGAATCAGCCCAGTCGTTGGGTGGGGCACGAATTGACACCTCCAGTTGCTTGGCTTCTTCGAGTGTCAGTGGATGCTTGGTCCTTTTGGACTCTACACCTGTGCCTGCTTTGCCTTTCCCTGCTCCTCGCGATGCTTTCTTACAAGAACCCTGTGGGACCTTGTCAACAAAATCGATCTCCGAACTTTCATGTTCACCGTCCAAATTGTTTTCAAGCTAAATAAAACCGCAGTGAGTACTCGTAACAAGTCATCCACAAAGGAGGGAGACATACCCATTGAGCAAGTGCTTGCGCTCGTTCTTGACAACCAGGGCGAATGTGGGGACGCTTTTTCGGAAGGTCCTTACTACTGCCAGGCAAACCGTCGTCAGGGTACTCATCTTCTCTCAAGGAGGGGAGTTTTGGAACTCGGACCCTGTCGAAAGTCGACCTTTGCCACTTTGAGGGACGACGCAACGTTGAAGGATCAGCCTCAGGTTCTCCTTTGTTGTTGTCATCAGAAATCACGATGATGGGTCAAGTGGGAGAAGGACCAGAAGCGGCAGGAACAGCAGGGGAAGAAGAAAGAATGAAGGGCACCAGAGGTGAAGGCAAATGTGAAGGTGGGGGTGGGAAACTGTTTTTGTACCAGCGAGTGTTCTTGGTGGCAACAACCAGGTTCTGAACAGAATCCAACTCTTGGAAAACAGCGAAAGAAGGAGGAGGCGAGCGGTCTTTCCAATGGCAGATCCAAGGGTCGTCAATGATAGCAGTTGGGTCAGGACTCCTCGACCACAGATCATGGATTGCCAGGATGGAATCAAAAATGGGATTCGACATGAATTGCTGAAAGGGCAGTTCGTTTCTTGCAAGTTGAATCGTTTCAACTGTTTGTGAAATGACGAAATAGAAATCTGGTGAGATAAGTACCTTGACTGAACCTGTCGCTCTTTTCAGTATGGTGTCTATACACTGAAGAAAGCGAACCTGTCAAAGTCTCGATTAATGAAGATGGGAGTACCGCGAGTACTGCTTACCACCGCACCAAACCAACCCTTGACCCAAGTCAACTTGTTATCGAAACTCAACACATTTTGCATTTCCTTGAAGTGTTCACCTGCACCGTCCAGGTTTATCATCTCTGTATCGAAAGTGTCAAAAACCTCAGGCTTAAGAGGAGGGAAGTTGCGTATGGAGAGCCAGATGCAATTGTTTGGGAGAAAAGACCAGATGTGCATCCTGCGCTGTAAAGGCATAACTGAGGGACCACTATGAGACGCAGTAATGCGACTTAGTTGACTATGCTACAAGGCTCTTTTTGCACTTTAAACAGTGCTACAGAGCGATATTTATCGTATTAAGAACTAGAGTGAGCCTGAATTGCTAGTTAAAGCCAGTGCCGCTAGTAGAATGTGCTGTAGGTGCAGCTAAACCAGTTAGAGAGAGCCATAGATCGTGTCAGAAAACTGTATGACCGTTCGAAACCTGTAGAACACTATGAGCAGAGGACTTAAGCAGTAATTCACCGAGTTCTACTCTCTACATTCTACTATGCACTGGCATATCAAGGGATTGTACTATTAGAAGACTTGTAGTCTTCACAGAACCATTTGTAGCAGAACTTAATGGAGTCTAAAGACCTTCTACAGGGGATTTAGTTGACAAGAAAGCGGACATAAGACCACTCAGACTAGGAGAAATTTGATATGACCGTAGATCGAGTCCTGATCTGAGGAAATGACGAAAAGAGAAGATGCTGATCCCAGATCACAGATAGAGTATCTAGGAACCAGGCAGGAATGGACAACGGATCCCAGAGTCCACGCTGTTCATGTGCTACGGCAATTCGGAACTCTGGATCCATATGCTGGAACTACTTGGACACACAAAGTCCATATGATTTGATAACGTTGAAATGCAGGATAAGGTCCGTAGGCAGGAAATACCATATGGTATGCCTATGTAGGTCCATTCTACATGCTGAAACAAGTAGAGATAGGATTACCAAGCCAGCATAGAAGTAGTATAAAAGCAGCTCATGTATCTGTAGATAAAAAGTACTACCTGTGCATAGGAAAGTCCTGAGTGAGTTACCCGTGAGTGACTACTCTTGACACCAATAGAGAGATTTGCCCTGTCTTTGTGCAGTGAAACGATAAGATTTAATTTGAACATACGAGACTGTCAAGGTCAAATTTGAGAACTATCCATCCATAGGCCGCTGAGGACTTGATTACTGTTTCGCAATCCATTGAGGGTCTTAGTGTTTGTGTCCACTGAGGACCTACTTTTCATGTCCGTTGAGGGCAATAGTCTCCAATTGTTCGAATTAGTCTTACTGTAGACGAAATTCATAGTCCCACTTAGTCCACTGGACAATAAACAGAGCCCCTACAAACTCTAGAATCCCCGTAGCTGTGGTGTTTTACACTTGCAGTTACATATTGATTTTATAAGACCTTCATACGATATTGAGACTGTGATCTTGTGCGTAACCTTTGCCAAGCAGTCCACCCTTGCAATCTTTCCTGGTGTGTAGAGTTATTGATAGACTTTACACAGAGGTTTACTAGTTTTTGGGTTGATTTGGTGTTGGTGCTCCCATAGCTCTGATATTAGGTTGACTCTTGAGTGGTATACTTCGCCCATTACTGGCTGAAAAGTTGGTTAGATAGGAAAAGGAAAAGGAAAAGGAAAAGGAAAAGATCATATATGCACTAAATTATAGCTATCCCAGAGAGCAAGCTTATCTGCGGATAGGATCCAGGCATCAGGTTGGATCACCAGAGGTGCAAGGCAGGAAACTGCAGTGCAAAGACTGCCAACAGCGGTTGGGAATAAACAATGCGTATGTTTTGTGCAGAACTCATCCACAATGCGATTCTGTAAAAGAAACATCAGATAGAATAAAAGGAAGGAAGGAAATTGACTTATGAGGATTCTTCAAACTGAAAAGCCACCTTGATAAGAGCCTTGCGCTCGTCTTCGTTCTTAACAGGACGCATTACTGCATCTTGGAAGCAGCGATGGACACAGTAAAGGTCATTGTTGAACACTTCGATACCATGATTGTTGAATTCCATGAGCCTGGGAAGCATAGACATGGCTAAGAAAGAGACAATGCGTGAGAGGTGAAGGAAAAAGTAAGGAAGAAAGTTAAACAAAACTTGCGAAAAGGGGGACATACATAAAAAGGGGGTTTGGCATACGCCGCATGACTTAGAAAAAGTGCGAGTTCCCACTCACGGAACCAAGTGGAGTGGGAATTTCCATAAAAGGAAGACTTCTTGCTGTTTAATACATCAGACCCTTGATGGCTTAGATGTCAAATCAATAGCAGGAACAGATCATCTTGATAAGATGTGATAGATAAGAAAAAAGATAGATTAAAGGGTCCAGTACCCGCAAAATATGCATGAACTTCACAGAACTGCATACCAACCAGAAGGAACATTGCAGATTAAGGCGGAAAGATTGCAGATTGGCTCCAATACTGTTACATCCATGCCGGACCAATTCGGGCTGACTGGTCACAATCACTTTCATTCTATTCTTACTTACTCCACTTACCTTAATCTCCGTACTTCCCATTAAGCCTAGGCCATCGGCTTGGGAGTCAGCGGTCCAAATGCAGATCCGACTACTGAATCTGTCACAGACCTTGTACAATTCTATCCCATATAAGAGGTATGACTTAGTAGTTACATTCCTTAGAATTAAACTCGACTCTGGTTTCCCAGTGACCTGGTCTAAGGCAGTTCGACTCAGGGAGCCATTGTCCAATAACTTCGGCTACTGTCAAGACTCTGTCATTCTCTTCACTATCTCCTCTGCTCTCCTCATTGCTCTCCGACACACTCTGATCAACTCCGTTTCTTCCCTCTCTTCATCTTAGATCATTCCTCTTCAAGTATATCCTTCAGTACATATCTTATATCTTATCTTATCATTTCTCCTTTTGGTTGCATTGAGTTCCGAGTCATTCCACATGTCCTTAACAAATACACCTGAGACAGACTGGGGACAGTCCTTTCTTTTGTTAGGGGGAGATATCACGATATAAATTGGAAAAGACCTTAAAGATGTATATTTGTACAATTGACACTTATGAGTTATAAATTATGGGATTAATAGGACTAGAGTGAGCCTGCACTTCTGGTTAAAGCATGAGCCTCTACAAGAGACTTTATCTGTACAAACTGTACAAAATTAGGAAAGATGAGAGACTTCACTGAAGTTCAGAAAACTGTACAAACTTCGGAAAGCAGCCGTTTAAAAACCTTCGTTCTTTTATTTGAAGGCCTCATCTTACTCCTGGAATGCTCATAGTGAACATAGGGATTTTATTATACACTTTATTGAAACTTCAACAAAGTCTGGTTGGACTGCTCGGATATTATAAGGGCAACCCTGCTAGAGGTGGAAGAATGATCACACAGGTCTAGCAGAGGGGAATCCAAAGTATATTAGGCAGCCATAGCTAAAACATATCCAAAATGCGCACCTAGCAGAGGGGAATCCAAAGAGAAAAGACTAAGGAATCCCTCTGACCAAGCACTACTATATCTAGCTAGTCACATGTCCATGTCCATATATATCCAGTACAGTCCATGAAGGGAAAGAGAAAGAAGAGAATGTAAAGTGGGAACGATAAATGCTATAGACGTGAAAATGGGAGTATATACCTTTCGAATGTGCGCAATGATACTGTAAAGACCGTTTGTTGATAACATACGAACTGCAGGTGCAATAAAGGAAAGAAATCTAAAATGCGTAACTCGGTGAGATAAGAACATGGAAAGTCAAGGGGATGTAACAAGGCGTATCTGTGTGGGATCCATAGTCACAGGGTGCAGCTAGGTCATGTTTTATGTGCTCTCTTGAACCGTGCAAGCTGTGTGTTGATTGATGTCCGGGGGCAGATCCTATAAGCCAAACAAGTGCAGAGCTCCGAACTAGAGATCCAAAATTGACCAAGTCCACCAAAGCAGGATGTCCCCTTACACAGTCACCTCATCTTGAAAGAGTTCAAACTTGTTATTGATTTCCCTCATGCTGCATCTGCAGCGATTCTGTTGGCCTCTGTTACTCATGGTAATGCATCAGTTCACCCTGGTAGTTTGCAGTGACTTTGATTCTTGCCCTATTGTGAACTGATTTTGTTTAGAGGACACTAGGACTTCCTTTACGCAGTATACAGCTGGCACGATTTTCAGATGGGTCGAGAATGGTTTTCGAACAGATACCAAGATCAGAAACAGTAATTCAGCTTATTGGGACACAGTGTTGGAGGGGGAAGAGAATATCAGTCTCTGAGAGACTCAAGCTATATTCTACTGTGGATGAACTTTTGCTAGATCTTGACTGATCAACATATAAACTGTTTGTATTGCTACTGAAATAACATTGTGGTCTGGTCCATATACATGAAAGTGAGACTCAGAATATTTGGAAAAACATAACAGATGCACTTCATCTGTACCATGTTGGTGTTCCCAACCTTACTGCAGTTTGCAGAATGTAGGGCACGAGCAGATTTTTTTTTCCCGTGTGACCAACTTCAGCCTTCCAGTCCAACCCCCACCTGCCAAAAAAGCGAAGACAACAAAGAGAAAAGAGAAAGCCCGGGCTGAGACCCTAGTAAAGCGCACACCTACTGCTACGAAGAAAGTTCCTGCGGTAAATGTCCTCATACTGCTATCTTGCCATCCATCTGTAGCTCCTCTGCAACAGAAGTTGTATGAGAGTCCCTGTTAGAAACCAGGGACGTTTCTCGGGCTACTACCTCTTTTTCTCCTAGACTTCAATTGGTGCACCCTCAGCAGCAAGTTGCATGCCCTTCCTTGGCAGTAGTTGAGGTTTTTTTTTCGTTTGTGGGTTCTTACAACTGCTTGTCGGACTACCTCCCTATTTCTGAGCCAGCTCAACCTTGAATTCATCGCATTGCTATCAGTATCACACAGTTTGGGTTCCTCTCACAAATAAAGCCTTTACTCAGCAGTAACAGGGATTTATGTGGTGAGTTCTAACTACTCTTAACCTCTGATTAACTTATCTTACAAGCGTATAGATTCATATCAACTACATCGTCCCAACTCCTCTCCTACCCCAACTGTGGCACAAACTCTCATGCTCACAAGGCTGAATGAAGTCTTCCTAGGATGGCTTGCGCCATATATCCAAGGAAGCATTCTGAAAGCCATGATTGTCAAGGATGGTCGCATTCGTACCATTGTCACCATATCTACCCTCTCAGTACTGAGCATCTACAAACATCGAGGCTGAGTGAATTCTTCCTAGGATGGCTTGTGCTGTATATTCCAGGAAGCATTAATGCCGCAAGCCTTGATAATGCTCATTGCTCGTCGTCAAGGATGATTGCATTCACTCCATCGTCACAACTAATATACCCTTCCAGTACTGGGGATCTGCAAACATCGAGGCTGAACAGAGATTTCTAGCATGGCTCACACCATATATCCAAGGAAGTACATCTTCTAACTCCGTTCAAACCCAATCCTTGTCCGAGCGTGAGCTTGACACCAGCCCCAGGACTGCACTCCACTGTGTTGGAATTTCATGGACAACATCCCTTCCTTCTCCAAGTCTATCTCCTTTCCAACCATCGATTTCCTCATGTCACGAGCATTTCTGCCATCAGAGTGCACCTCCCCTCAGAGTTCCTGACAACCTGCCAAACTTGTTGTGTTGAATAGGGACCTATGCAGCATTTAACATGTACTGACAATGACCCTGAATGATGATCTGGACAGCTGGCTGATTGTTTCGATTGTCAGCAAGCTATGACATTGTTTGTTTAAAATGAACTACCCCAGTCTCCAGATCACCCTAGTTGAGAAGTCCAGCATATTTCAGACAGCAATGGAGCTGTTCTGTGCAGCAAGGAACTCAGCAAGAAGATTACTGGAGGTACCAGGCTGTGAGGAATCAGTGTAAGCTTTGGGGTATGAACAGTTTGATCAGCATGTGCTGTGTCATGTCATATGTAGGAAGCACACTTCCTACTTCCATTGAGCTGGATGGCTTTCAATCCTGATCCTTGTCTGAGTGTGAGCTTGAATGGGCTCAAGCATGGTTGGTGACGATACTACTGCCATGTGTTGGACACTTGAGAGAGAGAGTGAGAATTTCCCTGTCTTTTGTAAGTCAATTAGACAACAAATATGGTTACCTGCGCACTAATGTTTGAACAGGGTCAGCACAAATTCAGAAGGTTGGAAGCTATAAAGTACCACATCAAATGGAACTAATGCGTAGCACATCATCACACCATGTCCCTCCAGCAAGTCTCCATCATCTTCTGTGTTCTCCTTTTAAGAGTCAATTTCAAGAGGCGGATGATCACATTCATGCTGGAGGGAAGGACTCCAAGTCCTGAACTCTGTTGGTCAACTGCGTCATTGTCAGCCAGCCTTGTACCAGATGTTACAATGCAACCAATCTAAGAACTGCCACTCGGACATCAGTCGGTGTGGTTTTATCGTAACAGATAATCGGTGTACCTGGCACAGATCTAAATTACAAGGAGACCCTCGTTTACAGTTTATGACCACAATGCGATCCATGGGCTGGCCTCCATGATAGCCTCCACCAACACAAGTGAACCTCCTCTCTAATCAAAGGCAGCAGCCTACTCTCCACATTGCTCAAGACCCATTGGCATCTCAAATTATTATATTTAATCTCAAGCCTTTCATTGACTCCTTTGAAAACATGATAACATAGATAGACTGGTATACTATGTAGAGTTGGATGTGATCTGGTTCAAAGGCCTAGATCCACCTGAGACTTGGACTTAACAATTAGAGTTTCAAGTCGAGCTCATTTGAACTTAGTTCAGAAGCACTCTCCACTGGTCGTGTCCGCCCATCAAAGTCCCCTATGGCTTCACCAGTCCTCTTTGTCAAGAAGAAGGATGGTAAACTCCGCTTTGTACAGGATTATCACATGCTCAACTCTATCACTGTGAAGAATTGTTACCCACTTCCTTTGATTGATGAGTTGATCAACAAGCTCTCTGGAGCGCGGTACTTCACTAAGCTGGATGTCAGATGGGGCTTTAACAACATTCACATCAAAAAGGGTGATGAATGGAAAGTGGCTTTTCGTACCAACCACGGTCTGTTTGAACCCCTGGTGATGTATTTTGGTCTCACCAACTCCCCTGCCACTTTCCAGACTATGATGAATGACATCTTGCATGATTTGATTGTGGAAGGTGTTGTTTGTGTCTACCTGGATGATATCCTTATATTCACCAAGACAAAGGAGGAACATGAACGTGTTCTTTGCAGAGTTTTGGAGCGGCTTCGTGAACACAAGCTTTCTCTGCATGCAGAGAAGTGCGAGTTTATGAAGGAATGCATTGAATATCTGGGTGTCATCATCTCTCACAACTGTGTTGAGATAGATCCAGTGAAGGTGGCTGGTGTTGCTGACTGGCCTGACTGGGCTTCACCAACTTCTATCATCGGTTCATTGAGAACTTCTCTCACCATGCTCAACCATTGTTTCAGTTGACACGCTCTAGTGTGCCCTGGCAGTGGGGCAAGGATGAACAGGATGCTTTTGACACTGTGAAGCATTCAATCACTTCAACTCCTGTTTTGATCCTCCCAGATCCAGACAAGCCATACAGAGTTGAAGCTGACAGTTCTGACTTTGCCACTGGTGCTGTTCTCTCTCAGCAGTCTGACAAGGATGGGAATGTAAGGGGACAACCTGCTTTGGTGGACTTGGTCAATTTTGGATCTCTAGTTCGGAGCTGTGCACTTGTTTGGCTTATAGGATCTGCCCCCGGACATCAATCGACACACAGCTTGCACGGTTCAAGAGAGCACATAAAACATGACCTAGCTGCACCCTGTGACTATGGATCCCACACAGATACGCCTTGTTACATCCCCTTGACTTTCCATGTTCTTATCTCACCGAGTTACGCATTTTAGATTTGTTCGTATGGTATCAACAAATGGTCTTTACAGTATGATTGCGCACATTCGAAAGGTATATACTCCCATTTTCACGTCTATAGCATTTATCGTTCCCACTTTACATTCTCTTCTTTCTCTTTCCCTTCATGCACTGTACTGGATATATATGGACATGGACATGTGACTAGCTAGATATAGTAGTGCTTGGTCAGAGGGATTCCTTAGTCTTTTCTCTTTGGATTCCCCTCTGCTAGATGTGCATTTTGGATATGTTTTAGCTATGGCTGGCTAATATACTTTGGATTCCCCTCTGCTAGACCTGTGTGATCATTGTTCCACCTCTAGCAGGGTTGCCCTTATAACTTTGGCTTATGAAACTCGAACAATCTGTTGTGGCCCAAGTGCCTAACGTTCCCAAGCAAACTATTCTAAATACCAAATACCAAATCTGACAAAGTCCCCAAGTGGACTTAACCAAATACCAAATCTGTATTCTGATAAAACCAATACACACTGATGGAGTCAGGGCAAAATCCAATCACTTCGAGAGCTCCTGCTTAATCGTACAATTTGGGCAGTACTAACTGCTTGATTGCACCAACTTGGGGGGCTTTACGAGATGCAGCAGACCACCGCACAGAACGAGATGCAGCACTCAGCCCACTGAGCCCGAAATGCAGTGCACTGGACCCAGTCACAGCGCACTTCACCGGTAGTTCAATTTCTGAGAGTGCTACACCATCTCGAGAGTGCTGCACCTCACAACAAGTGTGCTGTCGTTGGGTGCCTATACAAAGTTGTATGTACAAGTCAGCTACTACGATAGTGTAGTAATGTCAATTTTTTTTCTGGCTAAGTCAAACCTATGTAATAAGGAAATGTATATTAAAGTGTAGGAATGTCAATAGTTTTTTTAGGCTAAGTCAGAACTATATAGTAGAACCAATCTAACCACGATCTATGGCTGGCTTTTTAGCAGAAAAAACCTTACTTTCTACAACTTTTGAAGACGGTTTGCAGCGGCGCTTGGTGCTCCCTTCGATGATAGTCGAAGGGTCTGGTGCATCTCTCTCCTTTCGTTTCTGCTGCTGCTGTACAGGTGCGGTAGTCTCAACTGCCATAATAGTTGTGCTTGAAGGAAAGGGTGGAAATGGTGGGGCTGACAGAAACGTGGCATCCAAGGGTCTGGATAGCTCACTGCCACTTGAGGACCCGCCAGCGTCACCAGGTAGTTGCAGAATGGGGTTTTCAGAGGTGTTCCAGTCTGCATACTCAGTGGACGTAGCTGCCTGAGGTGCCACTGCTTTGTGTTGTAGCGGCTGTGGTGGTGAGTTTTGAACGATGCTAGCAGCTTCATCCGCGTTGAGGAGAGGAGTATCGTGGTACAGGTCAGACAGCAGCGGAAGGTCAAAATTGTCTGTGCAAGGGGCCAATGAGTAATGTATAGCCTACAAAAATGAATGTAACGTACCATCGTCGTTAACATCATCGTCGACGTCCATCACCAACTCATCTTCTTTCTGCGCCTTCACGCCCTTCTTTGTCTGCTTTGTCTGCTTCTTTACTCGACCGCTTGAGCTTACCTCCTCTTGAGTCTTCTTCGGCATATGTATCTTGTGAACAGCACCAGATGATGTCGTCTTAGACTTCGCATCTTTCAGCTGCTGCTTCAGGCCATCCCTCTTTGATTTGGCCAACTTGAAGTCATCTTGTGCCGAAGCCAATTTGTTTTGCAGGTCGACAGCTGTGTTGAATTGCTGCTCCACTCTTCTAGCTTTATCTGCTCAGTTACTGTGACATTTGGCATTACGTGTATTGCGGTGGACAAGTTCATTCTGTATATTTGTAAGGGGACAACCTGCTTTGGTGGACTTGGTCAATTTTGGATCTCTAGTTCGGAGCTGTCCACTTGTTTGTCTTATAGGATCTGCCCCCGGACATCAATCAACACACAGCTTGCACGGTTCAAGAGAGCACATAAAACATGACCTAGCTGCACCCTGTGACTATGGATCCCACACAGATACGCCTTGTTACATCCCCTTGACTTTCCATGTTCTTATCTCACCGAGTTACGCATTTTAGATTTCTTTCCTTTATTGCACCTGCAGTTCGTATGGTATCACCAAACGGTCTTTACAGTATGATTGCGCACATTCGAAAGGTATATACTCCCATTTTCACATCTATAGCATTTATCGTTCCCACTTTACATTCTCTTCTTTCTCTTTCCCTTCATGCACTGTACTGGATATATATGGACATGGACATGTGACTAGCTAGATATAGTAGTGCTTGGTCAGAGGGATTCCTTAGTCTTTTCTCTTTGGATTCCCCTCTGCTAGGTGTGCATTTTGGATATGTTTTAGCTATGGCTGCCTAATATACTTTGGATTCCCCTCTGCTAGACCTGTGTGATCATTCTTCCACCTCTAGCAGGGTTGCCCTTATAGCTTTCCCTTTCCCCTTTCCCTTCTCCTTCACTGCCGTCCTCAAGTCGTCCAAATCTGAGCTATCCGTCGGGTCTGGATGAGCCGGTGTCCATGTCGAGCTTGTCGATGCTTCCATTGAGTGACTTGGACATCTAGGACACAAGGAAACGCGTCAGTTCATGCCTGTAGACTGACAAAAATTCAAATAGATAGAATTTTGTCTATTTTATCTCAAGCTAATGTTTAAACTCAAGTTTGTTTGTTTTTTTTTGTTGAATACTAGGTACAATTACATGTCTACTATGCATCTACATAGTTAAATTAAAAGGGAAGGGAACTGGAACTCACCTAAAACGACGAGGGAGGCAGAGATGGTAGAGGTACGAAGTCAAGGGACAATGTCCCTTGACTTCGTACCTCTACCATCTCTGCCTCCCTCGTCATCTGGTTGCTTTTATACTAGGTAAGTCACTTATATTCCTCTTCTATTAGACTACATAGTATCCTGTAATTAGTAAATATAATAAAATTAAGCCTGAGGAACGTCAGAAAGCGAAAAGCAAGCCAAAGAAAAAGTATACAAGAGCTGCAAGGCATGAGGACATGTTCCTCAGCCTTGCGCTCACTGTTCTTTTGTGGCCGCTCGCCGTTAACGACTCCTTGTTCCTTGTATCATTCAACAAGGGTGTTCTGCTGTAGCTGACGACTTCATCTTTCAGATATGAATCAATTTCTGGCCATATAACGCAGTTGTCAAGTGGTGTACTTGATGAAAATAGAAGATCAGGTCTGCTCCCGTTTTTACAGGAAACAAACGCGATTGAAGGCTATATTGTCAGTGACAACCCACACAAGGGACGTCAATGCAGCCAATCGCGTCATGGTTGTTATGATGTGCCATATGTTGTTTATTTGCTTTTAGGCCCAAGCGAAGGTTTGCGGCACCCACAGACATAACATGTTTCACTTGGCTTTGTGGTAAGCCATTTTTTTTTCACTTTGAATTCACTCACTGAAAGAGTTTTAGGTCATTTTTCAACAGAGAAGTTCACAAATCCACCTCCGATGTCAACACAAATGCAAACAGGTCGTTCCCTACTTAATGGCCCATTTGCTCGCCTTGTGCTCCATTCGTGGAAGAACGGACATGATGTCCTGCCTGTCAGATGATATTTCTTTCATTGAAAGTCAGTCGGTGGGTTCAATACGCGAATTCCGAAACCATGTAGGTCTTCTTCTGTTGCATACTTCATGGAGTCATGTACTAATGTCATTTTACCTCTTTAGATCTACACGGATGCCTACCAACGCACCAATCCCAGTGAATTTCTCAACAATGACTGGATAAACATTGGCAAATTGCACAAGTTCTTGGAAAGGCATGCTTCTCACACCCCCCTCAAACAGGAGCCAGCATCGATTCCGATCAAACAGGAGCCTGTAGAAGCGATAAATGTTGATTCCAAGTTACCGCTCCATGGACTACAGTAAGTAATCGATGTACACTTTTTTTGAGTGGGTCTGACTCGTTTTGTAGCATGAATATTATCATGGATGGCAACCGTGAAGTTGTCGAGATCCTGGATTCAGATGAGGAACAAGGCCAGCCAATCATTGTAATAGGCTCTAGTCCCGATCCATGCAGTCTTGTAGACAATCCGGAGAATCAGTGTTTGCCTAGCATTGACTCTTTTGACCATGAAGAAGAAACAGGTTAGTATTCGATCTTTGACGGAATGTTATCTGCTGACATCTTTTCCAGTTGATTGGGAACCTTCGGAGACGGTTTGGCCTCGTGAAATCAAGTCAGAGGTCCACCCTTTGGTCTCGAGTGCCTGGCCCCTTCGCATAACCAGAGAGGTTAGCATACAGCGTCTAGAACGGCTTTCGGAGATACCTTTACTGTGGCCTGTACCGGAAACCCCTGCTGCATTCATCTTGGACGTTCCAGACCCAAAATACCTCCTCTACAAGAAGGAACACTCACACTGGCATACACCCGACTTTCTCATCAAACACTATGTGAGTTGAGGCTGTATGAAGCGCAAATGGAAGCTCACTGTTTACAAACTAGGATAACGACTCATGGAAGAGTCAAAGTGGCCGAGACAAAACCGTTGCTGTTACTTTTGAACCAGGTACAGAAAGCATTGTATGCTTCCATGCCAGGCTTGACTGTAAAGGAGCATGGCGGTGCACCTACCTCTCAGAGGACCTGATCGATGTTGGTAGACGTGATGTCCAGCCTGTCCATGAAGAACAAATTGCTGGATTACAGGCTGTGATGCGTCAAGCTGACGGCTCTATGCCCAAAAGTAGAGCAGCGATGTAAGTCTTCACCATCTGTCTAGCAGACGCTGTCTGATCTGTAGCCTCAGTCACGCATTCATTCTGTCCAAACCGTGTCCTGCAATGGACCCAACAGGTGGGGAACAGTGCAAGGGCAGACCGAAGGTTAAATCTTATACTGTAAGTATATTTACCCCCCTCTCCCCACTTACACTTCATTCATGTCCTTGGCAGGATGGTTTCGGTGTGGAGCGTCATTTTGTCGGTTGCACTGGTTGGCAGTCTGACTTCAATAATGGACAACATCGTAGAGCACCCATACCACCCAGAATAGATGTTGCTCTACTTGATAAATGTTTCAAGCATACACAGCTTACTGAAGGACATGACAAAGACACCCCACTGTGTGGAACAATCAACTCTGCGCATGTGGGTAAAAAGCAAGCAGCATGTCATAAGTGTTACTGGCTCTCTTGACGTTCCTTGATAACTGGTCTGTACAGGGGCTTATGCTCTCTTCCATGCTGACAAGAAAACGGAGCCCAAAAAGCGTTACATCCATTTGCATGACGACAGGGATGGAACCAACATGATCCTTACCTGTTTCAAAGGGTTGTTAGAGCTTCTTCATGAATTTAACTACGTCGAGTGCGACACGACCTTCAAACAACTTCACGAAGCTATTTTTCACAAGGATACAAACAAGGAAGTCACCCTAGAGCTCAATGAATGGGAATTAGTCATTTTCTACAAGCCTGTTCAGCTAGGTCAGTTTTTCATTGCTCCAATGACAGAGGCTTTGGAACTGAAATGTTTGCAGCCCTTACGATAATGCACATATATACAAACCACTCTGACAAAGCTTCTTATGAGAAGCTCTTTGACGCAGTCCAGAAAGTAACTCTCGAACTTACCAGTCGTCCTATGGCATTCAAGCGTTTACGACCTGAGGGCAACCTGCTCACCATGGTGGTAGATATGGAGATCACTCAAGTGCAGGGTGCAGCAGCTTTGCTCACAAAGACCCAGGTCACTTCTCATAGTAAATTAGATGGAAAGAGGCTGGATCTATTCCCTCCATACTTCATCAAACTCTGTCATATCCATGCAAAAAGGTATGTGACTGTAATTGTCATCACTTCTCTCTACTAAGCCCTCTTGCCCCACAGATGCACTTGACTTTGAGAGCCAGCTTTTACACAAGGACTATCATCACCTTGTGATGTACATGGATCACATCAAATCACTTGACGATCTCGAGACCTTCAATGCATGGCTTCTATCATTAAAGAACGATGCCCTGACCGGTCAGTAATTCCAACCCACCAGATACGTTTTAGTGGCTGATGGACCACCTAGCTTGGTGGAAACAGAAAGGATCAATTGTGTAGATACTATTATGCACCATTGGTGGTCTCTCCCCTACGGGACCCGATTGGGATGCTACACCTCGTAATACCAATGCTGGTGAGGGAGAACATGCTTGGACAAATGCCCGGACAGGTGAACGGCTCAGAATTGTCCCAGCGATTGATACGTGAGTTTTCGGTTTATACCCTTTGATCAATTATTCATACATACATTCAGTGCTCGGGAAGTAGATGTGACAGCACTTGAAGAAGTTACAGCAGCCAAAAAACGCGGGTTACCCTTCAATATTATAAGGGCAACCCTGCTAGAGGTGGAAGAATGATCACACAGGTCTAGCAGAGGGGAATCCAAAGTATATTAGGCAGCCATAGCTAAAACATATCCAAAATGCGCACCTAGCAGAGGGGAATCCAAAGAGAAAAGACTAAGGAATCCCTCTGACCAAGCACTACTATATCTAGCTAGTCACATGTCCATGTCCATATATATCCAGTACAGTCCATGAAGGGAAAGAGAAAGAAGAGAATGTAAAGTGGGAACGATAAATGCTATAGACGTGAAAATGGGAGTATATACCTTTCGAATGTGCGCAATCATACTGTAAAGACCATTTGTTGATACCATACGAACAAATCTAAAATGCGTAACTCGGTGAGATAAGAACATCGAAGGTCAAGGGGATGTAACAAGGCGTATCTGTGTGGGATCCATAGTCACAGGGTGCAGCTAGGTCATGTTTTATGTGCTCTCTTGAACCGTGCAAGCTGTGTGTTGATTGATGTCCGGGGGCAGATCCTATAAGACAAACAAGTGGACAGCTCCGAACTAGAGATCCAAAATTGACCAAGTCCACCAAAGCAGGTTGTCCCCTTACAGAGGTTATGACTGGGAGTTGTTCAAGGACGAGTTGCTTCAGGAATTTCCTGAAGCACAGGATAGGAAGATTGGTTCAAGAGAACGTCTTCTTGCTGTCTGTGAGCGCGCAAAGTACATTCTGTTCAGTCATACGTCGAAATTAGCGGCGTTTAATAGAGAATTCAACCTGGAATCAAAGAAGTTGAAGAATACTATGCCCCCGCTGATTACGAATATTGACTTGGTCTCTTATTATTTGAATACGTTGGAACCAAGATTTGCGGATGAGATTAGAAAGCATTTAGTAGCGAGAGCTATGTCAGAAATGCGAAGGGACACTGACATTCGAGAAAAGCTCAAGAAGCGTCAGGACCCTTGGACAATCGATGAAGTCCAGGAAGCTGCCATCACTATGTCAGCTACCATGGTTCAAAGTGTTTATGCATCAGGACTTGGAGTTTCAGGGAGAGATACTTATTCAGGTGTCTCCCCGGAAGGATTAAATAGACTTCATGGTGTAAATCAGACTGCGGATCAGTATCTTCGCCCTCCAATTCCGGAGACTCAGGAAAGGAAAATAAAGGATGAATGGGAGCACAAAGTATCAGTGTCGATGGACACATACAATGTGAAACTTCGCGAACTTGGACATCAAGTTTCCGAGCAGAGTAAAGCAACCGAAAATACAAATCGGTTACTTCTCGAAGTCATGAAGTTGGTGAAAGTTGGTGCAAATAACGGTAACCAAAATAATGGGAACCAGTATCAACGATCTTACGATAGGCCGGATAGGCAGCGCAACACTAACGAGACTTTGGCGAAGTCAAATTGGCTTGATGATCTTCAGTGCTGGTTTTGTACTAAAGAAGGACATACTGCGAGGGACTGTCCAGAGCAAGTGAAGATGCTTGAAGATGGAATTCTGAAAAGGAATGCTGAAGGAAGAATTGAGTTGAAGGATGGTAGCTGACTTCCCTTCGTGAGGTTCGGTGAACCAGGTCCTACGCGTGCGGAAAGGGTGTTAGCCATTGCCAAGGAAAAGGGATGGATGGCAACGAATTCTGTAGCAGCTCAGAGTATGTTGTACAAAGTAGAAGAGGAGCCGCCGGTGGTAAACAATTTCCACTTAGCGTTGGAACAAACGCTTAAGGAAATTGGGGAAGATGAATCCCATGCTTTAGCGGTTCTTATGAAGAAGTTGGGAGGGTCAAAAAACTAGGAGATCCGATGAAAGGGCAAAATAAAGAGGGCAGAAACTCTAGAGCCCCGGATACCCAAAAGACCCTGGAGGAGCCTAAAAGGAAATTAAGACCGGAAGTTGTAATTTCGGCACCTAAAAAATTTTGATAGATCGAAGTACTATAAAATTCCTCAGATGAGAACTGAGGAGGAAATAATTACGGAAGATACGGCAACTTCGCCGAAGTCTTCAGTACAGACAAGGATAGAGGAAATTTCGGAAGAAGAAATTCCTCAGGATAGACCATTTGATCGCTTAGAACCGGTTGAACGAATTTACCAGCCAATAGATTATGCTCTACCTAGGAAAGATGAACCTCGCGAGGTTAAGTCTTCAAAGGAAAGGGTAGTTTCTAAACGATCGGAAGAAATAAGGAAGGCTGTAAAGCCAAAGGAATCTTTGTCTGATGACGACTGGAAATCCATAAAACAGAAGGCAGTAGATGATATTGCTGAAAGGATTTTGCGACAGGAAGTTGAAATTTCGGCAGAACATGCTATTAAAGCATCACCGGAATTACAGAAGACATTGATGAGGAAAATAAGGAACCGTAGGCTTCTAAGAAGAAATGCGAAAGCTTTCTTCAATGAGGCTAAGTCAACGGAAAATGTCATACGAGACATTTTACCAGACTTCGGCGAGGATACCGAATTTATTGATATCGAGGACGTTGAAGTCGCACAGACTTTCGAAGTTCTAGAGGAACCTCAAGGCCATCTAAAAGAAGGCTCAGTGGTGCATAAGGACAGTGTTGATCAAGATATCAGTGACCTTCCTCCAGGAGAAGGAAAGAAAGTGGTGATAGTCGCGCATGTGATGGACACCCTCAGGTGTATTTTTCCGGAGATCAACGGTTCAAAGGAAGAAGTAGAAGCCGTCACAAACGGAGGATCGCAGATAGTCGCAATCGACACAGTTGTGGCTGTTGGACTTGGTCTAACATGGGACCCAGAGTCTAATATATTGATGCAGTCGGCAAACGGCCAGCTTCAAAGAACTAAAGGGTTAGCGAGAAATGTACCTTCCAAGTTCAGCGAAATAACCGTTTATCTTCAACTTCATGTAGTTGATAATGCACCGTATCAAGTTTTATTGGGACGTCCATTCGATGTTTTGACTAACTCAAGTGTAGAGAACTTCGAGGATGGGGATCAGCATATCATTGCCACTTGTCCTAATACAGGTGTGAAATGTACTATTCCTACTTATCCTAGAGGCGGTGGGAAACGAATCCGTCCGAAAGTCAGGAATCCGGTGTTAAGATCGGAAGATGCTGAGTCCGCGAAGTCAAGGAAGGAATATAAAAACGAGGAAAAATCGGATACATTAAATTTTCAGTAAACCTTGAGGAATTGTTGGAAGATCAAGGAGAGGTTGCTGTTAGTTTGATATTTACCGAGGATAAAAACATAGAAATACAAGGATATAAATTGCCAGATGGTCAACACTTTGAAGTGGAAGAACTGGCAGAAGCTTTCGTGTTGGCTAATAAAGCTAATTTCGAAGACAGAAAAGTCGCTCAGAAAATAGAGTGTTTTCAGAGTGCACAGGAAGAGAATGGATACGCCGTTTATAGTGTTTGGCGGGATAATATAGACTTAGAACGTGGAATTTCGAATTCTCACGGATCTGGCAACTTTGCCGAAGTTGAAGTTGATGAGAAGAACATAGTAAAAATGTATTCTCAACAAGTCTCAGGACACGCTTCAGTCTATGGGAAATACAAACCGGTGCATTTGAAGGTTAGACCTCAACTTGCATCCATGCTGGAAGAATTCCGAGTTCAAAGGAATATTACAGGCGATCCGCTTGCGGAACTTCCCGAATTGTCGAAACATCCACCTGAGTTTATTCCAGGGGAAAGATACACTTTGGAAAGGAAAGAAGGAATTGACAAAAATCATTCCGAAGAATTCTTGTGGCCAGAGGAAAGGAAATTGTTGCATCACTTCATGAATGTTCAGGAAAAGGGCTTCGCGTGGACGGCAGAAGAAGGAGGAAATTTTAGAACCGACTTCTTCCCTCCTGTGAAATTCCCTGTCTTACCTCATACCCCTTGGGTAGAAAGGAATATTCCTATACCACCAGGTATTTATGAGGAAGTGTGTAACATTTTAAAGGATAAAATTGCGGCTGGAGTTTATGAACCGACAACTTCGTCCTATCGTTCTAGATGGTTTATGGTGTTAAAGAAAGATGGAAAAAGTCTCCGCTTAGTTCATAGTTTAGAAGCTTTGAACCGAGTTACGATTCAGCACTCAGGAATTCCGCCTGGAACTGCAGAAATTGCTTCTAGCTTTTCAGGAAGGGCATGTTTAGGCATGTTGGATATTTGGGTGGGATATGATGAAAGGCTTATAGATGAGAAGTCTAGGGACTATACTACGTTCCAGACTCCGTTTGGTCCATATCGGTTGGTTAAATTGCCAATGGGTTGGACTAACTCTGTTCCCATCTTTCATGAAGATGTTTCATATATCTTTAGGGATGAAATTCCTCATGTAACCAGACCATATATTGATGATGTCCCTATTAGAGGACCACCAACTAGATATGAGACAGAAGATGGTTCTTATGAAACTATACCAGAAAACAAAGGAATTAGAAAATTTGTATGGGAACACTTTCAAAATGTTAACCGCATAGTACAGCGCATGAAGTATGTTGGAGGGACCTTTTCAGGACCAAAAGCATTCTTGTGTGTGTCTGAAGGATTAGTTGTGGGACATAGAGTTTCCTATGAAGGAGAAAAACCTGTAGAGAAGTTGGCAAATGTGATCTTGTCTTGGGATCCAGCTAACTTCGAAAATAAAATGCATATTAAGTCTTTCTTAGGCACTGCTGGACAGATGCGGATGTTTATTAAAGACTATGCAAGGATCACTAGGCCTCTGACAAGGCTGACAGCGGCAAATGTGCCATTTGTCATTGGTGAAGAACAGATTGTTGCAGTTCGCAAAATACAAGATGCTATTAAGAATGCTCCTGCTCTTAGACCAATTGACTATCTGAACCCAAGTGGAATCACTCTAGCAGTGGATACTTCATGGCATGCTGTGGGATTTTATTTGTATCAAGTAGATGAGGAAAATCCTAAGAGGAAGTTCTTTAATTATTTTGGCTCAATTACTCTCAATGAGAGGGAAGCTAGGTTTTCCCAACCAAAGAGAGAACTGTATGGTTTGATGATGGCGCTTAGAGCTACCAAATATCAGACCTTTGGTTGCAGGAATTTAACGGTTGAAACGGATGCTAGTTATATTAAGGGAATGTTGGACAATCCCAGCAGTGGCCCAAATGCTAGTATTAACCGTTGGATAGAGGAAATAAGACTTTGGAAATTTACCTTAGTTCATATTAAAGGTCTAGTTCATGGACCTGATGGATTGTCAAGACCACCTCCTGGTGGTGGATCTACTGAGCGCCCAGAAGGTTGGGAAGAATTCTTAGTAGAAGATGACGGAAAACCGGTAAAATTTCGGATGGGAGAAGGAGAGACTGAGTCTCCCTTTGATTTCGAGATTTTCAAAGATAATATTGATCCTAGATCAGGATATTTGCAGGAAGTTATTAATACTTCAGAATTAGCGAAGTGTGTAGAGGACTTTGAAGATGATCTTCAAGAAGTTCGCGATGAAGACAGATTATGGAAATATTATTTCGAGTCTGCGCATTTCAAGAAAGGAAAAATAGCGAATAGCTTTTCACTTAAAGAAGTGTTAGTTATCCCACCGGAAATTGATGTGGATTGGTCGAAAAACCACCCATATGATGAACTTCACCGAAGTTCAGAAGGATTGAAACAGGATAAGGAAATACCAAGGATTATTGATTGGTTGAGAGATTCAGACTCAGAGATAACTTCGTCAATGAGTAGCTCAGAAAGGACCAACTTCGTGAGGAGAGCGATGAAGTTCTTCTTAGATGATGAAGGAAGATTGTATTGTAAATCTTTGGATGATTCTGGTAATCATAGGTTATTTGTACCTAAGGAAAAGAGGATGTGGATGTTAATGGCAGCTCATGACAACCTTGGACATAAAGGAATGTTTGCTACTAAGGCCTTAATTGAAAAACGGTTTTGGTGGCCACATTTCGAAGAAGATGTCGATTGGTTTGTTAAGTCTTGCAAACCTTGTCAGGATCGTCGGTTGGATCTTTTAAGAATTCCGCCTGTCCTTACGCACACACCCTCTCTATTCCAAAAAATTCATATCGATGTCATAAAAATGACATCAGCTAGCAGAGGTTGCAAAAACGTCGTACACGGGCGTTGCGCTTTGTCAAATTGGTCTGAAGCAAGGGCCATTGCTAACGAAAATACGAGACAACTTGCAGAATGGTTCTTCGATGATATTTTGTGCAGATGGGGAATGCCTGAAGAAATTGTTACAGATAACGCTCCTCAGATGATTGCCTTAGCGAATTGGTTGAGGGATAAATACAGAATTTGAGGAATTAGAATTTCGCCGTATAACTCTCAAGCCAACGGAAAAATCGAAAGAGCGCATTTTGATTTGTGGCAAGCCTTAGCGAAGGCTACCAGCGGAAATCTTCATCATTGGTTTTACTTCTTGAAGCACATTTTATGGGCAGATAGAATTACCACTAGGAAAACCATAGGTTGTTCGCCATACTTCTTTGTATTGGGAGCGGAACCTATACTTCCACTTGACCTCGTTGAAGCGACTTGGTTAGTGAAAACACCGGAAAGGATTTGGACCAGGGAAGAACTTATTGGGTATCGAGCGCAAGCACTCGCGAAGCATCGTACTCATGTTCAGGAAATGGTCGAGAGGATAACAGAAAATAAAAGGAAAAACCTGAGGAAATTCGAACGAGATTATATGCATACCATTAAGCCATATGATTTTAAGCCAGGAACATTGGTACAAGTTCGGAATACTCAGATAGAGAAAAACTTAGACAGGAAAATGTTCCCAAGGTATTTTGGTCCATGTATTGTGATTAGAAGAACTAAGGGAGGATCGTATATTTTGGCTGAGATGGATGGTACGCTAATGCGTGGAAAGTTTGGCGCTTTCAGAGTCCTGCCACATGTTGCGCGTTACCAACCTATTGAATTGCCAAAGGATATTGAGAAACTTATTCAAATGTCAAAGGACAAGTTGGATGAACTTGTTGATGATGATGAAGAAGTGGACTATGGTCCAGATAAGGATTATATCTTTGAGAAAGTCCCAAACTTATGGAAAAACGAAGACTTAAATGACTTCGCCGAAGTGGAGGAAACTTAGAAAACATGGATGGGATCAACAAACGGATCATATCTGGATAGTGCACCAGCACAATCTAAGCTAGTACAAAAATGTCCAACTATTTTATGGGTTTTTTGTATTTAGAAAAGGAATTAAAAGGAAAAGACTAAGGATTTAAGCGGAAACATAACTGGAGGGACCAGCCTGAGGTTGCCTGACTGCTACTTTGCCTTTGAGGGGCTCTTCACTGGCATCAATATCCATGGTATTGTCAATACCTAACTTCGCGAGGCGTTGGCGATTGATGTCGTCAAGCTGAGCAAGGCTAGCCTTGTACTGGCTATGAGCATGCAAGATAGTGTGCTGGAGAGTGACGATTTCGGTCTTGAGGAAGTTAGCTACAGAAAGGAGTTGTTCTGGATTATAGGTGGACAAGTTGGCGAAAGGCAGCAGCCCAGCAATGTGGATAACTCGAGCGTGTCCTTCTTCGCGAAGTCGGAGTTCTTCTAGGAAAGGAATTAAGATGACCGAATTTTGACATGGAAAATGGTCTTACCAGAAGTCTCTTCAGTGGTGTCAACTACTGGAGTGGTCATTCGGACCCTCTTGTGAACATTGGAAGGTGGAACTGAAATGCCTTTGGGTGCGGACTGAGACAGGACGGTTATTTTACTAACTTCGCGAGGTAGAAAAAGAATTTACCTTCTTGAACTTGGGAAGAGATAACTGTTGAATGGTCTTGGTCTTGGAACCTTCTTTGGCAGGAGGTTTACCTTCCTTGTTCTTTGGAGCTGCATGCATGGAACTACTGAGACCTTCAGACTATCAATGGTCAGGATAGGATTTGGTAAGTTTCGACAAGAAACTTACTTTAGCTCGCGATATCGCGGATATAATCTACTAGTACCTAAATAAACGCATTTTTAACATTTTTATATATAATATAATCAAAATGGGAACATAATATGAGGATTAGAGCAAGCCCAAGCTGCTAGTCAAAGCACGGGTCTATTTGCGGGTTATCCGAAGTACAGAAAGTACGAAACACCCTATAGATGAGAGTCTTCGACGTTCCGAAACCTGTAGGAACTGATGAAGCAGCCTTTAAAAACCTTCGTTTATTTGGATAGGCCTCGTCTCACTCGCAATTACCTGTAGCAAACATGGGGACACTTGATTTTACTATCAATTTATTGATTTCTTCGATATTGGTTGAAAAGACGGAAACAACTCTTAGAAGTATATCTGGAAGTAACAATCGGACGGATGTAACTATCTAAAGTCCACTTCGGACTTAAGGAACAGAAACAATGCCGGTGGCTGTAACTTACAGCTGGAAACAAGAAAAGGGGCAGATGTCGACGATGTCCGGTCAGAAAGGACATTCTACCAGGAAAGAACCATAGGAACGATCCCTGGAATGTAGATCGAACAGTTTTGGACTATTCCAGATCGGATAGAACAAGAGAGAACAAGGGAGCACATGGGGACTCGCCTTGGAAACAAAAAGGGGTCAGGATGTATCCACATGCAAATGTCAAAGATATCCGACTCGGAACAGGAATAAAGAAAATATGAGGAAAAGGAATAAGGAATACTATATTCTGGACAGTTTTATATCTAATTGACATGTACTATACCTGATTAAGGGTACTTTGGTATCTCTGAAAGGGATTTCTCTATATTTTCGACTTTTTACCATATCTTCGACGTTTGATTATTATTTATTCGAAAAGGCGTATATAAGGGAGGATGGTAGCAGCAGTATTTTCCCCAGTAACCTACGACAGAAGCCTAAGTGCTTTCACTAGGGGACTCTGGCTCATACTTTGCCCCACTTCTTCGAAGTTGGTGTTTGTATTTGGAAAAGATTGGATTTGAACTTTGAATTTGATTTGAATTTGTTGCCACTTTGGTACTTGGAAACCTTGAACTTGTAGAGTCGCTTTGACTCGAATTTGAATTGAATTTGATAGTTCTATTTGAACTTAGAAAGAATTGAACACCTCCTCGAAGTAGTGAACTTCGTAGAAAGCCTTTGTCATTTGACTTGTGAACACAGAATTTGAATTTGTTTTGAACCATATAAAGCCCCACCCTTGAAGTCTTATCTTAGAGTTCTCAGTGAACCTTGCTGAGAGCGTCCATTGATACCGACCTCCACAAATCAACTACGCTAATTGCTAGTGTTGGGTTTGGTTTTGCGCACTTCGTGCTTGGAGTGTGTTTTGCTGCACCTAGTAGTAGTTCTTAGTGCCGTTAGCGAGGTCGGAGCATTGATAATAATCTCCAAGTCAGCATCAGAGTCGATGAATTCGTTAGATTTCTAAGACAAGGATGGTGAGCGGCTCAGAGTATAGTAAATCAAAGGAACATACAGGACCAGGATGTTTGACCGTCTTCGTCGCTTTCTTACGCAATTTTTCGTTGATGGAAGCTTGCACCTCATTAAGAAATTGTAAATGGGACGCATACGAATGAACGGGAGTAACACCAGGAACGGCTTGGAGCTTCTCAAGAAGAGCGAAGCACTTCTTGAAGAATTCCAATGCCTCTGGGTCCTTCGCGAAGTGATAATGAGACAAGGTGGGGGTCTTTATAAAGTCAGTATACAAAAACCATGATTTGGGGAAAAACATACCAATCGGGAGGCAATTGTACGAGCGCCGGCGTCCGCGAGGATATGGTTGTTGCTGGCAAGAAGATCTTCCATCTGCTTGAGAAAACCGGATTGGTCGGCGAGAAATTCATCGCGTCCGGACCAGTTGGGAACTTTGGGATCAGGCATTTAAAGAAGTACTGAAAGAAAGGATAAAGGAAAGGATGCTGAGGACCTCAAAATTTTTGAGGGACCCTTATATACCGTTTGAACGTCAACAGGGGGTTGACATTTCTTTTTGTTGAGGGGAGAGGACTCCGAGTTTTCGGAAAATTTTTGAATTTTGGATTCCAAAAGGTGAATTCCGTGAACCTCGCAAAGTCACCTCAACAACATAAGAATGAAACAGATAGGAGCTAGGGTGTAGGGAATAGGAATGGAATTTTGGTTGCTTAACGCGATTTCAAATGACAGACAGTTTCTACACTCTAACACAGGATAGGGAGGCGATGGTAGGCAGGGTCTACAATTCTAGGGCGAGCCGATAACTGGTTATATGCCATAGAAACCCATCTGTCATCCTCTAAGGAAATAGATGAGTAAATTCAAGACTCACATCTTCGGGAGTATAATTGGTACTTCCTGGAAAAGTGTACCTAGCAGTATTTGGTTCGAAAGAATAAAAGCCATAATACCCATGCTCAGGTAGATAAAGGACGGAATCCGGGACATGAGAAAGGAAGAAGTTAACTTTGTATGCCCAAGCTTCAACGGCTCCGGGTATTGAAGCCACTTCAAGTTTCAAAAACCCGACTCGGGCCATGGCATTTCCCAACCGATTGAACACTTTGCGCGAAGTTGGAGGGAAGCGATGAGCATTGAGAGGACCAGGATAGAGGCATCTTTGAAGAGGATCAAATCGATGAAGGAACTGGAGATAGGGTCCATTGTGGCGGATTGCCACTAGGAACTGGAGTTGGATGGCCAACTCTGCCTCCTGTTCTGTTGAAAGCGGAGCACGTTGTACAACTCTATAATCATCTCTAAAATAGGGAGGACTCCCAAATGGAGGAATAAAGTTGGCAGGATATACGTCTTTGCGAAGTTAGTGGGAATTCAAATAAAGATTTTCAGAACTCATGTTTTGCTAGCATAGCGTACAGAGTCTCAATAGCTAGACTCATAGAGGAAACGGGAAATAGGAAAAGAAAGGAACTTAGGGAACCCTCTCCGGAGACTTCGCGAAGTTCCAGTTCAGGGGTGTGTGTATGACAATTCTTAAGTTGGTTACTACGGAATTTTCTTAAGTCACTCAAGACAGGAAAGGAAAATGCATATTATGTATTTTGGGAGCTGCATAAGCAGCAGGGCAGAGTTACAAAAAGCTTTTAGAGTGGTTACACCACTATACTACGGTCACGACTACATAAAACATGTAATAAAAGTCCGAACGCCCATGTAGAGCCAAGAAGCGCTGGTCTCCAAAGACCTCGGCGAAGTCTGACTTAGAGCCACTCTTTGCAGGATTGGGTTAGTAGAACGAAAAGAAAAGGAATGGGAGGGAGACTTACATTTGAGGATTCCAGCAAGAGGATGAGAAGGGGAGAGTGGGTCGACAGACATCGTACTGTCAACCTCCGCATCTTCGTCCTCTTGGGCATCTTCATTGACTGGGTCCTCCTCCAGAACTGTGGCGAAAACAGACTCCAAAGCACCGGGAGGAAGTGACGTAAGACGCTCGGGCAGAGGAGGAAGCTAGGGTACAATTAATAAAATAGGAAAGGAATAAATAAACTTAGAGCTTACCTCAGATCGACGAATCGGATAACCGCTGAGGTCGACAGAAAACGCCTCTTGAGTCTTGCAATTGCGAAAGATGGTCTGGGAGCCTTGAACCGAAACCTCGCGAAAGTCTTCGGCGAAGTTGAATTCAAGGGGCCATTCGAAGAGAGAGCCAAGGCCGCGAATCGATTCTTGAGAGAGTTGCAGACCATCGGCGTGAAGCTGGAGATACTCCAGCACGATCTTTGGGTTGGCGGCGATCTTGCGGACCTCGGCTTCCTTGTCGACGATGTTCTTGCGAACCAGAGACATGGTGTCAAGGAGAGACTGAGTGGTTGCGGAAAGGCAATCGTGGGTCTCTAGGAGCTGGACAAGCTTGGCCATTCGTTCGCGAAAGTCTGAAATAAGGTTTAGTTTTGAAAAGGAAAGGAATAATAAATTACTTACGTGCAGGAGTGGGTCCACCCCATTCGCGGACACGGTCCATCTGCGCGAAGGCTTGCTCTTGAGGCAAAATCCAGTTGCAGAGGTGGCGATGGGTCTTGCACTGCTCGCACTTCTCGGATTTACCTAGATAGTTGCATTCCGTGTTTGAGAGGACGCAAGTCAGACAAGGCATGTGGTGCTCCTAAGGAAATTGGTGAGCAAAAGGAACAATTTAAATGGGATAGTGGACTTACTGCAGACATGGTGCGCCCACTTTCCAAGACCTCACGAACTGAATAAGCCTCGCCAAGTTCGACGTCGAATCGATAGGGGATTTCTAACGAAAGGTTAGTACTCTATAGAAAAGGAGAAGCTAAGCTCGAACTTACCAACAGCAGCTCTTGCTAAAGGGTGTTTGACGGCTTGCGATTCCTGGAAATATGATAAGACAAAAGAATATAAGGATAACGAAAAACTTACCATGTCAGTCCGGTGACCTCGTACAGGCTTTTTGACAGGAGGAGGGCTTGCAGAGACAGCACGACCTTTACCTTTGTCGGCAGCAGGTGTCTTAGCCGGAACCACACTGACTTTCGAAGGACCGGACTATAATAAATGGAAAGTTAATAAGGAAAGGAAAAGAAACGGATAGAGCACGTACCACGGCACTTCTAGTCGTTGGAAGACCTTCCACTGTTGGAATCGGGGTTGCAGAGACCTTTTCGCTGACTTCGCGAGGAGTCTGTAACTAAGATTAATGAAGGCTTTCCTTTAGAAGAAAGGAATATTTACTTTGGCAATGACAGGTTTAGGAATGGGCCGGGGCTTTGGCCGACTTGGGACCACGACTTCAAGCTTGCGTTTGTTGACGGAACCTTTTGGACGACCTCGCTTCAAGCGAGCCAAAGGCTAGAATAGGATTAGAAGTGATTGAGAGGGACAGAGGAATAAGGACTTACAACTGGCGGAGACGAACGAAGTTGATCGACTTTGGACTCTCCAGAAAGCCCGGTCAATGAGCTTTTGGCGCTCTTTGTCAGTCTGAACTGGTCTGGTCAGAGTGTCTTGAAAACACCGGTGGACACGGTAGAGCACATTGTTGAACGCGCTTAGGTCTTCGTTGATGAATTCGCTAAGGCCGGGACAAGTAGACATCGAGAAGGAAAATGCTTGAGAGGATGAAGGGAAAAAGGAAGAATGGTTAAGTCGCAAAAGGGGGACACACCTTTAAAAAAAGGGGGTTCGGGAACACCCGAATTAACTTAGAAAATATTCGACTTACCTCTCGCGGAAGTAGCGGGGTGGGAATTTACAAATTTGGAAATGATTTTGCTATTCATAGAACTGGGACCCTTGATGGCCCAGATCATTTGAATTGCAAAAAGATCTTAGTGATAAGATCGACCAGAAAAGGATAGATAGGTATGCAGGGCCTAAAATCCGCGGAAAACATAGGCCGATATCGTTGAAAAAGTCCATTCCAACAGGAAAACATTGCAAAATGAGGGGATTTCATTGCGGATTGACTCCAGAAAACCAACAATGGACTGGGGACAGTCCTTTCTTTTTGTTGGGGGGAGATATCGCGCTGAAAATCAGATTTGACCCTAAAATGCATATTTTAATCGTTTTAATAACATTTGAGTTATAAAATAAGGGAATGTAGGACTAGGGTGAGCCCGAATTACTAGTCAAAGCACAAGCCTCTACGTGAGACTTTAGCAGTACGAAAAGTACGGAATTAGAAAGATGAGAGACTTCGCGAGGTTTCGAAAACGGTAGAAACCTCAAGAAGCAGCCTCTTAAAAACCTTCGTATTTTGGATAGAAGGCCTCGTCTTACTTGCGGAATGCTTGGGGCGAACATAGGGAATTCATTGAACACTTTACTTTGACTTCACGAAGTATTGTTGTACAACTCGGACTTAAAGGAATTAACGAAGAATATATCGGACAAAGGACCTACATGCGGATCTAGGATAGAAATATCCGGCTCCCATGAAGTCATAGGAAAAAGGAAAGGATTACAATGTTCCAAAAACAAAGGAAATCTAGACCTCGCGAGGTTGACATGACAGTTGTTACCAAAGACAGGAACCCAGGAAATATGTCATGAGCGGCAACTGGTTCCTTTCCTTATTTAGAGGACAACAGGACGAGGGTGACATAGGAGATATGTTTCCAAGGATATGTGGGCAACTCGGAGACCTCGGGAAGTCTAGGCTCTGTCATCGTAACATGGATACAGACAGGGGATTCTTGGCTTATTATTTTATTCATGGTTTCTGGCACAATCTCTTGTATTATGCCTGATTAGGCGAGTTTCTGTTCGACTGAAAGGGATTTTATTATTATTCTCAAGTTTACTACATATCTCAGATTTTATTATTTTTATTTAGAAAAGTGTATATAAGGAGGGAGGGTAGCAGGAAATTTCCCCCAGCAGCCTACAAGCGGAGACGCAGTTCACCTACTAGTGTAGCTCAAGGATTTTACCTTTGCCCCTCACTTCGTTGAAGTTTGGTGTTTTGTGTTTGGATTGATTTGGACCTATTGCAATTTGGATTTGATTGGATTGTTATTGGAATTGAACTTGGATTTTGAAGTCAATTTGGACTTATATTGAATTGGAATTGCATTTGGACTTGATTGGAAATTTGAACTTGAACTTGAACTTTGCAAAGTCTTGAGAAAAGCTTTGTTGAATCCTTGTTGTTGAAATATTGAATTAGTGTTTTGTCTTGTCATTTGATAAGAAGGAATAGAAACTTGATTGAATCTTAAAAACCGAATATCCCTATATTCTCTCTTTCTTAGTGCCTCTTAGTGCAAACTAAAGCCTTAAGAATACCGACCTCCACCCCTTACACTTGTGTATACTCTTCTTGGTGTGGTTTTGGTTTGCGCACTTCGTGCTTGAGGTGTGTTTGCTAGCCATATTTAGTGGTGTTACACAGAGTTATTATCGAGCATGGCTTGGTTTGCAGGAGAATTGTGGCCAGGCATGTGGCAGTCATGAATGGTCCATACGACTGGCTAGACATCCGACATTTTGTCCAGAGCGAACACCCACTTGTAGCGGAGTTCTTTCCCTGGGTAGAGGGTTGGGAGTTTCATGTGGGCGAGTCAGTTGAATCATGGGATGGTTCGAAGAAAGGGAAGGTGTCTGCAGTAACAGATGACGGTGTGGTGGTTGAGCTGGATACGATACCCTCAGTCCAGGAGTTTGTCAGTTGGAAAGTTTACAAGTGCTGGGAGCCAGGAGACTATGTTTGCGCACCGCACGTTGGTGAAGAAGGTGGAGATGGCCTTGTCATCGGAATGAAGAGCAACTACATATATGCATGGTTAGGACACGAGGACGACGACGACGTATGTTGCCATTTAACTGCTCTTCATTTTTGTATTAACCAACTTCAAAGGGTATGGGTATGCTCATAGAACATCGCAACCTGGTACATGCTGTTCCTAGAGTTGACCAGATTGAAGTTCTGCTTGCAAGATGCACAGAAGATGCCGTCGTAGAAGCTTTCAAGTACGCAGGCAAATACACCAGGATGTCTGATGACAATATTGCCCAAGAAGTTGCCCAGTATCGAGAATTCGAAAACAACAAAAACGAGTCATTAGCTTTGTCCAGGACTTTTACAAGTCCATGGAAGTGGTGGACCATCTGCATGTGGAGAGGAAACCAGAAGGGTGTACATACACTTCTAAATGTTACCACTGGGTGCAATGTACTGTAAAACGCATGTATTATGTTAATGTTTATGGTGAATTTATTTTAATTTTTTTTACAAAAATTCTGGTGACTTATGTTAAAATTAAGCTTGTTTTATACTTTAGAATTTTTAGAATAATACTTAAAGAATTCAAACCATAGTACACATGTTTTATATTGAAGCTATAAAAAATTTACATTAAGGTTTATTCAGAAATTATGTTAAAGTCTTGAACATCAAGTATAATATAAGCAAACAAAAATTCTTGAATTGATTATAGAATAATTATGTTAATACCATTCTTCAATATAATGTTACATCAAAAATAGAATAACTCAGGTGCATTATACTATCATTATATTGCTGTAGACATTTTGTGAGAGATAACATAAGTTCAAAATACTGTATTTGAGTTATGGTAGTATTATGCTAAATTATAAGCCAGATATAAGTCTCTCAGACCATTCATCATCTCAACAGGTCATTGAAAGCAAGTTTAGTATAAATACAATATAAATTACAGATGTTTTACTTTACCGGTACAATTGAAAAAAAATGTATAATATAAGTACACTTTAGTCACTATAGATATTATAGAATGCTTATGTTAAATGGTTTCTGATTGAAGTGGAGGTTGAAATTCAATTATCTACACCAACCTATAATGTGGAGAACAAGACATACCACCTGTTGAAATTACCCTAAAAGAAATATAGCTCCTGCCTTCTATACTAGTGTTTATTGTAGTAGCCTTAGCTGTAAGTCTGCATCAATAAGCTTGCTGGTTATGATATAATGGTGCAGCAGCAACAGTGGTGAGTACTGCCAGCGTCCTATCAGCAACTGAACCCAATTTGGTGGTGAATCTTCTTGGCTTTTAAGGGCTTTTTGGGGCTTTCATCACGTTATATGACATAGTATAGCATGATATGACGTAGTTTAGTGTCATCTGACATGGTGTAGCATTATATAACATCTTACAGTGCCATATTACATAGTACATCATGTCATATGACATAGTGTAGCATGATACGATATAGTCTAATGTCATCTGACATGGTGTAGCATTCTTACAGTGCCATATTACATAGTACATCATGTCATATGATGTAGTGTAGTGTAATATGACATAGTCTAGTGTCATCTGACATGGTGTAGCATTCTTACAGTGCCATATTACATAGTACATCATGTCACATGACATAGTGTAGCGTGATACGACATAGTATAATGTCATCTGACATGGTAAGTTGAAACATAATTTTTCAAGTTCTCTGAGCAATGAGTGCCAAGTTAAAAAAAAAAAAACTGCACAGTTATCATGACATCATTGTTGCAATGTGTCTGAATTTTGTCTGAATTGCACGAGTTGGTCCGAAAATGTCTGATAATATCCGCTAGTGTCTACTGACATCTCATTGGGCGTGATAGTTCCCTGCCAAATGAGTTTTTAGTATAGCTTTGGATCAAGAGGTGCAGATCTGTATCTGAAGTTTTGTGTGGCTTAGTGATAGCTGCAGTGCTGAGTAGGGTTTCACAGACCCTCTGAATAGGATTAGAATGCAGTGTTGTGCCTCAAGCTCGTCAACAGTACCCCGAGCACCCTCATCACCCAGTCACCTCTGCAACCAGTGAGCATGCTTGAATGAGATGTCATATATATTGGAGAAGCTTGTATGAGGATGTTGAAGGTCCTCGGGTACTCCAACATTGACAATTATTCACCTAAAGAAAATATTGTTGAAATGTGTTTGCTTGTCAAGTCAATGTTCAACAACTTACTGACAAGTTTCAACAGTCTCTTGTCACAAACTTGTTACGATCCATGCACTTTTCTGGCCACTGAAGTGTAACAGTCCCCCAATAATTTTTACCAGCAATCCCCCCTCAATTCGGCCATATACACACAGCTGTACAGCCTCGCCGAGTACCCCTTATTTCCCAAGTACCCCTTTATTAAATTCCCCGAGAACCCCATGCCGAATGTACACCTCATCTCGGAATACATATCATAGCCCATGTTCATTAAATAAGTATACAAATAAGTATATACATAGTAGACTATATAAACTTTGAGGTTTCTTCTTGAAACCTCAACCTCGATATTTTTTACCCATTGTTACCCCACTGTTACCTACCTAGTAAAACTCTCACTAAATATCCCAATATCCCAATCCTCTCGTAGTGCATTGAATATATTCTTTGTTAACTACAACAGCCACCAGTGTGAACAACCTTGATACAGCCAGCTTTCAAGCTTGACAACAACCCTGATAACAACCTCTAGCTACATACACCTTGCATCCTAATCACCCCTAGTAACCTGAATGAGAGACTCCGTGTTCCACTGAAAAGTGAACGAGTCTTAACAGAACTGAATACTCTAGAACCACTGCACCCAACAAGTGGGGTTTTAAGGCTTATGTGGCAAGCACACAAGAATATAACTAACAACAAAAGGGGGACCACTGAGGCAACAAGAGTTACTCTGAGATAATTACTTACACAGAGAGCACCAAGAAGGTGTTGGAGAAAGTGCTGATAGTATCTTTTAGAGTGATACTGAACTCACACAGTGGGGAATACTAGATAGTACTTTTTAGAGTAGTACAGAACTCAGACACAGGGAAGAGCGCTTGGTAGTACTTTATGGAGTAGTACTGAACTCACACTGAGAGAGAAGAAGGGAAAAAGCAAAGTGTCACAAACTCGCCGTACTCCAAGTACTCCTCCATAGTACTTCACGTGTTATCACAACCCCTCCTGCCTTCGTGCTTGATCATTTTGATCCTTGCGATCGTCCTCTCTTCCACCCCTTCGGCCCCTTACCGTTGAGCACTCTGTCTGACTCGTGATTGCCGTAGACCATCGTAGATAGGGAGGCCCCTGCCCCCTCGACTCCTTACCCCTTAAGTAGTGTAGTATATAAGTACTCCAAGTGTACAGTAGAACTTCACTCTTGTCTGGTCAATCCTACCTAGGAGTCATTCCTTTTTCCCCTTCAATTGTCAGCTCGCCTCACCCAAGGATCGACTCCTGACACAAAGGGACTCTATTGAGAGTAGCAAACCAGACTAGAAACAAGGGGTACAAAATAATAAGGCTGGGGATTCAGCCAATATACATGGGGTTTATATACTACTGAGCTACCTACATGGGGATAGAGCCTAACCAATAGGAAATAACATGGAATAACCATGGAATAACTATGGATGACTATGAAAAGCTGTTAAATGACTGTGCAAAGCTGTGGAATGACTGTGCAAGGCTGTGCAAAATAGAAGAGTACAGATTTCTAGAATGCCCAAGATGCCCAAGATGCCCAGAATGCCCAGAATGCCCAAAAATCGATTTCTGGGGATTCCTTGCAGATGGACATGCTTCGGGAAGTGAACAATTCATGACATCTCTTCATTCCCATGCAGGTCCCTAAGTCTGGCTACGTATGTATAGGTTGTATGATATTGCAACATGTAACATATAATATGGCAGTATATTTTATATAATGCTATATGATGCCAAATGACAGTATATTATGTTGTATCACGCTATACTATGTCATATGACATGATGTACTATGTAATATGGCACTGTAAGAATGCTACACCATGTCAGATGACACTAGACTATGTTGTATTACACTACACTATGTCATATGACATGATGTACTATGTAATATGGCACTGTAAGATGTTATATAATGCTATACCATGTTAGATGACACTATACTATATCATATCATGCTACACTACATCATATGACATGATGTACTATGTAATATGGCACTGTAAGAATGCTACACCATGTCAGATGACATTAGACTATATCGTATCATGCTACACTATGTCATATGACATGATGTACTATGTAATATGGCACTGTAAGATGTTATATAATGCTACACCATGTCAGATGACACTAAACTACGTCATATCATGCTATACTATGTCATATAACGTGATGAAAGCCCCAAAAAGCCCTTAAAAGCCAAGAAGATTCACCACCAAATTGGGTTCAGTTGCTGATAGGACGCTGGCAGTACTCACCACTGTTGCTGCTGCACCATTATATCATAACCAGCAAGCTTATTGATGCAGACTTACAGCTAAGGCTACTACAATAAACACTAGTATAGAAGGCAGGAGCTATATTTCTTTTAGGGTAATTTCAACAGGTGGTATGTCTTGTTCTCCACATTATAGGTTGGTGTAGATAATTGAATTTCAACCTCCACTTCAATCAGAAACCATTTAACATAAGCATTCTATAATATCTATAGTGACTAAAGTGTACTTATATTATACATTTTTTTTCAATTGTACCGGTAAAGTAAAACATCTGTAATTTATATTGTATTTATACTAAACTTGCTTTCAATGACCTGTTGAGATGATGAATGGTCTGAGAGACTTATATCTGGCTTATAATTTAGCATAATACTACCATAACTCAAATACAGTATTTTGAACTTATGTTATCTCTCACAAAATGTCTACAGCAATATAATGATAGTATAATGCACCTGAGTTATTCTATTTTTGATGTAACATTATATTGAAGAATGGTATTAACATAATTATTCTATAATCAATTCAAGAATTTTTGTTTGCTTATATTATACTTGATGTTCAAGACTTTAACATAATTTCTGAATAAACCTTAATGTAAATTTTTTATAGCTTCAATATAAAACATGTGTACTATGGTTTGAATTCTTTAAGTATTATTCTAAAAATTCTAAAGTATAAAACAAGCTTAATTTTAACATAAGTCACCAGAATTTTTGTAAAAAAAATTAAAATAAATTCACCATAAACATTAACATAATACATGCGTTTTACAGTACATTGCACCCAGTGTACCTTTTCCACGAAGACAGCGAGTGGCTTGCATGTACATGCAAGAAGTAACGTTGTGAACGCTTCAGGAGCCCCCTTCATTGTTGATTATGACAATGTCGTAGATGCAAGGCACATACTGTTATTGTTTTCTAAATACAACTGGTCTTAACCTTATATTTTAGACTCTTCCTACCTCTCCATCTTGTTGCACGACTGCCAAAAGCATTTGTCCCTCCACACAGGTGTTCTCAAACGGTTGAGTGAGACTTGTGCTCTCCAAAGAGTCCTGTCCGGCTCCAAGGGAATCAACTCCTCCCCCTCCTCGTGATCCTGCTACATTGTCAGCCAATATGGATGTTTGGAACCCCAAAGCAGATGAAGTGCTGCCACCACCTTCAGGAACTGGATCGTCACCGCCTTTGGGAATTGGAATGCCACCGCTTTTGAGAACAGGACCGGGATTCAAATGGTGGAGAACCCATCATAGCAGCCAACACGATTTCTACAATATGCTGCCCAATGTCACTGACTGTGTATCTTTCCAAGTGAAGCTGACCAGCAGCATACCCAACCTGAACGACAGACGGTATGATGGGTCAAAAGTCTTCGACGTCTTCTTCTGCAGGCATGGGAACTCGGAGAATTGATGGTTGACTGTGAATTGGCAGCAGTTGAAAGGGAGGATACCGTCGCAAATGGTTGTAGAGCCCGTGTGTCCGACTGCGAAGATCAAACTCCCAATAGCTGTTTTACGTGGCGAACATGAAGGGTCTGTGATAACGAAGGTAACGGCCTTCAGGGAGGATATCTGGGCATTGCCAATGGACACTCAGCTTGGCAAAGTGCACGAACAGTGGGAGACAGTGAAGATTTCGCCCAATGACTATTGCGTTGTATGCCTTACGAGCAAGACTGCGCATGACACTTGGTCAAAATTCAACCCAAAATTGCGGCGAGAAGGGCATTAATGACCATTAGTACTGTATTTCTTATGAAACATATGTAGCAATATGAATATCCTAGTTTATTTGAATACCCCATTATCTTGATACCTCTTGTGTAACTTAGAGTCTTGAAACCATTGTGTATAAATTTTGTAGATTACAGCGAGTACTAAAAATTTGTATAATTTTATCTACTAATATGCAGGGCCAGTTGCAGCACATCCAGGTGAGTTGCAGCACACACGAAGTAAAAGGAGCACACCTGGAAAACGAACCGGATATTGGGTGCGCTGCAATTCCGTGTGTGTGTGCTGTAGATGTGGTGGATGTGCTACATCTCAGTGCAGTGTGCTGAGTGCTGCATCTCGTTCTGTGCAGTGGTCTGCTGCATCTTGGTAGGCCTGCCAACTTGGGCAGTACTAAACTAAAGAATCCTAGCTTTTACAGGGCTCCTTATATACTGCTCGAGAACTAGAAAATATGAAAAGTAAATAATAAACGGATTTTCTACAGAATCTCTGATTTCAGATGAGAAAAGAATTGGAATAGATGTCAAATTTCCTTCTTTGGCCATTTCTCCTTCGATTTTGAGTATAATCTTCTTCCCTCGCTCTCCTCGGTCTTCTGGGTTTCTACCATGTGCAATCCTTGTAGGTCCAAGCCCCTCTTTCTTCTGGTCTGAAGTCGGATGCATGGTCTGCATATTCGATTGCTCCTTTCCATTCCACATCTTTCCACTGCTATGATCGAATGAATCTCATATCTCTTGTTCTCCTAATCTGCTCAATGTCTGAAAACACTTTCCCTTGGATTATTTCTAATCTCCTCTTATCTGACTTCTCTTATCCCATCTCTGAGTAATCTAATCTTATTCAGAAGTTTTCAATCCCAGATCTCTAACTTCGCTCTAATATCTGTTAATGTGTTAACAATCTGTCTGTAATCTGTTTTCCTCGATATATAATAGAAGTAAAACAAAATAGTTTAATATCCCTTGATTACCCAAAACATGTTACTGAAGGCAGAGAGGCCAATGAACATAGAAGGTTTGGAAATAGCTGTCTTCTCGAAGCCCTACAGGTTTCTGATTGCTCTTCTCAAAGATCTCTCTCTATTCAATTTCCTTCAAACAGAGGTCTAGGGTTTTGACTAGCAGATTGGGCTATCTCTAGTCCTCTTATTCCACTAAATATTATCTGCTCTTCTTTCTTAAGGGCAAAAATTGAAGTCTTTTATAGTATTGTGCAAAACAGGCACAACATCACCGTACTCTGAGTACTCCTTCATAGTACCTCACATGTTATCATGACTCCTCCCATCCTCGCACTTGATCATTTCGATCTCTGCAAGATAGGGAGGCCCCTGCCCCCTCGACCCCTTACCCCTTAAGTAGTGTAGTATATAAGTACTCCAAGTGTACAGTAGAACTTTGCTCTTGTCTGGTCAATCCTACCTAGGAGTCATTCTTTTCCCCTTCAATTGTCAGCTCGCCTCACCCAAGGATTGACTCCTGACAAAAAAGATACCAATTGGCAGGCGATCGTACGAGCATCAGCGTCTGCGAGGATATGGTTGTTGCTGGCAAAAAGGTCTTCCATCTGCTTGAGAAAACTGGATTGGTCAGCGAGAAATTTATCGCGTCCGGACCAGTTGGGAACTTTGGGATCAGGCATTTAGAGGAGTACTGAAAGAAAGGATAAAGGAAAGGATGCTGAGGACCTCGAAATTTTGAGGGACCCTTATATACCGTTTGAACGTCAACAGGGGTTGACATTTCCTTTTGTTGGGGGGAGAGGACTCCGAGTTTTCGGAAAATTTTTGAATTTTGGATTCCAAAAGGTGAATTCCGTGAACCTCGCAAAGTCACCTCAACAACATAAGAATGAAATGGATAGGAGCTAGGGTGTAGGGAATAGGAATGGAATTTTGGTTGCTTAACGCAATTTCAAATGACAGACAGTTACTACACTCTAACAAAGGATAGGGAGACGATGGTAGGCAGGGTCTACAATTCTAGGGCAAGCTGGTAACTGGTTATATGCCATAGAAACCCATCTGTCATCCTCTAAGGAAATAGATGAGTAAATTCAAGACTCACATCTTTGGGAGTATAATTGGTACTTCCAGGAAAAGTGTACCTAGCAGTGTTTGGTTCAAAAGAATAGAAGCCATAATACCCATGCTCAGGTAGATAAAGGACAGAATCTGGGACATGAGAAAGGAAGAAGTTAACTTTGTATGCCCAAGCTTCAACGGCTCCAGGTATTGAAGCCACTTCAAGTTTCAAAAATCCGACTTGGGCTATGGCAATCCCCAACCAATTGAACACTTTGTGCAAAGTGGAGGGAAGCGATGAATATTGAGTGGACCAGGATAGAGGCATCTTTGAAGAGGATCAAATTGATGGAGGAACTAGAGATAGGGTCCATTGTGGCGGATTGCTACTAGGAACTGGAGTTGGATTGCCAACTCTGCCCATGTTCTGTAGAAAGCGGAGTATGTTGTACAACTCTATAATCATCTCTAAAATAGGGAGGACTCCCAAATGGAGGAATAAAGTTGGCAGGATATACGTCTTTGCGAAGTTAGTGGGAATTCAAATAAAGATTTTCAGAACTCATGTTGCGCTAGCATAGCATATAGAGTCTCAATGGCTCAACTCATAAAGGACAAATAGGATGTGTTGGCAAAGGAAAAGGAACATAGGGGATGCTCTCTGGAGACTTTGTGAAGTTCCAGGACAGGGGTGTTATATGACAATAATTCCCCTAACTCACTCAAAACAGGAAAGGAAAATACAGGTTATGTATTTTTGGCTGTATAAGCAGCAGGACAGGTGTACAAAAGTTTTTAGAGTGGTATCACCACTATACTACGAACATACTACACAAAATATGTAACAAAAGTCCGGAAGCCCATGTAGAGCCAAGAAGCGCTGGTCTCCAAAGACCTCGGCGAAGTCTGACTTAGAGCCACTCTTCGCAGGTTTGGGTTAGTAGAACGAAAAGGAAAAGGAATGGGAGGGAGACTTACATTCAAGAACCCCAGCAAGAGGATGAGAAGGAGAAAGCGGATCGACGGCCATCGTACTATCGACTTCCGTATCTTCTTCCTCTTGGGCATCTTCATCAACTGGGTCCTCCTCCAGAACTGTAGCGAAAACAGACTCCAAAGTGCCGGGAGGAAGTGTGATAAGACGTTCAGGCAACAAAGGAAGCTATGATTACAGTTAGTAAAAGGAAAAAGGATTAGAAGAATGAGAAGCTTACCTCAGAGCGACGGATTGGATAACCACTAAGGTCGACGGTGAACACTTCTTGAGTCTTGCTGTTGCAGAAGACGGTTTGGGAGCCTTGAACTGAAACCTCACAAAAGTGTTCGGCGAAGTTAAATTCGAGGGGCCAGTCAAAGAGTGAACCAAGACCACGGATCAATTCTTGAGAAAGCTGAAGGCCATTGGCGTGGAGTTGGAGATACTCCAGCACAATTTTGGGATTAGCAGCAATCTTGCAAACCTTGGCTTCCTTGTCGAGGATGTTCTTGCGGACCAGGGACATAGTGTCGAGAAGAGACTGAGTGGTGGCTGAAAGGCAATCATGGGTCTCCAAGAGCCGGACAAGCTCGGCCATCCGTTTCTGGAAGTCTGGAATAATGTTAAGTTTTTAGAAAGGAAAGGAATAATGGATTACTTACGTGCAGGAGTGGGTCCATCCTATTCACGGACGTGGTCCATCTGTGTGAAGGCTTGCACTTGAGGCAAGATCCAATTGCAGAGGTGGCGATGTGTCTTGCACCGCTCACACTTGGATTTGCCTAGATAGTTGCATTCTGTGTTTGAGAGAACGCAAGTCAGACAAGGCATGTGATGCTCCTAAGGAAATTTGTGAGCAAAAAGGGATAATTAAAATGGGATGGTGGACTTACTGTAGACATGGTATGTCCACTTTCCAAGACCTCGCAAAGCCTCGCCGAGTTCAACGTCAAATCAATAAGGGATTTCTAAGGGATGATTAGAGATCTATAGAAGGGATGAGGCAAGGTGGACTTACCAACGGCCACTCTCACTAGAGGGTGCTTAACAGTTGCAATTCCTGGAAAGATTATAAGACAAAAGGATTTAAAGGATAACAGAAGACTTACCATGTCAGTCCAACAACCTCGTGTGGGTTTCTTAATGGGAGGAGGGCTTGCAGAAATTGCTCGAGCTTTGCCCTTGTAAGAAGCTGGAGTTTTTGCTGAGATAGCGCTGACTTTTGATGGACTGGACTATAATAAATGGCAAGTTAGTACTGGAAAGGAAAAGGATGGAGCACGTACTATGGTGCTTCTGGTCGAAGGACAGTCGGAATCGGGGTTTCAGAGACCTTCTCACTAACTTCACGAGGAGTCTGTAACCAAGATTAGTGATGGCCCTTTTAAAAGGAATAGAACACTTACTTTTGAAATGACAGGCTTAGGGATGGGCCAGGGCTTTGGTCGATTCGGGACTACGACTTCGAGCTTGCACTTGTTGATGGAACCTTTCTGACAACCTCGCTTTGAACGAGCCAAGGGCTAGAAAAAGATTAGAAGTGTTAGAATGATGAAGAGTTAAAGACTTACAACGAGCGGGGACGAGCGAAGTTGATCGACTTCGGACTCGCCAGAGTCATCGTCCTTAGGGTCTTCCTCATTGGCCATGCAGATCAGTCGCTTCTTCAGCCTCTGTCACAGACTCAGGTTCAGTAGTAGTGGCTTTGACTTAAGGAAAGGATTACTAAGTAAAAGAAAGAGAGGAAGGAAGTCGGACTTACATTCTTTGAGGATCGGGTATGCTTCGCCTTCTTGGAAGGGGGAGGAACCTCCTCGACCTTGATTTTGCAACTTGTGGAAGGACTTCAAGCCTTATTTTTTTTACTGGAGCGATTGCACTTGGGAGCCGGTTCTTCTTCAAGGATTTGTCGGTACTCCGGAGTCCAAACGTGAGGCTGAAAAGTAGATGAAGGGAGGGCTTTGCGAAGAGAATTAAGCGGAGGAAAAGTCTTCAGATCGCAAGGGGGCTTTAAAAGGATAGTTAGTTTAGTAACGGAAAGGAATACAAAAGGATTACGCACCATATGAAAGCTGTCCCAGCTGGCAAGCTGAGCAGGTGTCAATACGCCAGATGAGCTCTGAAACTTGGGAGGCGCAAGTCGAGCAATAGCAGCGATTAGGCTCCCAACCGAAGCAGGGAAAGAGCAAAGATGGTAGTAGTCTTGGAACTCAGAGGCAATCATGTCCTAAGGAGTTTGTTAGATGGAATAAAAGGAAAAAGGAAAAATACTTACTAGGTCGTTTTCTTCAAAGAAGAAGGCCCGGTTGATGAGCTTTTGGCGCTCTTCACTCTGAACTTGTTTTGTCAAGGCGTCTTGGAAACATTGGTGAACACGATAAATGGGCGAAGTATACCACTCAAGAGTCAACCTAATATCAGAGCTACGGGAGTAGCACCAACACCAAATCAACCCAAAAACTAGTAAACCTCCGTGTAAAGTCTATCAATAACTCCACACACCAGGAAAGATTGCAAGGGTGGACTGCTTGGCAAAGGTTACGCACAAGATCACAGTCTCAGTATCATATGAAGGTCTTATGAAATCAATGTGTAACTGCAAGTGTAAAACACCACAGCTACAGGAATTCCAGGGTTTGTAGGGGCTCTGTTTATTGTCCAGTGGACTAAGTGGGACTATGAATTTCGTCTATGGTAAGACTAATTCGAACAATTGGAGACTATTGCCCTCGACGGACACAAAAACTAAGTCCTCGGCGGACACGAACGCTAAGACCCTCGACGGATCACGAAACAGTAATCAAGACCTCGGCGGCCTACGGACGGATAGTTCTCTAGTTTTTGACCTCGACGGTCTCGTATAGTTCAAATCAAATCTTATCGTTTCACTGCACAAAGACAGGGCAAATCTCTCTATTGGTGTCAAGAGCAGTTACTCACGGGCAACCCACTCAGGACTTTCCTATGCACGGGTAGTACTTTTTTATCTACAGATACATGAGCTGCTTTTATACTACTTCTACGCTAGCTTTGTAATCCTATCTCTACTTGTTCTATCTCTAAAAATAATGCACCGTAGCTACGAATCCATGCGGAGTCTTATCGCTAGGGACTGCTACATGTGCAGAATCTTGTCTACGGAGCTTTTCCGTATTTGAATCATATGTTTTGGACCAGTCTGGACCGTTCTTCATTCTTGTTTCAGCATGTAGAATGGACCTACATAGGTGTACCATGTGGTATTTCCTGCCTATGGACCTTATCCTGCATTGCGATGTTATCAAATCATATGAACTTTGTGTGTCCAAGTAGTTCCAGCATATGGATCCAGAGTTCCGAACTCCTGTAGCACATGAACAGCGTGGACTCCGAGATCCGATGTTCATTCCTGCCTGGTTCCTAGGTACTCTATCTGTGATCTGGGATCTGTATCATGTCTTTTTGTCTTTTCCTCAGATTGGGACTCAATCTCTGGTCATATCAAATTTCTCCTAGTCTGTGTGGTCCTATGTCCGATTTCTTGTCAACTAAATCCCCCGTAGAAGTAGGTACTCCTAGTATGAAGGTCTTTTGACTCCGTTAAGTTCTGCTACGAACGGTTCTGTGAAGACTACAAGTCTTCTAATAGTACAATCCCTTGATATGCCAGTGCATAGTAGAATGTAGAGAGTAGAACTTGGTGAATTACTGCTTAAGTCCTCTGCTCATAGTGTTCTACAGGTTTCGAACGGTCATACAGTTTTCTGACACGATCTACGGCTCTCTCTAACTGGTCTAGCTGCGCCTACGGCACATTCTACTAGCGGCCCTAGCTTTAACTAGCAATTCGGGCTCACTCTAGTTCTTAATACGATAAATATTGCTCCATAGCACTGTTTAAAGTGCAAAAAGAACCTTGTAGCATAGTCAACTAAGTTGCATTATCTCCCCCAAACAAAAGAGGACTGTCCCCAGTCCATCTACAGACTGAGTACAACATCATCTTCTATCATTTGAATTGATCTACGGCGCTTTCATTTGGTAGTACTACTAAAAGCCTTCAAAATGGCCTGTAGATCTACTTAATCTTATCTACGGTGTACACTCTAGTGTACAACTGTCAAGTCTCTGACTTAGAGAAATTTTGAGCTCAAGCTCTATGCTGACCAGCACTAATGTTCCCAAAAAGGAAATGTTCCGACATCAAAGTGATTTTCCCACGCCAGAACTCCTACGATGCAATGTTCCGTCGTTAATTACTTCCATCATTTCTTAATTATGGCCTCATCATTCTGTAGATGATTTCAACAGCCTCAAGGCTTTAATTTCCGTAGATCTGGAATATTCTACAACATTCTGCAATGTTCTACGGTCATGTGCTGGTTCATATGTTGGATTTGGCTATAAAAACCGCAGCAGTTGGACTTAGCAGAAATTTTCATTCCTCCCTTCTCCCACTACTCTACGGTCGCTCTTCGCTGCCGCTCTTCATATCTTCTTTGCCACTGTCCCCAATGTCTTTGAGGTGAGTGGGGACAATCTACGGAGGCTTCGGAGTCTGCTCCGAGGCCCGTAGATTGTTTTCGCTTTTCTTATATGTTTCTGCGGTGTCACATATTAACGTGACGCCATAGATCGTATTCAATGCCTTCTAAACAAGACAAAGGCAAGGGCAAGGTGCCTGCTACGGAGCCCTATGTTCCCTCCGAGATCATCTTCGGTGTGCTGGAATCACAACTCCAACTCGTGCACCTATGGTTCGGGAGTCTTAACAATCGTTTAATTGCCAAGGTCATGGAAGAACCAGAGATGTTCGAGGAGTTCCGGAAGCACAGCAGTCTCTTGGTAAGTTTTGGATCTTATTTCTGCTTAATTCTTAATCTAATTTCGCTGTAGGGGGATCTACGCCGACAAACAATCTGCTTGGCACCTGCTGGCTGGATATCGCCTGCCTTCTCGATGCTGGCTACGGCTTCTGAGCTGGCCGACCGATGGCGGGTTCCCTACGATGACTGGATGTTCGATGAGGAGGACCGAGCTGCCTTGATCGAGGCTTTTGGCGTAAGTCTTCCTTTTCTTCTCATTTTATATTCTCAATTCATTTTTGTTCCAGAGATTTGACTTTGACCAGGATATTCCAACCTATTATCTGCCTAATGCACCAAGGTCAGAACCTCTCCCTACGGTAAGATCGTCTCATCTTCTATTTCAGCAACTTAGGCTAAATCCTTTCGGCCGTAGCCTCTTCCCCGCCTAGTTCCTGCTGTCCCAGGGGTAGCTTCAAGCTCCTGGGCCATTATGGGTTCATCCCTAGCGACCACTGCTCTTGGTTCATCCAGGGCAGCTGGCACTTCTTCCATTTCAGTTGCTGGACCGTCCAAACCAGCTCAAAAGCGCAAGGTAAGGTTCATTTTCATTTCTCTTATCGTTCTAACTATTGTTTCTTAGGCTCCGGATTCATCTACGGCCGGTCCTTCGCAACCCAAAAGACCCAAGCCTTCTAAGGCTTTCGTCAAGAGAGTAGCTTTTGAAGAGTCGTCATCTGAGGAGGGTTCTCCACCTCCTAGGGTGAGTTCAGCCTTCATTTCCTTTCATGTTCCTTTATTAATTTTGGTTTTAGCCTTATCAGACTCGATCTCGGGCGAAGAAAGCTGCCGTAGCCTCCGATTCCGAGACTAGGGTGGCCGATCAGTCATCCGAGCCTTCGCCATCCTGTGTCAAAGGAAAACGCAAAGGTCAAGGGTCAACTCCAAGTCGCTCTGGAACTTCCATAGATGATCTTTGGACATCTTCAGCTCCTTCCCATGTTTTTCCCGAGCGTTGGATCGGAGAAGCTCGCAGTAAGTTTCTTATCTCTTTCGTACTCTATTGAATTCTTACTCCTTAGCACAGATATGGACTTGCAGTTCAATTTTGGGGAAGCAAAATTGAGCTTCAAGTCGATCGTAGCCGCAGGTCGCTCTGTCTCATTTGTGAGTTCGTTTCATTTTGTCATAGTTCATCTCATCTAATTCATATCTAGTTCGATCGTCTTTCCCCATGCAATCGATGCACGTACTTTGGCTATGCAGACTGTCACCCCATTTGGGCTCCGAGTGGGAAGACTGGCCGTAGGCCAACTTGCCAACGGTGTTTTTCGGGCAAACAAAAGTGCTCATACTTTGATTCCGATGACTCTCATACTGGAGTGAAGAAGATTGAGATTACTTTGAGCAACAACATCCGTAAGTGTCTCATTTCTTCCGTAGATCATATCTAATCGATGTTCCAGTTCTTGCCAAGATAGTTCACCGTCTTCAGCGCGAGTTCAAGGCGTTCAACCAAGCTCGAAGGGCTCAAATCGCAGCTTATGATTCTGGCCGGCTCATCTGGCAGGATATCCAAGAGAGTCAACGCCTGCTACGGGCTGCTGGTCGTGACCCAGTCGAAGTTTTGAAGGGCCTCCAAGATGACGAAAACTTCAAAATGACCTCGGACCAAGTCAAAGCCCTTGGGGAGGTACTCGGCTGGCCTATTACTGGTAACCCAGTCCCTGTGGCCGTCGACAATCTACACTCTCCACCCGCTGAAGGTGAGGCTGAGGAGCCTGCTCCTCTTCAATCTATGGTTCGTAATTCTTCTTTCATTTCTTCTAATTTATGTTTCTTATCATTTCTTCTAGGAACCCCTGCCTTCATTACCTGAAGAGGTTTCAGTTCCCATAGTCGCTCCTGAGCCAGAGCTCGAAGTTCCTGGGGAGGCAGAGGAGGAAGAGGATCAGAGTTCTTCTTCTGAACCTCCAGTTGAACCCGTGAGTCCTTCCTTTTATTCATATTATTTTAACTTCTTATAACTGCTAGGCTGAGCCTACAGCAGCTATGCTCATCAACAATGAAGCAGAGGAGGCAGTAAGTCTGTCTTCTATCCTCCGTAGACTGTATCTAAAACATCTCTTTTCTAGAGCACTGACCATGACTCCAGCACTGGTGAGGAAATCAAAGTCCCCGCCCATCTTAGCAGGCGCAAGCTGAAGAGCAAGATGTTTTGGGCTAAGCGTAGCCAAATGGCCAAGCTCAAGAAGCAGGCTACCTGGTAAGTAGTCTCTTCAACTATTGTTCTTTCTTATTACTAACCGTTCCCTAGAGTAGTGACTTCTACAGGATCGATTTTTTTGTATTCAAGGACAGACTTTTCTGCCTTATCATCTGATCTTCTTATCTTGTATCAATAGCTTACATGTACTGTAGCTTTTTCTTGGTTCATCTTGTACTGGACTATAAGTCCTCCTTTCTTGTATTTTTGGTACGCGCTACGGCGCCTAAATTCTCTATTTGTACTATTGTCATATCTTGTATTTCAAATTAAAACTTGTTTGATTTGACAACAGTGTGAGCTAAGTTCAAACTAGTTTGACTTGAAACTCTACTTGCTAAGTTAAAGTCTCATCAGCTGTAGCTCACGTATCTCTATGCTCGGAGTTAGATGAATCTATCCGTAGCACATTGTTCAATCATTCTAATCACTATGCATCTCTCGTGTAGGTTCTCGCTTATAAGTTTTTCTTAAGCAATGGTTATCTTTTCAGGATCCGTAGGTACACCTGTATGTTCATGTAGGTGTTCAAATCGCAAAACTTGAATCTACGGTCAAATTTTCAGGAACCTAAGGAACCTCTCCCCCAAACAAATGAGCAGTCAACTCCTGTTGACTAGATGTTGGATCCGGGAGTCCTTTAGGACCATAAGGTAGAGAAAGTCATCTACGGCTGGATAGTAGAGCGTAAAAGGTATAAAAGGTTGATTGTAGATAGTCAATTCTTCACTACCCAGCTCTACCAGCATTCATAGTAACCAATTCTCAACTCTTACATTCTCATATCATCTAAAACATGTCCACTCGTAGCGAATTTGTTCCCACCAAAATCTGGGTTGAACGCGCTGCTCCGATCGTTGAACAAGTCAGCCAGTTGCGTCCCTACGCTAACAAGCTGTCCGCCGAGCTGTTCACCAAACAGCTTCTTGACGTTGTGGTACATTCAGCACCGCTCTTTCATCTCTGTTTCATTGTAATGCTTCTGCCGTAGGTTCAGACCAAGCTCCAAAGCTACCAGTCTGCTAAAGACAATGTCGCATTCGATCTTTATTGCAACGTCGTCACGATGGTCACCGCCGACATCGAACAGTTCTCTCTCGATAAGAGCGTTGACTTCGCAAAGGCCAAATCCTTCTACATTGAGATGTGCGCTGTGTGCAACAAGGCATCTGCTATCAAGCGCAAGAATGGCTCTTATTTTATTAATCTTTCTAAATTTTGATATTGACTTCGCCGTAGGGAGCTAGCTCTTCTCGCAATGAAGCTACTATCGAAATCTCTGATACTGAAGAAGCAAACACTAAAGTAAGCCCTCCAGTTCATTCTAAACCTATCTATGGCTCAATCCTATTACCAGAATGACAACTTCAAGATGAAGGATGCCACCAAAGGTAAAGACCCTATGAAAATTCGCATTTCCAAGAAGAAAGAGGTCCATAGATCGCGTTATTCGTTTCATATAAATCATTTCTAATCTTTCCGTAGATCGAAGCAAAGCCTGCTAAGAAGGCTCGTATCGATAAGGCAGGCGTAGACCTTACGCCTGAATCCGAGGGTGAGTGTCCACCTTGGGACCGTCCTCTCTTTATTCGCGGCGGTAGCATCACTTATGACAACTTGTTGGACAGAGGAGAAGAAATGCAGAGAGTCTACACATCTCTCTGTACTCAAGGTCATAGCCAGCATGCTGGCCCATTTTGGTATGGACTCCCTTTCTGCGTCCGACCTTGCCGCCATTCAGACCCTCCTCCGTACGGAGGTCAATGCATCGGCCTTTTCGATCCTTCACCAAGGAGCAGCGTACCGGGCAGCCTATGAAAAACTCGTCGAGGCAAATCAGCTAGTCCTTTCCCGCCTCGCCCTTTCCGTCGAACAGTCAGCTACGTCGACTTCAGCACAGGAGAGGTCTACAAACCAGCCTACTGAGGCGTATGCAGGTGCTCCCATGGAGTCTATTCAGTAGTGTATCTTTCTGTAGATCATTCTTTAAACAATGGCTGGCTGTAGCGATAAACGGTGTCCACTCCTTTCATATTACTGTCATTTTGTATCATGTGCACTAGTTAGATTTTATTAGAATCTAACTGGATTTTTCGGTTTTATATGTTCAGTCAGATCTGAGAAAATCTAACTTTCTTCTTAGTGGACCGAGTAACTCTGACTGGATCGTCCATTGGATCCTCAGATTCGCTAGGTAGCTCAATTTCATTATCATTTTCTGCCGTAGCCGAGGCATTACCATTCAGCCTCAGGTTTTGAGCTTTGTCAAAGATGTAATCCACTCCAAGTTCGTACTCAGTTGGTTCATCTTCGTTAGCCATGGCTTCTAACTCATCTTTAGATAGCTGAATTAAATCTTTTATTTCCGTAGGCAGGTTAATGTGGTATCGCGCAGCGTGAGGTAGGATGCAAAAGGCTCCATATTTTCCTCATAGCAACGTTCCATCCATTTCTGCTAAGATATAAGAGCCACCTTTAGTATGTCGAATGACTACACAAGGCCCAAAGTATCTAGGGAACATTTTCCTATCCAAGTTCTTTTCAATAGCGGTATTCCATACTTGAACCAAGTCTCCGGGTTCAAAGTTTAAGGGTTTTATAGTGTGCATATATTCCGGTTTGTACTTGATCAAGCATCTACACTTTTCTTCTGTAATTCTATCTTGCATAGCTGTTACATGCGTTCTGTGTTTAGCCAGAGCTTGCGCTTGAAAGCCAATCAACTCTTCTCAGGATAGACACCTATTGGGTAGCTTTACTAGCCACGTAGATTCCACAATATCAAGTGGTAGTATAGGTTCTGCACTGGTAACAAAGAAGTAGGGTGAGCAACCTAGGTCTTTCCTAGTTGTTACTCTATCCACCCACAAAATATGCTTCAAAAACCAGTACCATTTCACAAGGTCTCCAGCTACAGCTTTCGAAAGCGTGCTCCGTAGATCGAAATGCGCTCTCTCAATCTTTCTGTTTGCTTGAGAATTGTACGGTGAAATCTTAATGCTACTGACACCGTATTTGTCCATAAGCCACCTTGCCATAGCAATCATTTGTGGTGCATTATCCGTAACAACCTCCTCGGGACAACCCCATCTACTAATGATATCATCAAAGAACCACTCTGCGAGTATTCTGGCTGTATCACTTTGAACAGCCCTTGCTTCAGACCATCTCGATAGCGCGCATCGTCCGTGAACAATCAGTTTACAACTGTTACTAGCGGGAGTCATACTTAAAACATCTACATGGATCACTTGGAACAGCGACGGAGTGGGAGTAACCACTGGAGGTATCCTCAACAGATCGAGCCTTCGATCCTGGCATTCTTGACAGCTATGGACGAACCAATCTATGTCCTTATCCATATGCAGCCACCAAAATCGTTTCTCCATGATCGACTTAGTCGCAAACATTCCTTTATGTCCCAGATGATCGTGACTTGCTACGAGCATCCACATCCTCTTATCAGGAACTACATACAACCTATGTTGCGTAGAACCATCCGTAGATTGTTTGTACAGTCTCCCATCGGGGTCTAGAAAGAATTTTGATCCCAATGTAATGAAACTGTTCATTTCATTTTTAGGCAACTCGCGTACAAAATCTGCTTTGTGATCTAGAAGCCACTCTTCAATTTGCGGAACTTTCTCATCGAACTTTTTAATCTCATTCGTATATTCATGTATAGGCTTATATGGATGAGAATCATTCCAATTGTCATCTACAGCAGGTGGGACCACTGGTACTTGCTTCAGAAATGTTGAAACATAGTCTGGAGGTTTCCGTAGCGCCCAATTTCTTATCTTATCTACAAAGTTTGCTTCTTCTACGGCGGACCGTAAGTCTTCTAAATAGCAAAAGACAGATGTAGCCAACTTTGGTTCTTTCTCAGCTAATGAAACCAAATAACCTGACCGCGGATCTATATCATCCTTGAACGTATCAATGTCAAAAGGTTCATCCTCAATTCCATCTCCCATTCGAAACTTTACTGGCTGACCATCATCGTCGACCAGCAATTCTTCCTATCCTTCTGGTCTAGGCATAGATATCCCACCAGGAGGAGGCCTCGAAAGTCCATCTGGACCATGTACAAGTCCTTTAATATGAACTAGTTCAAAGTGATAGAGTCTGATCTCTTCTATCCATCGGTTAATGCTAGCATTCAGAACACTATCTGGATTGTTCAACATTCCTTTGATGTAGCTGGCATCTGTTTCTACGCTCAATGGTCTACATCCAAAAGTTTGATACTTTGATGCCCATAGCGCCATAAGTAACCTGTAGAGTTCTCTTTTCGGTTGTGAGAAGCATGCTTCTCTCTCGTTGAACATTATAGACCCAAAGTAGTTGTAGAACTTCATCTTTGGATTTTCAGGGTCTACTTGGTACAAGTAATAGCCTACACCTTGCCATGACAAGTCTACAGCTAAAGTGATACCCGTCAGATTCTTATAGTCGATGGGCCGTAGCGCGGGTGCGTCACGGATTCCATCTGGAACCTCTCGGACAGCTTCACAAGCTTCCTCGTTCATTTCAAACGGTACAAAAGCTCCAGTGAGCTTATTCAATGGTCTTGTCTTCTTAGCGTGGTCCTTAATGAACATGCGCATTTGTCCTGCAATCCCCAGAAATGATCAAATATCAGTTTTGCTTCTGAAAATTTTCGGATCCCAAGAGAGAATAATCTCTGCAAACTTCTCTACAGGTTTTTCACTGTCGTAGGACACTCTATGACCTACTACCATTCCTTCAGCGCAACAAATGAAAGCTTTCGGACCTGAGAAGGTACCTCCTGCATACTTCATTCGCTGAACTATTCGATTCATGTTCTGTAAATGCTCCCAAACGAATCTATGGATGCCTGGATTTTCAAGGATCATGTCAGCCTCCGTCGGGCAACTCATATCTAGTACTAGGTCCTCATATAGGTACGTTGTCAATGTATGGTCTAGTAACATGAGGAATTTCTTCCCGTAGGATGTACGTTACATCCTCATGAAACAAAGGGACCGAATTAGTCCATCCCATAGGTAGTTTCACTAATCTATAGGGACCAAAGGGTGTTTGGAATGTAGTAAAGTCTCTCGATTCCTCGTCAATAAGCCTTTCATCATATCCAACCCAAATGTTTAACATTCCTATACATGCTCTTCCGGAAAAGCTACTAGCAATCTCAGCTGTTCCAGGTGGAATCCCAGAATGCTGAATCGTGACTGCATTCAATGGTTCTAATGAATGAACCAACTGTAGACTCTTTCCATCTTTCTTTAGTACCATGAACCACTTTGATCGATACGACGACGTAGTAGGTTCGTACACTCCTGCTGCGATTTTGTCTTTCAAAATCTGGCAGACTTCTTCGTAAATCCCAGGTGGAATAGGGATATTACGCTCAACCCAGGGCTTGCGAGGCAACACTGGAAACTTAATCGGCGGGAAGAAATCTGTACAAAATGTTCCACCTTCATCTGCACTCCAAGCGAATCCTTTCTCTTGAATTTTCATTAGATGGTGTACTAACTTCATTTCTTCAGGCTATAGAAAGCCTTCATTATGATTCTTTTCTATGATTTCCTTACGTTCGTCTGTATACTGTTCTCCTGGACTAAATTCAGGAGGGTGCGGCGATAGTACTGGCATCCCTTCAAGCGGATCCCCAGTAATATTCCTAAGAACTCAGAATTCTTCTGGCATCTTAGCCAATTGTGGTCAGACTTCAAGCACTACTGGCTTGTATTTTCCATAGACTGACTGAACTGTATGTTTTCCAAGTGCCATAGCACCTTGGGAAACATAGTTCTCATGCTCTATAGACTGCGAGCTACTCAAGAATGTGCTGTATGAATTTGTAG